>NW_027269264.1:55033243-55633243 GCF_023055355.1 Agelaius tricolor | reverse complement strand
TTTTTTAAAAACCGGGCAAACAAAACCAAAACAAGTCTTTCAGAAAGTGGCCTTTGTCGTCCAATAACCTCCAGGCAAATAGAGTTACAGTACTGGAACTGGGGAAATAGTTAAAATATTACAAGTCTGCTCAGCCCACCTTGTTTCGCATTTAAAAAGGAACCAGTAGCACAGTTAAGTTTTATATTCCCCTCGGATGGCTGTGCGGCTCGGAGCCACATCTGCAACCCATTAGATGTCAGGAGCCCAAGGGGAACCCGGGCTGGATACGCAACGAGCGACTCGAGCGTCCTTCCCATAGAAAACACATTTTCCCACCAGAGGAACACACCATCCAAGGTAAACAAAGACGCAAAGAAACCCCTGGAGAAGCACAGAAGAGACCCCTTGGAGAAACAAGGGCTACTCTCCAACCCTCCAACAGCTCGCACGACTTCAAAAGTCGTTGCAGGAAGAGAAAAAAAAAAAAAAAAAAAAAAAAAAAGAGGCACGTTACAAAAGTCCCGGGAAAGACAAAGCGGCCCCCGAGCTGCTCCAGGGATCTGTGGGGAGTTTCGCCCCCGCGGGGTCAGGGCACAGGAGGGCGGAGGGGCCGGGGCAGGAGCAGCAGCAGCGGCGGCGGCAGCGAGACCACCCTGAGGGGCGCAGCCCCCGCCCGCGCCCGGGGCGGCCGGGCCGGTACCGCCACTCCCCGCGGCCCCCCGCCCGCACGGCAGCGCGCTCACCTGTGCGAGGCTGGGCCCCTCGCGGCCTGCCCGGCGGGGGCAGCGGCCGGGGCATGGGCAGCGGCCGGAGGAGCCGGAGCCGCGGGAGCAGCCGGAGCGGCCGCCGGGAAGCGCCGGGAATGTCACCGCGGCCGCCGCGCCGTCACTTCCGCCCGCCGCGCCGCGAGCGCCCGCGCGGGCCGCCCGCGCCCGGCAGCGACCCCGCGCGGCCGGAGAGGGAACGGCGGGAGCGGCGCCGGGGGCGCGTGTGCGGCTGAGCGCGTGTCCGTGTGTCTGTCTGTGTGTGTGTGTCTGTCTGTCCGTGTGTCTGTCCGTGTGTCTGTGTGTGTGTGCGTGTGTGTGTGTGTCTGTGTGTGTGTGTGTCCGTGTGTCTGTCTGTGTGTGTGTCTGTGTGTGTGTGTCTGTCTGTCTGTCCGTGTGTCTCTCCGTGTGTCTGTCTGTGTGTGTGTCTGTCTCTGTGTGTGTGTGTCCGTGTGTCTGTCTGTGTGTGTGTCTGTGTGTGTCTGTCTGTCTGTCTGTCCGTGTGTCTGTCCGTGTGTCTGTCCGTGTGTCACTGTGTGTGTGTGTGTGTGTGTGTGTGTGTGTGTGTGTGTGTCCGTGTGTCTGTCTGTGTGTGTGTGTCCGTGTGTCTGTGTGTCTGTCCGTGTGTCACTGTGTGTCTGTGTGTCGTGTGTCTGTGTGTCTGTCCGTGTGTCATTGTGTGTCTGTGTGCCTGTGTGTCCATGTGTCTGTGTCCATGTGTCACTGTGTGTCTGTGTGTCCGTGTGTCCATGTGTCCATGTGTCACTGTGTGTCTGTGTGTGTCTGTGTGTCCGTGTGTCCGTGTGCCTGTGTGCCTGTGTCTCTGTGTGCCTGTGTCTCTGTGACTGTGTCCCTGTATCCCTGTCCCCATGTCCCTGTCCCCATGTCCCTGTGTCCCCGTGCCCCTGCCCCCATGTCCGTGTCCATGTCCCTCTGTCCCTGTGTCCCTGGGTTCCTGTCCCTGTGTGTCTGTGTCCCTGTGTCTCTATGTCCCTGTATCCCTGTCCCTCATGTGCCTGTATCCTTGTGTCCCCGTGTGCCTGTGTCCCTGTGTCCCTCTGTCCCTGTCCCTGTGTTCCTGTCCCTGTGTTCCTCTGTCCCTCTGTCCCTGTATGCCTGTCCCCATGTCCCCATCACTGAGTCCCTGTGTCCCTGCGTCCCTGTGCCCCTGTGTCCCTGAGTCCCTGGTCACTGTCCCTATATCCCTGTGTCAACCAGCCCTGTGTCACTGCCCCTGTCCCTGTCACTCTCACTGTCCCTGTCGCTCTGTCCCTGTCCCTGTGTCCCTGTCCCTATCACTGTCCCTTACACTGTACCTGTCCCTGTCACACACATCCCCCAGCACCCCTCACACACTCCGAGCACGTTCTCCCTTCCACACCGATCCTGGCGATCCTGCGCTCCCTGAGACCGCAGAATCCCGGGACCTTTGGGTTTGGGAGGCACCTCTGGAGACCCGAGCCCCGGGGGCTGCATGGGAGGGAAGCGTGCGGTGCAATCAGAGCGACATTGTAATGCCCTCTTTAAACACGGTAATGCACATTTTAATCATTGTAACGCACATTTTAATCACTGTAATGCACATTTTAACATTGTCATGCCCTCGTTAAACACCGTCCGGGGTGTTTCTGCACCCCGCCGGCTGTCCTGCACAGCTGCAGGTGTTTCGTGAGACTCGGAAAGGTGGAAGGAAATAATTTCAGCACAGTGTGTGAGTCCTGATCAGGGCTAGGAGCACCGGGGAAATTCAGGATTTAAGCATTCACCATAGAGCTACTCGTGGCAGGACTCAGTGCCAGGGCTGGAAATGTGTGGGAAATCCACCTGCACTACCACCCAAATCGTGGGCATGGACTCAGGAAAAACAGGCATCATGCCACCCCAGAAACATTTATCATACTAGGAGAGATGGAGAGGTGCAGCTGGAAGCAGAACCATGCAGTCAGGCTTCCACAATTATTTTTTAAACCGGTACTTTGAGAGGTACTTCTCACCAATATGTAAAAAAATTGTCTCGTCAAGGAAGGTGAGTGAATCATTTGTGGTGTCAGCACCAAGGAAAGCACTAAGGGTGAATAACACCCAGAACCTGCATTTCCAGGAGGGAAAAAACATCCAGAACCCGCATTTCCAGGGGGGGAATAACATCCAGAACCTGCATTTCCAGGGGGGAATAACATCCAGAACCTGCATTTCCAAGAGGGGAATAATATCCAGAACCTGGATTTCCAGGGGGATTTAACATCCAGAACCTGTATTTCCATGGGGAAATTACATCCAGAACCTGCATTTTCATGGGGAAATTACATCCAGGGCCTGCATTTCCAGGGGGAAAAACATCCAGAACCTGCATTTCCAGAAGGGGGAATAACATCCAGAACCTGCATTTCCGGGGGAAAAATAACATCCAGAACCTGTATTTCCATGGGGGAAACATCCAGAACCTGCATTTCCGGGGAGGGGGACAAAACATGCAGAACCTGCATTTCCAAGGAGGAAGGGAGGAATAACATCCAGAACCTGTATTTCCATGGGGAAATTACATTCAGAACCTGCATCTCCAGGGGGGGAATAACATCCAGAACCTGCATTTCCAGGGGGGGAATAACATCCAGAACCTGCATCTCATGGGGGGAATAACATCCAGAACCTGCATTTCCAGGGGGGGAATAATATCCAGAACCTGGATCTCAGGGGGGAATAACATCCAGAACCTGCATTTCCATGGGGAAATTACATCCAGAACCTGCATTCCCAAGGGGGAAATAACATCCAGAACCTGCATGTCCAGGGGTGGAATAACATCCAGAACCTGTATTTTCAGAGAGGGAAATAACATCCAGAACCTGCATTTCCAGAAGGGGGAATAATATCCAGAACCTGCATTTCCAGGGGGGGAATAGCATCCAGAACCTGCATTTCCATGGGGACAAAACATTCAGAACCTGCATTTCCAGGGGGGGAATAGCATCCAGAACCTGCATTTCCATGGGGACAAAACATTCAGAACCTGCATTTCCAGGGGGGGAATAGCATCCAGAACCTGCATTTCCATGGGGAAATGACATCCAGAACCTGCATTTTTGGGGATCCATGTGCTTTGCCTCCTGAAAGACACCCGGAGGACACCACGCAGCTCACAGGCAGCTGGGAACAGCTTTGGATGGAGTACAGGAAAGCACAAGGACGCGGGTGGGGAGCATCTGCCTTGGATTTGCAGGAAGAGTGATACACGGGAAGGAGCTCTAAGACTCCGCGGCTGAAGGAATCGGCGGCAGGCTTTACAAAAAGAGAGGAAAAGGAATTCCGAGTGCCTTAAGTACCGCGGAATTAGTGAACTGAGCAGGGAGACAGCAGCCATGTGTAAATGTCTGGATGAAGCAAGTGGCATCAAGGGAGAAGGCTGGGGATACATTAATTATTTTAATGGGGTGAAATTACAGAAGGGCATGTCTAAGCTGGGAATCTGTGCGGAAAGCTTTTGAATGGAGAAGCACAGGCTGGAAAAATCGTCTCCCTAAGGGAAGTGGTGAAAGCTTTATTGCCTGAGATTTTAAATGACAGATTAGGGGAAATACCAAGGGACTCATTCTGAAACATCAGGGAGATTGCACTGAAAGATTAGGAAGGGAAGAGGAAAGGCTGGAGGTGGTGCTGGCTCCAGGAATTTTGGGAGTACAGCCCAGCACATCTTCTAGGCTCCTCTGGCTCCACGTTATCATTCTTTGACTGTGTCTGCCAAGAGTGCAATGATTTCAGCGTTAGTTACCCCACAAGGACGTGATAAGAACTCCCCCGCCAGGAAGAAACGCGTTTGAGCAAAGGGAATCTCGGCGCCTCCCCAAGCACAATGGGAGGAAATCAGCTCAGTGCTGGAGCACAACCTTGAGCCACGTTCTCTCGTCAAAGTAAAAGTTGGTTGTGAGAGCATTTTGGCTCATTAGGGCTCCCAGGCTGGCTTCTCTCAGCCAGCTCCTGGCAGGGGGACACTCAGTCCCTCTGTCCCTGCTCCCCTCTCTTTCCCAGCCCCAGGCCAAAAGCTTCCCTCCAGCTCCAGCTTGGAGAATGACTTTTCAAGAGCTCATCTCGGAGGCATCCATAGGCACATTACCAAGCATCCTCTGCAAAGGAAGCTTCACCTTCTAAGCCACATTTTAACAACATCCATTTTCCAAGTCTCTGAAATCATAAATGTGCTGCTGAGATCCAGCCAAGCCATCCCCCTGCTGCTCTTGAGGACACCCAGGCTCTCCTGCAGCCACAGCAGTGGCCAAAAAGGGACCATGGAAAAGGTATCCAGAACACCACAGTGTTCATCCACCGCCAAGGTACAGCCAGAGTCCCTTTGGGAAGGAAAAGAAATAAAACATTTCCTTGCTGCTAGGTTTTATCAGCCAACATAATCTAATTAACCAGCACAGCTGCTTCGTTAGCATTAGAGGCATATTTATCAAGGGGCTACAGGAAGCATTTATTAGATTAGCTTGTATTTTTGCAGCTGCTGGATGGTTTTTTACTAGAGTTTACACAGTTCAGGACCCTGCAATGCTGAAGGACTTCAAGGCAGAGGGAGGCAGCTCCTCCCATGTAGGTGGTACCTGGCAAAAACAGAAGGACTCACAAGTCTCACTTTAAACACACACTCATTGGTAAATGCCTCTGTGGTGCACATGTGGTGTTGTTCTGTGGGAGAAATATTTGTGAATTGGAGAAGCAGAAACACAGCCCAGTGCTGAAATTCTTTAGAGAAGTGAGCATTTAACAAAATAAGAAATGTTTCCAAAATTGCTTGAAGTTACTAACAGTGACTGCCTGCTTGCAGGCAAAGTGAAGGATTTCCTGCAAGGTCACAGAGACCAGGATCACTATTGTTTCACTGCTGACCCTGTACTTTAAAAATTCAAAGAATAGCTTAGAAATACAAAACATTTCCCAGACCTCCAAGACCCATTCTGTTCTAAATGTAATTTGAAAGAGCTTTTACACGCTTGCCATTTGACACATAAAATTTTGCTCATAAGTACCCAAAACAGCATTGAGTATCAAGCTATTTGGAGTGTTTTACTGGAAGCGGTACCAAATGCAACCAACTTTTTTTAAAATAAATCTTGAAACTTTTAACATTTTTAGTTACTTTAATTAAAAGTCCCATGTTAATATCCTACATCTACCAAAGGATTTATATAAATGAAAGGAGATTTCTGAATACTTTCAGTCAAAGGAAGATTGGAAAGGAACCACAATGAAATGTTTGCAACAGATGGAGTATTTCTATAGCACTAGCCAAAAGATGCAGCCAAAGGAGATTCCAGCCCCACCTTTTGATTCAATGCATTTTAAGTAAAAAGATACATTTTTCAGCTTAGAAGCCTTTAATTTGCCTGATGGATTCTGCATTTCTCTAGAATTTTACTTTAGTTATTCTGGGTTTAGTATCTGAATGTTTTCTTTTAAATAGATTCACAATACTATGCTAGTCTGCAGATGATTTTTTTTTCCTAAAGGAGTTATTATTTTCCATATTGGCCTGATAAGAACAGTGTGTCAATTTGTGGTAAAATGTGTATGAGTTTTTGCTTGAGGCTCATCCCCATTTTTCACATTGAATTCACAATTTTAATTACTCCTTTTTTGTGTGTGTGTTTTTGGTGAGGTTTTTTTGGTGTTTTTTTTTTAATTTTGTTTTATGGTGGAATCCCTCGTGTTTTCCAGGAGGAGAAATGAAGCGCACAGCAATAAAGCACAAACACCTCTTGCACATTGTTGGGAAAATGGAATGTCTGCAGCTCAGCCTGGCCCTGCACCTGCTCTCATCTTGCAGGTGTTAACACAGGTGTCTCCAAAGCTCAGTCTGGGAGCTCAGAGGGGAGCAGCTGATGTGCCCTGCGGGGACAGTGAAGCAGTGGAGGCTCCCCAGCCTCACGTCTCCCTCTCACTTGGGTGATTGTTCCATACCATCCAACAGCCAAGGGTCCAGCTGGCACCCACCCACTGTGACTCCCATGAAAACACCCAACAGCTGCCAGGGCAGAGGGGGGAAGCCCAGAATCAGGGGTTTTCTCAGCCAGCATGGTGTGCTCCTGTCTCAGCAGGACTTGAGCGAGCTGTTCCTCCTCCAGCATCCCATCCCCACATGGGAAAAGCCGGTCTGTTCCAAAACACCAAAGGAAAGGGCTCCCTTAAGGCACTCTGACCAAAGAGAGCTGAGAAACCTTCCCAAAGGGCTCCACAAATCTCATTTATTTGACTTTTCCCGATTCCCAACCAAGAGCTGAGCAGTCAGACCCGACAGCTGCTTGCTGATTTACGCTGTGTGCGCCGGGGACGGCTCAGCTGTGACACATGGCTCGGATGCAGCTGCTGGGGATTTTTTTTTTATTTTCCTCCTTGAGTTTCCAGTGCTAGGAAGCAACACGTGGCTGTGTTTGAGCAGCTCTCCAGACAGTCTGGCCCTGCTGCTCTCTGGATTCAGGCTCTTCACGTGCTGTGAAACAGCAGCAGCCGGGGAGAGGTGCAGCTGCTCCGTGGGCGTGGGCAGGGGAGAACAGCCCCAGGCTTCACAAGCAGTGCAGCATTTCATGATGAGGTGGAGCTATGGAAGTGCCACAGTCCCCAGAAAATCCTCCCAAGCCTGGAGTCATGGTTACACGTGTGAGATAAAAAGTCTTCCCCTAATCTTAGCCAAGTAAGTCTTGAGGCACTCATTAAAAAGCAGGGCTGGCAGCACCCTCAAGCCCTCATCTATCCCATCTTTGTATCCCAAAGAGTGATTAACACTCCCTCACATTTTAAACACTCGAGCAAATAATTTCTAATTTGCTTTTAAGAGGTTCCAGTGATTAAGATTCCCTAATTGCCAGGCTATGACCTCCAGTGCCTTACACTGGCTTTCTTGTTAGATCATTCTTTGATGTCTACCCAGCCATGTTCTGATGTCTTCCAAGACTACAACTTCTTTCCCCTACCACAACAGAAAAATCAGATTATATTCTTGTTCTTTCCACGTTCAAACACCATTCCCATAGCTTTTGTGTGGGTTTTACTCGTAAGCAGTAGCTCTACCTGTAATCATCCCTGCACTATGCTGCCTGCTCCAAATTTCACATCAGTGACCCCTGAGGTAATTCCTCTTCAGCCAGTTTAGCCCTTTAATTTTCCACTTGCTTTTGCCCTCATTTCCTACCCCAGAAGGAGTGAAGATAATTAGCCCCAAAACTAAGGCAACTCACCCTTTCCTCACAGCTTGATTTAAACACCTGGAACTAAACAGCAACTCCTTCTGCTGTATGAAAGAGGTTGGAGATTCCTATGGGCAGTAGCTCTCTGGGCATCCCTCTGTTCTTCCCCATCACAGAAAAAAGGAGAGGACAGAGGTCACACTTGTGGGTTTTATTGACAGCAGTGTAATTTTGAACCTCTCATCCTGCAGATCAGTGGAAAATCAACTTTTGCAGTGAAGCAACAGCTCTCATGGCCATTATCTCTTGCAATTCCAATTGCAAACAGATTGTCACTGAGACCACCACCACTATTTGCCCGGATGCTTCCCACAACAAACAGGCCCATCCATGCTCAGTGTCCTCAGGTGCTACCACTCTTTCTAGGTTTTGCCTTTTCCCTCTCCACAGGAGATTTTCTGATTTTTGGCTTTGGAATCAAACGGTTTCTAAAAGCTGGCATATGCAAAACACTTCTGAAAGTGTGGAATGCTGGTGTGGTGATGGCATAGAAATAACAGAGCTCAGGGAACCCTCGTGGAAGATGACATTTGAGGTGGAATTGTTAAGGGCAATCGGACTTCAAAATCATCATGTCCCACAGGGGTTCTGCAAAAATACTGGTTTTAGAGCTAGAAAGGTCTTACTGTGTGGGGCTTTTTTTTTGTTAGAAAACTATGTTTTCTAACAAAACTTTTTTGTTTTGTTAGAAAACTATGCCTGCCTACACTATCTATAGAGCTGCTTTACAAGTGTTTATCACAGAAGGAAAAATAACTCATGAAGACAACAGCAAGTTTGGATGCTATTTAATGAAAAATAGGTGAAGCTTATAAACACAAGGCTGACAGAGAGAAGAACACAGCAGGAAGCTGCCAAGGTACAGGTAAGAGCTCTGAAGTGCATTGCTAGTGCAAGTAGGTAGGCAACAGAAGGAAGATCGTGTTCCAGGCAGGCCCATTCAGGTGAGCTGGGGTTTGCTGAGCTATGTCAGCTCAAAAGGCAGAGCCTCAATCTCCCTTGTGAGCTCTTCATCCAAGGCTTTCTACCAGGAGAGAAAACCAAGAGGAATCAGGGACCATGAGACAGCTTCCACACGTTGCTGGCAAACATATCTGCAGTGGTCAAACCCTGGGAGGCTGTCAGCAGTGATGGAATAACCCTGGTGTTGAGCTGGATGGACCTGCCCTCCAAACAGAAGGCTGGACAAGTTCAGCTGCCTTTACTCTGTGCCCCAATGTGATTTTGGACACGTCCTAGCTCACTGGTCCCCCCCAGAGGTGAGCATTCTGACCTCAGAACAGCCTCAGGCTGGTAAGGGGAGCTTCTACTCCCTCAATCAAAAACAAGTGGTGAACCAACCCAGGCAGTCTCACCCAAAAATGTGCAAAATGCTCTTACCTATCTTAATGTGATTACCCTACTTATTGTGATTTTTGATCACAGGTTTAAGGCTTACCACTTGTGCTTATGAGCAAGCAGGCAGTAGCCCAAAGGAACAAAAACATATTTTATAGGGCTCAAACGTGGCTCAGCTCACTCAGAAAAGCTACATATGAACTTCCCAAACAGTTTTATGGTGTTTGGCTCAACAGCCACACCTGCAGGTTACTCAAGCATGGAGGAAATGGGCACTGTGTTTTACAGGGGAACATCCCCATTGCAGTCTACAAGGCAGATGTTGACTAAAAATAAGCCTGGAGCCCTCTGAGAGTTCAGGAGGAGCAAGGAAGCTTCTGAGACCTAAAGTGAGTGGATAAAGATTCCAATAGACAAAATTCCTGGGGATATAGCTACCTAATCTGCACTGATGTCACTGTGCCAGACTGCCTTTGCAGCTCAGACATCAGTCCACCAGTTCCCCTGATCAGTGTCTACAACTCCTGCCTCACCAAATCTCCCCATGAGGACATTAAGACTACAGTCTAAGGTGGGTAAATCTGTAATCAATTAATATATGTAGCTCCTGGAAAGATAAAAAAACTCTTACAAGTTCTTTTCTCGCTTCTTCAACCTTCACTTGCGCCAGGGGAATGCTCTAATGAGAGAAAATGGCATAAAAATCAGCATTTCATCAAGAAACAAGAGTCTCTGCACCTTTACAAGAATCTAATGATGAGCCTCAGGTGAATTAATGGACAATTAATGAAGTTTTGTGTAGGCACTCCACATGCAGAAGGTATTCCCATTAAAAGTCTAGTATTGGCTTGGTTTGGGCAATTGTGTATTTTTCAAAAGTCTGGTATGGCCTAAAGTCTAAAAAAACCCCTTCATTTTAAGCAATTTTCCAAACCTACCAAACAAGGGACTTGATTTCAACAATATTTTTGCAAGACTTTTCCAAAGCACACTAAGTTTGCAAGGATAAACCTCCCTCCCCTCCTCCTGCCTGCACCAGGGGCTCACCCTGTCTCCATTGACAGCAAGGCTGGAGGAGGGAACTGGAGAACCTAATCCCATTTGAATGTCCTGTTCCACTTGAGAGAAGGAGAATGCTGCCTCTTGGAGGAAGATGGGTTAAACAGAGCAGCAGTCCCACTTTTCCAGCCACAGGCTTTTTTTTTCTAGTAGCAAGACGTCAGTGTTTGTATGAGGGAGAAAAGAAACCTGCATTTTCATAGAGCTGAGTACCCAGCATCCTCAAGAGAAATCAAAGAAAATGATGGAGCAGCCAGTTTAGGGGACAAAACCTACA
This sequence comes from Agelaius tricolor, assembly GCF_023055355.1. NCBI lineage: Eukaryota > Metazoa > Chordata > Aves > Passeriformes > Icteridae > Agelaius > Agelaius tricolor. The sequence continues at coordinate 55,622,585 of NW_027269264.1, read as the reverse complement.
TTTGGCTATTTCTTCAGGATCCTTAAAATCCTGTTCAGAGCTCCAAACTCTGCACCACGTGCTGTGTCCACCAATATGGCCCAACGAGCATTACAGCTAAAATACTGGTAAATCTCAAAAAGTTGGTTATACTAGGGGATTCCTTTTCTTCCATATTTCTTTGTCAAATTTCTAGCTAATTCACCTGAATACTAATTTACCCAGCAAATCTGTCTACTTTGTTAGAACAAAGTTTGCCTGACAAGGAAGCTTAACTTCCTGGCTTTGATTAATAAACAGAGATCAAGTCTTTGGTCTGCATCATTACCAGACCTGTAGGACATCTACCTGTCCACCAAAGGCATCACAAGGATATCCCTTACATTCTGAAGGCCACTAAAATTAACCTGATGGCAAATACAACATAAGAGTGGAATAAATAGTTACAGGAGGTAAATCAAGATAGGATGCCAGTTCCGTCTTCAATGGCTCTATTTCTTTACGCAGTGCAGCCAGTTCCTGCAGAGAGAGAAAGGCAGATCATATTCTAGGGAATTATTTGCAGAATTGATGGAAATGAGTGAGATAGTTACCTACAACATTTCAGAATTTGAGAGATTTCATCCTCTATAAAACACATGGAAAACCGAAGTTTTGCTCACACAGTAGCAAAAAGACTCTCCCTTATGCTTATCAAGTGGGAGTAATTTCTTTTTGGGGCTGCAAACTGAGTACCTTCCACAGTCCTGAACTCTTTTCAAATAATCAAAGTTATATAAAAAAGATAAAGCCATTTGTGCTGCCCATTTCATTGATGTCCTGGCAAAGCAGTTCTATAAATGTCAAGGAGTCAAACTGTATGTTATGCTTGGGATCTAGAAGATGACAAGCCTAGAAAATTTGCCTGTGGCTTTCTAGATGCAATATTCCAATAAAAATTAGTTCTGGTCTCGTGTAACACTGGGCAATGTGAGCACTGCCACCCAGTGCTGGTTGGTGAGAAGCACAACAGAAAAACCAGGAAACCTATTTTCACTGCTCCACTCGAAAACATAAAGGAACATAAAAACATAAAGGAAAAGATAGCAAAAGTAGTAAGGAGAAAGACTGAGTTCCCACTACAAAACCAGCAAAAAACATGAAGATGTGTTGAGTGCATAGGACATAAAATCTGTAGTTACAAACTCAAGAAATGTGCTTTTCTTTAAGATGTTCTACTAGGCTTACGATAAAGCTGAAAAATGTTATGTTTAAAGACACAGCAAAAAAAAAAAATAGCAGACACTCAATCTGAATTTGGGTTTCATTTGACCTTATCTCCCTTTTTTAAAGTGTTTGGAAGAAATTTGCTTCACACAAAGTACCAAGGATCACATGGGTCATTCTATCAAGAAACTGCAATACACAGGTAGCCATGTAATGGGATATAGTCCACAGAATATCCACTGTGTTTATAACACAGATCAGAAATAAAGGAGGCAGATCTGTTTTCAGTGGCAGGGAATTTATTCTGTGGAAATTCTCCAGTAGATGCCTCTAGGAGAGACAAACCCACCCAAAAGAGCCCAGTTCATGGGAATCCACCTACAGGATTTTTATTTGTGTTTCCTTTGACCATCAAGATTTGTTCAGGCAGCCAAAGAGCAAACTACAATTCCTGAAAGCACCCAACAAGCAAGCCTGGCCTGTCCCACTGTAGCAACATCCCTCTTGTATCCAAAAACCTACCTCAGATGATTTCACCAGTGCCTCATGTGTCAGGGATTGGTCCAACCCCCTGGCAACAAGCTTAGCCTGCAAACAGGAGAGAGCACAAAATGCAACAAGGAGAAAGATTTCACCATTTCCTTCTGTTTAAATCTAAACAGGCAGGGAAGAACACAGGTTGTCCACGGCAGAAATGTGTGCTATTGGAGCCACAGCTATAGCTGGCGTACAAGATGAGGTGCTGCTAAAATTTGTACTAAGAATAACAAGTCTTTCCAGAAAAGCAGTGGGAGAAGTGCACATGGCAAGGCTGAAGAAAGGCTTCTCAGGAAAATGTCAGTTGTAATACAACACTTTCCATCCCGTGCTTGTCAAGGTATCAGGTATGGCTTCACTTTAGCCATAAAGTAACCTGCCAGAGTTTCTCAGGGAATGAGGAGACAGCACTGTACTGATCACAGGATGCACTGAGGAGAGATCAGCAGGGACAACTGAACTACATTCACATGTTGTCCTGTTAGCTCAAGAGTCCCCAGTACTGGAGTTCAGGAAGCTTATGGAATGTCTCTGTAACTACAAATTTGGGCTCAACCACCACGGCTGTGTCATCCCATCACATTTCTTTTTGTGTAAGAAAACTCCTTCCACCTACCTCAGCATCACAGATCCTTATCTTCAGATCCTTAGATTTATCTTCCAGGAACTTCAAATTCTTGGATTGAGTCTCAGCTTTGGCCTGTTGTATTCCCTGAGATTTCTTCAATTCTTCAATATCCCTTAAAAAATAACACAGAAAGAAAAAGCTGTTACATTCAAAGATGTATCAGTATACAAATACTGTTACTTACCTATGCTCAAGCTAAACTCTGCAATACAACAAACACAAGGAAGAAGAAAACTGAGAAAACCCTGTATTTCCCTGTGAGATTTTCCAATGGAAACATATACAGCTGTTACCTCCAGAACCCCACAGACCAGGGAAAATAGAGGCAAAGAAGAAAGCCATATGCCTAAAATTAGCAAAGGGTAAAAATCTTGTGCATAATTCCCTAACTCACTTAGAGACCTGTTACACAAGCTAAACCTCAGATCAAGGGGAGGCAAACCTGCAGAAAGCACACGGGAATCTCGCTTACAAGGCAAATTACCACTTTAAAAGACAAAAAAACCCCATTCTAGAAATAATTAGACTGGAAGGGAGAACATCTGGGCCAGCACCCACTCAAGGCTGGGGTTGATTGTGCTGTGCTTGGCAAAGCCCTTCAGATTACATCCTCCAGGGAATGACTTGACACTTTTTTTTTTTTTTTTAGTTATCACTATTAATATGTCTTCTACACACTGGTTAAGGGAACTTCTTACCTGAGAATGGTTTTTGTTTTGCCTCCCTTAGTCTGACTACAGAGGCCATGCTAAATGTGCTAAGAAAATCAGATTTGTCTTCAGCCTCAGACAAAAGTAACTGGTGGAAGATGGAAACTTGTATCTGAAAACAGGTTGGAGATCACTTTTGCTTTAAAATAATTGGTTTGATGCTTTCCCAGATCTCTTTCGACTACTGAAAGTATCCATAACACATGGGTTTTGATAGATGCTTCCAAATACTTTGAATTGGAGATGTGTCAAACCCCTAAAAATTCAGTTTTCCTTGTTAGTTACCATAACCAACATTGCCCAAGACAGAAATCACCAGTATTACTTTAAACTTTCCCTCTTCTTCGTCCATTACTCACTTCTCTAACTGCTTTTCCACCATCAGTGCTGAAGTTAGTTTTTTCGTGAGGATCCTCAATTTCTGTTCCATTTCTTTGTTTTTTGATTTTGTTTTATACATTTCCAAGGTCATGTCATTGATGGCACTGTAGAAGCTGGTGAAGAGAGAATCAGTGGGAATGCTTAGGAATCAGCTCTTCTCAAAGTCAGAGTTGTTGTTATTCTTTTCTCCACACTTTAAATTAATGACTTAGTTTCCTCTTGATGTTATGGCAGGGGTAAATTTAAATAAGATATACTAAGGGAATTTGCTTTCCATAACTAACACAGATTTCCACATGGAAGGGAAAACAGTCCAGCAACCTGAGTAAGTGAGCAAGTGAACAACACAACTGGCACTCTGGTGAATAAAACCACCACGTGCTCCACTCCTGGCTTGCCTCACTGCCTTTGAGGGAAACTGTATTCAGTCCCTGAAAAGGCATGGTCACAAGATGTGCCCGGCAGCATCTGAGTACCCTCCTCTTCCCAAGTGGCCCAAAGCTCTTCCCCTTCCAGCTCAGGAAGAGAGATCTAAGTGCCAAGACCCTAAATATCACATAAAAATCGGGTTCCAAGGCGGACTCTGCCCCTTCTTTGCTGCAAGTGTTGCAGTGCCACGGGCCAAAGCCATGCTAGGGAGAGAGGCCCAAGGAGACCAGACTAGCAGATGCCATTTCCCCATGGCAGAGGGAATCTCCTCGCATGAACTGAGGCCAGATGACACAGACGAGGATGAGGAGCTGAGGCTGGAAGACCAGTCACAGTTCCCCAGTCCTTGCCCAAGCAGTGTGAACACTGCTGTAGCCTGGGATACCTGGCACAACAGTCCAACTGGCAGCAGCCTGCAGCCACTGACCACAAAAGCAGGAGAAAAAGGAAGGATTTAACTCCATCCCAGGCCCTTCTCGGGCTTCAGAGCCTTCCTGTGCCAGGATAACCTAGAGCTAGCATTTTTTGCTCAGTTCCCATGCACTCTAAAGCTGCCCAAGGGGTGAAAAATGAGCCTGACAAAGAAGATTCCTAGTGCAAAGTTTGGAGCTGCTGATGTGGAAAAACAGAGGAAAACAGCACAGCCCCTCACCACGAATGCAGAGTGTGAAGAATTACCTGGTAAGAGAAGTGTCCTCCATGTCAAGTTCTATTGCACTTTGTACCAGGTCAGTGAGGTCATCGTTGGCCTCTTTGGACATACTGCCCTCCAAAAAACTCAGGCTTTCTCCAAGAATATCATGCCAGTAGTCAGCTGGAAAATATACAAACCAAAGCAGTGATTTTTTTAAATATTACTGCTCTTCTATTGAACTCTTCAAAGCTAGAACCCAATCCCACACTGGAAACTTGGCTACCTGCCTGTTGTTGGGGGAAAAAAGACACTTTGAAAAAAGGCTTAAACATGCCAAAGTGCTGCCACATCTCTATTTGTCAAACAGATTCAGTGTATAAAGGGAGAAAGCACTGCTCCATTCCCTCCCTGACCAGTCTGTCTGACATCAGACAAACAAGAGCTCACCCCTGTGCTACAGCAATGAGCACATCCAGGTCACCTTCCCACAAAGCCCACAAGGCTGAGCCTTGTTTGTGGCAGACCCAGAAAGTCTGTCTCCATCATTTTTTGTTTGGTGCCAAGGCACTTGGAAGGAACAAAAACATCTTCATGTGTACCATGCCAGCCTTTGCACAGAAAAGTAAAATTCCTTCCTGAGAAAAGCCTATGAAGTGACAGTCCTTTATTATGTGTTTTAAAAACACACTATGGTCCCCTGAACCACTCACTTGCTCAAAAAAAACCCAAACAAATTAAAAAATAGTCACTCTAGGCAGCTTCAGCAAGACGTAATCATCTCAATGTTGTTTCAGGCTCCCCCAGGGCTTTCCTTAACAGTGGCTTAGCACCAGCTCAGACTCTTGAATGAGCTGCAGGGACATTTCCCTCTCTATCCAGGCAATATTTCCACGCTGTGCTATCCAGCCCAGCAGACCAGGAGGTTTTAGCAATTAACCTGCTTGTCCACATTTATGGCCTGCTCAAGATGGCTTAAAAAACTGTCCTTGAGCAATCTTACGTTGCTGTAAATTGTAATAGAAACCGCATCAAAAAAAATCTGAGTCTGTTTCAAATACATATATTTATATATATTCCAAAGTTTTCAACAAATACAATCAATCCACTCAGAACAGCCTGACTCAGGTGGAACTGAGAAATGGAGTTGCAAAGTCACCTTCTGCTTCATATTTGCTGGTCCTGTCCTTCATGTCCTCTATCAGCAACATAACATCCTTGTCTCTCTCTTCATTGTTCTCCATAATTTCATGCAAAATATCCACTGTCCTTTCATTCACCTCATATTCTGGAATAGGCACACCCCCATATAATTTCTTTAGCCATAAAGTAACCTGCCAGAGAAGGGAGACAAGAGAGCAAGCAATCATGTGAAATGACAGAAAATAGCTGATAGACGTGAAGAATGTAAACCACTGCAAACTCTGCACTCCTGAAGAGCAACTCCTACATCAGTCCAGGAGGCATGGGTGGGAAAGGGGGAGAAAAATTCCTTTCCCTCTTCTTTAAACACCCACCCTCTGTGGTCTAGAAGAAGACTATATGATATCCTTTTTAATCTTCCTCATTTCTTGGAATACCTGCTTATCTCCATGTGATAAAATTTTACCTTTTTATTCACGTGACCTGTTGGCTACAGACACAGTAACAACCCAACAGATGTTAAATAGGCGTTTGGAAAAATGGTGAACACCGTGTTAAAGTGTATGGGATAAAAGTGCCCGAGCCATCACTGGTAGCAGTCTCTCTGCAGGAGAACAGGAGAGAGTCACCACAACGTGAAGCCAAAAGCCCTGCAAAGCAGTTGTACCATCAGAAACAAGGTCAGAAATAAGAGACCAACAGAGTGCTCTCAGGTAGGTAGGGCTGTGATCGTGGAACCATGGAATTGTTTGGGCTGGAAAAGCCCTCCAGGATCACTGAGTCCAAGCATTCCCCCAACACTGCCCAGCCCAACACTGACCCACGTCCCCAAGTGCCACATCCACACGGCTTTTAAATTCCTACAGGAATGGGGACTCCACCACTGCCCTGGGCAGCTGTGCCAGGCCTGGACAACCTTTTGAGCAAAGGAACTTTCCCTAATATCCAACCTAATTAGATTAGAAAGGTTAGATTATGACCAGTAAAAACTGAAGAACCTGGAAGTTCAACAGCATGTAACGAACATAAACACTTGCATAAGCCTGACTAATTAACCTGACGGAGAATAGACTCAGCCGTATAACTTTAAGTGTATTTTTTCTCCTCCCTCATTCTGCTGCCGTACGCGTACACAGGCAGCGATGGAGAAAACCACCGCACCATCAGGCGCAAAAAGCACGAACGATGTGTCTGTGTGTATGTGTGCGTGCGGAAAACTGTGAAGAAAAGAGAAAGCGAGCCCCGCCGGCCCCCGTTACCCGTGTAAGCTTCTCCTGGAACGAATCGCCGCCCGGTGTTCCCGCCGCCGCCATCCTGCCCGGAGCCTGTCGGGAGTGGGCGGCTGAGGGGCGGCACCGCCGCCGCTTACGCCGGAGCGGGGGGAAATAGCGATGGAAACGTGTTTAACAGTTACTCGGAGAGTTAAACGCCGTCTGTCCGTTAAGGGAAGATGTTAAAAAAACCGCCAAACGAACCCCAGCAACAGAAAAACGAAACAGAAGAGATGCAAGAGGAAGGCATCAATAAGTACAGCAGAAAGATGTCTGGGGGTGCGGCTGGACATGAGCCCAGGGTGCCCATGTAGGTAATGGTCCCTGCGCTGTCCCAGCCAGGGTGTGACACAGCCCCAGTTTTAAAAATAGAAACTGTTGTAAAATAGTTGATAGAGTGTTAAGCGAGTACTGTTAGTTTTGTCATTGTAAAAGGGATTAAAAGGGTAGTTATAGGAAATACGGTACTCAGCGTACCATATTACACCTAAGTAAAGTGCACCAGCCCACAAGAGAAACGAGCCAGCCTGGACAGAACTGTAATGGGCCAATCGAGCGCCTTAAACCTTCATGCAAATGAAGGATCCAAACAGAAACCAATATAAAGGGGCAAAAAAAGAAAAAAAAAAAAACCAGGATAAAAAGGGGCTTCTGACCCACTGAACCTGTGCCGCTCCATCTGGGGCATCGGGGATATCGCTGCTGAGCAGCCCCAGCGCCGGCGCTGCAGCACCCCCGACGGGAGCGCTCCTGCTCGGCCCGCCGGCGCCCTGCTTTAGGCCTTTCTTTTTCTTATAATAAGTGCTGAAATCACTCTAGTACCGGGAGCTTGCTCTCGTTTTTAACACCAGGGCAGGGCCTGTCCCTGTGCCGGCCCTGCTGAGGCACCTCCAGTGCTGGGGACAGCTCTGGGCCCTCAGGACAAGAGAGACCCTGAGGGGCTGGAGCGTGTCCAGGGCAGGGAACGGAGCTGGGAAGGGGCTGGAGCCCCAGGAGAGGCTGAGGGAGCTGGGCAGGGGCTGAGCCTGGAGCAAAGGAGGCTCAGGGGGGCCCTTGTGGCTCTGCACAGCTCCTGACAGGAGGGGACAGCCGGGGGGATCGGGCTGTGCTCCAGGGAACAGGGACAGGAGCAGAGGGAACGGCCTCAGGCTGGGCCAGGGGAGGTTTAGATCGGATATCAGAAAATTGTCTTCACAAAAAGGGATCTGAAGTCCTGGCCCAGGGGGAGTGGTGGTGCTAGTTCTTAACATCCGTGTGGGTTTTATTTTTTTCCCCCCTCAGGCACTTTTACAGAAATGTAAGTGATTTCCGAAATAAGCAGCATGGAAAGAATTGGTGAAGAATCACTTTTAGTACAATACATGCCAAAGTAGCTGAGGATTTTTCACTCAACCTTTTCAATTCCTAGAAGGGGAATCCACTGGAATCTGTGGCTTTACCAACCTCTCTGGATTACCAGAGGGACCGATCACACTGTGCCTGAGTTTCAGCACTTTCTCACTGCAGACCAAATCCTGTCTCACATGTGAGACATAAAATCATCCCCAACTGCAGACTGAGGGGTGCTGCAGGTGGGGGGATTCTGCCCCTGGGCTCAGGTGAGAGCCCACCTGCAGAGCTGCCCCAGCCCTGGCTCCAGCAGCACAAGGAGCTGGAGCTGCTGCAGCCAGGGCAGAGGAGGCCACGGAGCTGCTGCCAGGGCTGGAGCCCCTCTGCTCTGGAGCCAGCCTGGCACAGCTGGGGCTGCTCAGCTGCACAAGAGAAGGCTCCAGGGACACCTCAGAGCCCCTGCCAGGGCCTCCAGGGGCTCCAGGAGAGCTGCACAGGAACTGGGGATATTGGGCATGGATAGATGGGATATTGGGAAGGAATTCCTGACTGTGTGGGTGGGGAGGCCCTGGCACAGGGTGTCCAGAGAAGCTGTGGATGCCCCAGCCTTGGAATTCTGGCCCAAGTTGGGTGGGGCTTGGTGTGGTGACCAACCCTTTAGGGGAATGGAGCATCCAAGATTCAATGGCAGGGGCACCTTTAACAGATGACCTTCCCTGCCCTGGAGTTTACTTTCTCACTTTCTATGCAAATTTATAATCTGCAGTTCTGAAGTTCATTCTTCATTTCTTTCTGAAAATGAGTTGGTGGGCTTCAAGGGTCTTTGGTGGTCTTGATTCCCTGTACAGTCCTAGACTGCTTCTTGGCTTCATTGCTGTTCTGTGCTGTGTTTGTCTCCAGGAACTAGAACAAGGATGTTTGTCCCAGAAAAATGCTGCCCAATCTCTGAATGGCCCCTTTTCCAGCCACATCCTGTTCTTCCTCACAGCTGTGTTTTTACCAACAAACCTTGATTCTTGTTACCAACAATCTGTGGTTGGCTATACAATTATCCAGCTATTGGTGTTTGAGGCACGCAACCTCTAATCTTCTGGGCTTCTATACTCAGGCCAACCAGATTTAATCCATGAAACAGATAGAAACTAACAACCAAGCTCTGAGTAATGCCCATGCGTTAGAGAAAACAAATTACTTCTTGGTGGAATTGCCTTGTCAAGCTTCATATGCTTCAATGATGTCAGACCTAGGGGGAGGTTAACAAAGCTTGGGAAGAAAGGATGTACCACTGATAGCGGGCACAGAGAATGCAGAGTTTACAGGCAACAAGGACATCTGCTTGAACTTCCAAGATGAGAAAGAAACTAATAAAGTGAACCCAGCATCTGTGCTGAAATCAGCCCTGACTGGGTAAACAGTAATTCTGGCAGGGGCAATCTGTGACAACTGAGCCAAGAAACCCACCAACCCAAAAGAAAAGAAAGACTAGGCATGAGAAACAGTAGAATCATTAACCAGTACTAATTAATAAGAGAATTATGTAACATAGCCGGTGAACACTAGTTCCTTTGTATGCTAAAATGTATAAATTGTCAAGCATTTTGATTGTTCTAGAATACCACTGAGCACCCAGTCTTGCACAACCCTGCAATAAATAATGTCTCTTGGTGTGTCTAATTATTGGCTTATTGCACAACAGGTAAGGAATCAGATTTTTGCAGACAGCATTGTCACTGCCCTATCCCTTTTCCTGCCCCTGATACTGAGCCCCACCAGCTTTGCACCCCTCAAGATTTTATCAGTAGCTGTATCAGGACAGCTATGATTGAGCAGCTGCATATTGTGAGCTTGGCTTTTTTAAGGAAATCAAGATGATTCCAAGAGGAATGGCTGTGTGGATGAGAGCCACGAGGACTGAAGTCAGCAGGGCTGAGCAGTCAGTATCTGGGAGAAGAGTAATTCTGGCAGTGGGAGAGTGTGGCCAGCATCTCATTGACCAACAACTCAAAACAGACTAACTAAAATGAAAAGTGAGAGATTTAACTAGGAAAGAAGGGTCTGAGTGGTAATTAATTGAAGTGGTAGTTAATAGAATGGTACTAACTAACAGAGAAGTTATGTAATTTGTAAGCAATGAATGCTGACGCCTTTGGTTGCTGAAATGTATAAACAGAGTAACGTTTTGATGATGGATAACCTAGACACCCAACTACCTGCTTTGTGCTAACTAGAAAAAGAGATAGAAATACCTTGCCTCGGTGTGTGAAATGGTGCCGCACACCGGGGAACGAGCCCGCGGGGTAACCCTTCTGTCCCTGATTCTGTCACTGTCCCTGTCTCTGCTCCTATCCTTATCCCCGTTCTCTTCCGTGCCCCTGTCCCTACCCTTGTCTATGTCTCTTTCCGTGCTCCTGCCCTTGTCACTACCCGTGTCCCCGGCCCTTGTCCCCGTCCCTGCCTCAGTTCCTGTCCGTTTTCCTTCCGTGTTCCTGCCCTTATCCCTATTCCTTCCCGTGTCCCTGCCCTTGTCCCATCTCCGGTCGCCCCTCGCTCCCCGCCCCTTCCGCCCGCTCAGGGCCATTTCAAGGACACATCCCGCAGAGGGCTTTTTTCCTAAAAGCCTCATTTAGTGTTTTATTTTGCTTTTAAAAATTATTTCTATCATTTTTATTGCCCATTCTACATATTCCTGTGTAGACGGACAGACAGGTAAATATACACACACGCATCCAAATCAGGGGCACGGGAAGCAGTTCCCTGGCGCTCCCCGCCCCCTGGGCGCGGCCTCGGCGCCAAAAGGGGCGTGAGGCGCCGCCGCCATTTTGTGTGCAGAGCGCGCGGCCGGCAGTCCTCAGCGTCCGCCAGCCTCAGCCTCCCCCGGGACCCGCCGCCGCCGCGATGCTCTCCGCCCGCGTGGCCGCCGCCCTCGCCCGCTCCCTGCCGCGGCAGGCCGGCCTGGTGAGCGCCATGCCCGCCCCGGAGCCGGCGGGGCCGGGGGGACGCGGCGCCGCCGCCATCTTGGGGGCCGCCGTGACATTGAGGGTGTGAGGGGGTGACTTCGGAGTGTGGGGAGGGAAGCACGGGGTGTGCTGTCAGCGCTGTGGGACAGACCCCGCAGAGGAACGGGGTGTCCTTGAGCGAGCTCGGGGTAGTGGTTTAAAGCTGTCAGGGCAAGGTCAAGGTTGAGGGGGTGAGGGGTTTATCCCTCTCACAACCCCTCAATGTTTGTGAGGAAACGGAGGGTGGGAAGAGCCGTGAGTAACCAGTATTTCCAATGAATATGAACGGGGGAGAGGCCTTCTCGTGGTGCAGGATGTTAAATGGCATCACCCTTGCTGCATGATGCTGCCCTGGAAGCCTTGCTTAAAGTGCAAAAGCATGATCTTGTAATGCATTCATTATCGCAGATTTTTTTCTTCTTTAGTGTTCAAAGTTGGCCATGAGAAGAGTTTCTTCTCAGGAAGGATGATTAGGCATTGCAAGGGGATGACCAGGGAGGTGGTGGAGTTACCAGGCTCAGAGGTGTTTAAGGATATAATGCACTTGGTGCCATGTTCTAGTTGGCAAGGTGGTGCTTGCTCATAGGTTGACCTCAGAGCTCTTTTCCAAAGTAATTGCAATTCTGAGGTGTTTTTGGTATAGTGCTTTGTGGTTTTTTTTTTCTATGTGTTTCAACAATACCAATATCATTGCAGTTAGATTTGTGTTAGAAGACAGCCTTCTCTCTCTGCAGAGCACTGACTGGTGCAGTGATTTCTTTGTGCCCCAAGGTTCTCATGTTCAGCACAGAAATGACAGATGCGAGGAGGTTTCTCTTTGGGAGCTGCTGCAGCGGTTGATGGTGACATCAGCACACTGCAGAAAAATGCAGCGAGGGATTTGGAGCAATCTCCTTCATTATTTGTCCTTTCTTAATGGTGCTGGACTTGGTTCCAGAGCTGTGAATGAGGGGCTGTGGGGCTTAGCTCAAAGCTGAGATGCACATAAGCAGCTCAAGATCAAGGATGTGTTAATGTCTCAGCAATTTTTTGCATGATTAAAGAAATCTTACTGAAACAATGGCTTATTTTAGGTTTCCAGAAACACCCTCGGTGCAGCATTTGTTGCTACAAGAAACCTCCATGCCTCCAAAGCATGCTTTCAGAAAACTGGTGAGTCTGAGGAAGGTCTTGAGTGTGGTTTAAGAATTTGGTCTGTCAGACAAAAAAGGAATTTGAATACGATGAGTGTTAGTTGACGGGACTTCAGGACATTTATGTTCTGAGCATATTTAGGTGAACTGTTACCTGTTCACATGCAGCAAACTGCACTTTAATACCTTGACAATGCCCCCAGAGCAGGGAGTGGCTGTGTGTCAGCTGGCTTACACAGAGTACCTGCTTCAATAGCATTCCAGTCACCTGCAGCATTATTTGAAAAAAAATAGCCCCAGATTGGAGTCGCCTGCAGCAGAATGAAGGACTGGATGACTTCCCCAGGCCTGCCTGGGTTTGACCTTGTGTCCTTGAGCACAACTTTTATTTGCTGCCAGCACTCTGGTGTTTAGAGAAGACAGCTGCACTGTGTGGCGTGTGTTTGGCAGTGCTTTATGCAAGTTTTTTTAAAGTTGTTTAAGGTGATAAAGGACATTACTAATAAATAAGGTTTACAATGTTACTTACTGTTTCTTAGCTGAGGAGATAACAAGCTGTTGGAAATGAAACTGAAGTATGGGGAATATGTTTTTATATCTTAGATCAAATGACTTGCTCCTGAAACATAACAAAATTCATTTACATATGTGTGGGTCTTGGATCACAGATCATTTGGCAGGGTGTTCTGATGTATCCAAGGCTAAGTAGCTGCTCTGCCAGCAGGCCTGTTCTGCCTGGGCTTGGGCTGGTTAATTAATCTAATTGCTTTCTAGGGAGCAAGAGCATAGGATGTAATCAGGAAAGTGGATAACTACCAGGCCTGTTTTTGTTGAAGCTGCCTGGTGATGATGAGTTGAAGCTGCTTTTATTTGCTGGCAATACAGAGGCTGGTATTTATCTTACCCAAAGTACAGGTGTTGCTAGCTAGACTGTGGAGCACAGCTGAGAAAAGGCACCTTGTGAATTTGAGGCAAGATTGCCGATTGCTCATTGTACCCTAAGATGCTAATCTGATTTCCACCGTCTCCCCAGGTACCGCCGAGGTATCCTCCATCCTGGAGGAGCGCATCCTGGGAGCCGACACCTCGGCCGAGCTGGAGGAGACGGGCCGCGTGCTCTCCATCGGGGACGGCATTGCCCGCGTGTACGGCCTGAGGAATGTGCAGGCAGAGGAGATGGTTGAGTTCTCTTCCGGGCTGAAGGTAAGCTGCTGCCACTTAGCACAGTCTCTCTTTAGCACAGAGATATTAAAAAGACAGTTCTTTAAGGAGAACCTGAGCCTATGCTTGGAGGCACCACTATGAGCATTGCATTGCAGCTTCATTGCAACTTTAGTACACAGTAATACATTTTTTTTTTTTTTAAACTTACGACACTGCTTTCAGTATCAGCATCTGATTCTCAGCCAGCATTTGAACATTTGAGCTGTCTTTGTCTTCATTTAGAAAGTAAAAGGACTAACCCGGCACTGGATTTTTTTCTTTGGTTTCAGGTTGTCTTTTCTGTTTGCTTTTTAGTAATGACCTCTCTGCTTCCAATACATTATGCAGCTTGCTGGTTTGTTGTAGTCCTATCAGTGGGTTAAAACCTGTTCCAAGAGTACTGTAACAGCTCTTTGAGCATTTTTAATGACCCATTTCACCTTGAGCAGAGAAGAAGCCAGTCCTTTTCTCTTGTCCAGCTTCTAGGCAAGGAAGTAATTTACTTGAACCTTGCTTACCCTTTCTGTTCTTTTTAGAGAAACAATTGACTTGAGTGCTAGGCTGCTGGCGTATAACTAGCTCATAAGTTGAAAACTTAGGCAGGTTCTCTAGCCAACATGGAAGGAAACAGAAACTTGTACATAAAAGCAGAACATTGTCACGAGGTTAAGGTAGATCATGTAGGATTTTGTCCACAGTGAAATGATCATGTCAATATGAAAGTTTTAGTGCGTGTCAGTATGGGTTTTCTCAGAGTGATGTGATCTCTGTCCCAGGGCATGTCCTTGAATTTGGAGCCTGACAACGTTGGTGTTGTCGTGTTTGGTAACGACAGACTGATCAAGGAGGGGGACGTTGTGAAGCGGACTGGTGCCATTGTGGATGTTCCCGTGGGGGAGGAGCTGCTGGGCCGTGTCGTGGATGCCCTGGGCAATCCAATTGATGGGAAGGTAGGTGTAGCTGGGTGCCAAGTACCTCTGCTGTTACCTGTATGATACAGACCTCAGCAGTTTTTTCTCTCTTTTAGGGTGCTATTGCATCTAAGACACGTAGGAGAGTTGGCTTGAAGGCGCCTGGGATCATTCCCAGGATCTCTGTGCGTGAGCCCATGCAGACTGGGATTAAGGCTGTGGACAGCTTGGTGCCCATTGGCCGTGGCCAGCGTGAGCTGATCATTGGTGACAGACAGACTGGGTAAGTTAAGTGCTCAAGCCTAAAATGTTCCTTAAACAGAGGCTCAGGTGCAGTGGAGCTGGACATAGGATTAAGTAAGGGCTGGGAGAACCTTGGGCAGCTTAACTCACCAGGCTCTCTGTTCCACAGGAAAACTTCAATTGCAATTGACACCATAATCAACCAGAAACGATTCAACGATGGCACGGACGAGAAGAAGAAGCTGTACTGTATCTATGTTGCAATTGGCCAGAAGAGATCCACTGTTGCTCAGCTGGTAAAGAGGCTCACTGATGCAGGTATGAATTTTGGAGACGGTTGAGCCTGGCACCTGATGACATCCTGTTCTCACTGTAATGCTGTGACCTCTCCTGGCTGCAAGTAGACAGAATTCATATTACATGAGTGAATTACTTGATTTTATGAACAGGAAATCTCTATACCTTTCTAGGGGAAAAAACCCTCATTTTTGCTGTATTGCAGTTAGGAAGACTATTTTGAGGCTCCCAAACTGCTGAATTGCTTCTGGAAAAGTTGCTCTGTGATTTTAGGGTTTTTTTTCAGCAGAGTTAAAAGCTTCATCTTGGCAGTCAGGCAGGCTTGGTGACAAGCTATGGCCTTCAAGTTGCCATTGACTTGGCATTTGTCCCACGTGTTCCATGTGCCAGTCGGTGTGAATGGCAGCTGGAAATGCAGCGAAGAGTTTTCACTGCCCAAACATAAGGCTTTAAATAATAGCATATCTTTAGAATCCGTGATTTCCGTGACCAAGGCTCCACATTTAACAGAACTCGCAGGAGGTCAGGCACTGTGACCTCATGCCTGGTGGTCCTGGCAGCTGTCATGGAAGAACCCACATGTTAAGGATGGTAATTTGTTTGACACTCAGAGAGGGTTGTGCTGTCTTACAGCAGCCAGGAAACCATGGACTTTCAGTATGAGTTTTTATGAAGAAAAATTTGTCTTCATCTTAAGCTTTGTTTTAAATGTTAGATGTTAGCTGCCACAAAGTTGCCCTTGAGACTTCCTGAGTCACTTTTGCTAGCAGGTGTGTTTAGCTGCAGCTGGTGTGCTGGGCTTTCCTGTAGCAACAGTGACACTGCCTGGATGTGCTTCAGCACTGGTCCTTCACACGCTTGTTGTGTTTGCTGATTTTGGGCATGATGAGTCAAGGCACTCAGAGGTGTTTGCAATCCTTTCCAGATGCCATGAAGTACACTATTGTGGTGTCTGCCACAGCGTCCGATGCGGCCCCCCTGCAGTACCTGGCTCCCTATTCAGGCTGCTCCATGGGGGAGTACTTCAGAGACAACGGGAAGCACGCACTCATCATCTATGATGACTTGTCCAAACAGGTCAGCAAACTTTGGTTTTAGGCCTCGTGGTGTCGCACTGGTGTTTGTAGCTGTAAGAACACTCGGGTTTAGAGCTGTGAAACGTTCAGTGGGGTGCAGAGCTCTGAAGGCTGTCTCTGCTCCATGCAGGCTGTTGCCTACCGTCAGATGTCTCTGCTGCTGCGCCGCCCCCCTGGCCGCGAGGCCTACCCGGGCGATGTGTTCTACCTGCACTCTCGGCTGCTGGAGAGGGCAGCCAAAATGAACGACTCCTTCGGGGGCGGCTCCCTCACCGCCTTGCCTGTCATCGAGACTCAGGCTGGGGACGTGTCTGCTTACATTCCAACCAATGTCATCTCCATCACCGATGGACAGGTATGGCTTCCTCACAGCCCAGCATCTCCGTGGAGCTTAGTGGCTGGTCTCTGAGGAGACCTCCAGGCTTCTGAACAAGATAATGATACAATTCTATCCTGCAGATCTTCTTGGAAACTGAGTTGTTCTACAAAGGTATCCGTCCAGCCATCAACGTTGGTCTGTCTGTGTCCCGTGTGGGTTCTGCTGCTCAGACCAGGGCTATGAAGCAGGTAATTGGGAAATTGCTGTTACTCCTCGTGTTAGAGATGAATGGTGTGTAGTTGTGAGCAGAGAGGGATTAAAGCTTTGCATCTCTCAGTGTTACAAAATTATAAAAGAACAAACTTTAGAGATCTCTTTAATGCTTCCATTGCCTGCTGAGAAAGGCATGGGAGAAAGGGAAGTAGTGTCTGCATAAAGATGCAGGATTCAGTTTTGATGTGTTGAACTGGGTACTGATCACTTACAAAATAGAAAATGCTCTCTTAACTGCAGGCTTTTAGTCCAGACTAAATTATCTAGAATTAGACTAAATCTAGAATTAGAGAGATGTATATCAACAGTTGCTGTTTCTGCAGAGAAATAGTCTGGTTATGGTAAAGTGTGGGTTATAATCATTGGTTAGTTTTTAAATTTGACTTTTATGGAGTGCAAGGCAGAGCTGACTTGTAACACCAGTCAGCTGCCAGCTAACCTTCAAACTCCTGGGCGCAGTTAGAGGTGGTGTCAGTGGCTGTGGCTGTGCCCTGCAGGTGGCTGGTACCATGAAGCTGGAGCTGGCTCAGTACCGGGAGGTCGCTGCCTTCGCCCAGTTCGGCTCTGACCTGGACGCAGCCACGCAGCAGCTGCTGAACCGCGGCGTGCGCCTGACAGAGCTGCTCAAGCAGGGCCAGTACGGTGAGTGCGTGCCCCGGGCTTGGCAGGGCTGCCTGCCACTGGTGCCCTGTGCTAACGAGGTTGGGCTTGGTTTGCATTTGTGGCTGTTCTGTGCATGTGGTACATGTAAATTGGCTTGCGCTGAGCTGTCTGTGCCCACTTGGACAGCTGTCCGTTCCAAGGACTGTAGTCTGTTACGTCCTGAGCGAAAACTTCCAGTGGTGTGAGTGCTGTCTTTTCCTGCAGTTCCCATGGCTATTGAGGAGCAGGTGGCAGTCATCTATGCTGGTGTAAGAGGTCATTTGGACAAGCTGGAGCCCAGCAAGATCACCAAATTTGAGAGTGCTTTCCTGGCTCATGTACTGAGCCAGCACCAGGACCTCCTCTCCACAATCAGGTATGGTGGTTTACCTTGCTTTATCCCAAGGGTATTGATGTCTGGAGTGCAGATAATGGTCACTGAACTGTTAGTGTAGTGTGTCCTAGAACATCAGGCATTCAGCTGGCTGTATCAAAACTGGGGGTTAAATCAGTCTTCCATCTGCCATCCTCAGCTTCAGCTCTTAGGAAAAGCAGCTGATGCTTAAAGTGAACCTTCTTGCAATGTGTCTCCTCTAACCTGTTCCTGAAATCTTGATTGATTCAGTTCCCGTATTGTGGACAGCTTTGAGCTGTTGGAGTGCTGTGGGTTAAGTGCTGCTGAGTGAACTGTTGGGGATTCTTTCCATAGTCCTGTCCTGGAAACTGGTCCTGGCTTTTTTTGTCATGAGGACAATCATATGCCTTCTGTCTCTGGGGACCAGCTCTGTAGGTTGGGCCTTGTTGGAATTCAGATAGCTGTTCTGAATTAAACAGGACTGGCTCTTTCAGGAGAAGGGATATTCTGTCAGTGGGATGGCTTCATGCACCAAACAAGTGTGTTCGTTTATCTACTGAATTTGTTAGGAATGGGGAGGTTTGTTGTAAAGCTTCTGTGTTTGTCTTGGGGTTGATGCTGTTTTGATTGTTGTGTCAGAATTTAACTGAACTCTTCCCACAGGACCGAAGGGAAGATCTCTGACCAGACAGAAGCAAAGTTGAAGGAAATAGTCACAAAATTCCTGTCTACTTTTGAGGCATAAACTCTTAAAACTAACAGACCAGACCAGGCTGGTTCTAGCAGACCAGACCAGGCTGTTGTGACCCAGTGTTCCAGCTCCGTCAAAGACGACAAAAGCATGTGCGACTTGAATGTACAGATCTCGGTGAGAATAAAGGTTCCCATGTAAAAAGGCTATGTTCTGAATGTAAAAATACTGTGTTCTGAGTGATTTCTTTTTGCCTGTACTTCTGGCTCACTCTTGCGCCTGCAGAATCACAGATCTGAACTCCCCTGGACACAGCCCTGCTGGAGGAACTCTGGAAATCAGGGGTATCCTTAATAGCTGAGTGGGCAAACTCCCCTTACACAAGCCAGGAGAGTGACAGAGCTGAGGGACCTTCTCAGCGTTTATCGTTTGTGCCAGGCAGCGTATCCTGCAGAGAGGGACATTGCAGCTGGGGGTCACAGGGATAACCCACTGGGCTTCACAGGAATCCCTTAACTGTGACACTGACAGAGCATTTCTTGGAATTGTTGTCTAACCCATCCTGGTGCCTGGCCTTTGGACTACTGCTCTTTGTGTCTCGGGACTATTGCAGGTGTAGCTGTCAACAGCAGTAATACCTGGAGATTTAAATCTGAGAATCCCAGAATGGTTTTGGAGAAGACCTTGAAGATTGTCTTGCTCCACCCTTCTGCCATGGGCAGGGACACCTTCCACTATCCCAGGTCACTCCAAGCCTTGTTCAGCCTGGCTGTGAGCACTTCCAGGGATCCAGGGGCAGCCACAGCTGATCTGAGCAACCTATGCCAGGGCCTCACCAACCTCACAGCCAAGAATTTCTTTCCAATATCCCATCTAACCTTGGCCTCTGTCACTAAGCCATTGCTCCTTGTTACTCCACGCCCATCTAAATAATCTCTTCATCTTTCCTGTCAGCTCTCTTCAGGTACTGGAAGGCTGCAATTAGGTCACCCCAAAGCTGCCTCTTCTGCAGGCTGAACAGTCCCAATTCTCTCAGCAGAGCTGCTCCATCCCTCTGATCAAGTTGGTGCCTCTGGGTTCCCTCCAGCAGCTCCAGCTCCTTGTGCTGCTGGAGCCAGGGCTGGGGCAGCTCTGCAGGTGGGCTCTCACCTGAGCCCAGGGGCACAGGGGCAGGATCCCCCCTGCCCTGCTGCCCACGCTGGGGCTCAGCCCAGGGCAGGGGGGTTCAGGCTGGGGCAGGACTGCTCTTGATGTGTGCACTGTCCCAGGTTAACTTCCTGTACAGGAGTGTCCTGCATCCCAATCCAGCTGTGGAGTTACAGGCAGCTAGAAACACACAGTTCAGGCTAACAAGCTTCTCTTGTTAATGGCCTGAGTTCTTTGAGAGAGTGGGCTCTGCAGTACCGGGCAAAAATAAACACACACTTGAAATCCAGAGATGGCAGATACCTTTTTCGGAACAGTTAGTGCTGTGCTCCGGGAGGAGGATCCTGTGCTCCCTCACCATCTTGTTTCTTTTGTCCCAGGGCCCCAAAAGAGGTGGCTGAAGGGCCTCACAGGTGTGAGGGAATACTGCTGTGGAACATTTCCACTCTGATCTGCCCAACATCACGTTCCTTCCAGGACAGCTTTTACAGCTTGTGACTCTCTTTCTGCCCAGTGACTAACCCCTTGTTACTACTTGATGTTGCTATGCCATGTTTCACGTGCTGCTGTAGTTGGAAAGTCCTGAACTCAAAAGTATCTCGGTCCAAAACAAAGATGTATTTTTTTCTAGTAACATAAGAGAAATGTTCCTGAGTGGTGCCATGGGCTGGGGCTGGGAAGCTGGAAAATGGTGAGTGGATCACAAAATCACAGTGGTTTGGTTTGAAAAGGACCTTAAAGATCATCTGTGTCCACCTGCTGCTGTGTGCAGGGCACCTCATCCCAGGCTGCTCCAAGCCCCATCCAGCCTGGCCTTGGACACAGGGGTGGGGAGCCACAGCTGCTCTGGGAAACCTGTGCCCTAGCCCCACCATCCTCTCTGGGAAGAGTCTCTTCCCAACATCCCATCTATCCCTGCCCTCTCTCAGTGGAAAGACAATTCTCCCTTGCTCTGTTACTCTCTGCCCAAAGTCCCTCTCCAGCTCTCTTAGAGCACATTTAGGTGGCATGGATTCATGCTGATGGTTTGTGCTCTCTTGTGTCAGGAGGCTGCACACAGGGTTAGTGTGCCTAAATCAGCCTCAGGTTACAATTGAACAGACTTATTTCAGTGAGTTGAAAATGCCTTTTTTTTACATTACTGGAGTGTTTTAGCTGCCCCTGTGTTCAAGCAAAACCAGCAGTTGAGTGTGGTGGGTGTAATTGAGGCATTTCAGTACACAGTGTCCGATCTTTGCTTTCATATTTTCCAAGCATTGCTCAGAGCTCCCTCATGGAGTGCCTTGTGTCAGGCAATAGCCCCTAATAAAACTGTGTGACATGGGATGTGTGTGGTGAAGGAGGCTTGTGCGTGTTCAGGAGCACTGGGAAGGGGCTGAGCCTGGAGCAAAGGAGGCTCAGGGGGGCCCTTGTGGCTCTGCACAGCTCCTGACAGGAGGGGACAGCTGGGGGGGTCAGGCTGTGCTCCCAAGAACAGGACAGGAGCAGAGGGAACGGCCTGCAGCTGTGCTAGGATAGGTTTAGATTGGATATTACGAAAGTTTCTTGACCTGCGGAGTTTTCCTGCCCTAGCACAGGCTTCCCAGGGCAGTGGTGAACTCCTCATCCTTGGATTAAAAAGTCCTGTGGATGTGGATGTGTGGGACATGGACGGGCTTGGTAGCGCTGGGCGAATGGTTGGACTCGATGACCTTGAAGGGCCTTTACAACCTAAGCAATTCTATGATTCCATGAAACCTTCCCAAAGTATTCCTGGAGCTCCGAGGCGGGCGGGCAGGGTGCTGCAGGTGGCCCGGGCAGGGCTGTGCAGCCGCCGGCCGAGCTCTCCGGCTCCGCTCCCTCCGTCCTTGGGGCGCCGCTTCGGCCCGCACGGGTGGGTTTGTCCGCAGTGCCGAGCCTGCCTTCCCCGCCGGTCCCGCCCGCCTGCCGCTGCACGTCCCGCTCCTCCACCCGCGGGCATCCCGGGGCGGGAGCACCGTGCGTGGGAGGAGACTCGGCGGGGCGGGCCGGGCCGGGCCGGGCAGGGCAGGGAGCGGCGGAGCGCGGCGGCGGCAGCAGCAGGATGCGGGAGGCGCGGTTCAGGGACAACTTCTGGGTGAGCGGGAGCACGGCGGGACCGGGACAGCGGGGACAGAGCCAGCCGGGGCCGGGGGGCGCAGCTGGAGGTGGAGGGGTCACTGCTCTCTGGTCGGAGTTGGCTCCAAAGCCAACGATCGCGGTCGTGGGGTGACTTTGCTGGATGCTCTCGGTCGATAAGCACTGCCAGAGGGTACCCAGAGAAGCTGTGGCTGCCCCTGGATCCCTGGAAATGTCTAAGGCCAGGCTGGATGGGGCTTTGGGCACCCTGGGATTGTGGAAGGTGTTCCTGCCTGTGGCAGGGGATGGAATGAAATGTGCTTTAAAGTCCCTTCCAACCCAAACCATTCTGGGATTCTGTGATCCCCAGCGGGCACTGCCCACCATGCATGTCTTGAGAGTTGTGGCTTTACAGCCTGCCCCATGCAGCTTCAAAAGAATCCCAGCAGTGGCTGCTGCCTTGCTGGAGGAAGTCAGTGCCAGGCTGAGGGGTTTGATACCATTAATTTGCCATCAGTGAACTACTTCAAGACAGCTTGGTGAAAAATGCTCTCCTCTTGTGAGGTAAACCTGGATAGGAGCAAGTCACTTGGTATGATGCAGCTGCCAGCAGTTGAGCCATGGAGGAAAACCCACAGTTCAAGGAAAACCACAATTTATTCTTTTCAGTCTGAAGTCTTTTCAGTCTCCTTTTATAAAAGGAGAAGGGCAGGAAACCCACATATCTGCTGCAAAGCTAAAACTCTGTGGCTACTCGGTTCCTCTTGTGGTGGATCTTCATTCTAGGTATTGGTTACCAGGAAGTAAATTACCAAATTTGGTCTTTTGGGGCTGAAAATCTTCATCTGTGAATGGTGCTGCTTGGGGTTTCCCAGATGTTGCTTGGAAGCATCTCCCATCTTGTAGGATATGGGAGAGAAGCACAGGCCCCAGGAAGAGCTGGCACCAGGTTTGGGGCTCCTGAGTGTTGAGGAATAAGTGCAGAGCCTCACCCAGCATCATTAACGAGTTAAGTGGCATAGCGTTGTCAAACACGTAAATCCCACACAGGTGTCAAACCTGTTGTGGAGAGTAAAGCCAACTCTGCATCTGGCAGCTGTTTCCCAGCTATTTGTTACACAGAAGTTTTCCACAGTGCTCCCTTTGCTTCGCAGATGTGCAGAGGGGAGGTTCTGAGGGTGCTGGAGGAACCACTGTGATTTCTGCTCAGCAGAAAGGCTGAGCAGGCAGGTGACACATGGGATTGAAAAAGAGCTCCTCACCGCAGGGCTGACTTTGGCTGTTTCTGCCCGCTTTGTTCCTCTCCTGCAGTGGTGTGGTGGTTTTTGAAGGAGGATCTTGGAGGAGGGGGCTCAGTGGGAGAAAACACCAGGACAGGAGCAGCCTCCAGCTCCCAAGACAAGGAGGATCTGGGGTGTTGCGTGGGGCGCTCACCCCTGCTTGACCACTTCCAAATAATCCCTGGTTCTTGCTGAGCCCCAAACCGCTGGTGCTGCCAGGGATTTTTCCAGGGTTTTGTCCTTTCTGAAGCCCGTGTGCTCCAAGCCCCCTGACTGGGGTTGGATGGGAGCGTGATGGATGTGACTCAGTGGAGAGTCTGAGGCCCTTCTGCGGTCGTTGGGCCCATGGAAAAGGCAGGTGCCACCCCAAAGCAGCTGCCACACCACGTACTGGTGACTGTGCATCAGTTGGGAGGGCTGGGGAGGAGGGGTGAATAAGGATAGGAAGGGAAAAAACCAAATCAAGATGAAGTGTGGAGGGCTGCACATGCAGCTTCCACGGGCTGCTGAGTGCTGTGAGTGGACAAGCACTTCCTCCTGCAATTTTCCTCTTAGATTGCTTTGCGTAAGGTAAAAAATAGAAGGAGAAGTCTTTGCTGAAGCAAGTGATTTCCTAGAATCATAGAAGCATTGAGCAGTTTGAGTTGGGAAAGACCTTACACACCATCTAGTCCACCACCCTGCTATGGTCAGGGACACCTTCCACGAGACCAAGTTGCTCTATGCCCTGTCCAGCCTGGCCTGGAATGCTTCCAGGGATGGTGTACCCACAGCTTGTGTGGGTAACCTCTGCCAGTGTTTTAATACCCTTACTCATAAACAATCCAAGCAATTCCTTCCCTGTATTTAATATGAATCTCCCATCTTTTTGTTTAAAACTGTAATTCCTTGTCTTATCATTACAAAGAGCTTGGTGAGGCACAGTTTTTGTCTTCTGTAGGTTCTTCACTTGTCAGACAAGGTGAGACCCAGAGGGCCATTGCTGCACGATCGTGGGCAGGTGGCAGATGCTGCACACACTGCTCTTTAGTGGTGATGATGGCTCAGCTTCAGATCTGCTGGTCCAACAAAATGTACATGTTTCCCCCCCCCCCCCCCCCCCCCCCCCCAAATTAACTCATCATCCCATTCTACCTGCAGAATCCCTAAATACTGGGAAAAATGTATGTTACTCTTGTGGGAGCAAATTTGGTTAGGACAGCCTGATGAGAAGGAGGAGACTTTGGGAGTGCTCCAGGGGAAGTATGCTCCAACTGATGGGACAAAGTCTAAAAAATGTGCAAACTCTCAAAACCTAGGCCAGTTTTGGTATTGGACCTTCCAGCTTTAAAATGTGGCTGGTTGTTAGTGATGACCTCCAAATTTCTTTGTGGGGATAGGATGGTAAGGGTGAGGGTGGGCAGGCCCTGGCCCAGGGTGCCCAGAGCAGCTGTGGCTGCCCCTGGATCCCTGGCAGTGTCCCAGGCCAGGCTGGATGGGGCTTGGAGCAGCCTGGGACAGTGGAAGGTGTCCCTGCCCATGGCAGGGGCTGGAATGGGATGAGGTTTAAGGTCCCTTTCAACCTCAACCATTCTTGGATTCTGTGATTGTAGGCTAAGCTGCAGCCCACCCTTTGCTCTGTTGGAATAGCAGGGCTGTGCTTCCAGCCTCACCTGGGGATTGATTAAGTTTTAAACCCCAGCAGTTGTGGTTCCTTCAGTGGGTGCTGTGTCTGCTGCTGCACTGGCTCCTGTTCCCTGCTGGAGCTGATGGTGTGATATTCCTGATGTGCTCTGGTGGGAAAGCACTGGCCCATTGGCTCTCTGCACTGAAGTTTGCTCATGTGCCTAGGTCTCAATACAAGATGATGAATTTTCTTGAATAAAGATGTTTGCTCCCTGGCACCCCACTGCGGCTCCTGCTTGCTCAGGGACTGAAGTTCAGACATGCCTGAAGCTGAACATTTTTTGCCCTGCATGCGCTGACTCCCATGTCACTCACTCCCACAGGCCTGTGAGTGAGCTGTGCAAGACCAAAAATACCCCAGAGCTTGTGTCTGTTTGCCTTTGTCTTGCCTGTAGTGATTGCCACGAGTTGGGCAAGCCTGACATTTTGTTTTCATTTGTTTTTGCAATCTGCTCTTCTTCTTTCACTATGTGAGGTCTTTTCTTTCACTTTTTTTCACTTTCTTAGTACATGCCTTGTTTTCCACAAGCCTGTTCTCACACACATTTTGGGCAACCCAACAGCCTTGGGTCTCATCAGTGCACTTTGGTGTTGTAAAACCATATGGTAAAAATATAAAGTACATTAATGCTAAGGACCACTCTAATTCTGATCTGTGGGCTAAACAGGTTGCAGCTTGGGGAATAAAATTTTGGTAATTTTGCCTTCGACGAGGCAGTGCTCTGCTCCCTGCGGTGTTTTTAGCAATGTTGCTAAAACAACCCATGGCTGGGGGGATGCAGCCCTGGGTTCCTGGGTTTATTCCCTGGCCGCTGTCTGATGGTGGCTGTTTCACTTCCCCTTCCCCCTGCCTGTCCTTCTCTAAAGGGGCACTGGCCTGGTGGAACTTGGCAGCAGCATTGTGAAATCCCCAGGTTGTTGTTTCAAAGGAACAAGGTGGGATTTGTGGGAAGAAGAAATTGCATCGAGGCGGAACAGTCCATGTCTTTTGGTGTCTCTGGGATGAGCGGGGATGGTGCTGGCGCAGGGGAAGGAAACTTCAAATGGAAAATTACAAATAAAAAAGCTGCCTTTTGCAGGATGCTGGTCCCAGGTGGGTGGATTTGCAGCAAGGCCTTTTCCTCCCTGCAGTGAGTTTGTCTGTCCTGTTATACCCTCCTGGTTGTGGGGACGAGCTGCAGCCTTGTGCAGCCTCTCCTCGCCCTGCTCCCTGCGGGCACCAGCATGAAGCACTTCTCTTTGTCTCAGTGGCTTCTGCAGGCACTGACTGAGCAAGGACAGCACAGCCAGCTACACTTGCACAGTGTTTCCAACTGCTTAAATAGTCACCAGCTTCTGGTGAGTTTCTCTAAGCACACAAGGCTGAGGAAACATACTGGGAGCTTGGAACATAGATCCTTCAGGAGATGGTCCATGAACAAGTGCAGAGCCCCAAACCTTTCGGTTTGCAGGGTTGGGACAGACAGATGGAGGGCAGGAAGGCTCTGCAGAGGGCCCTGGGCAGGCTGGATCCATGGGCTGAGGCCAATGGTGTGAGGGGCAAGAAGAACAAGTGCCAGATCTTGCACTTGGGTCACCCAACCCCTGCAGCTCCAGGCTGGGCAGAGGGGCAGGAAAGGGCCCTTTGGGAAAGGCCCTGGGGGTGCTGGTGCCAGGGGCTGGACACGAGCCCAGGGTGCCCAGGGGGGCAGGAGGCCAATGGCCCCTGGGCTGTCCCAGCCAGGCTGTGACACAGCCCCAGGGCAGGGCCTGTCCCTGTGCCGGCCCTGCTGAGGCACCTCCAGTGCTGGGGACAGCTCTGGGCCCTCAGGACAAGAGAGACCCTGAGGGGCTGGAGCGTGTGCAGGGCAGGGAACGGAGCTGGGAAGGGGCTGGAGCCCCAGGAGAGGCTGAGGGAGCTGGGCAGGGGCTGAGCCTGGAGCAAAGGAGGCTCAGGGGGGCCCTTGTGGCTCTGCACAGCTCCTGACAGGAGGGGACAGCCGGGGGGGTCGGGCTGTGCTCCCAGGGAACAGGGACAGGAGCAGAGGGAACGGCCTCAGGTTGTGTAAAGTGATGTTTGGATTGGATATTAGGGAAAATTTCTTCATGGCAAGGGTTATTAATCCTAGAAAAAGGCTGCCCAAGGCAGTGGGGGAGTCCCTGTCCCCAGAGGGATTTACAAGCCATGTGGATGTGGCACTTGGGGAGATAGGTTAATGGTGAGGTGGGCAATGCTGGGGTTGGACTTAATGGTCTTAGAGGATTTCGTAATTGAAACATTTCTCCACTGTCATTTTCTTCACAGGGTGTGTGTCTGCAGGGGTTTTCCGTGTAAATTGGGGGTAGGAGATGGAAGTTTCAGGCTCAGCAGCTTGCTGTGACTCAGACAGGATCATGACGTGCTTTCCCATCCCCAGCAGAGCATTTTAGCCCTCCTTTTGGCTGAAAGTGTAACCAAGCCCCAAAACATCACAAGCAGCACAGAAATTCCTTCTCGTTATTGATTCCACTGGGCGCAAATCCAGGCAGCAGATCAGGAAGGCGGGGGGGGGGGGGGTGTTCATGTCCTGTGAGCTTGGGAAGCATCAGGTGCTGCTTTGTCACCTTGAAATCATCTGTTTGCAGTTTCCATGGGCTGTGCTCTGAATAGCACGTGGGCTCAGAGCTGTGCCCAGCAGGGAGGACCAAGACAGAGGTGTGCAGGAGAATGGCAGGAGGGATCCTCATGCTCTGTTTGGGCAGGGCTTGGTGCAGCTCCCCATCTTTCATACTTGCCTTTGGGTTAGCTTATTATGGTTTTAAATCATCTTCTCTGTGCCCATGGCTCTGTGCTTGCCGTGCTGTACTTCCTCTTCCCTTGCTGTTGCCAGCCCTGCCTTTGCAGTCACAGAATCCCAGAATGGTTTGGGTTAAAAGGGACCCTCAAGACCATCTCATTCCATCCCCTGCCATGGGCAGGGACACCTTCCACTGTCCCAGGCTGCTCCAAGCCCCATCCAGCCTGGCCTTGGACACTTCCAGGGATCCAGAGGCAGCCCCAGCTGCTCTGGGCACCCTGTGCCAGGACCTCACCATTTTCATAGCCAGTAATTCCTTCCCAATATCCCATCTGTCCCTGCCCTCTGGCAGTGGAAGCCATTCCCTGTATCCTGGGAAGCCATTCCCTGTGTCCCCCCAGGCCTTGTCCCCAGTCCCTGTGCAGCTCTCCTGGAGCCCCTGTGGGCACTGGACAGGGCTCTGAGGTGTCCCTGGAGCCTTCTCCAGGCTGAGCACCCCCAGTCATGCTGGTCCTTTTGAGTCTTTCTGTGCCAAACCTGCCCAGAAGGTTTCTGCAAAGGCTGGTTTGAGACCATAAAACCCTTCCCAGCTCCATCTGGGCTGGGAGTTCCTCCCATGGAAAACTCACCTGGAGGAATTAAAAAGCCATATAAATGTGGCACTCGGGTACGTGGGTAGGTGAATGGTTTGGCAGTGCTGGGGAACGTTTAGACTCTGTGATCTCGAGGGTTTTTCCAACTTAAACAATTGTGTGATTCTGTGTTTCATATAACACCTTGCACCCTGAGGTCTGGTCCTGCATTGCGTGTTTAGGAAACACACACGTGCTGGAATTAAATCCTTCTAGTGTAGGAGGAAGAGTGGTAAAACAAGGAGCTTAGTGCACATTACTGATGGGTACTTCCAGTTTTCCCCTTGACCCTTCTGCCTGGCACAGAGAGCCCAAGAGTGCCTGGCAGCAGAGCAGGATGCAAGAGCCTCTGGGTGCCCCTGGGTGTGCAGTGATCAGTGATGGGCTCTGAGCCTCCCCTGGACATTCAGTGATGGGCTCTGAGCCTCCCGTGGATGTGCAGGGATCAGTGATGGGCTCTGAGCCTCCCCTGGGCGTGCAGTGATCAGTGATGGGCTCTGAGCCTCCCCTGGACATTCAGTGATGGGCTCTGAGCCTCCCGTGGATGTGCAGGGATCAGTGATGGGCTCTGAGCCTCCCCGGGTGTGCAGTGATCAGTGATGGGCTCTGAGCCTCCCCTGGATGTGCAGTGATCAGTGATGGGCTCTGAGCCTCCCCTGGGCGTGCAGTGATCAGTGATGGGCTCTGAGCCTCCCCTGGATGTGCAGTGATCAGTGATGGGCTCTGAGCCTCCCCTGGGTGTGCAGTGATCAGTGATGGGCTCTGAGCCTCCCCTGGATGTGCAGTGATCAGTGATGGGCTCTGAGCCTCCCCTGGGCGTGCAGTGATCAGTGATGGGCTCTGAGCCTCCCTCCTGCCTGGGCTTGCAGTGGCCAGCAGCTGTGCTTTGCATCCATTCTGTTTCCTTTGAAAGTGGGGACAGGAATTCAAGTGAGTGAATTCCTGATCCTGTGTTTTGCAAATGTGATGAAGCCTGACCCCAGTACAGTGTTTCCTTTTCACAGATCCGGTTAGTGAAGATGTGAACCTGAGAGGTGGTTGTGGGTTTATCAGTACCTACCTCATTTTAGAGGGGCATTTGTACTTTGTAAAGGAAATTTGGTTTCTGCTTAGGTCCTGCTCCACAGTCCTGTCTTCCCATGCAAAGCTGATCTGGGATTCCTGTGGATTTTCTGCCAGTCCCACTCCACCACATCTCCCCTTCATTTCTTGCTTTCTGGTCACTGACAGTCAAGTACTTGAATAGGGAATTCCACTTAATTAAACTGTTCCTTTATCACAGATACCAGCCCTGTTCCTTCTCCTTTATTGCACCAGGAATAAATTCTTGAGAAATGCCCTCTTCTGCTGCCCACACTGTTGTGCCAGATCTCTGCATACTCTTGGCCTGGCTTTGAACCATTTCCTGACTCCCTCCATCCTGCCACAATCCTATTCAGGTTTCTTGGTAACCTTTCGTGGCTTTTGTTTCCTGTTGCTGAGTTTCATACCTGCTCCTACTATTGCTCCCTTTTCTGTGGCCATGCATAGGAAAGGGGAAAGAACAGGGTAGAGTAAGTCAGCCTACATAATTGCTCCTTTTCCTTTTCCTTTTCCTTTTCCTTTTCCTTTTCCTTTTCCTTTTCCTTTTCCTTTTCCTTTTCCTTTGCATTTTCCTTTTCCTTTTCCTTTTCCTTTTCCTTTTCCTTTTCCTTTTCCTTTTCCTTTTCCTCCTTCTTTTCCTCCTTCTTTTTCTTTCTTTTTCTTTTTCTTTTTCTTTTTCTTTTTCTTTTTCTTTTTCTTTTTCTTTTTCTTTTTCTTTTTCTTTTTCTTTTTCTTTTTCTTTTTCTTTTTCTTTTTCTTTTTCTTTTTCTTTTTCTTTTTCT
Organism: Agelaius tricolor; assembly: GCF_023055355.1. Classification (NCBI taxonomy): domain Eukaryota; kingdom Metazoa; phylum Chordata; class Aves; order Passeriformes; family Icteridae; genus Agelaius; species Agelaius tricolor. The sequence continues at coordinate 55,592,782 of NW_027269264.1, read as the reverse complement.
TTTCCTTTTCCTTTTTTTCTACATGCATACATGCAATATATGTTTTTAAGGAATAATTTGGAAGAAGATGACCCTTCAGAATCTATGGCAAGCATGAGTGGCATAGATGTACCTTGTCTCAAATTGCCACCATTGTTCTCGTTCTGAAGCCTCTCCCACCCCTAAAATAACATATTTTATTTCATAAAGAGGCACTTGCACGCTTCCTCCCCCTGATCCATGGCCTCCGGAGGTGGCAGGGGCCATGGATTGCACTGGCAGGGACATGACTCCTGCTCCTGTGTTTTCAGAGCACGGACCTGACCAGCACAGTTGGCTACGACAGCATCATTCAGCACCTGAACGATGGCAGGAAGAACTGCAAAGAGTTTGAAGACTTTCTGAAGGAAAGGTAGGGAGGTGCCTCTGGAGCGGGCTGGGTGGAGCCTGGGAGCGGTGCTGTGGCACTGCTCCGTCTCCTGGTGTTCCCAGTTTGATTTCCCCTGGTTCCCTGGGTCCCAGTTTGATTTCTGCCACATTTAACTGATGCTAAAAGGCTGTCCCATGACGTTCACCTTGCTGTTTGCCTTGCAGAAGATCAGGTTAGAAGATCTTGACCCAGGAGAGCCATGGCTTTGTCCTGTCTTTGTCTCTGTGCATTATGAACACCCCACAGATTCAGTGTTAAAAAGTGGTAGGGTTAGGTACTGCCATTAAGAGGAGATGACATAAGCAGAGGTTCTGTGGCTGGTGATGACCTGGCCATGTATTTTACCTTTATGGCTCACCTGATTAGCAGTGGCTAAATATGAAGAGCATTGTAGAACACTCTACATTGAATTAATGTAATTTTGGTAATGACAGCTGGGGAAAACCAACCTCTGACTGCACAACTTGGTACAGAGCATCCTGGAACAAACAAAATGTGTATGAACAGGAGGAGAGCTGCACTTTAAAGTGTCTGATGCACCTATATCTGTTCAGGCTGTAATCCCACGTTCCAGGAAAATTTGGAGCTTCCACATGAGGAAGTGGACCCTGAGAACCAAGTCTTGCTCATCAGTGACAATGCAGAGTGCCAAAAGCCTCCTCTACACCCTGTGCCCTCTTTGGCCTTGAAGGAGGTGTGGGTTGCCACTGAAGTGTCTGGCCAGGAGGAGATCAGAGGCTGGGCCTGGATTTTCCACTCTCTGGACTTGGCCCAGTTGTCCAGCACAGTTCCAGCTATGGAAAATATGCCTGCTGGATGTTTTGTCTCAAACAAAGTTCATAGGAATGTTGCTAGGTATATAAAAAAAAAAAAATCAATCTATAATACTTTTTTTTTTCAATTTCTCTATTAGCTTCTGGAGTTTTTAGAGTTAAGGTAGGTGAATATCATTGCCAGACTCCAGAAATCAACCACACAGAGGTCTCCATCTGTGTTAGTAGTTAAGGCATTTTAGAAAGTTGTTTTTTTTATCCAATGGATGTTTTAATGGCAGCCTCTAGCAATACTTGTTCCTTTCTGCTGGCCACATGGAGAGAACTACATTTGACCAAGCAATTCCAGCCCTGGTTGTCTGTAGTGATTTAAAAAACAAAGAACTGGTTATTCTTACACTGCAGCACAGGAGCTCTCTTCTCCTCCTTCCTTTCTTCCAAGAGGGGGAGATAATATGGTCTCTCAGAGATGTTATTTATGTCACCTTACGAGGTTGGTCACTTTTTCAGATGCTTTCCCTAAGGATTATTGCCAGGTGCAGAGAGTACTTATTGCCACACGTGGATGGGATGTAGGGAAGGAATTCCTGGCTGTGAGGGTGGTGGGACCCTCTCTGGCACAGTTTGCCCAGAGCAGCTGTGGCTGCCCCATCCTGGCAGTGTCCAAGGCAGGTTGGACAGGGCTTGGAGCACCCTGAGGTAGTGGAAGATGTCCTTGCCCATGGCAGAGGGTAGAACAGGATGAACTTTTAGGTCCCTTCCATCCCAAACCAATCGATGATTTCTCTCTTTGATGTCTCTCTTTCCTCAACAGAGCAATTATAGAAGAAAAATATGGCAAGGAGCTCATTAACTTGTCGAAGAAGAAGCCCTGTGGGCAGACAGAGCTGAAGTAAGTTCACAGTTGCTTTTATGGGTGTCCCTGAAGGAGGAAGAGAAGGAAGGAAGCTGTGAGACAAAACAGAATTGAAACGGGACTCAGACATTCAGAAGACAAGCCGAGATCATTCTCATGAATGAGCAGTGCTCAGTTGGGTTCTAATTGGCTTTGAGCTGGAGCCCACCAAGTTCCCCTTAGCCACAAATTAACCAAAGCACTGTTAGATGCTCAGGGGGATGTGGGCTGGTGCGTCAGCAGAAGGCTGGGGATCATGAGACCTTGGGTTACCTCCGGACAGGTTTTGTAGCCAGAGGGAAGTACAGGTACTTCCCTGACTCAAACCATGCACATCTTTAGAGCCCAGAATGCTGTGGCCACCACAGCTTGCTCCATTTCCCAAGTGATCCTCAGTGCCTTCTGCTTCCTCCTTTATTTCTGCACTTTATACACGTCCTGGTCATTTACTTACAGTTTCATACTGAGGTGTCACTTAAAACATTTCTGCCATCTTTACTGTGCAATATTAACAGGAAGAAAAGCTCCCTATTTTTCCAACCACTGGCAAACACACCATGTTGAAATTATCCCAAATGATGGTTTTAGGAGGTTGCCAGAAGCCTTTGTGAGACTTTGAATTTTTAATAGCATCCAGCGTACAGAAAGATGTCAAACCAAGTGAACTATGTTGTACCTGCTGAGAGGGGAAAAAGCTGGAGGTACTAAGAGGATAAATAAATGTGCTTTGAATTCTTTGGCCATTGTTGAGAGAGCTCTGTTTTGGAAGAGGTGCTATGCTGTGCCTGTGCCTGACTCTGCTTCTCCACCCTTTCTAATGCCCTGCTTGTGTTTTTCAGCACGCTGAAGAGATCCCTCGATGTTTTCAAGCAACGTAAGTAATTATCTGTGTTTGCCAGGACAGTAAAGCCTGAAGGCAGCTGCTTGGGAAGAAAACAGCAGAGAAATCTCTAAAGCTGTGCAGTGCTGAGGCCGGGCAAAGGCTGTACTGCTGGCCTGGTTCATCCCAGTGTGTGGGGCTTGGGACAGAGTGAGCCAGCACATGTGTGGGAGAGGAGACCCACAGGGCATCATTTTGGGGTCTCTTGGGCTTTCAGATCTGGCTGCAGCTCAGAGATCATGTTTATGTTATGCATAGGAAGCTGTGCACAGGAAGCTCATCTAGAGTTTGTTGGACAGGCTTGTCCTCTTCACAAACACACCGTAACTCACATCTTGAACCTGGGGACAGCTCTGGGCCCTCAGGACAAGAGAGACCCTGAGGGGCTGGAGCGTGTGCAGGGCAGGGAACGGAGCTGGGAAGGGGCTGGAGCCCCAGGAGAGGCTGAGGGAGCTGGGCAGGGGCTGAGCCTGGAGCAAAGGAGGCTCAGGGGGGCCCTTGTGGCTCTGCACAGCTCCTGACAGGAGGGGACAGCCGGGGGGATCGGGCTGTGCTCCAGGGAACAGGGACAGGAGCAGAGGGAATGGCCTCAGGCTGGGCATGGGGAGGTTTAGATTGGATATTAGGGAAATTTTCTCATGGAAAAAGTTGTCCAGGCCTGGCACAGGCTTCCCAGGGCAGTGGGGGAGTCCCTGTCCCCAGAGGGATTTAAAAATGATATACATGTGGCACTTGGAGACATGGGTCCATGGTGGCCTTGGCAGTGCTGGGGGAATGGTTGAACTTGGGGATCTTAAGATGGCTTTTCCAGCCTAAATGATTGTGTGATTCTAAGTGGAGCATCTAAAAGATGGTGCTTTGCCCACTGTACATTGTCACAGTCACATCCTGCCGTGGTAGACAGCCCCTGGAGGATGAGCACTCTGCTGTCCTGTGCCCAGTCCATCCCCTGCCTGATCCAAGTTTCTTTGCTGCCCCTGTGGGCCTCCCTAACAGGGCTCTGCCCTCACCACTGCTGACAGTTCACAGGTGTGGATTTGGAGCAGCTTTGGGGGCTGAATCAGGAGCTGCCATTTGGCTCTGCTCCCTTGGTGGATCCTGAGGGTGTTTCACACTGTGGCCACCTTGCCTTCAGCCAGAAGAGCCTGAGGTTGTTTTAGCCTTCATTTTTCTGTGCTCCAAGCTGCTGCCTGCTGGCCTGGGGCAGAGCAATGTGTTGAAACATGCCCAGATTTACCTGTGTGAGGGGGAGAGTTTTCTCAAACTGGGGAGCAGGTCCCAGCAGGACTGATCCTTGCATTGGTGAGAGCTGCTTGGAGGCTGCTTCAAACAAGCTGGAGCTTTTTCACTGAAAGGGGACGTGAGGTGTGCTCTAAGTTGACTTGAGAAACAGTCTCTTTAGGAATATATATATATATATATATATATATATATATTAATAATGAATTTGTTTTCTCTTTGCAGAGATAGACAATGTGGGACAAGGTCACATCCAGCTGGCACAAACCCTTCGGGAGGAAGCAAAGAAGATGGAGGATTTCAGGGAAAAGCAAAAGCTGCATCGGAAGAAGGTCAGGCATGGGGGGAAGATGTGCCTTCCTGCAGGGTGTTGATCCTGCCCCAGCCAGGGGCTGATCCCGGTGCTGTCTCATGCCGTGTCCCAGCCCCTGCCACACCCCCAGTGCCTGTGCTGCTGGGAAGTGCTCAGCTCCTTCCTATGTGTTGTAACTGTGTTGAACTGTGTAGTAACCTCCAACTTCCTTCTTCTCACTTCCACATCTTCTTCGTGTGTGTTTGGGGCCAGCCACAGCACTGGAATGTTTTTAAAACATTTGTTTATAGGGCTGTATGATCTCCATAGGGGCTGCTAAAATGGCCAAGCCTTTTAACTTCTTCTGGCTTGAGATGGCTTTGTCTAGAAAACCAGGGAAAACTGCTAGAACCAGGGACTGGTTTGGACCTAGCAGAGGGAAGTGGGCTTCCCAGTTTTGCCAGAGTCTGTGGAGATGGTACAGTGCTATATATGGCTAGGATTTAGTTTGTAGAGCTCCTTTGCATACACAAAGGCTACAGTTGCCTGCAGTTGAAGGCTTAGGCAGAAGCACAAAAGATGTGTTTTGTGAAGATGATTCGGGTGGATGAAGGCCTTTGAACGCATCTCAGTGTGGTCTGTGGCTCTTCCTCTTGTAAGCCATGCAGTATGTGACTTCCATCAAAGTCCTGGAGCTTTGATGGTCAGTGATGTGCTGACCGCAGGTCTGTTGTCTTCACAGATAGAGCTGATAATGGAGGCCATTCACAAAAACAGGAATCTTCAGTACAAGAAGACCATGGAGGTAAAGCAAATGTGCTGCTGTTTCTTGCCATGTGAGTTAATGCTGCTCCACACACAGACACAGAGCACTGGGACAGGCTTAAATGAGAGGGGTTTCCTCCTCTGCTATGACTCTGTGACTCTGTTGTGTCTGTGTGAGTGGTGGGCACGGTGTGCTCAGAAACAGTGAAGAGCACACCAAAGACAAGGCCAGTGGTAGCCTTGCAGGGTTGGATACAAATGGTTTAGAATCAGAGAATTATTCAGGTTGAAAAGCCTCTAAGATGCTTGAGTCCAACCATTTTCCCAGCACTGCCAAGCCCACCACTAACCTGTCTCCCCAAGGGCCACATCCACACCTTTTTTGAGCACCTCCATGGATGGTGACTGCACCACTGTCCTGGGCAGCCTGTTCCAGAGCATGAAAACCCTTTCTGTGAAGAAGTTTCTCTGAATATCTACTCAAAACCTCCTCTGATGCAACTTGAGGCCACTTCCTCTCCTCCTGTCCCTGTTCCCTGGGAGCACAGCCCAACCCCCCTGGCTGTCCCCTCCTGTCAGGAGCTGTGCAGAGCCACAAGGGCCCCCCTGAGCCTCCTTTGCTCCAGGCTCAGCCCCTTCCCAGCTCCCTCAGCTGCTTCTCATCACACTCATGCTCCTGCCTGTTCCCCAGCCCTTCCCTGAACATGCCCTTGATTGCCAGAAGCTTTTCACCCCAACCCAAGAGCAGCCTGCCTTGCAAGGCTTTTCCCAAGCTGCAGGGCACCTTTTGTGCCCGTTCCCTGCTCTGCAGGCAGGCTGCTGTTCCCTTGCAGGCTGAGCTTTTTGCCCCGGAGGTGTGTCTGCATCAAACATCTGTGTGTGTGTGGTGTCTGTCCCAGGCCAAGCGTCTGTACGAGCAGCGCTGCCGCGACAAGGACGAGGCGGAGCAGGCCGTGCACCGCAACGCCAACCTGGTCACGCAGAAGCAGCAGGAGAAGGTATGGGCAGGCATTCAGCCCTGCAAGAGCCTGAATGAGTGGTACAGGACTCCAGGCAGCTCTCCAAAATGCAGTTTATTCCATCCAAGAGGTTACAGCAGCCCAGGGTTGTGGGTGACAGGGCCTGTGCCTACAGCTGTCAGCTCCAGCTGCAGGCAGGCCTGGAGCCCTTTGGTTTTGGTTACAATGCATTATAGACTTTTCTTTGCTGAGCATCTTAATACAGTAGAACCAATCTATACCTTAACTATTATCTATAGCCTATCATAACTACTATAATTACCATATTCATGTCACTGTTTTCCAATCACTACAAGTCAGTACATTACAGTTTAAGCTAGAAGATGTTTTTCAGTTTTCTTGCAGTGGAAAATTCTGAGACCTTTTTTCTACTTGAAACATTTGATGACTTGTTTGCCTGTGTTATCTTTCTGCTTGGTAAAAACATCTTCTTGTTTGAAGTGGGTTTGTCCTTTGCTGTAAGCCATAAAACCCCCTTCTAACTAACACATCCTTTGCCTCCTTGGTTAGCCAGTGAGACTGGCTCAGCAATTCTTTTCTTCTATATCCAAACTTGCTTCCATCTCTACTCCTTCTTCAGATTCTACATTTAAAAATTTTTCTGCTAAGCACACATATCTGTGAGACTTTCTTGTCAAACTTTCATCCTTCCCAACAGGCTGTGGCATGGCGGGGGGAAAGGGATGTCTTTTCTTGCAGCTCACATGCCCCAGCTCTTGTTCCAGTTCTGGGTTTGGGGTGAGATGGGGAGGCTGGTGATGCTCCAGTGCCATTGGTGATGCACACAGCCTCTTCTTCACCTTCCTTGTCTCTCCTGGTTTTGGCAGCTGTTCCTGAAACTGGCTCAGACGAAATCAGCACTGGAGGACACTGGTGAGTGTGGAAATGCCATGTTGGGAGGGCGAGGGGCAGGGGGTTGTGAAGCTGTGGCACAGCTCTTGGGTGAGCTCCAGCTCTTGGGTCAGGCATGACTCCTTGGAAACACATTCCCAAGATAGCAGCACTGGGCAATGTCCCTGGAGAAACCTGCATGATCCCACTAAAGCCATGTCCTTCTGCTTTATCCCTGATCTCCCACCCTTTTCAGCCTTTTTCCCAGCCCTAGAATTACCTTCTAGCAAAGGGATTTTTTTAATGAATGTTAATCATGGAATCACAGAATCATAAAATTATTTGGGTTGGAAGGGACCTTAAAGGTCATCTCATTCCAACCCCACTGAAGGGCAGAGGCACCTTCAGCCAAAATATGATTTGTCTCACAGACAGGAGTTACCAGCAGAGTGTGACCACAATGGAGAAGATCCGGGACGAATGGCAGAACGAGCACATCAAAGCTTGTGAGGTAAATGCCCCTAAACACCTCTACGTGGCAGTGTGGTCCTCTGGGTTTGCAATCCTGGCTGCAGGGCTCAGGGACAGTGCAGATTTCCTGGTTTTGTATTCCCCTGGCAGTGAGGCAGCAGGATGTATTGCAGCTAACCCTGTGTGTGTGTGTCAAGCATGGCTTCTGGATTCAAGGCCCCATTGCTCCAAGGTTTCTGCTCTCTTTTTATTATTTTTATTTTTTCCACCAGCTTCTAAAATTGACAGAGTCAAGGTAGTGACATTTTTGCCCACTGCCTGCTTGCATGGGTGGCATGGCTGTCATCTTGGACAGCTGTGGTCACCTCTGCACACTCAGTAACACCAGGCCATATGTCCTGGAGCCTCAACAACACCTTTGTTGCTCAGAAGACTGTCTGAAACTCTAGAAGACTTTACATGACTTTTCAGCAGAGGCTGGTGGTGGCTGGGGATGCAGGTGAAGCCATCTCCACGTGCACACTGTGCCAAGAGCTCTTCACCTGGTGTCTCCCAGACCATGCAGGAGTGTGGGAACCCCTCTGAGAGGGTATATCAGCTGAAGCAGAAAGCCTCACAGGGAAGTGGTCCAGCAGGGATTTCCAGCACACGCTGGGGAATTCCAGACTGGTTACAAGAGGGCTGAACAGCTGCTCTGCTGCTGGCCTGTGATCTGTGACCAAGGGGTGGACAGAGACTGCAAAGACAGATTTTATCTCAGATCTGCTTTAGGCTTGCAACCAGCTTTCCCATGCCCAGCTGTGCTGATCCCTTCCAAGTTACCTCTCTTCAGGCTGCTATTCCAATTTTCCCTTTTGAACTGAATTTTCTGTCTGTTCTGTGTGGTGTGCGTGGGTGTCTCTGTGCTGGTGTGCTTTTGGTGTCTTCTCTGGAAGCCTCTAGGATGGGGACACAGTTTAGTGGTGGCTTGGCAGTGCTGGGTTAGTGTTTGGACTCAATGCTCTTAGACAGCTTTTCCAACCCTAATGGTTCTGTGGCGGGGAGTGGAAAGCAGCAGTTTCACTTTTGCAGATGGATGATGTGGAAGTTTTCCTCTCCATGTGTTGCAAAGGTCATAAGTGGTAACAAGTGTGGATGTTCATGGGAATATGTAAAAACATGTGAAATTGATTGAGGTGTACCAGACAGCAGATTTCACAAGGAAAAGGGACTGCTTGGAAAAGGGCTAGGCAGGAAAGAAACAGAAACACCTCTGTTTTCATACATCCTCTTTGTTTTTTATTGCTCCATATCTGGAACATGGAAGTGTTAAAATAAACCAAACATGTACTTGTGACACCTGGGAGAATGTGTTAGTGATGGCCTTGGCAGTGCAGGAGTAATGGTGAGATTTGATGATCTTAGAGGGCTTTTCCAATCTAAATTATTCTGGGATTTAAGGGTACCTCGGTAAGGGAAGTGGGCTGGGACCACAGGGGCACAGGATACTTTGGGAACCTGTACTGCCTTTAGGAAGCTGGCTTGGTCTCCCCAGAGATAGAAGTGTGCTGGGTGGTCCCCTCCACATTAGTCTTGCAGATTTTCCAAGCCTTGTACATCACCTGTATGCATAGAGGGATTATTTCTGCTCTGGACAAGCTGGAGGACTCACAGCTTCCTTGCTTCCTGCAGAAGACCTGCACCAACTCCTCCTGGCAGTTAGCTTTGTTGTGGCACGTAGGGGTGGGAAGCAATCAGGACAGAAGAGATTTGCCCTCATTTTGAAGATGTTATGGACAGTTTTGTCTGTGCTGTTTCAGTTCTTTGAGACTCAGGAGTGCGAGCGGATCAACTATTTCCGTAATGCCCTCTGGCTCCACGTCAACCAGCTCTCCCTGGGCTGTGTCCAGAATGATGAGGTACCTCAACTCAAAACCTTCATTTTTCTTTGTAGAAAGCAAAGCCCAGTTTGTTTCCCTGTGCACCAAGCTGGGTCACATCTGAGTTGGCCCTTGATTGACCACAGACACCAGCGTGAGTGGGCAAAAGCAGAAGGATTGGCCAAAACTCTTGCAAATGAAGTTTTCTCTGGGATTTCCACACTTTTTGAGGGTGGTGAGGCCCTGGCACGGGTTGCCCAGAGAAACTGTGGTTGCCCCTGGATCCCTGGAAATGTCCAAGGCCAGCTGGACAGGGCTTGGAGCAACCTGGGATAGTGGAAGGTGTCCCTGCCTATGTTGGGGTGGAATGGGATGGGCTTCAAATTTCCTTTCCAATCTAAACTATTCTGGGATTCTGTGATTCCCCTGACGCTGGAGCTTGTGTGAGTAGTGGGCTTTCACCCTATGTGTGGTAAGCAAAGGGAAAAGCCTTGTTTTTTGACCTGATGTATACAAATGCACTTTATTTCCCTTTTGCAGAAATACGAGGAAATCCGCAAGAGTTTAGAAATGTGCAGCATTGAGAAGGATGTTGATTTTTTTGTAAATTTACGCAAAACTGGAAGTTTGGCTCCAGGTAAGAGCTTAGTAGAATCTCAGAAAGTAGTGCTGACTGCTCTGTACTCCTCATGGAGCTGGCTGCTCTGGTCAGCGTCATTTTGTGTGCAGAAAACACTCATTTTGCATTTCATTCACTGCCTTGCAACACTAGTCTCTGCCACTTTTGACAGCCCCTGGAGATCATAGTCTAAAATTTTTTTAGTTTCCTATCAGGCATTTTCTCAGAGAGGGGAAAGACTTAGCAGCTGAATGTTGGTAAAGTATTTTATGTCTGTGAGAGGCTTGTATTTTACTACTGTCAACTTTTCCTAGCTCCTGTTGTTTATGAAAACTACTATAATGCCCAGAGAAATGTGACTCCTGCGAGAAGTTCAGCTCCTGTGCCTATATCAAGGTGAGGTACAACTGCAATTGCAGATGATTCTCACTCTCCCAAAACAGGCATAATTTGTTCCTTTCAGTCTATTGGAAACTGGACTTAAAGGTATTAGAGGACAATATTTGCTTGCATGGCTCATGATGTGACATGTCACCAAGACAGATCACAGGAGGAGATCTGAGGAGAATTAAAAGCATTTGTGGGAGGAGGGAGGAACTGCAGAGCTGGATTCTCTCTCGTGGGACAGAAGCTGGGCAGGGAGGACATGGTGAAGGGTTTTTCTGTCAGGGGCAAGATGATGACTGGGGCCAAGACTCATGCTAAGGATGAATTGCCACTTTGGCTGCCCCACTGAGAGAGGAGTCATGTCCAATCACGACTTCCTGATGTCTCACTCTGAGCAAAGGCACATTAAAAGACATGCCCTGAGGCTCACTTGCCAATTTTTCCCTGAGTCAGTGCTTTCTGGTTATTTTTTCCTCTTCCCCACTGTGTCAGGTTCAATTCCTGTGTTTTCCAAGTGGGCTGTGGGTGGTGAGCCCACCATGACTTGCCTTGTCAGGTCTCCATAAAGCCCAGGCTGGCCAAACCTCCTTCCCTCCCACCAGCTCTGTGGGGGACAGCTGGAGGGTGCAGAACCAGGGCAAAGGGAGTCCCTTAGCCATGCAAATCCTCAGCTCTGTCTTTGTTTCCTTCTGTGCAGGAGGGGACCTCTGCCCACCCCGACCAATGCACCAGGTGAGTTACTGCTTCATGGGCTTTCTGAACATGGGAGCTTTCACTTCAGCCCTTGCCCAAAATCCCTTTCCAGCTCCCTTAAACCCTCTTTAGGCACTGGAAGGAAATCTCAGGTCTCCTTGGAGCCTTCCCTTCTCCAAGTGAACACTCCCAGCTCTCCCAGCCTTGCTTGAACCTCATTCACTCATTCACTTTAACATGGATGGCCAGTGTGTGGTGCTTCTGCTCTGTTTAAAGTCACATAATAAGCACTTCTCATAGGAAACCTGAGGGGATTTTTTGTGCTCTGTGTTTCAGGGGAGCCTGATTATGCCACAGTTGATGGCTACAGCTTGGTACATTTCTAACAGTCACAGTGAGTACCCACTTTTGATGAAATGAGGCTTAAAAGAAAGAGGGAAAGGAATTTTTTACCTGGGCAGATAGTAATATGACAGGGGAGAATGATTTATACTAAAAAAGGGTAGATTTAGGTCAGCTAGAAGGGAGAAATTCTTCCCTGAGAGGCTGGGGAGGCCCTGGCAGAGGCTACCCAGACAAGCTGTCACTGCCCCATCCCTGGAAGTGTCCAAGGCCAGGTTGGACAGTGCTTGGAGCAATCTGGGCTAGTGGAAGGTGTCCCTGCCCATGGAATTAGATGGTCCTGATGGTCCATTCCAACCCAAACCATTCTGGCATTCTGTAAGAAAGGATTTACTATGAGATGAAGCTACACAGAGGAGAGGGACTAGAGAAAAAAGGCCATTGGTTAAGGAATGACATTTTGAGGTGACTAATTGGAAGTGACTCTCCTGTCAGCCCTCCCATCATTTGTCTGTAGCTGTGGTTTAGACACTGCTGATCCTGTTCTCTAGGTTTTCCAGAAGGCAGAAGACACTGTTGGTCTGACCAGCGTGGCAGAGATGGTGTTTTCAGTTATTCCCAGACACACAGAGCTGAAGTGCTTCTGCTTTTCAAGAGAATATTTGAGGACTACGATAATTATTTGTACATTCAGAAAGCGCTTACTAAAAACCTGTGCCTTTGATCAGCAAACTCCTTGGATGGATCTGCACACTCAGAGGAGGAAAAGGACCAGACACAGGGGTCACCTGTGTCGGAAGAAGGTTTTGGTTGGAAGTTCTTCTAAAGTGTAGCCATCTAGAAAGTCTGGGGCCTCCCACTCTCTGTATAACTAAGAGGTTGTCTGTGCTGAGAGGAGTCCTGCACGATGCTTTGGGCACGCTGGCTTGTATCCAGGGTATGTGCATCCCTCTCAGATCTCAGGTTTTGCCTGTTCCTAAAGGCTCTTGCCTGTACCTAAGGTCTTTCATTAGTGGGGATTAAACTTTAGGTGAAATTTAGGTGAAATTTTAGGTAATTTAGGTGAAATTTTACTCATATCTCTCAGAAATCTTACTTAGAGGGGCACCAGCAGTTGCACCACGTATCTGGCTTAGCTGTAGCTGTGCTCCAGGCTTAAGTGGAAGCTGCTTTGCATCTACCCAGGGAGGGGCTGTGTCACATCCAACCTGCTGGGAGGTCCCAGGAAGGTTCTAAGGAATTTATTCAACTCTTCCAGCCACCTCTCTGATGAGGGTCTTGTGGGCTTTTAGGTTTATCAGGTTGCCCCTGGTAAGCTCTGGAGACCAGGCTGGATGGGGCTTGGAGCCACCTGGTCTAGTGGAAGGTGTCTCTGCCCATAACAGGGAGTTGGAACTGATGCCTTTTTGGGACTACCTAAAAACAGAGTCCAGACAAAATTAAGGGAATAAAAAGTTATATTTATTGAAGGGCCTTCAGGAACATTTTGGGCAGACAAAGCCCCCCAGAAAATGGACAGTGGGTCATGGGTTTTCACATTTTTGTAAATTCGGTCTGTTTGCATATTGGGGGTTAATCTTCCAATTACAGCTTCAGGTAATTAAGTCATTTACCCCAAGTTTGCTGCCCCTCAACTCACTTTTGTTTATGTTTCTCAGGGCCTGAGACAGTAAGGAGTCCTTGAGAGGCCTAGAGAGGAATTGTTTTGTCTGACCAATATGGGAAAGCAGTAGCTAACACTCCATATGGAGTTTAGGGTTATACACTAAGGAATTGCAGGATTACAAATATTTGCAAAATATAAAAGGTAAAATCCTAAGGCATCAGAACTAGGTGGTCTTTAAGGTCCCTTCCAACCCAAACCATCCTGGGATTCTCTGATTCTATGATTTAGTTAACTTCTGTGATTCTCTAAACTCTGAACTTGTTCTGACTATGCACCACTGGAAACAAACCTATCTACTACCGGAGCCATGAAACCTGTTTTTCTGACCACTTCTCCTGAAAGTTCCTGCCCTTGTTGTTACCACAGATATAGATATGATTATGGCTTTGATTCAGAAGCTTACATGCCTCGGGGCTGCTGGTCTCTCTGATGTCCCTGTGTGCAGTGCTGCTTCACTGCTCCTTGCTTCCTTATTTGACTGGATACAGGGACACAGGACATGGGGATAAACACACGGTTTACCTGTCTAAACCTGGTGCCAGGTCACTAACCTGGAGCAACGGGATTTGCTGTTTTTATGATGTTTTTCAAGTTGAATCTGCATGGCTTCAGCATGTGCCTCAGCCCACCAGTCCTTGGGGTTTTCACTCTATTTATTTGTGTGGGGAAGATGACAATGAGCTCCAACATCTGCCCTGCTGCCTCACAGTCAGCTGTGCAAAGTGCACATGGCAAGGAATCAGCTATCCTATTTATTTCTGAAAGACCAAGGATAAAAATACTCTTCTGAAGGAGCCTGCTGTAGTCTTAGTTCTATAAATACGTATTTTAAAAAATAAGTTCTGAGTCTTGTGTTCTGGATATCCGTTCTTTTTTAAAGTTGTCGTGTTCACTTTCTGTCGGGGATGGGTTTGGGATCCATGCAAAGCATCCTAGTCTCTGCTGGATGTAAACCTACAAGATCACATCCTTTATTTCAGTCCTTGCTCAATACCAACACAGCAGTGGGAGAAAAAACCCCAAAAGAGAATGGCATGAGAAGTGCTTATCATTAGCCATGAGCTGCAGACCATGCAGGGCTGTTTGCCTTGGAGGAGTGTTTGCTCTGCAAAAACTTGCATGGCTTCTCTTCTGGGATTTTTCCACTGATTGAGCACAATAGATGCTGTTTGGCTTTTCTGGATGTAGAGGTGCCCAGTGAGGCTAAAACTTGGCTTGCACATTTACTAAAAGCACAGAAGTAATCCCAAAATCGGGGTGCTGGGGAAGGTTTCCCCCTACACCCACGTCCAATTTACCTTTCCCATAGCTACTACAAATTCCAGGTTACACTAGTAACACAAAGACTTCTCAAGCCCTAGGTACGAGGTCCCAGGGAGAGAACAGTGCCTGTTCAAGGCCAGTAACGGGACTGTGATGTGCCTCTGAGCTCTGGGTGGGCTCATCCTCCTGGGCATCGGGAGAAGTCCCTCCTGCTCCGGCTGTGGCTCCCTGGGGATGGCCGGGTGCCAGGACAGGGCTCTGGGGGACAGCAGTTCCTGCTCTGGGGCTGAGCCAGCATTCCTGCTGTGCTGGAGGTGTCTCATGCCCTGGGACACACAGAAGTGACCTCACACTCCCCATCCTGCTAGTGGGGGTTTGGCTTCTCATCCCACATTCCCTGTGGCAGAAGCTTGGGGTGGCCCTATGGATGGTCTTTGAGTCCCTATAGCAGTCTCTGCTTCGCTGTGGACTCTCTGTGAGTCCCTCTGGGCAGTCTGTCCCTGTGGAAGGTCTGTTTGTCCCTATGTCAGTCCCTATGGATGGCCTATATGTCCCTGTGGATGATCTCTGGGTCCCTGTAGTGGGCCCTGGTCATCCATGGAGCGTCTGTCAGTCCCCATGGACAGTCTGTGTGTCCCTACGGCTGGTTTCTGCAGATCCCTACAGCAGATCCCTCTTGCCTGGGGCTGGTCTGTGGGGTCCCCACAGATGCTCTGTGTACCATGGACACTCTTGTGGATCCCTGTGTCCCCATGGATGGTCTATCAGTTCCCATGGCTGCTCTGTCAGTCCCTATGGATACTCTGTGTCCCCTTGGATGCTCTTGTGGGTCCCCATGGATGGCCTGTGGGTACCTATGGATGCTTTCTGTGTCCCCATGCATGCTTTGTGTGACCCCATGGATGGTCTACGTGTCCCTATGGAGTTTCTATTGCTCATTATGGATGGTCTAATTGTCCACACAAACATTCTGTGTGCCCCCATGGATGGCCTGTCTGTCCCCATGGAGTGTCTGTGTCCCCATGAGTGCCTGTGTGTCCCCATGAGTGCCTGTGTGTCCCCATGGAGTGTCTGTGTGTCCCCACAGAGTGTCTGTCTATCCCCATGGAGTGTCTGTCCATCCCCAAGAAATGTCTGTGAGTCCCGATGAATGTCTGTCTGCCCCCACAGAGTGTGTGTCTGTCCTGATGAGGGTCTGTGTGTCCCCATGAATGTCTGTCTGTCCCCATAGAGTGTCTGTGTGTCCCTATGGAGTGTCTGTATGTCCCTATGAGTGTCTGTGTTTCCCCATGGAATGTCTGTCTGCCCCCATAGAGTGTCTATGTATCCCCAAGGAGTGTCTGTCCCCATAGAGTGTCTGTCCCCATAGAGTGTCTGTCTGTCCCCATGAGTGTCTGTCTGTCCCCATGAGTGTCTGTGTGTCCCCATAGAGTGTCTGTCTGCCCTCATGGAGTGTCTGTCTGTCCCCATGGAGTGTCTGTATGTCTCTATGAGTGTCTGTGTGTCCGCATGGTGTGTCTGTCTGTCCCCATGGAGTGACTGTCTGTCCCAACAGAGTGTCTGTCTGTCCCCATGAAATGCCTGTATGTCCCTATGAGTGTCTGTCTGTCCCCACAGAGTGCCAGTATGTCTCCATGGAATGTCTGTGTGCTCCCTACGGAGTGTCTGTCTGTACCCATGGAGTGTCTGTCTATCCCATGAGTGTCAGTCTGTCCCCATGGAGTGTCTGTCTGTCCCATGAGTGTCTGTCTGTCCCAAGAAGTGTCTCTGTGTCCTCATGAGTCTCTGTCCGTCCCCACGGAGTGTCTGTCTGTCCCCAGGAAGTGTCTGTATGTCCTTATGAGTGTCTGTATGTCCCTCTGAGTGCCTGTGTGTCCCCACAGAGTGTCTATGTGTCCCCATGGAGGGTCTGTCTGTCCCCACCGACGCTCTCTGGCTCCCCCGTCCCCCCGGCTCCCTCAGCCCCTAGCCCAGCCCCGTCCCACCCTCACGGCCGCGGCCCCGCCCCACCTCGGCCTCGCCCTGTGATTGGCCCGCGCGGCGGGGGCGTGTCCCACCGCCCATCGCTGTGTGTGATTGGGTGGCGCGGCGGGGGCGTGTCCCGCCGCCCGTCCCTGCGCGGCCCGGTGCCGCCCGAGCGCGGGGAGCGGGGCCATGGCCGAGGCCGTGCGACCCCCGCGCCGCGCCCGCTCCCGCCCCAAGGTAATGGCACCGGCACCGGGGGGGCTCGGGGCGTGCTCCGCCGCCGCGGGGCCGAGGGAGCGACCCGCGTGTAGGGGTGGCCGCGCCAGGCCGTGTTTACATCCGTGTTTGTGCGGCCTCTAATGGTGGAGGGTGGAGAGTGGGGGAGCGTGTCTGGGCGATGTTGTTGTGGGGCGTTTTTTTTTTTTGTTCCGTAAAAAGATTCGTGCTGTTCTGCGCTCCGTATCCGTGGGTTTGTAGTGTTTACCAGGCGCGTGAGGGTGGTGACAGGCCTTGTGCTGTAGCAGGGTGTAAACAAGGTTTTTATTACGTTGTCCTGCGGCCTCCTCGGGGGTCCCGTGTCCTGTGGGAGAGCCGGGGCAATGGACCTCACCCGCATTTACAGTGTTCTACTGTAGTATGGGCAGACAGTCCAGCAGACAGAGCTGGAGCTGTTGAGCTGCACAAGAGAAGGCTCCAGGGACACCTCAGAGCCCCTGCCAGGGCCTCCAGGGGCTCCAGCAGAGCTGCCCAGGGACTGGGGACAAGGCCTGCAGGGACAGCAGCCAGGCAATGGCTCCCAGTGCCAGAGGGCAGGCACAGATTTTGGGCTCTTGGCAATTAGGAATTGCTGGCTGGGAGGGTGGGCAGGCCCTGGCCCAGGGTGCCCAGAGCAGCTGTGGCTGCCCCTGGATCCCTGGCAGTGTCCAAGGCCAGGCTGGATGGGGCTTGGAGCAGCCTGGGACAGTGGAAGGTCTCCCTGTCCATGGCAGAGGGTGGAATGGGATGATCTTTAAGTTCCCTTCTAACCCAAATCATTCAGTGATTCTGTGATACTCCATCTTGTCTGCGTTTGGCTTTGAAATGCTGAGAACACGATGCTGTGTGTAACACATGATAGTGCTGCTTCTTCATGAGTTGGCGCTGCAGTTTTTAAGTATCGCTCTTCCTAGGTTTTTATTCTGAGTGTGGTTTTTATTCATGATGTTAGTACTGACAGTTTTCTGAAGGCTTTATTTTCTTTACAGAGAATATTTATGGGAATGATTTGAACTACCTTACAAAGTGGAAATGTTTTCCTTGGTTTCTTGACCTCTTTCTTGTTGTCCCTATGGACGAACATATAGAGCAAGGACATTGAAGTCATGACTGTCAAAGCTCTTTGAAAACACTGAATTAATCGACCAGTGTTCTGTAAAACCAGGGTTAAATCTAAGTGTCAGGTGTGGGTGTGCTTCCTGAAGGAAAGGGAAGCAAAGATTGCAGGCAAAAGCAATCCCAGAAGAATTACTGTGTCTTTGTTTTGGTTTGATTCAGCCCCCTGCCGTGTGCAAGGCAGTCAGATCTTCAAACTGCTTCCTAAGAGTATTGGTTCCCTGCAGGAAGGTGGTGAGTCATGGATGACACTGCTGTTTCATTAAGGACATGTGTGTGGTGACTCCAGTCTTTAGCCATCCCTTCCAGGTGAAATTCACTGTGAAACAATTCACTGGAGGTGTCATATGTGAGAACCCTGAATTCTCCAGTGCTGCACATGACCCATTTCTGGTATTTCTGTTGCTATTACTGTGCTCACCTCTGTTAATACCTGGGCGTGCCTGAGGATGCAGTTTGCAGGTCAGTCACATTAAGGACTTTTCCATTCCCATGCCACAGGAAAAGCTGTAATGCAATCCTTTGAAAAGCTGGAATTCTTGTGAGCTGAGAGAAAGGCTGGCTCAGCTGCAGAGCTGCCAAGTGGTGGAATGGAGCCCAGGGCTTTCTGACAGTGGTAGCCCCAAAGTTAAACTTGTGCAGCACCAGCAGCATTGGGCATGGGGCAAGGCTAATGAGCAGCTGCCATTTTCCCATCCCTGGGAGTGTTCCAGGCCAGGCTGGACAGTGCTTGGAGTGACCTGGTCTAGTGGAAGTGTCCCTGCCTATGGAAGGGGTTGGAATGAGATGGTCTTTGAGGTCCCTTCCAACCCAGACCATTCTGGGGTTCTTTCATATGTGGCTTAAGCAGCATTTTCCTCTGTGTTAGTTCAGAACTTGATTTCTTTCATTCTTTCTCAGATGAAATCTCTTTTAATGATTGTGCCATTTATTTTGCCTAGGAGAGTGAGAACTGAAAGGCACATCACAAATTTTAAAAAACAGCTGGGTCTGGGAGGGATGCAGGCTGATACTGAGAGATAAAGGGAGTTTATTCTGTACGAAGAGTGCAAGAGGAAACGTTGAGATTGTGGAGAGGAGAGGACCAGCATGTGTTTGTGAAGTATGTGGATCAATACACTGTATAAATATGATTTAGTGATACAGTATCCTATGGACATTATTGACTTTGAGGTAATTGTCAGGAGATGCTTATTATGACAAGTCCTGGCTTAAAGAATTGCCCTGGTGTATTTTTAGCCTCTCACCTGCAGCTTTAGGTAGTGAGTCAGAGCTGTTTTGTGATCAGAAGTGTTTACAGGTTTTAATACACCAGAAAACAGTATGAAACCCAAGCCAGAGTAATTCCTGGTTTTTGTAAAGGACCTACGACCATATGTTCAGAGTAAAATTAGCCTTGAGATCGAGGTGTTCTTGATCAATAGTGCCTTGACTTGGGCTGTTTTCATTTATGCTTTCTCTTAAGGCAAAACCATTCAAATATTTAGTAAAATTATATGAGATGCTTCAAGCAAGTTTCCAGAACTGTCGTCTTTTTCCCATTATTATTTCCCCAAATTAAAAGCTTGTACTCATTTCACCTGTGTTCATTGTTACATTATCTGGGTTATCCAAAACTGGAGCACTGTGACCTAACTCCTCAGTTTTGCTCCTAATAAAGTGCTAGATCTACACAATTTACAATTGCTGTGCCAATTTTTTGTTTTACGAGTTGGCAAATGATTTACAGATTATCAAAATCTTAGTTCATTTCCTATGCTGTGTTTTTAGAAAGGAAGCTAATCTACAGTTTAGATTAGATTTATGGAATTATTGAGCCTTAAACTAATGGTAATTTTAAATTGATTTACAGTTTTAATGGCACTGTTAAGTTTTTTTATGTCTCCAGTGTGTATTGCCTGCTGAAAATAGGTATTTCAGTAATTGTTCAGATGTTACCATGGTTTTAGAATGTAGCTAAGGGTTACATTCCAGACTTGCTTTCTGAAATTACTGTTCTGAAATTACTGTTTTGAAAATATTTCTCCAGTCACTAAAATATTCTGTAAAACTTAAGATGGATCTTGATCACAGAGTAACGTTTTTTTTTTTCCTGTTGATAGGTGAAATTGAGTAACTCTTCTTAGGTGTCGGGGACCTGTTATGTTGATTGTTTTCTGTGTTGATGAAACAGTCTGTCCTGTGATATTTATAGATTTTTGCTTAGAAATGTTGAAGCCTTGTGCAAGAGCACAAAATGACACACTGGTAGACAGTCTTCATAGGGCAGCTAAAGAACAGAGATTTGTTTGGTATATTTGTTTTTATCTTTAATATTATGAAAAGTAATATGTTTAAAAGGGCTTTTGGAGTCATAATGCTGACAAATACTACTTTTGGTGTTGGTGGGATTTGGGATGCAAGACGAAGAGATTCATTTGGCAATGACACTGTTCATTTTTTGTTTTCTTAGGAAAAAAAGAAAAGAAGTAATGAGGAGCCCCAGGTACAAGAGCCTGATGATGTTTTCCTGCCTCCTGTGGCAGAAGGGTCTTCTCAAGCCAGGAGAGTGCAAGTGGAACATCCTGGAGAATTCACAGAAATTCAGCTCAGAGATGAAGAAGAAAATAGGAGAACTATAAATGATGTGTCTGACACCCCCCAAAATCATTTATCTTCAGCAAATGAAGGGGCTCTGGCAGCAGCTCTGGAGCCTCCCAGAGATGCAGAAGAGGTCAAAGCTGATCCTTCCCAGGAGGAATGTGCGGGGGATGTTGAGAAGAGCAAGTTGGACAAACCTCAGAGCCCTGTGGGGGCAGCTGCTAGTGGATCTAGAAATCCTGACTTACTGAGTAGTACCTTTCAGTCCAGTACTGCTCCCCCTCTGTCAGTGATGGGCTTTGTACAGGGCAGAAGAGCTGAAAACCGACAAGACTTGAGGGATCCTCTCTCCTGCTCTTCAGAGAAGCTTCCTCCCAGCACCTCCCAGCGCCCTGAGCAGTCCAAGGCGCGCGTTCCGCGGCCGGTTTATCCAGACCTGTCCTTGGAGCTGTCCTACGAGAAGCCCACCATCATGGCAGTGAAGCCCCTGCTGCACCACGAGAGGCTGTACCCAGAGCTGCCCTCCGAGCCAGAGCTGGTGCCTTTCACCAGGGAGCAGCTGAAGATCTTTGAGCCCTGCTCCTGGCTGGAGAACGTCGACTCCTATGCCGAGGAATTCGAGAGTGTGGCTCACCAGGACAGGCACGAGTTCTATGAGCTGCTCCTGAACTACATGCGCTGCAGGAAGCAGCTGCTCTTGGCTGAGGCAGAGCTGCAGGCCATGACAACAGACTGCCAAAATGTGAAGGGGAGATTATGGACTTTCAAGGAGCAGCAGAAGACTGTGCAGGTGCTGTTGCTGAAGCTTCTTTTGAAGCCAAACTATTAGGAAATTAACTTTATTTGCCAGGTTTATCATAGTTAAGGTGTTTTGTTGTAAAAGAATCACAGAATGTTAAAGGGTGGAGGGGACTTCAAAAATCATCTAATCCCAACCCTGCTTTCTATGGGCAGGGACACCTCCCACTAGGCCAGGTTGTTCAGGCCTTATCCAACCTGGCTTTGAGCACTGCCAGGATTGGGGCATCCTTCCTGGGCTGCCTGTGCCAGTGTCTCACCACACCCACAGTAAAGATTTTTTTTCCTAATATCTAGCCTAAATTACCCCTTGTTTCAGTTACTCCCTTTAGTCCTTGCCCTGTTACTACAGCTCCTGATGAAGAATCCCTGTCCAGCTTCCCTGTAGGCCCCTTCCAGATACTGGAAGGTGCTGTGAGGTCTCTACACTCCTCTAGGCTGAACAGCCCCACCTTTCTCAGCCTGTCTTCATACGGAAGGTGCTCCAGTCCTCTTACTGACTTCTGTGCTTCCTCTGGACTTCCTCTAGCTCTAACAGTTCCATTGTCCAGAGATTATTGCCTTTGCTTTCAGTCTCTCCACTGACCCCCAGTACTTGAGAATATCATCCTCTTGAGACTTAAGACAGTTTTTTTGTTTGATTTTTAATCTCTGACATGTGCAGGGCAGTGGGATATATGTTGGTGATTTCCTTTTGGGTCAGAAAGGATGAGCTGTGTACACCCAGTTCTGTCCGTGGTGTCAGGTGAAGTTTCCCAGCACTCCAGGCAGACATGGGGGACAGTGGTGGAGTGACTGTAGCAGTGATGTCCCATCTGGCCTGCTGCCAAGTGTAGGGACAGTTTCCATTGATGTCATTCCTGCTGCAGGGAGCTCGGGTTGTGCTCAGGAGCAGCCCCGTAGCTCAGAGGGAGCATTAGGGCCATCCACTTGCACTAACTTGTTCCCTAAGTGTAGCTGTGGTTTTTCTTACCTCCAGAATGGGCGTGGTACTCTGTAACATCTTTGCCTGCAAATCAGAGAGGTTGATGGAGCTCTTTGTGGCACACATCAGAAAAGTTTTCCCCCAGACTCCTTCTGTGACACTTGCCTTGGGAGCTCAGCATCAGTGGGAGTGAATGAAATTGTTCTGATACTGTTTATAGCCCACACATCATCAAAATTGTCCAAAGATGCTGAACACCTATGCATAGGGTAGGTTTTACTGTTTCTGTGAGTGCAGTTCACCAGAGTTGAGGAACTGAACATATCTGGATACTTTCTTTTTTCTTGGGGAATAACACTGAGCCTCACTGGATTCTAAGGTTTGCAGTGATCATTTTTTGTACCAAAGGCAATTTTGGCTTCGCTCTTGCATCTTCTAAGGCCATCAGAGAGTTGTGTAAGATTGCTACTTGCTTTATTTCATCCCAATTCACTATATATTTATTGTGTGTAGAGAATAATTGTTGTCTTTATACCAATTTAAAATTCTTACTCTACTAATTTAGGAAACACAGGGATGCTTTCAAGTTAAGCTTTCACAGTGCTGGTTCTTAAGAATGTTTCCTGATTGTGCAGAAGATTACCAGGAATGTTATTTATTGTAGGAATAGCAAGAATGTTATTTATTGTATTTTTCTTGTGCTGAAGAAGTAGAGATGAGGCAGAGGAAAACATTTTGAACATGCAGTAGGAAATTGCTGCAAATTATTAGTCTTGGGAGTTTGGGAAATATTTATCTCGTTCCAGTGAATGTTTTAGCTTTAAAATAGCAGGTCCAAATATATATGGAGATCTGTAAAATAAGAAGCAGGTGCACTCACTGGGAGTGAGGCACCTGGTTTTGTTCACATTCTCTCAGTGCTGCAGGCAAGTAACTTCTGGCTGTTTCCAAACCTGAGTTACTGAGGGTTCATGAAATATTTTTTTCTTCAGAAATCAAGGATATGAACCTCCAGTGGTTAGTACCTCTCAAAAGCACATAGGACATTGCCAAATATTTGTCTTTTCCATTTATGAAATGTCCCCTTTTATGAAAGCCTTGAAATCTGTTTAAGAGAGGGTTATATCGTGATCGATTTCAGTTAGGCTGATCCAGCAAAATGTCAGAGCTACTGACATGGAATATTTGTTCTCTTTTCAGGGTGTGTGTGCAGATCAGTGCAAGGTGACAGGCCACCACCGCTACCAGACGGTGGAGCTGAACGAGAGCGTGCTGGGGGAGCTGAAGAAACTCTTGGAGGGCAAAGCAGAGCACGTGCACCAGACCCTGGCACTGCACTCCTACACCTCGGTGCTGTCCCGCTTGCAGGTGGAGTCTTACGTTTACAGGCTGCTCAGCAGCTCGTCCCTGCTGAGATCCGTGGCCCTGCAGCAGCAGGAACAAGGTGTGTTTGCTGGTCTGGGCTGCTCCCAGTCCTGGTCAGGGTGCCAGCACCTTGTGTGGCTGGAGTTTTGGGCTCTTGTGGTGAAATTTGTGTACTGGAGTGTTTCTCCTCTATTAGAAAAAACTGTTGGTCTTCTGTAGGGAATCAGTGAAACTTTTTTCTCAGAGGAAAATGCCCAGTTGTCTTGACTTTATCACCTGGGCAGTAAAAGCTGAATGTAGAAGTGACTTCTGCTGTCTGAGCTGCAGACTGACACCGATTACTGCACTGAAACACTGTGTGGATGGACACCTAAATTCCCAATATTTTGTTGTCCAAGGCAATATCTGATACAGTTCTTTTTCCCAATTCTAAAATGAGCTGGATATTTTTCCTTCTTTACTTCCTCTTGGAAGGTCTTTTGAAATCTTAAATTCTTAAATTAAATAATTCTTAAATTAAATAATTCTTAAATTAAATAATATTTAGAACTATCTTTTTGCTTTTCATCCTGAGTGTTTTGTTTAAGCTTGTGCCAATATAATCTTTTAGCTAAAGTATTTCTCCTCCTCCTGCCTGAGATACTTTTCTTTCTTATTGCTCCTCCTTTTGCACTCAACCTCTCAGATAGTTTATGTGCATGGTAAATGGTGGTTCTTAAAAAGCTGACGTTGAGGGAAGGCCTTTTGTGAGAGTAACCACCGTATATTCTTCTTATAATTAGTGTCCAGAGCTTAATTACAAGATTAAACAAAGTGCTCTTAAGTATTCTCTTCTGACAGATTTACTGTTGAAATGTCTTGCTGTCTGCTCTCATACAGAGAGCAGTTTTATGTCAAGCCCCAAACCCATTTTTCATGCTGCTACTTCTTGTCAAAGCTTCATTAATTCTGTTTTTAATTTACAGTTTCAAAGCAGTCAGAAAATCTCTCTTCAGACTTGAGCCACTTGAAGGAATGTATCAGTGTCCTTTTCAGCTTCACTCGCAGGGTTATTGAAGATCCTCAGTTTCACAGTGACCTTCTCATGTGGCTGCAGAGACTGGTGAGGGAGTAGACATGGTTATATCTGATCCAGCACACAGGATGAATTCAGGAATAATTTCTGGAAGTGTTACTGTTTTGCTTCCTGTCTCATGGGCAATGTTTTTTTTTTTGGTGGGGTTTGTTCTATTTGTGGAACAGAATCTCTTAGCAGATCTTTAGAATTGATTCCTTTGTCTGAAAAAATCAAGTATCATTAGTGAGGATTGGCACCTGAGCAGCCAATACTACTCACAGTGAACTTAGTAATACTCATTGTGCTTTTACTTATTTTGAAATTAGAGCTGTTCCGACTTGCCATGTTGGAGAAACCTTTGTTCTTGCCAATTTCTAAATAAATTAGATTTTAATGTAGTTGCAGAAAAAATAGTTACTTTATGCCAAAAAAAATTGGTTTGTGGCAAGGCAAGGCAATAAGGCAAGCAAACAGATTTTAAATATTGTTCTCTTGTAATATGCTCTGAAAATTCAGGTGTGTTAGAAAGGGTGAGAAATGAACAGTATTCCTCTAGTTAGCAGCACTGTAAGGAAATGAACTTCAGAGTTATTTAGTTGATTTCAATACACTTCCCTCTAGGTGTCTGTGCTGCAGAGAATTGGCTGTCCAGGTGACCATCTCTTCCTCTTCAACCACATCCTTCGGTGTCCAGCTGGCATCAGCGAGTGGGCTTGTCCATTCATCCAGGTGTGAATGTTTAATTCTTTACTGCCAGCAGGTTGGAGTGGGAGTGGCCTGGGTAGGGGAGGAGAGTGTCTTGTGCCTGCTTAATCCCTCATGACTGCCTTTCCAGATGTGTGGAATCATGGTGGCAGTGAGGGGTTTGTCAGGGAATACGTTAGGCCAGCCGTGTTCAGGTTGACAGGGGAACACACTTAACTCTTGACTGGAGAGATTCCATGGAAGGGAGTCAAGGCCTTATGCACCAGGTCTTGGGAGTGTTCTCCAAAAAGTAGAAGGCATATTTAGACTTGAAGCAGCAGCTGTATAGAAAAAGTGAGATTGGAGTCAGCTCTGTGCTGTGTAAGGGATCAGGAGGAACAGATATTTTAATATCCTATACGTTGAAGTGGGACTGCTTTCCCTGGAAAGTTCAGGGACAAAGGGTTCACTTTGTCTTGTCAGATGGATTGTGGATATCCAAAGGCACCAGGGTGTTTTTCAAAGAACATATTTGCTCTTCTAAGAGGAGGAAAACATTGGAAATCTAGTCACAGGAAAATTACACTAACAGGAAAGGAAAACAATGCAATAGAAGTATAGAATAGAAAAGATTAGCTTGGGAAAGACCCTTAATATCATTGAATCAAATTAACCTAATGTGGTAGGATTTTATCTTCCCTTGTGCTCAGTGTCTGAATTACCCCTGGTGCCCAGACCTACATGTGGCACAAGAGAGAGATTGTCTTTTTTTTTGTGCAGTTTTTGATCTGGGTTTTTCCTCTCCCACCCCTCCTTTAGTTTTTTTAAGTAATTCTTTTGGACAAGTCACAATATTTTGCCATGGCAATACTTTGTCTAGGGTGTGGGTGCTGTCTTTTATGGATTATTCTAAGGCTTAACAAAAAGCTAATGAGAAATGTGGATTTCTCTGCTGAGAATAATTTCCCCTTTGCTTATTTACATTTACTTAGATTTTTGCATTTAATTTCAGATCAAAGTCTTGGGTAACCCATCGGGTGTCTTTCATTTCATGCAATCTCTTGCCTTGCTTATGTCTCCTGTCAAGTAAGTATGAACATGATTTTATAAATATGTTCTGATTATTTAAGAATAGAAAACACAGCATACAATCTACTTGTAAAACTCTGAAAGTTCATTGCAGGCAAAGTCATAAAAGTGGGCACAAATAGATTCACAGTTTAATTCAAGCTCTTTTTACTCATTCATCTTAAAATTCAGCCTTGGCAGCACCTCCTTGTGCTGTACACAGTATGATGCAGCTTTCTTTCAGCTGTGAAATAGCTCATGACAAACCCACACATTTTGTTACTGTGGCTTCTGAAATCTCTCTTGCTTTGCACCATGGCCTGTTTTCTATACTGTCTCTGCAACAGAATCCCCCGAGTAAAGGTGTTGAGATGGTGTACACACTGATTGGATGTGTTGATATATTTTTCATCCTTTAAAAAAAAATGTAAAAAAAAATCTAGTAGGAATGTGGTGCTTGGAGAAGGTAGTTAATGAAATCAGTCACGAGCGAAAGCAGTTATGTTCTCCAGATAAAATACATCACTTGCCTCTCCCTCTGCCCAAATCTTGAGGTCAAAGAGTCAAACTGCTGGTATTTAGGGTTGTCACTGTGATCTTGATAGCTTGGATTTGAGTTAAGTGGGAGTCTTGTTATTGAAAACTGTTACTTTAAAGGGTATCATTTTTACATTTAATTTCTAGAACTGCCTGGGAAAACCAGTGTATCCTGAGGGAAGGTGTGTTGCCAGTGCCTTTTGGTACTTGTGTTTGGAACAAGGGCCAACTTAATGTGTCTGGGGTACTGCTCTAAATGCTGATACCAGAACTCAGAGCCTCCACAGGGTCTGCTCTTACTGGTAAAAGAGCTGAGGCTTATCAGTTACAGCTCCTGCATGTCAGGAACCAGGTTATCCCAGAGTCATTTACAATCACAGGATTGTTTAGGCTGGAAAACACCTTTAAGGTTGTTGAGTCCAAGCCTTAACCCAGAGCCACTGTGTCCACTGCTGAACCATGTGTCCTCTGGTGCCACATCCACAGGCCTTCTGAACACTTCCAGAGATGTTGACTCCTCCACTGCCCTAAACAGTCTGTTGCAGTGCCTGACCAAGTTTCCATGAGAAAATTTT
This sequence comes from Agelaius tricolor, assembly GCF_023055355.1. Classification (NCBI taxonomy): domain Eukaryota; kingdom Metazoa; phylum Chordata; class Aves; order Passeriformes; family Icteridae; genus Agelaius; species Agelaius tricolor. The sequence goes on along the minus strand of NW_027269264.1, from coordinate 55,565,454 downwards.
CCCTAATATCTAATCCAAACCTCCTTTAGTGCCACTTGAAGCTCTTTATGGTCCTGTCATTTGTAACTGGGGAGCAGAGTTTGATCCCCCATAGCTGTCCCCAGGGGAACACTGCACTCCTGTCTGGAGCTGTGCAGAGCCACAAGGGCCCCCCTGAGCCTCCTTTGCTCCAGGCTCAGCCCCTGCCCAGCTCCCTCAGCCTCTCCTGGGACTCCAGCCCCTTCCCAGCTCCGTTCCCTGCCCTGGACACGCTCCAGCCCCTCAGGGTCTCTCTTGTCCTGAGGGCCCAGAGCTGTCCCCAGCACTGGAGGTGCCTCAGCAGGGCCGGCACAGGGACAGGCCCTGCCCTGGGGCTGTGTCACAGCCTGGCTGGGACAGCCCAGGGGCCATTGCCCACCTGGGCACCCTGGGCTCGTGTCCAGCCCCTGGCACCAGCACCCCCAGGGCCTTCTCTGCCAGGCATCTTTCTGCTTTGCTTGCTAATTTCTTCCTCTTGCATCTGGATTTTTTAATATCTTCCCTTAACGGAAAGGTTATTAAATTCAGAATTTTTACTTTTCTAATTTTTTACACTGGATTTTTCACTTTAAACCAGAAATCGCGTGGACTTCATGTGCCATATGAAACCAAGTGAAAGGAAAAGTTCCTCTTCTTCTGGGAAGGAATCTGGGAACTGGACTCTGGTAGATGAAGGAGGAGAAGAGGTACAGCAGATGACTTCTTTTGTTTCTCTTTGTTTTGTCCTTTATGCTTTTGTTCAAGCTCATTGATCTTTGTGAAATGGGTGAAGCAAATCTGACTTGTTAAGTTAAAAAGCATGGTTTGAATTTGCTTCTATTTTAGTCTCATTTTATCTCTGTGGTATAACTGTAGAGTGGAGCTTCCAGTAGTGAGTATTAGCAGAGAGAATTCAAATATTTCAGTTACTCCTAACAAAACTGTAATTAGTACAATAGTGAATCCCTTTACTACTGGTTTTACTGTAGAGACACTGAAAATACCTGTATTTATCTATAGGATGAGGATCCTGAAACAAGCTGGATTCTGCTCTTGGAAGATGACTTGATTGCTCTGTTGTCACAGTTCCCATTTCACGAGCTCTTTCAGCAGTTTCTTGGGTTTACCTCTGAAGGTAAATCAGTTGCTAGATGGTTATTCTTCATTTTGTTTATGCTAATTATATTAATGACTGCCACTGCCAAGAGTGCTACTGTACTATGAAACTCTCTGAGAAAAATAATAATGAACCTGTGCAGCAGCTTGCAGCCTAAAGGGATGAGCTGGAAGTATATGCCATGTGTATGGGATAAATAAAAACCTCATAGCAACATACAAAACATTAGAGTCTGTTCCCTTAGTTTGGGTTTGGCTGTCAGTTACCTTCCAAAAGTGCTTTCAGAGCTATTTTTCCCCCCTCACATTTTAGTTGTAATTGCTTGCCAGAGATCTTACTACCTGCATGCTTTATATGCACTTTCGTACTTAGCAGGTTTTTATTGTTCATTTCATAAACAAAGCATGCATTCCAGTTCAAAATATTGTGAATTGTTGCTTTGAGTGCTTGTTAAGTTACTTAAAAATCCAGAATTCACACTCTTTTTTTTGACACTTATTTTTGTGTCTCTATCTTAGGTGCTTATTTTCCTGAAAAAACATCTCCCCAGAAGATGATGAAGATTTTTGCCTTTGCAAACTCCTTAGTGGAACTTCTGTCTGTGGGATTAGAAACATTTAACAGAGCACGGTACCGACAGTTTGTGAAGAGAATTGGTCAGCTCATCAAGTAAGAGATTTTTTTTTTCTCTGTGGTGTGATTGAATCTATTTTATACATACATTAGATATTCAGAGCTGCTAAAAAATCCCAGAACTGACCATCAAACAACCAAAAAAATCCAAACCCCACCCAAACGATTCTCAGGGGGGTTTTGCTCTGACATTTGGTCAGTTCAGTGTTAGCCAGTCTGGGAATCTGAAATGGGGAATTGCAAAATCTAAATGCTGTGGGTACAGAGGAGCCAGGTGAGGTGTGGGACATCAGGCTGACTTCCATTAGTGATGTTGTTAGGCTTGTCTTGGGTACTCACTGAAACCTAACTAACAGGAATTCCTTGATTTTCCCCTCCCTATAACCAATGGTAATGCTTTATTTCTGTTGTTACCTAGAATTCTTTTGGGGTTTTTAGTTTGCTCCCTGCAAATTGTCCTATTGTTGCAGTAAGTAAATGTATTTGAAGCCTAAATGCTGCTCTTTATTTTTAAATCTCTGGCATTTACTCTACATGGCTTCTATGAGTGTGTTCTCAAGGGGGAATACAGTCAATTCAGAAACAAAATCCTTCTTTTTTTTTGTGTTATGGAGGCAGTAGCTTTCTCAGTGTAATTATGCCCCTATGAGCTTTCTGCCATTTCATCCTGTACAGTTACCTTCAGGCTCCAAAGGTCACACACCAACTAATTTGTTGTAACAGAATATTGTGCCTTTTGAGCTTGCAAAACCAAGGAAAGAGAACACAGAAATTTGACTGATACAATTTATATAGAAACCTCTGGAACCCAGAATGCAAAATGTTGGACACGTCTCTCGTGGCTAGACTCTAATCTGGTTGCCCTTGTCTGTGTTTTCCTGTGATGGTGACATACTTAATGATCCTTCTTTGGCTTGTTTGCTCTGCTGTGTAGGATGACACTGTGTCATGTGAGTGACCACTGGGCCCAGTATGTTAGTGGCAATAAACAATATGGATCTGTAGAACACCCCTACTCTGTGGAAAAATTGCAGCTGGAGTTTGATGAGCTGTTTTTTAGAGCTGTTCTACACGTTCTGAAGGCAAAAAGGTGGGTAATCTCTTCACTGGCTTAGTTTTGGAGGAGTTGAATGCTTGAAACTGTGATTTGGAGTAACTTTAAATATTTAATGGTTTAAACAAGACTGAAATAAGTAGGATTTTTCAGTGCATTGATAGCATCAAGGTGGGGAGGAATTAGGCCATGAATTGTAGCAACTGACAGAAGCTCTGAAATCTTGGTAAGTTCACAGTGAGGTTGGCTCAGAATCTGAGGTGCTAACACATATCCTCACATTCCTAATTGTGTTACATAGCAGAGGTGTGGGCCAGAGATGTCTCCTTTCCAAATGCTGGGATTTATCAGGGTGGAACTGTTCCTAAGTGCCTCTTCAAATCCAACAGGTTGGGAGTCTGGCTGTTCATGTCTGAGATGCCTTATGGAACCTTGTCCAGCAGCATGCTTTGGAGGCTCTTCTTTGTCATGCACTGTGCTGAGAACGAGCACCTGGAGCAGCTCTGCTCTACTCTTCAACCTGCTGACTACAAGCAGAGACTCAAAGGTAAAATTCCCCCACACAGAACCAATTCTAATCCATTCAGCTGCTGCTGCATCAGCTGTGGGTTTAACTCTTTGCAGGTTGCTTTGTTAAATGCACCCTTGGCAGCATGACTGGTCCATTGGCTGCTGAAATGTCTTGCGCAGGTTTTCCAGTACCTGTTTGCCCAAATTGTCATTTAACAGCAACTGATAGATTTCCTGTCCTGGTTTTCTCTGTGGCTGCCTCAGAGCTGCAAGAGTGACATGACCTCTTGTGTATTTTTATATGACTTCCCGTCTTGACCTTCAACAGTATTTGGAGAGTGAGGCTCAAATCCTAAAGTACAGACTTCTGTATCAGTTAGGGTTGGTGTGGCAAATTTTTGAATTTGTTTTTTGGTTTTTTTTTTTGGTTTTTGGTGACTGATTGACTGTTGAGCTGCTGGTAGTTTTAGAGTCCTCCTTTTTTGCTAATTTTGGCTTTAGTAACTCACATTGTGGGAGACTGATTATCATTCCCACCTATGTTTCCTTTATCTCAAGCCTTCTTTTCATGCATTTCTTGTCCTCGGTGGCACTTTATTTTTATTTCCTCTTGACTTTTGTCCCATGTTGATCTCCACAGTGAACGTGGTGTCTTCAGCATTAGCAGAACTATTTAGAGGCCAGCTGGAATGCTAGTTTCCCTCTGCTGCTGCATTCATGGATAATATTTCAGGTCTTGATTGACAGGGGGCCAGGTAAACAAACAGTTTACTGCTCCCTACTTTACAGCTTCTTTGCTGTCTTCAGGGAGAGCAGATCTCATTTTTGTCAGTTTTACTTCTCAGCTGGCTGGTATCCCAGGTAGCTCTTACCCCATCCCATGTACCCAGTCTTGGTGGAGAAGCAGGAGAAAATGGTGATTCTGAGAGGTTACTGAGTGTCTTGACTCTGTGCAATCTCAGGTAGCATTTAAGGCGATTTACACAGAAAGGGAGAGAGATACCAAGATTGTAGTTGTGTAGCACTTGATGAGGTGCTGATCTGATAAACACTTGCCAGGCAAAATAACTGTTACACTGTGTCAGTAGAACATCTTTATTTTTGGTTTTGCTAGAAAATTTTGACTGCATCTGTTATGGGTTGCAGTAACAAACACAGATTTAAAAAAAAAATCTTTTTCAGGCATTGTTTTGCTTCTAGCTAACTTTTATGTTTCAAAGTCCCTGGAATGCTGATTCAGGATTTCTTTATCCTCTTCATCCTCCTCAGTGAGTTCTGTCAGCATAATACTGTTTTCCACCAGTGTCTAGACCTAGACAGGGAATATCAGCAGTTTTTCCAGTGAAATCCATCTAATCTTCTGAAATATTTTATTTCAACGGACACTTAAAAAATTAATGCTTAATTTCCTGTAATTTGTACCCTGGAAGATCATGACATTAATATATTTTTGGGAGATAACCTTTCTTAGTGATTTCCTCTCCCAAATTAAGCATGAGAAAAGGTTGGTGAACCTGCAGATGGAAGCAAGCCTTGGTAATTGATGGAAGCTTTAGGCATCAAGTCCATAGGAGTGGGAGTAATGCATTTTTGGGATTACCTAAAAACAGAGGCCAGACAAAATTAAGGCAATAAAAAGCAGTTATATTTATTGAAGGGTCTTCAGGTACATTTTGGGCAATCAGAGCCCCCCCCAGGGGCTGCACCCATTATATGGACAATGAGTCATGGGTTTTCATACTTTTATAAGTTTGCATATTGGGGGTTAATCTTCCAATTGCAGCTTCAGGTAATGAAGGCATTTACCACAAGTTTGCTCTCCCCCAATTCACTTTTGTTTACATTTCTCAGGGTCTGAGGTAGTAAGGCTGATTCCCATAATCCCTTGATTCCCAGGCCTAGAGAGGAATTGTTTTTTCTGATGAAAATGGGAAAGCAGTAGCTAACTATATATGGAGTTTAGGGTTATACGATAAAGAATTGCAGGATTACAAATATATGAAAAATATAAAAGCTAAAATCCTAAGGCATCAGGAGCATGGTTGCTATTCTAGTGAGTAGCATCCCTGCCCATGGCAGGGATTTTAATCTAGGTAATATTTAATATCCCTTTAATCCAAGGATACTATGATTTTATTTGTGGTCACAGTTTCCTTGCTGCCAGTAACAAGGTTTGAGAAGTTTGGTTTTTAGGGCGTCCTGAACTTGAGTTGTAGTGTGATTAGAGGAAAGGAATAGGGTCAAGTACCAAGTTGATGGTGAAGATGTTACTTCTCCACTATGAGAAGACAGGATTTAGGGGGAGTATCTCTGCTTCCCTTAGACCTTGTCCCCATCTTCAGTCCCAGACCATGGCTTGGTGTGGGTTTGAGGTCAGTGTGGAGCCCACAGCTCAGCCCTTCTCCTTCCTCACTGTCACCCTGCTGTGCCTTTAGATACAATAATGATGTGGTCATTTTTAATGTCCTTCTGCATCATGTTAAAAAAAACCAAACCCTGAAGGGGAAACAAGAGTTGTCTGTAACTTCTGCATTAAGGATAAAGCATAGCATTAGGAAATGGAGGTGAGTAGAGAAGGCCACCCCTGTTTGCCTGCTGTATCTATCAGCAGTGTGGTTTCTCCTACTGTTTGGAAGAAACTGTTTTCTTGAAATTGCACAATGCTCTAGCATGCTGTTCCATGAGCTGTTTTGCCTGTACAGGCCTGACCTTCTCAGCTTGGAGTACAGTTGCAAAATTCTTGAAAGCCCTTAAAATAGAATGTAACCTAAGTGCAAGTGTTTGATCACAAGCACGCTGAGCACATGCGTGTCCAGGTTAGGTAGCTGAGTGCACAATGGATGCTTTTTCTGTATATTCAGCTTCTGTGATAAAATCACTGTAAACAGTGTTTGTTGGCATGTTGTGGTTCACAGAAGGCAGGCAGTTCACTCTCCAAAACTTTTTACAGCTTAAATGATGTTTCCAGTGCTTGTTTTGCTGCACAGACTCTATTTAAGGTTGTTTGGAAGAAATAAAAAAAAACCCACTTTAAAGCACTGTACAGATATCTTTGTATCATTACCTTCCTGTTGTCCCACACCCTGAGAAATGGAATGTTTTTTTGCTTTTAGCAATATCTCTTTTGATTTTAAAGAGGAAACTTGCCTTGAATTTCAGTGAAAAGAGTATCTTAGCCTTCCTGCTTGTGCAGATTCAGTTCTCTGTTTTTAGAGATAGATTCCAAACAAGTGCATCCAGTGTTTTTTCTTGTATTGTATTTGGGAAGCTCAGACTGGCCTTTCTTTGTAGCTCTTGGGTGTAATCAAGACCTGGGACTAGATACTTGCAGAATTTTATTTGTAATTGGCATGGAATGGTCTCCACAGATCATTTCTCTGGGATTTTCAGTGAATAACTATATAAATGCTGCTGCTGTGTGTCCTATTGCACTTATATCATGTTTCTTTCACTTCACTTTTTTTTCCCTAGATCCAGAGCACCTTGCACAGTTTGAAAAGTATCTCCAGTCAATGAACTGCTCAGAAGAAATTTGTCTGCTCACCACATTTGCTCAGATGGCACAAACCAAACGGGCTGACGTTGATGAGGATTTTATCAAAATTGTTGTTTTGGAGATATATGAGGTGAGTAACGTTACTGGTCCATTCAGGAAAAGAATGAAAATGCTCTTTTTATTTGTAACAGTGGAAGGTGTGAAGCTCTCACGGCTTCTGTAGTTTGTTCTTCCATGGAATTAAAAAAGTGCTACTAGTTCAAAAAGCAGTGAATGAAAATTGCCTGAAGTACTTGTTTTTTCTGGGAACAAGAATGGCTTTTCTGTAAGCGAAGCCAGAATGAAACAAATAAATAAAAAATACATCTATTTTGTTTCATTTTTCTCTTGCAGGCCTAACTTGTAGCTCTGGAATTCCTTATGTGGTGTTTTTTTCCTTTGTTTTTGGTGGGATTTTTTTTTTTTTTAGTGCCTGTGGCTGTTGTTCCTGTGTTTAGTTGGACATTATTTTGGCAGTGTGACACAGAACTTTCCTGGTCTTTTAGGGCAATCAGTTTCACTTTCCATATGGGCATTTATCAGCTTTGTACGCGATGCCCAAGAGCAATTTATTTTCCAAAAGACATTTTATTTCCACGTTAGTGGAGGTCAGCCAGAGGCAATAACTTCTCCCTGCTCATCTTCTCAGGTGTCCTATGTTAGTCTTTCCACAAGGGAGACGTTTTCCAAGGTTGGTCGGGAGCTCTTGGGAGCCATTGCCAGCATCCACACACAGATTATTTCTGTTCTGCTGGATCGGATTAGAGAGACCATTGAGAAGGTGGGGATGGTAAGTGCTGATATCTATAATTTAAATAATTTAAATCAGACATGCAGTTAAACCTAGAGGCCATACCAGGTTGTTATGATTGGATGTGTTAAAGAGCTCTCTGTGGGGTTTTTGGTCATACCCCCCTTTCAGATAGCAGGGCACAGTGCTGATTATTGTTGTGTGCTGAGTAGTGATTTGCACTTTTTGCTCTCTTTCCTCAAAGGTTTCTTTATATCTGTTCAAAGAACTGCCCCTGTACCTGTGGAAGCCTTCTTCATCTGAGATAGCCCTGATCCGCGACTGGTTGTTAAATTACAGCCTGACAGCAGTGGAGAATAAACTGGCTTGCATTATCTTGGAAGGGCTGAACTGGGGACTTGGTGAGCATGTAGGTATTGAGAACAGGAGCCTTGAACCTTCTCACCTTTTCAGAACAAAAGTTTAACTCAGCTTGGGAGTAGAGCAGAATTTGAAAACAGTTAATTGCATGCTTTTTATATTATGGCTGTACATCTAATGGCACAAAATGGGAATGTTATAATAATTTTACAACACTGCCTGCTGACAGGACAATTTTTTATGAATCACATGATTAAAAAGCTTTTAGCATTTTAAAAAGCAATGCTTTTTAAAAGCAAATGCTTTTAGCAGAAATAGATGTTGAGGAATCAAAAATGTTGAGGAAACTGGTGTGACTGTAGTTCACATGTTGGTATCTAGGTATGTTTTTCACTGTGCAAGAAAAGTAATGGTTGAAATGAGACATTTCAAAACTCTGAGCATCGTCTAAATGATGGGGAATTATTCCATAATATTGGGTTGCTCCAGGAGCTCCATGAGTTCAGGATATAATTGAGAGTGAATGCTATTTCAGAGAAAAACAGAAATAGATTGGGGCAATAATGTTGCCTGTGTTCAGTGATTTAGTTCAGCATTGCATTCTGTGCATTTGGTAATGCTGAACTCTTCTCTTTGCCATGCTGATGGTTGTACATCACTGTTGACTCACTTTTTTCTCCCTCTTTCTTGTAGACATGTAAATAAAAATGAATGTTAGGGAAAATTAACAGAATTCTTTGCTGTGCAATAGCAGTGCCATTTCTGTACCCTTTGATGTGGGGAAAAATGATTCTTTAGTGTGGCAAATTGATAGAGGAATTGCTGTGTTTTCATACAAAAAACATGGTGATGGGATTTGGTTTTGTTTGTGCAAGAGTTGAACTGTTTGTATTATCTAATTTAAAATGGCATCTGTGGATTTTTGGATTAATTATCATACGTTCATAAAATGCACATGGAAAGTCAATATTATGATGCCTTTTAAAAAAATAATCTAGTTCTTGGGCTTTGTATTGCCCAGTGTGAGCCTGGTACTCTTAATATTGAGCTGAAATTTTTCACTGGGGAAGATTTTTGCCTTGATATTGCAATAATCAATTTGAACAGCCAGAAAACTTATTTCTCTGTGATGCAGCTGTACAGTTGTAGAGACCTCTTAAATGACTCAAGGTTTTGTGTTCTGACACTGTTTTTAGCAGAATACTCTTCACCTGGATCCAGCTGTCCATTCTGAAGTTGCATTGATGGTTCTGGAAGCGTATCAGAAATATCTCTCCCAAAAACCATATGCTGGGCTGCTTTCTGAAAGCATAAAACAGGTATCCCTTCTTCTTATTTAAATGCAATAACTTATGGATGGCTGTAAATGGGAAAAGCTTCAGGGCAAGACCTTGTTTTCACTTTTTTTCCCCTTCTTTTTAAAGCTGTTCTTTGTCCAACTACAATTTCGTTACGTACCAACACTCGGTGTTGTCTGCACCCACAGAACTATTTGAAAATTCTGTAAGGTTTCTGTTGAGCCTCTGTGTGAGAATCACAGAATGATAGAATGGTTTGGATAGAAGGGACCTTAAAGATCATCCAGTCCCACCGCCTGTCATGGGCATGGGCACCTTCCACTGTCCCAGGTTACTCCAAGCCATGTCCAGCCTGGCCTTTGGCACTTGCAGGGATCCAAGGGCAGCCACAGCTGCTCTGGGCACCCTGTGCCAGGGCCTGCCCACCCTCACAGAAAGAATTTCTTCCTAGTATCTGATCTAAATCTACTCTCTCTCAGTTTGAAGCCATTCCCTCTTGTCCTCTCACTCCATGCTCTTAATAATCTCTCTCCGCCTTTCTTGAAACACATTTTAATTTTGACCCACTTGCAGGTTTGTGAATAGTCATGAACTGCTCCTCCTTTACTCGTGCAGAGGTAGACAGTACTTGCTGTAAAACAGAAAGGCTATTTTTCATTACTGGTGAGCATAAGAGAACTCACTCCAGCTCTTGTCTTATTTGAAGACTCAAGTGTTAATCCCTTTTGGAGCTTTTCAGCAGTGGGCAATGTTATGTGACCTGAACACACCACAGACATGTACTAAATTGATTTTATAGCACACTGGATTCAGGAGGGGATAGCTCCAAGTTACAGAATGCAAATGGAAGGATAGAACGATCAAAGTTAAAAAATCCCTGTGTTGGATATTTAGTCCAAGAGGTTTTGGGATGGGCTTTGTCTTCTCAGTATTTTTTGTACAGTGTTTTCTCCTCCTCTGTATTTTCCTCCCCAGCTTTTTCTTCCCACACTCTGAATGTTCTTTGTTGTCTCTGCTCTGTTCTGACTTGCTCCTTTGCACTTACCCATGGTTTGTTGTCTTGTGCCAACCAGATGAATTCTCTTTTTTAAGCCAGTGTCAGCCCTAGTTGCCACTTGTGCTGGTGAATCTGTCCTGACTTGCTTGAGCCTATAACTAGAATTTGAGAGAAAATAGTGCTTAGGTTCTTGTACCCCTATTCAGAGAGGATGAAATATCTGCATTGCCCTCCAGCTCTGCAATTTACACTGTTCTGTCAGAACATGTACATATATTTTTCTCCAGAGATTTATAATTCCTTGTGATCTAGACATGGTCTCTGTGACAGTGGGCTCATGCACATGTGATTCTGCCTGTCCATATACAGGTTTTTTTCTGAGGAGAGCCTGCCAGGTTTTAGGCCTTTTGTTGACAGATAATACTTTTGTATAGATTTTTCTGTTTCCTTTCACTAGCAGTCTTAAATGTTTTAAACATTATTGAAGGTTGTGTCTGGATTTTTTTTTCCCAGTATTAAAATTTAATTCAAGGTCAGTATATAGCTTGGGAAAATTTAAGCAGACAGTGTAAGCTGATAGCCTTTACTTAAAGGGATGGGGGAAGGAGAGGGAGGTAGAAATTGAGGCCATAGGAAGAGAGTGGTTAGATAAACTACATGGTATGTCTAAAAAATAATTGTTGTTGGTCTGATGCTAGGGGGTTTGGGTTGGAAGGGACCCCAAAGATCACCCAGTTCCCCTTCCATGGACCAAGTCCCATTCCAGTGCCACGCGTGCTGTGTCATGGCTGTGCTTCCCCTCATTCCTGCTGCTCTGTTCCAGGTCTCCTACCTGGCCAGCATCGTTCGCTACGGGGAAACCCCAGAGACCTCCTTCAATCAGTGGGCCTGGAGTTTGGTTCTGAGGCTGAAGCTGCACAGGAACGACCGTGGGGTGCAGCAGAGTGGGCTGGCTGTCCCCGTGTGCGACGGCGCGCTGGACACGGCCGAGTCGGTCACGCTGCACCCCCTGCTCAAGGCTGTCAAGGCAAACGTCCCCATCGGCTGCTACCTGGCACTGGCAATGACCACCCTGGGACACAGGTGAGGCTTTTTGGGTGTTTGCCTCGGGTGGGTGGCCCCAAGGACTGAGCAGCCTCCCTGATGCTGAGCTGAGGGTTGTTAACGGCTTTCTGCCTGTTTAAAAAGGAAAGGGCTTGTGATGCAAGGCATCGAGCAGCTTGTCATCTCTCTTAGGAGGAGCTGAGCCTGGGCAGTCTGAAGAAGACCAAAAGGAGATCTCATTAATACTGATAAATATCTCAAAGGCAGGTGTCCAGAGAATGGTGCTGGACTCTTTTCAGCAAGCAATGGGCACAACTAAAACACAAGCAGTTTCACTTTAGCATGGGGAAGAACGTATGTATGCTGAGGATAGCAGAGCCCTGGAACAGCTGCCCAGGGAGGTCATGGATTCTCCCTCTCTGGGGACATTCCAAACCCACTTGGATTTGTTCCTTTGTCTGCTCTGGGTGACCCTGCCTTGGAGGGGTTTGGACTGGATGATCTTGAGGTGTTTTCCAACCCCATCTTCCCGTGATTCTGTGATTGTAGTTTAACAGAATCCCAGAATCGTTTAGGTTGGGAAAGACCTCCAAGGTCATCGAGTCCAACCTTTGACCAATCCCCACCTTGTCACCCAACCCAGAGCACTGAGTGCCACGTCATTCCTTGGACACCTTCAGGGCTGGGGAGTCCAACAGCTCCCTGGACAGTGCTTAATAATCCTTTTTTTGTGAAGAAATTATTCTTGAATTCTTTCAAACAACCTGCTATTTCCTTTATTTTGCTAATAGTACTTTTTTTGCCTTCTGCACTTTAGGTTTCAGTCATAAGAAATAATACTGAAACTGGGGCTTAACAGTAATTTCTCTGAACCACACTTACTGAAAGGGTTGCTCTAGAGGTAATTTCTTTTATTGGGGTAGAACTGCATTCAGAAAATAGTGAGGAGAAAAAACCCACTCACTCTGGGAATGGTGAATAAAAAGCATTATAAGAGCATTGAGCCTCTTAGCCCTGACTGTGTTCCAGCACAGTCTTTTCCAGTGCTTCTAGCTGGTTTGTAAGCTGGTAAGGCTTTTGGATGTAATCAAGTGTTCTTGTTTGACATACAGTGCCACACAAAATCTTATCAGTTCTCTGATACTCTGATACACCAGAACTCTTCCCTGAGTCTGTGATCCCTTTGGTTATGTGCTGTGCTATTCAAGATTTCCACTAACTTGTTTTCAATGTATAATATTATGTTTCTCTTTTAAGGAAAAATTACCTGGCCTTTTTTCTCCTTCCCCAAGGAAGGAGAAGAATCATTGCTTCATAATCTTATCATTGTTTCACAATAAGATTATGCCATAGATACTCCAAAGCACTGGGGTAGTTTGAGATTGATATTAAGGTTATTTTGGGTTGAGAGTGGAAATTTTTCCAGAACTTTGAGCATGAAATAAAAAACCAAAGAACCTCTTTAGTCTGTTCCCCTGCACCTTCTCTGTTTGGCCTTTGGCTCTTTTCCCTGGAGAGGGAGGTGAATTGTCCAAGTTGGGCAAGAAGAGTGAGTTTAAAGTGATAGAAACTTGCATCTCTAGTGATTTTTGGAAGATGGGACACTGATCCCCAGAAAGGGATTTGTGAAGGAAGGAGATGCTTAGTAAATATTTGAGAGGGAAATACTTGGCAAATCTGTCAGCTATTGAATGACTCTTATAGCTGACAAAAAGACCTCTGTATTTAGCTATTTAGATTTTCAAAGATAAAGTGTAAAGTTATGAATATATTTGCATCTCAGTTAGTAAAAACTAAATCAACACCTTGTCTCCCTTTCTGCTGATAGTGAATGTGTTTTTCTTAATTTTTTTTTGTTTTGTTTTCTGACAGCATCGAGAAATTCTGTGCTGAAGGGATCCCTCTTTTGGGTGTGCTAGTCCAGTCTAGACATCTGAGAACAGTAGTCCATGTGCTGGATAAAATTTTACCCTTGTTTTACTCTTGCCAGTATTACCTCCTGAAGAATGAACAGTAAGCATTATATGTTCATAATATGTTAATTTTAAAATTTTATACATTTGTTTACCTAGTTTATTCATAGTTGCAGTAAAATAATCATCTGGTTTAGACACCTGACAGTCTCCCAGACAAATCCTGAGTAAGATTTGGGTGTTGATGTAGATCAAGAACTGGTATTTATTTCTGATGAGCTGCCTTGAATTACAGGCTGGTGTGAAATGTTCATACTGTGCCCAGTGTATGGCTGAACTGGGGCAGTTAAATCTGCATTGTGGTTGTGAATCAAAACCTTTCTGTACATGTCTCACTGGTGCTGTTGAGCTGATTTTAAATTCTCTAGAAGTAGGCTTTCTATTTAATATGGAGTAAGAGGTACTTCAATTTCATTTGTTTACATTCCTAGGTTTTTATCTTATGTGGAACTGTTCCTTCATCTGGACAGTGGAGTCCCTCAAGGGGTGACCCAGCAGGTTACCCATAAAGTGACACAGCACTTGACAGGAGTGAACTATGGAGAAAATGTTAAGCTGCTCAGTAGTATGATACAGGTAAGAAGATTATTTAAAAAAGAAAGGGGCGAGAGAGTGTTTAAAACCAAGCTTATTTGACTGAGTTAGTGTTAAAGGTTAGAAAGGATACTGAACCTAGCAGCTCAGTCACAGAGTACCCTATATCAGGCATTGGTAGTTGGGTTTGGTTTCTTGAAATGCTCCTGCTTAAACTTGCCTAAATCTGGCAATGCATGTGACACTAACAGCAATATTTACCTTTCAGACTTCTTGGAAAATTCATTTTCCCACACCAGGTCAAAACTGTTTAAAAAAGGAAATGTAAAATGCAGCACTCCTTTCTTGTCTGTGTTATTTGAGGAATGCAGCAGAGATATTAATGTTTGCAAGTTCTGCTTTTTACCATTAATTTAGGGCTCTGGAATGGAAAAATGTTCTTGAACTAGGGAGCAGTAGTGTTTTTTTTAAATACAGAGTGGTCAAAACCCAGGGCCCTCTAACATTAGAGAGGGATAGTGGAAACAGACTTAGTCTGGGAAGGCCTTTTGCAGGAGCAGCAGCCTGAACTTTGGGAATAGGTGCTGTTTATGCCTGCAGGTGTCCTGCTTAAGGCTTCTGTGTCTGTTTTTGCTGAATGCACAAGATCCTTTGCTCTCCAGAATCTTCAGAATCTGCAGAAGTTTGGAGGCTGAAGGTGACAAAGCTGTCCTTACTTGGGTATAGAGAGTGTTGTTGTAAATGATTTAAGGATAGCCCCACAGCCTCAAGCAAGTCGAACAGTCCTCCAGTAAATTCTAAAGCTTTACTCAAAGCTGCGATCCACTGACCGATTTTACCCTTTAATTTGTCAGACTCACATTTTCCTAAGTGACCATCCGAATGGAGTGGGGCCAGCTGCAGTCCTGGAGTTCTGGGTGCAGGTCCTCACCAGCCAGCAGCTGTGGCACAGGGACCGGGCCACGCTCTGCCTGCTGGATGACTTGTGCAAAGCTGCTTTCCAGTACAGCCAGGAGGACTGCGTGCAAAAGCTGCTTTACCAGCAGCACAAGGTAAATAGACAGCTGTGGTGTTTCAGTGTGGCTCTTGGGTAAATGGTCAGCTCATCTGTTGCACAGTCGGATTTTGATGGGAATGAATTTTCCCGAAGTGCAGCAAGAGCGACTGTGAAGTCCTAGGGTGGTTTGGGTTGGGAGGGTCCTTTACAGCCCATCAAGTTCCACTCCTGCCTTGGGCAGGGGCACCTTCCACAATCCCAGATTGCTCTAAGCCCTGTCCAAACTGTTCTTAGGACTTCCAGGGATGAGGCAGCCACAGCTTCTCTGAGCAGCCAGTCATGATGATGAGTGATGAATGGAGTTATCTGATTTTTTTTCTGAGTTGCTCAAAAAATTTTTTTTCTGAGTGGGTCAAGATTAATGAAATGTCAGATATTTTAATAATAATGATAATAATTACTACTAAAACCAGTTTGGAACAGAGTTTTTGTTTCATATGAGTTCTGTTGTTGTTTGTCTTCTTTGCATTTCAAATCTTTGATGGAATGTTTATGACTAAAATGGAGCTCCCTCTCCTGAAAAAGCCAGACACAGTTACTGCAACAGGATTTTTTCACTGAAATAGAAAAAAGGCATTTTTCCAAGCAGGCATTTCAGTGGTGCCTGGCTGAGCTGAGGTTAGAAAGTAGCAACAGGAGGTGGAAAGGAACCTGGATAAAAATTGAGTGATCCACCTGTAGCTTCTAAATCACCTGGTCATGAAAAAAACCCAAATGTTTTCTGTTTCTGTGCAGAATGCTTTGGGCTATCACTGTGACAAGGGAATGCTGTCTTCACTGGTCAGCTGGATTGTGGCAGGCAATGTCACACCATCCTTTGTGGAGGGCAATGCTAACTCCTCTCAGGTGAGTGCCATGATGGTGCTTTGTGGTGGGAAAAGTAGCAGACTGGTCTAGGGTTTATTGTGGGGTGTTTTTTAATCTCTGGTTTTTTGCCTTTTTTTTTGTTGTTGTTGTTTTTTGTTTTGCTGTTTTTTTTTTGTGGGTTTTTTTGTGGTTTTTTTTTTGTGTGTGTGGGGTTTTTTTTCCTTTTTGGCTTTTTTTTTTTTTTTTTTTTTTTTTCCTGTTTTTTCTCTTGGTCACTTTTTCTTCCTGCCCCAGAGTTTTCTTGTGATAAAATCCCAGTTTAGCCTAAGAGAGTGCTGTGGGTTTATTGCACTAAAAGGAACATGGATGTTTTGCTCAGGGAGAGTTGGTTTAATCTGCGTCCAAGAATTCATATAATAGGATTTATTAGTTAAATTTTCTAGTAATCTACTGTTGTTCTTGATCTGTTTAACAAGACAAAATCTGTAAAGCCTGACTTTTCTTTCAGATCAGTCTTTATCTGATAAATATTTTGAATTCGAGTTACTTTCTCTCTGCTTAAGTGATCTCCTTATTCAAGCAAAAAGGAAAAAAAAAACAAAACCTCACAGTACCCCAGACAGAGATGTGTAGTGCAGGTGGAAGAGGGGAGATCTTATTTTACTGAGTTTGAGAAGGTTGTTTCCTCCAGAGTTCCCTGGGTGATTCTGTCAGTTTTGTCTACCTTTCTCCTTCTTTCCCAAAATTGTACAAAGGGGAAGTTTGAATTTAAGGATAAAGAAGTTTTGTTGTTGAGATGTGATAGTGCCTTTTGCAGCTCTGCAATGAGAATCCATCAAACACTTACTCCTCTTAAGAAATCATCAAGCTTCCTGATCCTGCCCCCTGCCATTTTGTTAACAATATTTCTGTCATTTCTGTGTTGTGCAGGTCTGGTTTGCATGGACAGTGTTAAATATGGAATCAATATTTGAAGAAGATTCACAGCTTCGCAGAGTTGTGGAGGGGGAGCTGGTTATCAACGCTTTAACTCCTGATCAAGCTTTGAAGGTGAGAGAACTGGTCATCTCTTGTCATTAAAATTAGAGAGAACTGATGGAGAAAAGCGTTCCCTTGTATAATTTAGTTTTTCTCTTATGGACTGCTTCCTTACCAGGATAAATGTATAAATAATGCTTTACTTGGCTGTGCAGGAGAAAATACACTGCAGGGAAATTTTCATTGACATTTTGAGTGTATTTGAGTTCTTTTGCATTTAAAAGCTTCAATGAAAATACCTGATTTTACTATATCAATATTTACAGAAAACTAATTAGTGCTTTTGCATAATTTTCTGGATCACTTAATGCCTCACAACCTTCAGTGGATTTATTCTATACCCCTGATATGGGGAGTGCTTATTTTTCAGGTGGGAAAATGTGTCTGTATTTCAAACAGATGATTTCTCAGATGACCTGAATTGGTGCAGAAGACTGGCCTTTGTTTTTCTCTGCTTTCTGAATTATTTTCCAAGGCTTTCAAAACTATTTAGGTCTCTCCTTTAACAAGGCACTTCATGAGCTGCACTTCAGGCTACATTGCAGCCTTTTCCAGCTTCTTTGCCCAAATTCAGTTAGAAATTCTGGAGAGAAGCAAGTGGAAACCAAAGTTGTCCATTCTCAAAGTGTAACTTTTGGCCCACCCTTCATCTCAGCAGTTTCAGTGAGTTTCAGTAAAGGAAGTGGCCCTGTAAAAATAGGTTTGCTTGGCCTGTGACAAGTACCTGTCTTGCATCCTTGGAGCTGCTCTGGAGAGCATTTGTTCTTTGGCTTGCATGTCTTGATTTAGCTGGAAAACAAAAAGATTGTGGGCAGTGTGTGGAAAAGAGGTTTGGTGTAGGGGATGAGGAAATGCCAGGGTCTGCTCCCAGTCTTGGGAACTCAGAAAAGCCTCCCATTCAGGCACAGTCCAGAGGAGCTTGGAGTGAGACTGTTTAATGATTTAGTGTTTCTTTGGTGTTGCTAAGATGGGATGCTGCTACTCATAGTTTGCTTTGTTTTTGTTCTGCTTTTGCTTCTGTGTTCCTTCTTCACATTAGTTATACTGTGAATTTTGAATTTTCACTAGAGCTGTATTAAATGTAATCTGGAAAAAGCTAAAACTAGCATGCTGGAGATCTAAACCAGGGACATCTACTTCTGTGAGGAAGAACAGTAATTAACTGTAATTAACACCAGGACCCATATGTTTTCCTTGTGTCAGAGCCATCACACTGGGGTTTTGTAAGCATCAGAGGTGTAGGTCTGCTCTCCAGCATAACTGTGAGATGGGCAGCTCATCCTTCAAGGCCTGTAACAAATTGTGACTGCTTCCAGAGTTTTCTCCTCTGTAATTACCAAGTGTTCACACTGTGTTAATCTGCTCAGTTAACCTGTTACAGCACTTTACAGCACCACACTTGTGTGGAAATGTTGTTTCTGCAGAAAGCCCAGACCCAGCTGAAGCTGCCCATCGTCCCTTCCCTCCAGAGGCTCATGATTTACCGCTGGGCTCACCAGGCCCTTGCTACCCCTGCAGATCACCCTCTCATGCCACTGGTCTGGCAGAAATTCTTCCTCCTGTACCTTCACCGACCAGGACCACAGTATGGGTGAGTCTGACCTGCTCCAGCAGATTATCAAGCACTAATTAAGTGCACAGCAAGCAAGAGTCAGTGCATTACACTGACTGCTCCCGAAAGCAGTGGGTGCCAGCAGATTCTCTGGTGAGCCAATTTATCTGCAGAGATGCTGATTTGACATTTGCAACAAGACTTAGTAATGCTTTTTTGTTCATTTTTAGATTACCTGTAGATGGCTGTATTGGAAGACGCTTTTTTCAGAGTGCAGCTCATGTTAACTTGCTAAATGAGATGAAGCAGCGGCTGACAGAGGTGGCAGACTTCCACCATGCTGCCAGTAAAGCACTGAGAGTGGAGAGTCCTGAGGGCAGTGACAGGTCACCAGAGAAGGCCAGCTGCTCACCTGATTACCTGACTTCACCTGAGCTGCATAAGGAACTTGTCAGGTAAAAAAAAAAAAAAAAACCAAACAAAAAACCTGCCAAAGTTTCATGTTAATCAGTGCAACTGCCTGAGTAACTGCCACAACACAGCTGTGATTGTGGTTGTGTGAGGAATGAAGGGATGTGACCTTAGATGTAATGCAGGCACTTACTAAAAGCATAAAATCATAGAACATTCAGATTTGAAAAAGCCTTTCAAGGTCATCAAGTCCAGCACTTAACCCAGGCCTGCCAAGGCCAGCACTAACCCATGTCCCCAAGTGCATAGTTGGGCTCAAATCCATTCCTCTGTTTGCATAACTTGTTTAGTTTGAGAGGGGGATGGTTTTACTACTAAAAATCAAACATTGTTGATGGTTTGTCACTCCCTTTAGGGGAATAGCTTTGCTTTTTAATGAATGGTAGCCCCATGCTGGCAAAATATTTGTTGTTTAGGCATATCTGCCACTCATATGTACTTACTGTATTACCAGCTATAAATGTAAAATGCTAGTTGGTGTGTATATATGTCTGTGACATATATACACCATGACAGACCAGAGCCTGAATTTATGTCTGAGTAAGATAACTTCATCAGTGTTTTCATAATTTACTGTCGTCTTAAGCACATAGTTCAAGCAGTTTGCTTGGTTAGTGACCTAAAGGTTAGCTCTGCCAAGTGTGTTCTGTCTCACCCGAAAAGTGGTAAATCTGCTCACCAAAACCTCACCACAGGACTCACTTTTTGTCTTGGAGTAGGCTAAGAAGGGAGACACAGCCACTCACTGCTACTCAGCTGGTGAATTCCCACTTTTGTGAGGGATAGTAGCTCCTAAGAGATATCTATACCACATGTACTCTAAACCTGAGAAAGTATGTGACTATTGCTAGGAAATGGTTGAAAGGATTATTTGAAATAATTGAAAAGAGTTCCTTGCTCAAGGGCCCTGGATGTGTGGAATCAGAGCTTCTGCTCAGTGCTCCCCTCAGCAGTCAGTAGGTACTGTACAAACAAACGAGGGAGATCATAAATCCCACTTGATTGTCTGTGAAAAATAATCCAGAGATGGTCGCAGGGTGAACTTGATTAATATTTGCAGTCTTTGATTTCAAATAAGTTTCCTGCTCCAGCAGAAAACCAGAGTACTCTACGCCCAAATAAATCTTATACTCAGGAAGTTTAATGACCTGTCTGGTTTCCTAGACAGGAGGGAAATTATTGGTAGGGTTTATAGTGGCTGATTCTTGGAGCTGGTCTACTTCCATTTTTTCACCAGTGACACTGATGAAGGAAGCAGGAGTTTGCTGGTGATATTTAATACCACAGTGTGAAGATTTAATGGCATTCTAGTGCTTCCTTGTCAGGAAGGCTTGGGTAGTGTGACTGTGAAAATGGTAGCAGTTGGTGGAATGATGTCAGCTGAAAAAAATGTGTATTTATGTTAAAGTTTTAACAAAGGAGGAAATGAGAATGAGCTAGTCATGAATTTCTGAAACAAATTAAAAGATGTGACTTAACTCAGGCATGACTTTTTGGAGCAGGCACTGCAGAGAGGTTCTGGGGTGAGGAACCAAACTTGCTCATGTGTAGTCTGTTTATTTTCTTGGTCTTCCGACTGGGATTATGGTGATACTTTCTGACCTAAGAGATTATTCCAGTCCTGGGTCTTATGCTAGTTTGCATAAATGTTTTCCTTTTCAGTATTTGTCCTCTAACTCTTTGTTACTGTCCTTCATATTTTTTTAAGTACCTCCTTTCCACTGTGGGTCTTTAACTTGGCAGTAAACAAGTGAAAATGCACCTGAAACATCTTTTTTTGACCATGCCACCTTGCAGCATTATTTGTTGCCCTAATTCCAACTGCAGAACAATCAAATTCACGCTGATATTTTTTTCCTTTTTTTCTTTTTTTTTTTCCTCAGGCTTTGTAATGTTTTAATTTTGTGGTTGGAAGAAGAGAGTTTCCAGAAAGGAGATACATACATTCCCTCTTTACCAAAGCAGTATGATGCACATAGACTTGCTAAAGTCATGCAGAATCAACAGGTGGGTTGCTAATAACACTGAAAATCTGATATCTAAAGTCCACTTGCTAAAATGAGTCTTTGAAATCAGTGAGAGAGTTCTGTTACTGGTCTTCGATGCACATACAGCATGTATGATACCTTCATAGCTCTAACCTTTTGTTCTAAAATCCTATGCTATCCCAAACTGCCTTCCTTTATGTTTGAAAGAGGACTCAGATGTGGATTCCTTGCATATCTGTCATTTCTTGCAATACAATCCTTTTTCTGTACTGCTCTGTAATTCTTTTTATGTTCTGTATTAGTGTTAGAGGATTATTTAAGTTGCAGCTTTAAATAATTAAATACTGGAACCCAAAACCTGCTTGTGTTGGTAGTCTGTAAAATGTCAGGTTCAACTATAAGTTAGTGAGTGTGAATTATTCTATTCTTCAATTATTCTATTAATTCTATATAATATTATTCTATTCTTCAAGCCTAAAGACTTATTTTGGAAGGGGATTTCCTTATACTTGCTTTGTTTCACTCCTCCAGTGTATGTGACTACTGGAAACGCAGCCTGCTTTAGCCTGGCTGCAGTTAATCATGCCATGATGTTTTAGACTATCTTGGTCTCTTGTATTCCCTTTTTAGGAGCAGATTTTTAATAATCTGTCTTTCCCTTTGTCTCTTATGTGTTAGAAATGATGCCATGTGTCAAGTTTAATCTCTAAATGTCACAAATGCTTTTCAGTAGATCTCTATGTATGTAATAAAAATAGTTCAGTGTTTTTCTTCAGTTTAGTTTTTTTTGCCCTTAATAATAAATTTCCTGTGATTTAAAACTGCAGGGTATATATTTTATGCAGTTACTTTAGTTTCACAGCCACTAGAATGGGTGGACAGCACATGGTGCTGACCAAAACAGAGATGATAATTTAATTCTTTTGTGCTCCAGGATCTGTGGATGGAATATGTCAATGTGGAGCTCATACACCATGAGTTTCAGGAAGCTCTGAACCTTTGGCTGCAGGTTCAGCTGGAATCACATCCAACCTGTGCTTCTACAGGGGAAACAGATTTCACCAACCCTTTGTCAGGTAAGAGATAAAAATACTGGTAAGGAAACTGTGCCTTAAAGAATTACTGGGATGTCAAAGCCCTGGTTTCTTTAGGAGCTTGATGATGCTTGTCAGTAAAGATATTAATATGGTTTGTTTTCTGTGGGTGCAATATTTCCATGAAGTTGTCATGGTTTTCTCACTCAGATTTTCATGATGACATGAAAATGATGACATTGATGCTTTTTGGCCTCAAGTTTGCTATGTCACACAGCAGAGCTTGGGCATCATGGGTGAGCTCCCCAAAAGTTCCTCTGCACAGAGTGTGCTCCAGACATTTTCCCAAAATTTAGAGAGAGACAGGTGAAAGCAAAAGTAAAACCAACTGTACTTGAAAACATTCTCTGGGGTTTTTTTAAATTTAGTTTAGTTAGTTAGTTTGTTTTTTGTGTTGTTTTTTCCCTGTCTGTTTTCTCTGGAATTTTGGCATAGCGAAAGAGTTGTTCTAGCACAGAAGGGGTGATAGTCACAGCTGATACATTAAGGATGTAGAGAGATTGGATTTGGAGCTGATCCAAAGAAGAAGGAGTGAGGGAATAGAAGGGAACTGGAATAGTTTCGTAACTGTTTGGACAAGGAAACTGAATGGAAATCAGCAGGTGGAGAGGGCTGACCCAGAGAGAGGCTGTGCTCTGAGAAGAAATTGACACTGACAAGATTACTGGTGAGGATCAGTTTAGGGAAAGGAAGATGAATTTTGCTTAGAATTTTGTCTGGGTGCATGTGTCAGATGAGTAAAATAAATGAAGTGACAGGAAAACTGGAAGTTAGGAGTGTTTGGAGAAAACACAGCAACGAGTGGGTCTTTTGATCCTAATCTTTGTGTGATGGAAGAGCTGGTCATGAAAATTAGCTGTGTGAAATAAAGTTTGACAAACATAAGAATATTATTTGAGTGATTTTGTTTAAAAGGGGGAAACCTGAGAAATATTTACCTGCAGTTAAAAATGCTCATGCAAGAAAAGGAATGTTTTTGTTCAGTTTCTCCTAAACTTCTCTTACTGACCAAACTTGCTTCTGCTTTTTTTTTTAAATCCTTTTTGTAGCCAAAGTGAGGATCATGAATAATTTGAAGAAGCTTGATACTCCCAAGCCCCCTCTGCCTCTGCAGACGATGAAAGCTCCTGTGCCAGTGATTTCCTCTGCCACCCTGGTGAGCCAGAAAGACGCGATCCAGCTCATGCGCAGGGACCTGAACATCTTGCAGCAGCACGCCAAGTGAGTCATGTCTGTGCTCCTTGTGCCTCTCCAGTGGGTCCAGCACTGCCTTAAAATTATTGTGGAGTCACAGAATTGGGTTGGGAGGCACCTTAGAGCTCAGCCCATCTTACCCCTGCCATGGGCAGGGACATCTTCCACTGTCCCAGGGTGCTCCAAGCCCCATCCAACCTGGCCTTGGACACTTCCAGGGATCCAGGGGCAGCCACAGCTGCTCTGGGCACCCTGGGCCAGGGCTTCCTCACCTTCACAGGGAGCAATTTCTTCCTAAAGATGGCCTTCACAGCAGCCTCATTTATGGTATTAGCACAAGACTGTCAGTACTTCTGCTTCTTGTCCCATTTGTTTCCTCTCTTCTGATCTATCAGGTTATTATTCTACTTCTTCAACTGACATAACAGTGCACAAGTCTTACCTAATGACTGAGATTACATCAGATGGCATCTAATTTACTTTCTCATTTGGCATATTTCCTGATCTAAAGCCTCCTTTTGGGCTAGATTTGTTGACAATGACTTATTTAACCTTTTTGCACTAAGGTAGTAGTTGCAATATGAAGCACCCAGGAGAGAAATCTGATTTCTGGTTCTGGTAGCTTTGTTAATGAAAGAGACTTTCTGTTTTTAATATTCCAACTCAGATAATCCAGCTGAATTGTTTCCAGTCACAATTGATCAATCTATATCTGTTCTTACCTAATGTAGTAATTTAATAACAATATTTTGAACCAGAGCAAAAGCTACTAAGCCCATGAGAGGCTGTGTCTAAACAACTCCACTATCAATTCTAGGTGGGTTCTCTTTTTTCTGTTTTCTGGTTTGTTTTGCTTTTGTTTTGGTCTGGTGGAAAATTGCATTTCCTGTAGAGATTATTCTGTTCAGTTTCCTTCCAGGTTGTCATATCAAGTAATTCAAAAGAACTCACACATACTTGAGCAGTTTTGTTCTTATGAACCTGTTTTTTTTTTTACTTTGAAGTGCTATTACTTTGAAGTTTTAGCTCAATTTTATTTAATAACCTTTTATGTTTTCCGGGAAAACGTCATGAGTCTTTGTACAGCACATTAAATTGAAGTCTCCTCTCTTATAAATTCTCAGCGTTGCTTTTTTCAGGAAAGATTTTGGTAATTTTATTAATAAATGCCTTTCAGAACTGCAGCTCTCTGGGAGTCTCAGCATGTTGCTCTGAACAGTGAGATCCTGGACACGGTGCCTAAGCTGTATGTCAACAGGGAGGAGCAGATCACTCTCCACCTGGAGTGCCGGGGAACTTCAAATAAAAGCTGCCAGGGAGCAGCTCAGCTCACCATCCAGGTCAGAGGCACGGCACCACCTCTCTTTTGGGGCTGGTGAACATAGAGGATTAGTGTGAAATGGCTGAATTATTATAAAAGTGGTGGCATTTGACTGAATAATCCACACACATATTAGTGATCTGAAATACCTCATGTAATGGTCAAAAGGAGAAGCAGATCAAGAGTTGAAGAATAAGTTGTTGCATGATTTGTTTTGCTCGTGGCATCCATTCTAAACTGCTTCCCAGTGTATGGATGTGGGAATTTGCTTGCTGCTAGGAATAGAAGCATGAAAATGTTTATGGAAATACTCCCATGTTGCTTAGTAAATTAATTTTTGATCCCCTCTAAGTTTCAGTCCCTGTGGATTAAAAGCCTTAGATAAAAGACATGAATTCTATTAGTGTGTGTGATAATTAATTAGGAACATGACCAAGGATGTGTGCTTGGGCACGATGTACTAAATCTGATGAAAGCTCTCAGGGGGAAAGCCATCCAAATTCAGAGTTCTCTGACTGGACTCTGTTTAGTTTTTGGAAATAGCTGCAACATGGAAGTGTTCTAGCAAAACCATGTTAATTCTTCAATGAATGTGTGTCTTTTTGTCATTTAGTTTGAAGGGAAGCACAAAAATGAAGCAGTGAGCCAGCAGCTTCATGCTTTGCGTAAAGAAGTGAGACAGCTGCAGGCAGAAGCCATGAAGCCACCTTCCCTGGGTGTTGTGGAAGCAGCTGTGCACGTGGAGAATTTCATAACGTAGGTTGCCCAGATGCTGCTCTGGGTAATGGTGTTTGTGATTCCATTGTGGTGTGTTAGAGTTTAAAATGTGGAACCTGTTAGTGTGATTCCCTCGTGCTCATCAGCTTGGGCCAACAACAGAGCTGGGATCCTGAGACCTGTGTGTTTGTGACACAGTAATTCCTGTTATCAGAGGGTCACTCAGGCTCAGCAGGGCACACAGCATTGTACTTCTGTTTATTGTTTTCTACTTCTTTTGATTGTTCTGTGCATTATAATAGCCCTCCTGATGCTGTAAGAGGACACTGAGTGATGACAAGGATGCTGTGCTAAACTTTAGGAAGTGGCAAACTTGTACCACAGCTGTCTCAGCCATAGGCTAAATTACATGGTGTGAATATGACTCTCTATGGGTTTTTCTTCATTATAGTTCAGGACATAAATCTTTAATAGAGTGCTAAAATTTGAAGTAGTTTTTCCATAGGTGAAACAAAATGGTGCAATGGAAGCTGGCTAGATAATACCACTTTTTTTTGGGGTTGGGTGTGAATAAAATGGGGTTGTCCAAGGCTCTCTTCCTCACTTTTACAGTTTATCCCAGAGGTCCACTTTAGCAACTTTATCCTCAATCTTCCAGATTTCTGCTGGGATTCTCTTAGTGTAGCTGGTTTACTATAGAGTGTAATGATTGTACAAGTAAAAGGATTTGTGTACTACTTCTGCTTGTTCATTCTTGATCACTAATCTGAAAAATTCTGTGGATGAACTAGTTCTTGGGATTTACGTCTGTGGAATTGCATCTTCTTCACCTGTTTTAATTCAGATTTAACGAAGACAGGGGTTTGGTCTCAATGAAATGTTTACTTGGCAGTGCACAAGAAAAGACTGATTCTGTTTTAATTCTTTTCTTGTTGAGCCTGTGAAATAAAACGGGGTAGGTTCTCTTGCAATACAAGGCAGTTGAGGTGCCATCAGAATATGAGGAGTACATGATTAAAGGAAGAAATAATCCATTGGAATGATGCTTTAGATGTTTTTCAGTGTTCACTTGCTGTCTGATTATGGAGACTTTCTAAGGTTTGGAAGTATCCATTTCAGGCAGCAAAAGTACATGAGCTAAATCCGTGACTTTTCAGTCTGGATATGAGAAGGAGGGATACTCAGGGAATATCACAAATACTCATCTCAAGGCTGTATATTGGCAAGAAACCTTTCTTTATTGTCACAGGTTATTCTCTGTATGTAAAATTAATTTGCCTTGTTAACTTAATTTTTTTAGGGCCCTGATAAATATCTACAAGGTGCAGCCTATGCCTGCAATCAAGAAAGTTGGAATTGGTTTGTTTTTTACATTGGTAGAATATGTGTGTGATGAAACTCAACGTAATCCTCCCACAAGGCAGTTCTTCACATCCTGCATTGAGATTCTGGGCCAAGTGAGTTTATTTCTTGAATCTGAAAATATTTTCTATATTTTTAAAACTTGATTTTTGGTGCTTATTCTTTCCAATTTCACTGCTGTTAGTGGGGGGGAGGTGGTCCCAAATGTATTCAGAAACTTTAAACTTAATTTCTGAGCTTCTATCCCATTTTGTTTTCACCTAATTGTGTAATGTGCACAATCTTTAGGAGAGGTGAAGTTTATATTTAAGCAAAATAAAAACTTGCTCTGTGGTGTCTCTGCTTAGTGTTAACAAATTGTCATTGTGTTAGTTAATTTAAATGCTGGAGTTTTGGGCAGGTAACTAAGGTTTGGATACTTCCAGTTCATAAAAGTGTATTTCAGCATAGACTTTGCTTTTACCTGTCGCTTTCTGGTTGATGCACACCTTATCAACCTCTGTATTTAGACTAAACCTTTCTAGTTATATCAGAAGTTTGCTGGCAGAGAAGACAAGTGCTTGGTGGTGATGGTGGTAATGTGTGCTGTACTTGTGCTCTGAGAAAAATCATTAGCCTCTGCTTTGGGTCCAGATACTTACTTTTATCTTAAATATAGCTTATTTCAATGTGCAGCTGTCCTTGAGCACCTCTAACAGCTGAAGTACTGAGAAGTTCTTCACAGCTGTAATTCTGTTAAATTTTTCCTATTATCAAGCAGGGCTGGTGAAATCAGGATTCATTTTCTTATGCTATTCCATCAGAAAAAATAGTATTTCTGGGTACTTTAGACAACATATGTTATCACAAATGCCAGTCTAAAGTGAGCTAGGAAGACATCTTTGTTTTTTGTTATATCTTGTGGAATAGCAGCATTTAGATGATGTTAATCTTATAATCTCAGCTTCTTGTTTTTGAGAAAAACTTCCCTTTTTATAAAGGGACCAAAACTGTGGGTGTCTCAACAACAAGCCTAAGAGGTTTATTTTCCAGTTGGCTGGTATTTGGCTGTTATTTTTTCCACCATTCCCACTTCTCTCAGGTGTTCATCAGTGGGACCAAATCCGAGTGCAAGCGTCTGCTCCAGACCATCCTGCAGAACCGGAGGCTCTGTACTCTTCTCTCCCCTTACTTCACTCCTGTAGCCTCTCCCAGTGAATTTGTGACTTTGTACGAAAAAGTTGTGGCCTTTCTGAGTGAGGATAACAGCGATGTTGTCTTCATGCTGCTGACAAAGGTGGGTGTTCCTTGCCTAAAGACCATGTCCTTAAGCTAAAGAGGAAAGAGGTGCAAATCTGGTACTTTCAAATAGCATTGACAGGTTCTGTAGAGCTGTGTTGGTCATACTGAGTGGTAAGTGTTACATTTAAGCTCAAGAGGGGCTGGAGTCAAAAGCAAATAGCTTAAGTAGCCTTTTCTAGCCTAGATAGTATCAGTTTGTGCTTCCCAGGCTTACTGCTGAAATTAAAACCATCTCTTGATGACTTCTTCCGCCTGGTATCTCTGCAAAGACATTCATTACAATAGCCAGTGAATGCCAGGTGTCTAACAATCAAAACAAAATCTGGGACAGTGTCTGCATTTTCCAGCTCTGCTTGGCATCCATGTCCTTTCTGCCTGTCCTAAAACAGACAGAATAGGTAATAGAGCAAGATATGATTTGCACATCTCATGATACTGCCAGTGGAGAAATCAGTGTAACACTTGGCCTTTGATAGTGCTGTGATTTTCCTCTTCCTTACAGGGAGCAGCAGGCAGTCTGTCCTGGGCAGGGCTCTGGGCTGTCCATGGTGGCACCATTGGCCCTGCTGACCAAGGTCTGAGCAGGTGCTCAAGGGCTACAAAAGCTTTGCTCCTCTTCCTGAAAATGTATGGGCTGTGGGCATCAGTCCAGTTTAATGCTTGTGTGGAAACTCGGACTCATTTTTATGAATCTGAGCCCCTCGGCCAAGGGCTGTTCCTTACATCTAGAGACTTCTGCAGTACGCTCAATCATAGCCTTTGAGAGTGAGGTTGGGAGTTGGGGCTAACAACATGCAAATTCATGTGGTTTTTCTTAGATACATAGAAATATCATTATTTAATTTCCCTGGTGACTTCTCCCTCCTCCCAAAGGTGTTGTGTCTGCTGAATGTCCTGCTCACAGACGCTGCCTGTGCTCTGTTGCAGTTCGACCTGACGCAGTGGTTGAGCGTGGCCAAGCCGCCTCTCGCGGAGCGCACCCAGCTCCTGGAGTCCATTCACCTGGCTCTCAATGCATGTGGCCTGGAACCTGAAGAAGATATTTTGATGCCATTTAATATCTTCTGCAAGCATTGGACTAACCTTCTCCAATATCAGTTCCCTGACCACTACAGTGATTTCTTAAGGTTGTTTGTGCAAAGTGAGTATCTGAGGTGATGCATCCTAAGCCTTTGTGCAGAACCCTTCTGGCTTAAAAATATGAACCCCGTGCAGTAGAGTTAAACTGCAGAATGATTGACACTTCCTTAGGTTTCTACCTTGGGTGTTTTTATGTGCCTTGCTAGGTAATGTAGTTTTTTTAGACATATTGTAGCTCTTCTGTGGGTCAAGGCATACACATCAGTGACAACAGATTTTCATCCCATGTAACAGCAGAAGGATGGAGAAGAGTCTTCTGTTAATGGACTATTAGTCCATATTTAGCACCAATTAGGCCAATATTAGCACCTATTAATGATGGTTGTGCCATAGTCTGAAATGCAGAACCCTTGTTTTTGATTACCCTTCAATGTCGGGTGGAGAGCTGGAATTATGATGATATGTAACTGATGCTGAAATCTGCTGAAAATGTCCTGGTTGACATTTGATGCCACCCATATTCTTATGTGCCCCTCAAATGAGAGCAAAAGTGCTTCTCTTTGTCAAACCATACGTGCTGAGGGAGCAGCTGTCTCGTAGTGGGTATTTGCAGCCAGGGATTTACCAAGTGCTTGGGAAGTTGTCTAAGAAGAGAAACATGTAGGTGCCAGAAGGAAATGTTCAGTCAATTACATTTGGAAAGTAGAGATGATCTCTCACTCTTAAACTTGGGGCTTTCAAACTCTCACTTCACTTAATTTTTCAAGAAGCAGGGAGCTTTAATTTCAACCTTGTCTGACTTGTTTGGAGAAAGGGACTAACATCTTTCTGGGGTTTTCACAAATGCATTCCCTTCTTTCTCCTAAGGCTCATCAGAGCAGCTTCTAAGCCCTGACTGTTGGAAGGCATCACTTCAGGCTTTGGGGTGTGATTCAGCAGTGGCTGAGCAGGGCAGTTTCAAGAAAAGTGATTCTGCTGAAGGTCCTGTGGTGAGGGATGCTGCAAAATCTCTGCTCTCCACAGAACAGGTGCGTGCCTCTTGGGTTGATTTATGTTTTTCAGGTGATGCAGATGCCCTCCAGTGACAGATAACACTGCTGTGCAGCCTTTCTGCAGCTGATTCATAGCTTCCTTCTTTTCACAGGTCAGAGAGACAATAGAATGGCTTTCTACATCCTTCTGCAAACTCCGACTGGCCTCGGCGGACTTCAGGACTTTTGGCCTGTTTTCAAAATGGACTCCTTATGTGGCTGCAGTGAACACATTCCTGGAGTATCTCATTAAACGACTGATTGACAATGAAGTTGCTAATTTAGCCCAAGAGCCTGTTGGCAGTAGCAGAATTTTAGCAGGTAATGTGTCTTAAAATCAAATTACTTAAGAACAGACACCTGATTTCTCCAATTCCCTCTGTTAAGGGCCATTTAAATATACAGTAAAATCTTCTTACTTTGCATTTGTGCAATAGTGATAATATTAAAATACAGATGGGAAATGTTGCTGCTACTTCATGGCCATGTAGGGCTTTATGCTTTATAATCTGAGAGGAAGCTTTTTTAATATTTGAGCTTCCTTCAAGATTATTTTATGAGGCGATTGTACTTTCTTAAGAAAAATAGAGTCTTTTGCACTGAGCAGAGGTTTGGAAGGAGACACTACTGAATTTCGTCATGCATGATTTAAATCTGGAAAAAGTTGGCCTTTACTTTTTTAAAAACTAATTTTAATTTAAATATTAATTAACACATTTTAATGTGTGCGGGTTTAAAGCAAGAATGGTTATTGCCCCCACAATCTCTGGTGTGTTATTAAAAGTGTATTAATAAAACATCTTAACAATGCAAAATGCTTATGATGGTTGTTAAAACAGCCCTATTGTTAACTTAAGCTATTATTAAGCATATTGTATTTTAAATTTTTATTTGACCAGAAAGAACTGATTGAAGGTTGGACTCAATGATCTTAGAGATCTTTTCCAGTCTTGATTATTCTATAATTCTGTGAATGTTAGAATGAGAAACGGATATTATATCCACATTTAGAAAAGTGTAATATTTTCACTGGTTTTAATTTGAAGGAATAAAAGCAACTTTGTTTTGTTTCTTTATAGCATTGCAGTCCTTGTACTCAGTCATTGCTGGACTCTTTAAACCATGGATACTGGTCCTGGAGAAAGAAGATGCAAGGTATATATTGCATTTTAAAATTAAGTGAATTTTTGCTAAAGTAGAGGCTTTAGTCCTGTAAGAATGGCTTTCGTTATTACCTGGTTTTTAATAATTTGTGACTGTCTTGCCTTCCATTTAAATAGCTCTCACTTTGTCATTTCCGTAATAATTACAGAACTATTTCATGACCCACATAAATTTTTCCAAGATTTAGATAAAATAATTATTTTAGATATGAGAAAGATCTTGTAATAATACAAGCAAGGCTTGATTATTTGAAGGGTTTCACTCAGTTTAAAAACCACTGAAACTTGAATTTCGGATTCCTGTTTTTTAACTTCCATAATATCTATAATACATGTTTAAAAGAAAACAAAAAAGCCAAACAAATACAACCCCAAATTCCAGTGGTATATAAAGAAATTTTAGGCTAAATGAGTGCTGTGATGATCTATTGCCCTGTGTACTTCTGTCTTCTCATGAAAAGTTACGTATGCTACTATAAATTCAAATTTTGCTTTCTTTCAAAATTTAAAGCTTTTGGAGTTGTGAGTGTAGCCTTCAGCACTGAAGGTAGAAGGTTGTTTGCAGTTGGTGAATAATTTTATTGAGAAACTCTGTTGTTTCAACTTTGTTATGAAATATCAAACAAGTAATTTATGCTTACTCAGTGGATCTTCAGTGGGATGGTGACCTATGCAGCTCTTCTAAGGAAGAAGAGAAGAGTCCCAAAAAGCTGAAACTGGAAGGACTGCTGATACCTATCCTTCACTGCTTTAGAGTATCTAAATTGCAAATATTTATGCTCAGGTAACTGAACACTGAAATTTGTGTTGTGCTTCTTTTCAGTAGCCAGCCCTGCTACCCTTGGCTGGAGAGTGACACTCCTGTAGCCTCCACTGTGGTCAGTCTGTTTGCAGATTGCATCAAGCTTTTGCATGAGAGCTTCAAAGGTGAGCATGAAATCCTAAGCCTCCCCACTTGTTGAGTTGGAGGAAAAAACCACTAAAGTTTAGCGTGCATTTTTCTCTTTGAGTGTGTTTTAGTGTAACTTACAAGTTTTTAATCTTCAAAAATAGACTTTTTTCTGCAATCAAGTTTTATCTGAATTTTTTTCTGTTGTTAATTCAGCCATTTTCTTTGATTCTAGAAAAGCTGTTGCCAAGCCACCATGGGGCTCTCTGGTTACACCTAATGCATTACTGTGAGTGTTGCACAGCCCCCAAAATGCCAGAGTTTATTCTCTATGCTTTCCACACTGAGTTCAGAAGGCTTCCATGGAAGGAAATGCATCCAGACCAGATGCTTATGGAAGAGTTCTTTAAAGTGAGTTCGTGGCATCTGTTGAATTAAGTTCATAGTCAGTGCTGCCCTTGAAAATAGCTGGAGATTAGCAAGTAGGCTTTTAAAGTAAAGTTTGTTTTTAGCATTCATAGCTGCTCAATTTGTGGTGGATTTTTGTGAAGGAGTGCTTTTAAGTCTTAGACAAAGTTGTGGGGGCTGTACAGCTCCCTCTTTGTTGATCTGCTGAGTGTCATTTACTGCATATGTATTTAATGTTTTTAGTTAGATTTAATATATTTTGCTATTGCCGTGTTGTTCTCACTTCCAAGTCGTCTGAGACAAGGTAAAGCTGCAAGAGGGAGAAGGAAATGATGGAGAAAAGACATTTGTCTGCTCCTCTGCTGACCTAAAGTGCTGCTGTAGATTTACAGCTGGCTAAGGAACTGAAAAGTATAAAAGTACTTATGTCTTACATCGTTTTATGCACATGTCTTTTTCCCTTTCTCCTTCCTAGATCGAAAGAGGCAGCCCCAAGAGTTGTTTCTTGTTCTTGGGTTATGTTTTATGTGAAGTAAACTGGGTCAGTGTGCTCTCTGATGCCTGGAATCCCAACCCTCACCCTCAGACTCACAGCATGATTGTCTGTTTGCTGTACATGATGGTCCTGCTGGCAAAGGAGGAGCAGCTTATAGGCGAAGAGGTAATTTTTGTGACGGTTCATATCCATCTCTTAAAAGAAAAATAATCCTTTACTAGAAAGGACACGAGATCTTGTGACTAAATCCACTTCATTGTTTCTGGAGGACTCTTCAGAGGGTCTTGATCATCTTAAAAAGTCCCATTTCACATCTGTCAGCTTTCTTCCACTTGCAGAATCTTCTGCTCTCCATTTCCTCTGAGGCATTACAAGATACTGCACCAAGATGTCACTGGCTGCCTTTGACCATCGTTGTATTTCAGTTAGGAAAGTTACCAGCATTCTGTGCTTTGACCTGAATGTGTTTGCTTATCAGAAGCTTCTCAAGCTTCAGAAGATAGCTGTTTGCACACGGTGTGAGTCAGCCTCAGGAATTCCCTCCTTCCCTCCAGCAGTGTGTTAAACTGACCCACTGTCAGGAGAATTTTTGCCTCCCAGAGCACTCCTGTGACACCTTGATCTAAATCTCAGACTTTCTCAACCCTGTGTTCCAGGGCATGAGCAACCTGAGGAGTACTTGTTGTACCAGTGTCACATTCCTGTAGAAGTAGTATAATTTGGGTTCTGGATTGTCCCCACAATTTCAGCATTTGTTCATTCTAAATTCACTGTAGAAACATAGAATAGGATATAGAATATCCTTAGTTGGAAGTAATCATTGAGTTCAACTCCTACCCCTGCACAGACCCCCAGCAATCCCACCCTGAGCATCCCTGGCAGTGCTGCCCAAAGGCTCCTGGAGCTCTGGCAGCCTCGGGGCCGTGCCCATTCCCTGGGGAGCCTGGGCAGTGCCAGCACCCTCTGGGGAAGAGCCTTTCCTTGATACTCAGTCTAAACTTCTAACAAAGCTCTGTACCAGTTAGTTTTTCTCTGTGTCCAGGGGGCTCTTTTTCACTGCAGATGTTTAAGAATAGATGGGAGCTGCTCATAGGCAGAGAGGCTTTTACATCTGCTGACTGGCACTGCCTGTGTGAGCTGTGGGGCTGCTGTGCTGTTCAGGGTGGTATTTATGAGAATAACAACATGAGGAGTTCCTAGGTTGGTGGATGACTCAGTAAATGGAAAATGAGGGACACAGTTTCTCCTGTGAACTTGCATTAATTGTATTTTCAAAAATAATATTTTAATGCCTCTTTTAAACATGTACTGAAGTGACTTTAACTTGAAGGGTCTCCATATATTTCTGGCTGTCTTTACATGTTTACATGTCAAATCCTAACATTTTTCACAGACTTTTGTTAGAGCTGCTGCAATAGTCTGAATACAGTTCTGCAAGTGCTGGAGATGAAGTACATGTGTTAGCTTACTGCTTGAATAAGGAATTGCTTTTCAGACAGACTCCTTAAGGTCATCTATTTCTGTGGGTTTTCAGCTCCATCTCCTTCAAATTCACTGAAGCCAGAGCTTCCTTCCAATATTGAGTACTGTGAGTATGAATTGAAAACTGCAAGGAAGGTGAAGCTTAAACTGATGTCTTTAAATCTGCAGGAATCTCCACTCATAAATCTTCTTGGACAGACCAGCTCCCTTCCTTGGCAGCTTGTGGGCATTTCATCCTATGAAAGCATCATCAGCTACTGCAACAGTCACTACCCTCCCTCTGTTATCCTTGCTAAGGATGCTGGAGCTGAACTGATCGTGAAGCTCCTGAAAATCTCAGCAGGCTTTGGGGCATCTTCAGATAGTCACATCCACCTGGTGAGTTGAACTAGTTTTGAAGCATCTCCTTGTTATTCTTGGCTTTTGTAAAGTTATGTTTGTGTATATTACAGAATATTGAAAGAGTTCTAGGTGTGGTTTTTCTCTTTCTCAAAATTTTTTTGTCCCTAATTGATTTTAATTTTGCTTGACAGGATGCAACACTGAAGTGCCGAGTGTACATTCGCCAGGTGGTTCAGTTCCTCAGCACCTTAGAACAAAGTGGAAAGATAACCCTTGCAGTTTTGGAACAAGAAATGGCCAAGTTGCTAGATGATGTGGTCATCTTTAATCCCCCAGGTCTGTGTTGAGGAAATGGCAAACTACTTTAAGCTGTCAAAATCCTTTATTCCACGGAGTGGATTGATTAACGTGTTTGATAGTTTAATTATTTGCATTACTGTCACATCTCCCTTATGGGCAGCAGGGCATGGTACTTTGGTAATGTGTACATAGATGGTATATTAGCACAAAGCAAAGATATGAATCTTGCCCTACAGAGCTGTCAGGACTGATAGAACCAACATTAAAAACAGGGGTTAAGTTTTGGAGTAAAACTGTCTGACATACAGGAGCTTGAGTGATTCATTTCTTTGTCATCTGGCGGTTTGGGGTTTTTTCTAATTTTTATTTTACTTGTCATTTACCTCTTTTTTAAAGGGAAGAAGGGCACAAATCCATTCTCTTGGTCCTGAGGGATTAGGAGCAATGGGTACAAACTGAAATTGGGAAGATTATGTTAGGTATTAGGAATAAATTCTTACTGTGAGGGTGGTGATTCACTGGCACAGGCTGCCCAGGGAAGCTGGGGGTGCCCCAACCCTGGCAGTGCTTCAGGCCACACTGGGAAAGGCCTTGAGCAACCTGATCTAGTGGAAGTGTCCGTGCCTATGGCAGGGAACCTAGAAGGTATTTAAGGTCCCTTCCAACCCTTAATTTTCTGTGATTCTGTGACTCAAGATATGGTTCCAAATTGTAAAACCAGGAAAACTTGACAGTGTTGAAGTAGAAGCAGTATACTGATGTACCGCAGTGATATAACATGTCCAGACATCCAGGATTGCGTGGTGAGATCATCTAGATCTCATTTTTAATACTAGTACCATCTTGGGGTTCCTCTGTCAATCTCTGAGTTCAGGTGAAATCCGTGTCTCACTGTACTCCCCAGAAATGGTTGTGAGGGGTCGTGTCTCTCCCTGCCCACGGGTGTGTAACGAGGAAGAGGCTTTTCCCAGTGGTAATTAACCCCAGTGGGTTCCGGTGTCTGTCACTGAAAGGGCTCTGTGGTTTCTGCCTGGCAGACATGGATCTGCAGACGCGCCACCTGGCCCTCAGCAGCCTGTTCACGGAGACGCTGATGATGCTGAACAACTCCAGCATCACCACGGCCGAGTCCTTGCGGGGCAGCCTGCGCCGCTGGATCGAGGGCAGGGTGCAGGGGCTGCTGGCCATGCCCCTGCTCACAGCTGCCTGCCACAGCCTGGCCTCCGTGCGCCACATGGCCGAGACCACCGAGGCCTGCATCACCTCCTACTTCAGCCACGGTAGGAGCCTGTCTCTGCCTCTGGGCGCTCTGGGATTGTGGGAAATGGAGCTGTGGAGAGTTCTCAGGGCCTGCTTCTGGCTGTGAGGGTGGTGATGCACTGGCACGGGTTGCCCAGGGAAGCTGGGGGTGCCTCAGTCCTGGCAGTGCTCCAGGGCACACTGGGTAAGGCCTTGAGCAGCCTCATCCAGTGGAAGTGTCCCTGCCTATGGCAGGGGGGGTGGAACCTAGATGGTATTTAAGGTCCCTTCCAACCCTGAATATTCTATGATTTTGTGACACAGAAATGGCTCCAAATTGTAAAACCATTCTACTTCTTGAAGCAGAAGAGGTATACTGATGTACCACAGAAGGCCCACACAGTGTGCATCTGTAGGCAAACCTTGAGATAAGTTATGCTGACTTAGAAATGCCTTGGAATAGGACAGACATTGTTGAGAGAGAAATGGAGCTAGAAACAAGTTTCAAAGGATGGCCTTGCAAATAAGACTAGCTACTTGAAATGGAACTATGAAAGATGCATTGTAGTGGGACCCACAAGGGGTAATTTTAGATGATTGGCTTTAAGGCATCTACAGCATGATATGGCATAAGCTGATAGACCAAGAAACACTTACAGTGCATTGTAATTAGGAAATAGTTGGCTTCTGATTGTGATGGCATGAATTATAATAGCTGTACTGTCTCACCCTTCACATGAGACTGAAAATGGAATAAAAGTTTTTAAAATGCCTCTCAGTTGCCCCATCTCTGGGTCAGAAAAGGGCTTAATCTGACAGGGTATGCCACTGAGTACAAATTGTCTAGAATTGTGGACTGGTTTGGCTTGGAAGTGTCATTAAAGATCACCTGGTTCCAGCCCTTCTGCTTTGAAGAAATGGCTTCACACTGGGTAGATGGGGTATCATAGAGAAATTCTCCCCTTTCAGGGTGGGAAGGCTTTGGAAATAGGTTTCCCAGAGCAGCTGTGGCTGTCCCTGGATCCCTGGAAGTGTCCAAGGCCAGGTTGGATGGGGCTTGTAGCAATCTGGGATATTGGAAAGCGTCTCTTCCCATGGCAGGGGATGGTATAAGATGGTCTCCTATGTCCCTTCCAACCCAAACCATTCTGGGATTCTGTGACTGTGGTTTGGGTCTTACAGCTGCCCTAACTGTGTGTTTTATCCGTACCCATCTCTGTGAAAACTGGTTTGCTCTGTGTAGTGTTGCCATTTTTCCAGATAAAGTGGTTTTACAAAAAAATCACCCCAGGAGAACTGAAGACATTTTTCCTTCCTCATTTTCCCTTCTCTAGTGTTCTGTAAGCTAATTTAAGAAAAAAACACTCTGGCTTGGTAAAACTCTGAAAGTGTAGGGTGCATGATTTTATTTTATTTATTTTTTCTTTCCTTCTTCTTTCTGTTTACATAATCCTTGTAGAACTGCATTTTTATTTCTTTCACTGTGTGGAAGATTTCAGTACACCTGAGGGAAATACTTCTAATTCCATTGCTAAAATGTTCAAATTTTAGTCCTGTCTGAATGCTGGGAAAATATCTCACCTTGACCTCAAGGAGGTGCCCTATGATAGTGGAATTTTCTGTTCTCTCCATCAGAGTTGCATGGCATGCTGATTGCCTTAAAAACAGCTTAACCAGCCCAGATTCTCTTAACTAGGAGTTCTGGTTTTTAGGTTTTACCAAGTGCTGCTTTCTCACATGCTTTCTGTTCTTTCCTTCTTCTTTCTTCAAAGATTCCCCTCACCACCAGGAGTTAGGCTGGGGCCCTATACTTGCTTCCCTCCAAGTTCCTGAGCTAACCATGGAAGAATTCCTGCAGGAGTGCCTGTCTTTAGGAAGTTACCTGACCCTCTACGTCTACCTGCTGCAATGCCTGAACACTGACCAAACCCTTACCAATGAAATGAAGATCCTGCTGACCATCAGCAAATGGCTGGAGCAAGTGTACCCCAGGTGTGAAACTTGGAGCTTCTGAATGGGCCTGGACTTTTGAATTATTATTATTATTATTATTATTATTATTATTATTATTATTATTATTATTTAGATTAAAGTTTCTTTAGGGCTGTAAAGCTGATATTATTAGGTAGCCCTGGTTAATTAAGTTAATTGCAACAGAGTGCTGGATGAAATTGCCTGTCCTGCTCTATCTACTAATACAGGGTCTGTCCATCTGCAGTGGTTAAATGGAAGAAGGAATTTAATCTGCTAGAAAATTAGTGAGTTTCAGTCATTTTTCAGTCAGATTAGCTTGGTTTCAATGACGGCCTGGATTTGTGTTCTCTTAAAATGACTCAAAACAAACCCTGAATGACTGTGGGTTACACTTCCCAGTGTGTCCACAAGGTGGGATGAGTTATGTGCTGAATATTCAGTCTGGCACTCTGAGAGACCTTGTGTTGAAAGCTGCTGGTTGGGGACTGAGCAGCAGCTCTGAACCAAACCTGGAGCATCTGATGGGATGCCCAGGGTTAGCAGCCTGTGCTGCTGCAAAACACCTTAGATAACTTTTATTTAGATTGTTATTGTTATTGGGTTCTGAGGGGAAAGGATGCATTGCTTTGGGGTCAAAATAAAAATATTTAATGCATGTAGCAATGGTAGTTAGAGTTGCTCCTGGTATTGCCAGGATTTAGTAAACCTGATTATTATTTTTCCATGTTAATGTTGATAATGTTCATATTTTCTTAAAAGAACAATTTGGAAAAATGTATGTTCCCACTGTTCTCTTCAAATTCAAAAAATACTTTCACTCTGGTAGGTGTTGTAGTAATTTCATTGCCAAGGCATGAAGGAGACAGCAAAGCCACCATGTAAAGCAGATTAAACCTTGCTCTAAACATCAGATCTGAGATTGCTGTGATGGGAAACGACTGGGAGAAGGAATGTGAGGATGGTCTGATGCAGGAAACTCGTGATGGTGCTTTATGTGGAAAATCTGAGCTTGTTAACTTAAACTGCCAACTGTTTGGGGAAGGATTAAAAATAGCATAGGGGAAACTTCACTTTGGGCTTTACTCAACAAAAAGCTTCAATGTTTCCTTTTCTCAAGGATCATATTAAACATCTAAGTTGTTGTGGTAACAACATCCCGTGCTTCCTAAAGTGTTTTATTGGTAAGTAAAAAAAAGAACAAACGAGTGAAGATACAGCTTCATTCCTTTTGTGCCAAGTCTTAGGCAAGTTTAAATCCACTTATGACTGCAGTATCATTTATTTTCAGTTGTAAGGCTTAAAAGGAAGCACTGTTCTTTGTCCAGTTACAGGCCCTTAAAACCTGCTAGCTGGTGGATCAAATCCATAACAGTAGCAGTCACAGCAGTATAATAACTGGTGGGGTAGTATAGTTATGCTATCCTCATAGCTGCTGTTAATTAACAAGCTTCACAGACCTAATGGGGAGGGGAATAAACTTCTTGACCTATGCGCTGACTCTTAAATTTTTATTTTCTCTTATGTTTTTCTTTAAATTTTACCTAAAGCTCAGCAAAGGAAGAGGCAAAGCTGTTTCTCTGGTGGCACAAAGCCATGCAGTTATCCTTGGTGCAGCTGGAGCAGGATGACCCCGTTCTGATTGAATCTGTCGTCCGGATCCTGCTGTCCATCCAGGCCCGGCAGAGCCAGCTGGCTGAAGAGAGACTCACTTCTGGAATACTTGGTGCTATTGGGCTGGGCAGGAGGTCTCCTTTGTCACCCAGGTGAGGGCTGGAGCTGTGGGGAATCAATTGGTTTGAGTGATGGTATTTAAAAACCTGGGTGCAGCATGCCCAGTCTGGGTCCAGCGCAGTGTTAAAAGGTGATCAGAATCCACATTGCCCCCAGATCTGTAATGTTCTTTGGGCTTGTCACAGAAATAGCACAGTGGGTGTGTTAATCAGCTTAAGAAGCAAATAGGAACCTCT
This sequence comes from Agelaius tricolor, assembly GCF_023055355.1. Taxonomy (NCBI): domain Eukaryota; kingdom Metazoa; phylum Chordata; class Aves; order Passeriformes; family Icteridae; genus Agelaius; species Agelaius tricolor. The sequence continues at coordinate 55,525,398 of NW_027269264.1, read as the reverse complement.
GCAAAGGTTCTGGTGGAAAAGGAAAGAAAATGCAGTTCTGAATCTGACTTAATGTCCCCCTTAAGCAAAGTTTGTAGGCACTGTTGGTCAGAGGAAGGTACTTCCACCTGGTCTTTAGAAAACTATTTCACTTGACTTCCCAAAATTTTGTATAAAAACAGACACATTAGAATTTCTGTCCTAATCTAGAGGTATTGGAAATGTTAAGTGATGCACAAAGGAGCATTGTGATTCACTCTACCTTCTAAACAGAGACACCAAGTTTGGTTGTTAGGTGTCAAAACCAAGTTCACTCGGGAAAGAATACTGAGGAAAAACCCCATAAATGTTTGTAGAACAGCAACTCAACTCTGCACCTAAACATAACTTCATGTTTTTAAAGACCTTCTGGGATGCATTGTTGTTCAAATTGCCCTGAATTCTTGGTGTCATTCAACTCATCCCTCGATTTGGGTGATAGTAATGTTTTACATTCTGTCACCTGAGGAGTATTTCAGCTAGGCTTGAAACAGATGCAGGATTTCCTATAGAGGTATTACATTATCTTCTAGTATGTGTTGTGTCCTATTGTGTATATACCCAGAGAATACCTAGGATCCCCTTCCACCCCTGGCAGTGTCCCAGGCCAGGTTGGATGGGGCTTGGAGCAGCCTGGTCTTGTGGAAGGTGTCCCTGCCATGGCAGGGGGTGGAACAAGATGAGCTTTAAGGTCCCTTCCGACCCAAACCATTCTGGGGTTCTGTGACACTGAAGTGGTTTCTGATGCGTTGGAATAGATCCTCTCAAGCCTTTACTTTGTTCCTCATACGAGAGATGCCTCGTGGGTAGCTCTTACAATGTGCCTGCTGTTGAGACTTGCAGATCTGGTGTCACCCTGCCCCTCGGTCTCTCCGTGCAGGTTCCGCGTGGTTGCCCGCAGTTTGTCCGCCTTCCTCCTGGCGCAGATCCCTGCGGAGAGCCAGGTGCGCCTCAAGGCCGGCTCGGAGCCCAGGCTGTCCCAGAAGGCTCAGCAGGTGAGGTGTGCCCATCTCTGGCTGCTTGGCATGCCCTCTCTGCATGCTCGTTTAGCTTTTGGGGTGAGCTTTGTAAGAGTCACAAGTATTTGTGACTCTTACCCAAGAGTCGCAAGTATTTCTAAGTATTTCTTCAAGGTAAGTCCTGCTCTCACTTTGCTGCTAAACTTTGGCAGCAGGACTGTATGTTTGAGTCTGTCCTAAAGGTGATCCTCGTAAAACTTTATACAGTGTTCTGTGTTAATATGAAGAATTCATTCTTTTTCAAAAATTCATTTTTGAATCTTACACGTTTAAAAGGGGCAGATGAACTCACATCTCTAAAGCCCAACTCGGAAAGTTTGGAGTGTAGCAGGTAGAAGGAATTTAAAACAAACAGGAAAAAACAGTGCTGCTGTGATTTGCACTGCTTTTCAGTGATAAAGCAGGGCTACACTCACGCTGACATTTGTTTATGTGAGGTCAGGGCTTAAAAGGCCTGTGACAAATAAACATTCCCCCTTTAGCATGTGCACTGACCATGGTGTTCTTTCAGTAAGCACTTGAGAAGAGGAAGGAGTTGGTTAGAAACCAAAGTAAAGTAGCTTGGTACAGCTTGTTTCTCTAAGAAAAGAACAAAACTTGGTCAGAAATATTTTCTACAGTTGCCCTTGCTAGTCCTGCCAACATACGATTTTTAACGTGACAGTTAATATTTAACTTTAATACTATTAATAGGAGCAAAACAATACTTCCATGAAAGTCAGTATATTCATAAGAACAACCTAAAGCGAAGATTTAAGTGTGTTGCAGCCTGTAGTTTGACATAATTTCTGTGAAACCGTTCTTGAGTTCATGAAGTAGATATTTGACAATATTTGGGTTACAGAATCCTAGGAAGCAATAATAGGGCAGTTTTTGTGTTGAACGTGGGGAGAGAACAGCTTGAAAAATAAAAGTTGACATGAAACACTGTTAGGAGATGACAGTTTGCAACTGTTTTGTTCTGAGTACTCTATGTTCTGTAGTAGGTGAGGATCCTTTAGGGGAATTGTGCACATGGTGTTGTGTTATGAACCAAAATACACAAAACTAACAGAATTTTCCCTTTTCCCCGTAGGCACTGAGTGCTCTCGAAGCCATGTCATCCAACAAACAATACATGGATTACCAGGAGCAGCTCTCCCAGGCCTCTGTGTTCATCAAGCACCCTGAGCACTGCCTTCAGGATGGCAATAACCTCCTGTCCCTCCTGGTGAACACGCTGTACCCAGAAGTGCATTTTTTGGACAGCATTCGGTAGCAGCGCTGGGTGGGCAGTGGCTCTGGTTTACAAACAGTGTCCTTATTGCACAAATGATTTTTACCTTCAGAGTTCCACTTAAAAATTAAGTCAGACCTGCGAATAAGAATAACTACACAATGACAATTTTCTCCACTTCAAGGTTTTCTTGCTTTCTGTTTGAGTTTTAGGCCTGTGGAATTGCTTAATGGTTTGCATTTTGGCGGGGGGGCTTTGGTTTTATTTTTATTTTTTTTGACTGAAAGCACTTGAATATCTTCTGTGTGTGGTGCCCTCTGGAGAGAAGGGTGCCTGGGGATAGGTGTACAAATCACTAGTCAGCACAGCTCACTGTAGTGTCTGAAGTTTTTGCTTGGTGCCTTTTTTTATTTTCCAGCGTGTCATCATTCAGGCCAGTTCAAATGTGAGTGGAGGGTTGTGTGTAAAAGAGGTTTGACTTTCTTAACCAGGATCCCTCTGAGTCTTACCTGATGTGTCTAGCGATTTTTGTGAAATCCCTGTATTTGAAAGGATGGTATTTTAAGTCTTGACTTTTTTGCTATCCCACAGAAATCTGTAGTTTAGAGGCATGCCTAGAATCTTTACCCACTCCTGTAAATATCAGCACAAATGGGAACTATGAACATTGTTTTTTCCTGTTTTCTAAACATTGTGTGTCTGCATCTATATTGATTGATTAAATGCAAGTAACTTCTAGCCAAGTTCAAGGGGATTTAAATCCAGAGACATATTTTCTGGATCTCCAGTGTCTGAGAGGGGAACAGTCAGTTACAATCATGTTAAATAGGATTCCTTAATTCCTTAGTCTGGTTGTTTAGGAAATGTTCAACCACCACCACCACTTAAGCTTATTTTCTTCTGCCTGGCTGGACATGACATAACAGGATTTTAGATGACACTGTGAATAGGCATTTTTGTTGTATTAAATTTGGTGATCACTTGTTAAAATTCTGTTGCCAAAGCATGAACCATGAGCCTGTAAATCTGTTGTTTCAGCTGAATGATCACTGGTTTTGTTGCCTTGTCTGATCATAGGATGCACTTTTGTTTAGGAAAAGCAGAAGGCAAATTTTTCCTGGTGCTTGTTTGATGTCCCTTTAATCACTGGTGTGTTTGAGCTGGCCCAAGGTCCTGCAGTCCCAGTCCCTACAGCTCTGTGAAGGAACTGATCACTTTTTCTCCTCCATTAATTGTGCCTTTGTGTTTTTGACATGGTTGCACGTTAAAACATGAGTTCTGGTCAATAGGGGATAGAAATGTGCTACCTACTGGTCAATGATGCTTTGAGCTGTTGCTCTTAAACCATGGTTCTGGTGCTAGAGGACAGATCACCTTTTCCTTCTTGGCAGGTTCTGCTAATTATGCCAGCTGGGTCCTTAGATCACCATCATTTTAATGTGGTCTTAGAGTTCTTTGCTCTATCTGCGAGCCTATAAATAAATATATATATGTACATCCCTCTGTATAGTAACCAGATACCAATGCAGCATGGTTTTTAACAGACTCTTTTGGAAAATTCATGTCTGGAGGAATACATTCTGCTGCTTTCCCCCCCAAAGACTTAAAAGCACTGGGTTTATTAGGTTAAATGTTATTGATCAGTTGCCTATAAATGTGAAGAAGTCAGAAGTACGTGTGTGACATGCACTTTCAAAATGAGGAATTGTCTCAGCTGTTGAGTTTTTACAAATGTTGTATTTATAACATGCTCTGTCTGCAAAGACCATGCAAAATAAAAATGGAAAATCAAGCAGTTGGTGGCAGACACTGTGATGTTTTCAGCCTGGTAGAAGGATCCACATCAGACACCACCACATCGTTGCTGTATGTGCCCCCTGCAGACCAATCTTCTGGCAGTGGCTGAAGCCTGAACCTGTACTGCACTTCTCTGTGCACATGTGAACTCCACAGCTTGGGGCCTTATTTTCCAAGTGGTGCCCAGCAGATGGAGTTTTTATTCCTTCTAGTTTTACTGGAAGGGCTTTGGCATTCCCTGAATTTCCCAGATGAGTTCAATACCACAAGCATCCTGGTGGGTGCACTGCTGTGTTTTGTGCCTCCAGTTTATACGGGTTTGAGTGGGTGTTTGATTCTCCCGTGAGGACCAGGGGGAACCAGTTGGTTTTGGGACATGAGGTCTGATGCTTCTATTTGGACCCAAACTACTTGAGTTAAAGAAGTAATTTTTTGGAGAAAAATTCAGAAAGCCAAGCCTAAATCCCATGCACAAGGAGAAGTGAGTTCTCATTACTATATGTCTGTAAATCATAAGGGCTCAGAAATCCAATTCAGTTTGTTCAACTGGTATCTCTGAGGTATCTTTCCTCTGTGACACCTGTGAAACTGAGCTTACAGGTCTGTGACTACACTGTCTGCTGTAACTTCCCTTTTCTCTTTGCATCTCTTCTTATTTTTTATTAAATCTGGTTTCGTCACTGCTAGAATTTTAAGCAGGGATTTAAAAGATCAGGTTCAAATATATCCTCCCATTTATTTTTTCTTTCCCCCTTACCATTCTGGCCAAGTAATTTAAATTTCTGCTTTGCTCTCCCAGTGCAGATCTTATGAAGAGGTGAACTTTGAAATAATGGTTCCCAGCCTGGGGTCGAGTTTGCAAGCTTGATGGTATTTCAGTAGCAGTTTGGTGGTTGTTACCAGGAGCAGGATTGTCTGGGGAGCAGTGTTGGAGCTGCTGCACTGGGATGGTTGCACAGAGCATCAAATCCAGCAGTGTAAATATGAAAGTGAGTTCAAGCCACCTGCTCTTTCTTAATTCTTTCTCCTCATCTAAGCCAGCCTGTTGCTGTCTCCAGCCCTGTCCTGGGCCTCTGCCTGCCTCTCCAAGACTCCAGGTTTACCCATGTTGCCCTATACCATAAGCTGGATCTGTTCACCTGATTTTGGAGGAGGTTCACAGTTGGGTAAGAGATTTGTCTGTGGTTGGCCTTTGTGACTTCGTGGCCTTTGGGATTTTGCAGTAGTGACTTAATCTCAGAAGAGAGGGATTTAAGAAATGAGTAGTCAGACCTTAAAGAAACTCCTTTGTGTAACACAGGGTTTTGAAACATTTTTTTTAGCTATTAAGAGAAAAACAACAGCCCAACAATTTTGTGTATTGAAACATTTATCACAAAGCTCTGAGTTTCAGGAGCTGAAGCAGAGTTAGAACACAGACTAGTTTAGACTTCTCATATCCTGCTTTCAGCTCTACCAGTTTTTGGAAAACATCTTTTTGCTTGGAGTCCTCTTTAAAGTTAAGGTTTCCTTTTAAACTCTAAAATAAACTCTTCTGGACATTTAGGAATAATAGTAATAATAATTTTTTAAAAAAGGAACAAGCCCCATCAGAAATTCCAGTAGTGTTTTGCCACAGCAAGGATTTCCATCATGTCAGTAGCCCACTTGGATGTGGTTGGAGAAGTGGAGTGCTGAAAATGCTTTTCAAAGCAATGTTTGGAAAATACCAAAGCAAAAAGCTCTGAGGCAATTTTATACTATTGTATACTATTGCCTGCTTGCTTAAATATTTGATAGGGGCTAAAAACACAGCTAAGTTACAATTGACCACTTTGTGCCCTTCCAGCTCCATCACTCTTCTCTTTTCCCCATGAAGGCTGCCGTCACTTGTGAGGAGAAGCAGGGCTGGAGCTCACGGCATGGTGGAAGGGACCTTGGAGATGATGGAGTTCCATCCTCCCCAAGGCTGGTGTGATCCCCTGGGGCTGGCTCTGTGCTCCCTGGGGCAGGGGATCCGTGGCTGCCTCAGCTGCGCCGGGGCTGGCTCTGGCTGTGCCTGTGCTCGCAGTTCTCGTAGGTGCATTCCGGCTGCTGGGGCCTGGCAGGGGGACAGGTGGGAAAGGTGAGGGTGTTCCAGGCTGCTCTGGGATTTGCCAGTGGCTCCAGTGGAAGTGTCTGTGACACTCCGAGACAGAGCCTCTTCCACTTGACAGTAGTCTCAGCTGCAACTGCTGTTTTACACCTTAAAGCTTTTACATCTTAAAGCATGCAGAGCAATCTCGTGCACCTTTAGCATCCACTGTCTGGGCCACTGTCCTGCCCAGAACCTCGTGAGGTTGTGACAAACCAACCTGCACCAAGGGAAATATTAGGAAAAGGTTTTTTACAGAAAGAATATGATAAAGTTCTGGAATGGTCTGCCTGGGGAAGTGGTGGAGTCACCATCCCTGGATGTATTTAAAAAAAGACTGGATGGGACACTTGGTACCCTGGTTTAGTTGAGGTGTTAGGGCATGGGTTGGACTGGATGATCTTTAAGGTTTCTTCCAACCCAGTGATTCTGTGATTCTGTGAACTCTGGGAAACCTCTCCTGAGCAGGATCTTCTCATGTAAGTGTTTGGCTTTAAGCCTTCCTATGTGTGTGGGTTTCTATGCAAATATAACCAAGGGTACAATGCGGTTTAGACCTTGATAAATCAGCAAAACTGTGGTTTTTAGTAAGAAATTAGAGATTTGAATGTAGGATTAAATTCCTTGTTTCTTTAGCTGTGCCCTGTACATTTGACTGTCCCCCATCCCTTTCCCTTGGGTGGATAATCCATTGTTGGTTTAATGTGGCATCACAGAGCCATGGAAGGGTTTGGGTTGGGAGGAATCTTAAAGCTCATCCAGTGCCACCCCCTGCCATGGGGCAGAATGCCACCTTCCACTGTCCCAGGCTGCTCCAAGCCCCATCCAGCCTGGCCTGGGACACTGCCATGGATCCAGGGGCAGCCACAGCTGCTCTGGGCACCCTGGGCCAGGGCCTGCCCACCCTCCCAGCCAGCAATTCCTCATTCCCAAGAGCCCAAAATCTGTGCCTCCCACTGGGAGCCATTGCCTGGCTGCTGTCCCTGCAGGCCTTGTCCTCAGTCCCTGTGCAGCTCTGCTGGAGCCCCTGGAGGCCCTGGCAGGGGCTCTGAGGTGTCCCTGGAGCCTTCTCTTGTGCAGGTGATCATCCCCAGCCCTGCTGTCTGCAGCCTTCCAGCCATGCTCTGGGCCTATGGCATATCCAAACTTCTGTCAGCCCTTTGCTGGTGCAGCAGCCTCGTGCTCTGGTCTCTCAAACTGCTGCCCAGTCCCTTCTCACTCCACCGAGATTTCCTCCCAGCAGTGTCCAGCCCTTGTTCCCTCACCCTGGCTCACCTGGCCATCAGCTCAACCCTCTCCTTGCCCCAGCAGCCTGCTCTGAGGCCAGGAAATTGCTACCAAGACTAAGGACACGCTGCATTTCTCACCTGGGCCATCCTCACTCTCCTGCAGGACAGATAACACGAGTAGAAGGCAAGACATCCTTACCTGGCCAGGCTGGGTGGAGCAGAGGGGGGACCTGTGAAGTGGAAATGATGATGTAGGTTAGCCATGAGGTCAGAGTGGGCTGGGGGAGCCAGGAGTGCCCTAGAGCTGCTGGGAAGCTGCACTGGAGGGTGGCTGTGACACTACAGTGAATGGGAAGAAGCCCTGATGTTTGGCATGTGGTCCTCTCCATGTGCTTGGGAATTAGGCACTGGAATGTAAGGAGCAAAGCATTTTTGGTTGGTCTGACAACTTCTACTGTTCAAGACAAGTGGTGGCTTCCATGAATGTCAGACTGTCTCTACCATGAGTCACAGTGATGTGACATCTCATTCTTCTCAGTCCCCTTCTGTGCATGCCACCACTCAGCAGCACTGGAGGGCTGGGGACCAGCTGGGGACCTCCTGGCTGCTTGGGATGTGGTATCCCTCAGCCCATGGGTTTTCCCAAAACCCTCTAATTCCCATCTCCTGTGAGCTGGGCACTCCCTGCTCGCACAGCATGGAAGGTGGGGTTTCACAAATGCTGAGGAAGTACCGGCTGTTGAGGCCCTGGGGGACTGACAGGGGCGGTCTCTAAAATGAGGATGTCCATCCCAGAAGATTAAACTTGTGTGGGATGCAGCAAAGGTAAATCCTAGCTGTGGGCTACAGGGGAAGAGATAGTAATTAGCCTGCTTCAAGGGAAAAAAAAATTAAAAATCAGGTTATGTAGGCAGTGGTCTCTCCACTGATTTCTCCCTTCTTGGGCACTAAGGGAAACTCCTGCTCCCTCTGAAATTTCCAAATTTCCTCTCTCAGCAGGCCGTGACCAGCCAGCCAAGAGCTCTTGGCTCTTCTTGGGTTTCCTGCTAGAACCGTCCTTCTCCTAGGGCAGAAAATCATGAAATCATTAACACTCCCTCCCCTCAAAAAACCCCAGTCCCTGTTTATCGACAGTTCTGCTGTCTCTAAAGCCTGCCTTTTGCAGCTTTCCCAAAACCCTCCAATTTTACAAATCCCCACACCTCCTGCCTGGTTTGTCTGCACATCCCTCCCTGGGATGGAGGCGCATCAGGACACTGACCTTCTCTGGAGAAAGCAGCGAAGCTCAGGATCACCAGCAGAATGACCACCTTGATTGCCAGTGGGACGAAGATGAGGATGAGGAAGGAGGAGCTGTCGGAGGCCCTGAATTTGTAGAAGTAGACGGCCCCCTCTGCCCGGCCGTGGCTGTTGACGGCAGTGCAGGTGTATTTCCCGTCGTGCGTCAGGGAGCGCAGCTCCTTGGTGACGCGGTGGCTGGAGCTGCTGCTGGAGCTCAGGTTGCTGTAGGGGGGTCCTGTCCAGGTCAGGGCAGGCGCTGGCTCCCCCTCGGCCGTGCAGCGGGCCTGGAAGGTGTGATCCCTGCTGGAGCTGACCGTGATGTTAATGATCCTGGGGGCGGCTGTGGGAATGGCAATGGGGGAGGGAATGCGAGTCAGGCTGCAAAGGCAGATCTGGTGTAAAACAGCTGCAATGAAGATTTGGTCTTGGTGGAGCCTCAGCGTTGTTCGGTCAGGGTAAAATTGGGTAATGGTGGGTGAAAGCTGGACCTGCCCCAGCCTGAACCCCCCTGCCCTGGGCTGAGCCCCAGCGTGGGCAGCAGGGCAGGGGGGATCCTGCCCCTGTGCCCCTGGGCTCAGGTGAGAGCCCACCTGCAGAGCTGCCCCAGCCCTGGCTCCAACAGCACAAGGAGCTGGAGCTGCTGCAGCCAGTGCAGAGGAGGCCACGGAGCTGCTGCCAGGGCTGGAGCCCCTCTGCTCTGGAGCCAGCCTGGCACAGCTGGGGCTGCTCAGCTGCACAAGAGAAGGCTCCAGGGACACCTCAGAGCCCCTGCCAGGGCCTCCAGGGACTCCAAGCAAAATGGGGATAAATTTTTTAGCAGGACTTTTTGTGACAGGACAAGGGTAGTTTTGAAGCTAAAAGAGTAGAGATTTAGATTTGATGAAAGGAGGAATTTTTTTGAAAAGAGGGTTGCCCAGAGCAGCTGTGGCTGCCCCTGGATCCCTGGACGTCTCCAAGGCCAGGATGGACAGGCTTTGGAGCAGCATCATCTAGTGGAAGGGGAGTTGGACAAGATGAGCTTTAAAGGTTCTCTTCAGCAGAAACTATGTAATGACTCTATGGATGTTGGGATCAGCCCTCTCCTTCCTTGTTATTCTTGGCACTATCTTCTAGATTTCCCCACCCAGCCTGCATTGGATAGAGGGGCAAAAGGGTTCCCCCAGCAAAGCCTGGATGCAAGGATGTGTGCTCTGTTTGTTCTATCCCAGCAATGGCTCACACATTTTCCTGAACTTTGCCCAAATTCAGCTGTTGTTCCCTTCCTTGTTGGCAGAAGGCAGAGAAGTGCCACTCACCATTGTAGGCACAGGTGCAGCTGGTGACATTTCTGCACTTGGCTGCACCTCCACGAGGTCCAGGACATGTCACCCACAGTGTTCAGCACAAGCATTTTGTGGCTGTTCCTTTGATCTCTGACCTCCAGAGTGCATGTGAGCCCTTTGCTCAGTGCCTGAGACTTGCCAGATTTGGCAGGTTAGTTATAGGGGAAATATCTGCTTCTGGGCACAACCTAGTTTTGATTACCTTTGTTTCAGCCCCAGAGTTACCAGGTCACTTTCAGGTTGGACATTAGGAGACATTTCTTCACAGAAAGGGTGACTGGATATTGGAAGGGGCTGCCCAGGGAAATGGTGGAGCCCTCATCCCTGGAAGTGTTCAAAAAGGTGTTATGGAAAGCAAAGGGCACTAAATGAGTGTCCTCACAGAGAAAGAGCAGAAATTCTTTTTTTTTTTTTTTTTGACTAGACAACAAAAACAGAGTTTGCAACCACCTACTACAAGTTGTCCTCTTTGTGCGCATAAGTGCAAGAGTAATCTGAGTCTGTGTGTCATGGTTCTGTGTGTTTTGGTGTTTAAATTAACCTTTCAAGCACTAATTAACCCCTCCCAATCACAGTGTCAGGGCCCATTCCCAAGCCGGGTACTGTATCTCTGTGTGTTATCATTCCTCTGGTGTTCAAATCCAGGCAGCCCCTGAGAGACAGGTTTTGCTGCCATCCTGCCCTGGTCCTGCTGTGTGTGGGTGTCAGGAGCTGGTGCAACTGAAGGAGAGGCTCAGCTGTGCAGAACTTCTCAGGAAACAGCCAAGCTCATCCTCAGGTCCCATCTGGACACCCACACTGCACAGCAGGCATAAGCAGTTTCCCTCTCAAAACCAAAATCATCCAACCTCAATGGCCTGGGTAAGATCTGAGTCTGCTTCTGAGGCCTCCTGTGTCTCCTAGCTCCCCCTTGATCTGTGAGCTTGCCCTGGAAAGTGGGATTAGCATTTGACATTTGTTGCTCTGAGCTGGTTTTCCAGGAAAAAAAACGTTTCCAGGTTTGTGTTTCGTGCTCAAGAGGATTTTGGATTTATTGGCACCTGTGCACCAGGTATCTTGTCTTTCCAATCCCTGTTACCACCTGGGCCCTGTAGTGCTAACACCTGTGAACTTGTGCTCAGCACCTGGGCTGTCCAGTTCAGGGTCTGATGGAGTTTTAACAAGATGTCTTTAACCCCAGTTTAGCTAACCCCAGCTTGCCTCTGCTGCCTGCCCTGATCCTGTGCTGCAGGGACAAGGTGGGATGCACAACTTTTGGTGGGCTCTCACCCCAGCTGCCTGAGCCTCAACATTTCCTTACCAGTTTTGTTCCTATTCCCTTCCCTGCATTTTGCTCACTGTCTTGTGTTGGAAGACTGAGGAGGACAATGAATTTTCCCTGTTATAATGGAGAAAGAAAACTCAACCCTTTAGAAAACCAAAACTGAGAAGGACAATGAATTTGGCCTGTTGTAACAGAGAAAGAAAATTCAGCCCTTTGGAAAACCAAGACTGAGGAGGACAATGAATTTTCCCTGTTATAATGGAGAAAGAAAACCCAATCCTTTGGCAAACCAAGACTGAGAAGGACAATGAATTTTCCCTGCTATAATGGAGAAAGAAAACCCAGCCCTTTGGCAAACCAAGACTGAGGAGGACAATGAATTTGGCCTGTTATAATGGAGAAAGAAAACCCAGCCTTTGGAAAACCAAGGCTGAGGAGGACAATGAATTTGGCCTGTTATAACGGAGAAAGAAAACTCAACCCTTTGGCAAACCAAAACTGAGAAGGACAATGAATTTTCCCTGTTATAATGAAGAAACCCAGCCCTTTGGAAAACCAAGACTGAGGAGGACAATGAATTTTCCCTGTTATAATGGAGAAAGAAAACCCAGCCTTTAGAAAACCACCTCAGGTAAACTTGTGCTGCCATCTGTCATTTCCCACACCCTGTGGCTCTCCCCTCGAGGGTGTCTTTGCCTCCTGTGCCTCTCAGGCCCTCTTACCAATCACGTGCAGCCTGATGCCATTCCTGCTCTCGTACTTGTCCTGGCTGTCTCCAGCCAGCTCCACCCGGCAGAAGTACCTCTCGCTGTCGCTCCAGGTCAGGTTGTCCACCCTGATGGACAGGTCCTTGTGCCGGGGGTTGCCCAGCAGCTTGTACTTGTTCTTGTGGCTGATGGCAGTCCTGCAGAGCTCGCTGCTGCTCTGGCTCACACACTTGAAGATCACCGTGCCGTTGTAAGGCTCCTTGATCCTCCAGATGGCCGTGAGCGCCCGGTCAAATGTTTTGTAGGGGTGTGTGAAGGTGCAGGGCAGGATAACCATCTTCCCAAGCTCTCCAGTGACGTCAGATGGGACGTGGACAGACCAGCCATTGCACTGCACACCTGGAGGGATCATGGAATTGCACAATGGTTGGCTGGAAGGGGCCTTAAAATTCATTTCATTCCACCACCAGGGACAATTTCCACTAGCTCAGGTTGCTCCAGGCCCCATCCAGCCTGGCCTTGGAGACTTCCAAGGATCCAGAGGCAGCCACAGCTTCTTTGGGCAACCTGTGCTTGGGCCTCACCACCTTCACAGCCAAGAATGTCTTCCTAATATCTAATATAAATCTCCCCTCTTTCAGTTTAATATATAGACATGTCTGCCTACCCACCGTTGCACTGCTATTAACAGCTGTAGCAGCAGATTGTGGCTTCAGAAACACATCTGTGCCTCCTGTCTCATGAAACTCCATTAGATCAGGGGCTCTCAGTAGCTGAGAATACCTGTAAAATGTAAATTCAAGTATTTCCACCCATCCCTGGTCTCGTTGGCTTCACCATATGGGCATTCAGCTGTTGGATTACTCCTGTAGACTCAAAGATCAGATTTGGTTTTTGTTCCTCTATCTGTGGCCCATAACACTTGACAAACACCTGCGTGGCAGTGCAGCTTGTATTCACCTATTGTGTGTTACACAATGGACAAAGGCCATCCCAGAGCCAGTTCCCTGCTCAGATATTTACACAGAGTCAGCTCCAAGCCAGTATTTTGATTACTGAGATCTGGAGTCGTGCTGCCCTGTCATACACAACAATGGTATGAGCACCTTTTCCAGCCCAGGTAATCTAATAAACAATGCTGCAGCACTGCAGGAGCTTCATGAAGCTCATGGGGTTTGAGCACAAAGATCTGGCACTGAAAACAGTAATTGCTATTGCTTTCTAGCTTATTTGCTCTTGTTTTAGTTATTTTGCAGCATGTCACTGTAACCTTTACTTTAGGAGAACTGTAGATTGTGTGCTTTTGAGTATGACTTGCTTCTCTCTGCTACCCCTTTGATTGGCTTTTCTTTTTTTTTTGTTTTCAATCTTAAGCAAAGAACACTTTTTTTTTTCTAGCACATAATCCTCCCTTGCCTTCCAGATGAAAAATAATGTTAAAAATAAGTGCTTTTAATGTTAGCATCTCCGCCCATTTCCATGGAAACACAGTTTGCCTAGTTATGAGTGGAGGGAGCTGTCAACTTTCCCTGTATAATTTACCCTTGACTCTAAAGCCTCAGCGTGGCAGGTCTTTCACATTCGTTTTGTTAATATCCAGCCTCCATTTGCTAATGGAACTGAAGCTCTCACAAGGAAGAGAGAGGCAAACAGCTTGCACACCTTGCAGAAAGTAACTTCCAAAAGGAGTTGTCAGGTCAGTGTTGCTGCTGGTGGTCAGTGGGAAAGGTCATGAGGACAGCAGCAAGAGCTGGGGACCAGCTCACAGCTACCCTTGCCCTGGCCAAATGCTGTTTGGCAGTGAAGCTAAGCAAATCCTATGGAGTTTAATGGAATTTAAGCACATATTTGAAGTAATGCGATCAACGGAACTTAAGTGCTCAGTGGAACTGGAAAACGTTGTGTCTGTTGCATAATAACTTCTAAGGAATATGAAGCGGGGATGAAAATGCTGCATCCATCTGACAAAGCTAGGGAAAAGTCAGATGGACTTCCTGCTCATGTTAGGAAAACAGAAAAATGCAAAAAAACCCCACAAACTGAGGGTCCCTCTGAACTGCTAAGCCTGAGTCTTCACACTGTTGTCACATGCGCTTGGAATGTCAGGATAATTTAAGCAACATGATGGAGAGTGCAGTTTCTGTAGAGTTTGCTGTAGCAGGCAAACTTGGGCTGGGGTGAGAGGAGGAGCTGTGAGCAGACAGGGGCTGGGAGCAGGCTCAGGACTCACCCTTCCTGGAGATGCGGAGGAGGCACAGGAGAACCAAGCTGAGCTCTCTCATGCTGCTCGATGTCCTCCCCGAGGGGCATCAGCACAGCAGAGCCATCTCCTCACATCTGAGCTGCTGGCCCTGCAGTGACAAAAGGTTTTTCCAGGGGGTAGGAGAAGTTGTGGTTTTCTTCTCCCCGGAGGGAATGAGTTGTTTAGCTGAACCAGCTCTGGGCTCAGGTATTAATAGTTCTGCGGTCAGTCATATGAAAATTACACCAGAAGGAATCACACTGTTAACCACTTTCCAGATAAAGGGAGGGAATTGCAGACTGGAATTGCAAACATCCATGTGTGTGATGGGGCAAGAGGGGATGGCTTTTGCTACCCACTTACCAGCCTAGAGGAAATCCTTGCAATCAGCCTGAGGTTGTGACAAGCAAGGCTCTTACTGTACTGTCTTCCTTCTCCTGTACCTGGAGCCTTCAAACCAACTGTGCTTTACCCCTTGTCATCCCTAGGTATAGAAAAAAACCCCAAACCACTCTTCTTTTGAAGAAGAAGTGTGTCTATTCCGAGGTTCACTGGTGGATGAGTGGTTTGGTGTCCCCTGGCACCCTGCTCTGTCCACTCTCACATGACCCCAATGAGTGATGACTCATTCCCTCCTCAGAAATAAGATGAATTCCAGTTTTTTGCCCAGCACCTTTGTGCAAATGCTTGCTGCTTTCCTTCTGATTTAGTTTTAGCAAATTAACTGTGCAGTTTGCTCATCTGCAGAGCCTGTGGGGAGCTGATCGTGTTTTCCCCTCGCCATCTCCCTTATGGCAATCTTGTGCTAAGTTTAACAACCCTGGGGTGTGAATTCCCTGTCTGGGCTCACCTTGAGGTTTGCTGCCTTTGCTTCAGGCCACAGGTGTGTGCCTGAACGATCTCACCTTGTCCAGGGTGCTGCTCTAGGATGGTGACAGGGACAGAGCACCCGCAGGACTCACTTGGGCAGGGCTTGCAGCATTCCTGGTCCAGCCGAAGGTGTCCCTGCCCATGGAGGGATGGGATGATGTTCCAGGCGCCTCCCATCCAAATCATTCCGTGATTCCCGCTGCAGCAGCCGCTGGAGGGCTCCCAGAGCCAGGATAAGATGCTGCTGGGTCGCTGCTGCCGCTGTCCCTGAGCCCGGAGCCAGCGCCCACCCGCAGGAGCCACGGCAGGGCTCCCCTTGGCCCTTCATCCCTGCTCCTGCGCCTCTGCTCCCTTCTGAGTGAGAGGAATAGCGGGACTGTCTTCACAAACCTGGTAGATAAAACCAGCACTGGGATATAAGAGAAACAATGGGAAGGAAGGATTCCACTGATTGATGGAATGGAAAAAGATGTTTGCTTTTGCAAATAAACTTTAGGTTTGTTGATAAATGAAATTAGACGTTGAAAGATGAAAGAAACAATGGGGAAAAAAACCCCCTAAATTCCATAAGAATTAAAAATTAAATGGGAGGGGTATACATTAGAGGGAAATCTCTGGTATCAGGTGTTTTGGGAAGTCTGTACCTCTCAAGTACCTCAGCCAATGGGGAGAGAGAGAAGGGAAATGCAGCTGGGAAATTGGGATAAAAGGGAGGCTGTGTCCTCCAAAAATTTGAGAGACACCAGGGAAATGCCCTATGGCCTCTCCCTTTATTTGAATAAAGCAAAAAGGACTCCTCTGTCTCCTTTTTGGACATAAACCTCTGATGTTTGTGGATTAATTTTCCTAACATGAGCTTGAGGAAAATCTCCTAGGAGGGGGCCCTGAGGTGTGGTAATGTGCAGTGTGTTCACTGCTTCCTGATCCCTTGCTTCCTCCTGTTTACAGTGTTTGTGAAGGGAGAGATTTCTGTCTTCCCCAGGCTTTTCAGGGGAGGCTCTGAGAGTACCCAGCTCTTATTTAGGGTTGTTTGCACCTGTTGCCACACAGCCAAGGATGTTAATTTTTCAAATACCCGCTTAGATCCCTGCCCTGTCCCCTCTGCATGTCATCCTTGAGCAGGAGCATCAGGACCAGTGATCTGGTTACTTTGCAAACTGCCCTTAGTAGCTGTTAAACATAATTCATGCCACCAGCAGCTGAGAAACCTGAGGGTGAAGGTGGTGGAAGCAGCAAGTAGAAGACCTGTAATCCCTATCACATCTGTGATATGTGCCTTTTCTGTGTACCTCCCCCTTCCTCCCCTATGTGCAGTTTGATTTCATCTATTTGAGATGTAAAGTTTGTGGTGGTGTGACTCTTTTTAAGCCTTTCACCACTCATGGCACAGTGGGACTCAGTGGGCTGAAGTAAAAGATTAAAGTGAAATCCATGTTAAAAACATCTTGTTACAGATGCATAAATGATTCATGTAAAGAATAGCTGCAGTTAACATCAGTATGATCCTCTTCCTCTTTAATGTTTTACTGCAGCATCTCCTAGAAAAATATCTGGTAAATCAGAGCAGAACTACAAATCCTTTGAGTTTTATCTGTGGACTGATTTTCTTCTTGGACCATGGCTGTTGGAACGAAGCATTTTGGTGTTTAAAATACAGAGTTGGTAATGTATAGCTGAAAAGATCTGCAGTTATTTGAATCAGCCAAAAAATTTTGTAAACAAAATCCTCCATGGCTATGATGATCCACAGACTCTGTGACCTTTTTTCCTTGGTCTGTGATTAAATAGTGTGTAAGATTTCAGCATGGAAGCCTGCTTCTGGTCCAATACCAAAACCAGGATGCTGTCCATATTTATGAAATAATGGTTTTGGTACTAGTAAATTTAAAGGCTGCAAATAATGACATTTCTCCTGCCTCCCAAAGAAATTCCTGCAGTGTTTTGTGATGAACTGGATGGTTTCAGAGGGCTTTTCAACCTAAATGGTTCCATGGGTCTGTGGCTGGGTGGTAATGATCTGCACCCAAATTGAAATGTGTGCTGGAGACGAGCACGGCAGAGCTCATCCCTCCTGGTCCCAGGTGCATCACTGAGGAGTAAAGCAAAGAGTTATTTGTGTAGCTGTACCTGTGCTGGCAATTCACCCACTTACTCAGGGGCCAGAGTGAGGGCAGGTGTTCCCCCTCCCTCCCTCCCTTTAGGTCTTAGTTTCAGCTCCAAGGTTTTCCACTTCAATTATTTCAGCATCATGTGTGTTCCTAGTCCTCTGAGAGTGCCAGCCTGCACACATTCAAAGCAAATTGTCGTGTTTTGTCACATCTGGCTCTCCTCCCTGAAGGGATTGGCTCTGTGAAGTACTGGGGTATGGAGCTGGGAGGACAGAGGGGTTTTCCCTCTGTCTCATCCCTGTCAGCAGCAGAAAGTGAAGCCATGCTCCCCTTTTTGTGAAGCTGCTGTAGGCTCCCCATCTTCCCTCTGTGTCCACTTCATCCTCAAAAAGCAAGAGGCAGAAAAAAAAATATATTATGGGTGAACCTACAGAGCAGGGAAAGTAGAAAGGGATGGAGGGTGTAAAATGCAGGCACCATTATTGCTGGTGACTGATCCTGTTTCCTGGCTTTGAATGTTGCTGCAGAACACTGTCACCACTGTCTCAAGCTCCTGCTGATCTGTTTCGAAAGTCTGCAGGTTCAGTCTCTTGCCTGCGGTGTCTGCTCAGCCCCTCACCCATGCTCCTGACCTCGGGAGCTCTCCTGCCTGCCATCCCATTGCTCCAAGTCTGGGGCTGCTCCAGCACCAAAGCTGGGTTGGCAGGCCGAGGGAGCTGGAACACCAGTGCTGGTGCACCCTTCTTGCCTCTGGTGAGGATCAGCCAATGTAGCATTGTGTGTTTAAAGATATTTATACAGGTTTTGTTGTAAAGTTGGTTATTTTTTTATAAATTGAGATTATGGTTTGATCCTCAGTTCCCCCCATGTTCCTCCCTCACAATGGTTTGTCCCTGAGTTGTTTGTGCCTTGTTTTCCCGCCAGTGGCCTGTCCGTCAAGGTGACCGATCCCCTAGTCCTTCCCTTTATGTCCTTGTAAGTTTATCTCCTCCCTGCTGGTGCTGCCCAGTTTCCCTGTCCATCACTGTAACCAACTCCCTTTGGTTTGAGAACCTTCTATGTCAGTTATCCCTTACTTAAGATATGATGCCAAAGCAAATTAAGTGTATAATTGGGTAATTTGCACCTCGTGGGCAATTACTGCATGAAAACCAGCTCGTGTTGTGGGCAGTGCGTGGCAGTGGAAAAAGGCAAAGGAAGTGTCTCTCTCCAAGCTGTCGGTGGATGTAGCTGGATGTTGTCACATCCATGGAGGTCAATGAGCTGCTCTGATCTCCCAAACTTCTGTTTTTCTGCTCCTGCTGCTGCCTGTGCTCATCCTGTGCCCTGCTCTGAGCGTGGCACAGCTGCAGACAGGCAGTGCCGTGCTGCTCCCTGCTCTGCCCACACCAAGGCAGGGCAAAGCCATCAAGGGATGATCCAATTCCAACTTCAACAGAAAGAGAAAAGAAACCAAGAACCAACACTCATCCTTGTTCAAGGGATGATCCAATTCCAACTTTAACAGAAAGAGAAAAGAAACCAAGAACCAACACTCATCCTAGTTTCTTCTTTAATTCAGAGGTGTGAGCAACAGGCAAGATTTCAGTGATTTAGTTTGAGTCTGCTGTAAAACAACAGATATTTCCTCTTACCTACTCCTAAGTTAGTACCAGCTCAGGGTCACTGAAGCTGGAAAAAAGCTCCACTGAGGACTGTGGTCCCAATGGTTAATAGAAATCATGAAGTTCCACACTCATCTCCTGGTTTCCACAACAGAGCTGCTGCTCCCTCTTGCAGACTGCTCCTGCTGCCTGGCCCAGCCAACAAGCACAGCTCTGTGCTGATGTGGCCACTTGCTGCAGGAGCCCCAAGAGACCTCTGACTCACAAGGCTTCTGCAGTGACTTGCTAAATGGCAGCTGTGGAATGTTTTAGGACTGCCAGCCCTCCTCAGACCCATGTCAGCTCTCCAGGGCTGAGTGGCCCCTCCTGGCCTGGCCATTCTGCCACCCAAACAAGCACAGAGGGTCTGGCTTGGTCTCTCTGTGTGATGCTGGGATTAGCCTGAGCCAGCTGGCAGGGCAGAGGCACCACACATTCCTGTAGACTAATCCAAATTATATGTCTGATCAAAGGCACTTGAAATGCCACCAGAACAGAGGTCCCTCCCTACCCTTCCTACTGAAAGTGAGCCTTTGGGGATTTATTTATGTGCTCGGTCTCTGCCTGCTGAATGGGCACAGCTGGTGATTTAAGAGATTTATGCTCCTCTAGTTGTACATTTCATAGCCCTTCTCTGGGGTGAGAGCTGCTCTCCTTTGGGAAGCAGTGTGGGCTGTTCATTCCCACCAGGCCACACAATATCTGAAGCACGTCCTGAACTTTCCCTTGACAGAACACTCTTGGCCAGTGAAGGGGCCATGATCCATGACCTGAGCTTTGCTGCCTCACTTCACAGGCTCCAAACAAATTCAAAAGCACTCAGAATGAGATCTGTGGTATTGAATGTGGCACCTCTCTAGGATGTGCCTCTGGAGAATAACTCTGCACCTCTTGTTGTCACTCACCCACCCACATCCTGCCTTGCCTGAGATCCTGTGCCCTTTGGAGTGGTGTGGCATCTTCTCTGAGAAATGTTCCATCCTCTTGTCCTTTGTCCTTCCTAAGCTCTGATAGCTCTGTCGTGTTTTCACGATGCAAAGTTTAACCAGAATACTGTCATGGTTTTTGTTTGTTTGGGGTTTTTTTTTGTTTGTGGGATTTTTGTTGGGTTTGGTGTTTTTTGTTTGTTTTTATTTTGGGTTTTTGTTTGTTTTTGTTTTTTGTTTGGTTTTTTGTTTGTTTTTTGTTTTGTTTTGTTTTGTTTTTGGTTTTGTTTCTGTTTTTTTGTAACCTTGATGGTTAAACCTGGACTGTTTAGCCATTTCCCCTGGTTGGTGAACTTCAGCTGAATTTCTCCACTTGGCATTGCCTGTTGCTGTGTGGCTCCAGAGGTGCTATGACTGCTCCTCAGCATCTGTCAGCATCATCCACAGGTTTCTTACCTTTCAAGGGCACCCAAGGGGTATCACCTCTACTCTTAAATATGGCCCAGCATGAGTCTGAAACTAATAAAGGCCAGAGGATACCACTGTGTTGGCAAATCTGTTCTGCTATGTAATTTCTAGCATGGCACAGAAGGTTTTCATCCATTTTCTCCTGAACTGAATTCCAAACCTTGGGTTTGAGCTGGGTGTTGAGTTACCACAGCTCCCAGAGCCCCTGCACTGGGCCAGTGTGGGGGCAGAGCTGCAGCTCTGGAGCCAAGCTGTTGAGATAATAAATGAGGCAGGGCTGAGTGATCACTCTTCCCCACCAGCTGTGTCCAGAGGCAATATTCACTGACAGCCTTGACCTGATTGTCCCAGGTTTGTCTGTGCTGCAGTTAAATCTGCAGCTGAGTTATAGGCAGAGGCAAGAGTGTTTTAATGGCATTGTAGATACTTGTGCCTTTAAGGAGACCACAACAAATAATTCACAACAAATAGGTAGCACATGACCTGGGTGAGGAGCAAGCAGTTCTGAACTGCTGTTGGAACAGGAGACCTTGACTTGAATTCTTGGCAGAGCCTCTCAGTGCAAGATCAGCTCCTTTCTAGCTGGGACAGGAATTATATGAGAGACATGAAGGCAGCAACTTCCCTTGCCCTGAGGGAGGGATCTGCCTCTGGCAGAGACAAGAGCAGGAGTGATTTTTGCCCTGTGACAGGGGTTCCCCAGAAAGCAGTTTGGTGGTGGGCTTTTCCTGCAGTTTAACTTTCACTGGGTCTGTTCTTAGAGTTTGGTTTTCTCAGTAGGTGTGGTTTTCTGACTGATGCAGGCAGCAGCGCTTACAGAGGACTTACTAAATCAAAATCACAGAAATGCAGAATCACAGAGTCAGGGCTACTGCCCGTGTGTTTGCTCTTTACCTTAACCTCCACAGAAAACATTTCTGGTAGAGAATGGAACATTTAGTGGCAATAGGTGGCAAAATATGTGTAAGTGTCCAAAACCTGCTGTTTCTGTGCTGTTGGTCTGCTGGATCAGAAAGTACCAAAAATGGAAGTAATATGTGAATTGTAGCATGTAAAGGAATGTGTAGAATCATAGAATGGGTTGAGTTTGAAGGGGCCCTAAAGATCACCTATTTTCAACCTCCCTGCCATGGACAGGGACACCTTCCTCTATCCCAGGTTGTTCCAAGCCCTGTCCAGCCTGGCCTTGGACACTTCCAGGGATGAGGCAGCTGCAGCTGCTCTGGGCACCCTGTGTCAGTCAGTACCTCACCACCCTCACAGGGAAGAATTTTTCCCCAATATCTAACCTAAACCTACTCTCTTTCAGTTTGAAGACAAATTTCCTTTTTTACTTTTGCTTCCTCTGATCTCTGACAGCACCGAAGTGTTCCCAAAAAAGCCGGTGCTAACCCTTTCAGGCCAGCGTAACCTTTACTTAATTGCAAGAGTGACATAACCTCATGTGGCTCTGGAGATGCAGTGAGATAAGGCCCCTGCCTAGGGGAGCTCGCTCTCATTAACAGTGATTGATGGTGGCATTGACTCCTGGGATTAAGATCAGGGGCTGATAAGGTGGAGGAGAGGTGCTATGGGGAGTGCATTGTTCATATCACTCTCCCTCATGCGGGTTGGAGCACACAATCGATAATTTACATTCCTCGGTGCTCCCTGCCCACAGCCCCGTGTGCACGTTGCTGCTGCTGGCAGGGCCTTGCTGGGAGCCCAGCGTTCCTGTCCAGGCAGGATTGGAAAGGGAAGCTTCCCCAGAGGAGGGAAGATGCTTGACACAGGGCTGGCAGGGTGAGGGAAGCTGAGGAATTGTGGTGGGAAGGGGCGATGGAGGAGAGGGGCAGCCTGGGGCTGGGCAGAGGTGATGCTGCAGTGTCAGAGGAGAGCAGAGCCACGGAGCTGAGGGCAGGAGGAACCCTTGCATGAGGATATTTCATGGAATATCCTGTGCTGGGAGGGACCACAGGATGATGGAGCTCGCAGCCCTGCACAGACACCCCAACAATCCCACCCACAATGAGAGCAGTGTCCAAGCACTCCTGGAGCTCTGGGAGCCTTGGAGCTGTGCTCATTCCTTGGGGAGCCTGGTTAATGCCAACACCCTCTGGGGAAGAGCCTTTGCCTGATATCCAAACTAAAACCTCCCCTGGCACAGCTCCAGCCATTCCCTGAGTGCTGTCCCAGCAGAGATTGCTGCCTGCCATTTCCATACAGTCATTCCTCTTCTCTCCAGCCCTGAGCCCCCTTTATGGATTGTGACCTTTGTGGAGAGGCTGCCTTAAAGCACAGAGGGATGGGATGGAGCCAGGGCATCAGCACAATGGCATTTGGTCAGGCTGCAGGGCAGATAAAACACTGGGGGACTGAAGCTGGGATCAGGCAGAGCAGGTGGTGAAGGGACTGTGCTGGTTGGGAGTGGACGTGATGGATGGAGAGAGCATTAATGGCACTTCTTGGCAGCCAGGGCAGGCAGGCTTTGCTCTCACAAAGCTCTGCTTCTCATGTGACATCCTCAGAGACCTGGGGCAGCTAACTGAGAGGCTCTGCAGGCCCTGGAGGCAAGCTCTTCCTGGGCTTTCCACAATCCACAGGGCTGGGCTGACCTTGGGGTGTTTGAAATTCACTCTGCTGTGTTTGTAGCATGTCCTTAAGCATGCAAAGGGTTAAAAACACGTGGCCCTGGATTGCCCATGTTGTAGTTCCCAGCATGTAAGGTGGAAAGGAGGTTTCTCTTTCTGTTGGGGTGAATAAGGCCATCCACAGGCAGGCTTGGAAGGAGTGGAATGCAGGTCATAGCATCATAAAATACTGTGAGTTAGAAAGAACCTTTAAAGCTCATTCCATTTCACCCCCTGCCATTGGCAGGGACACCTTCCACTATCCCAGGCTGCTCCAAGCCCTGTCCAACCTGGCCTTGGGCACTCTCAGGGATCCAGGGGCAGCCACAGCTGCTCTGGGCACCCTGGGCCAGTATTGTCATAGAGAGAATTTCTGATTTAGCCCATGTTGATGAAACAGAGCCAATTTCTTGTAGACAAAGAGCATTGTTTTGTTGATATTCACACTGTGGAAAGATTAGCCCATGATTTAGCAATGAGAGGAAGAGCAGACATGCACATCCTCTGAGGTACAATCACTCATTTGTCTGTCAGGTTCAGTTATTTTGAATAGTCAGGGTTTTGCCCCTTTTCTCTGAGTGTATAAACAATTCCGAGTTATCTTCTGAATGCTTTTGGATAAGTTCCCAGGAGAACTTAAGTCTTGTAACATGCCTGTAGGCAGCTGTCTTCTCCAGCCCTGGTTTGTGGTTAGCCCTCCTGTGACCAGTGGAAAATCTGGTTATTGTGTACATGAGGAGCAGCCCCTCGTGTCCAAGCCAGGCTGTTTGGGTGCTTTCCTTCTCTTGCTTTCTCACAGCTTCATCTGAAATCACGTACTTCTGCAAGTCTTACAAACAGCCATCATTCTTTGGAAGGAAAATTGAACAAAGGAATGTGCAAAAATTGCTGGTGTGATTATCAGTCACATCACAAATGGGGCTTCTGTTGCCTCCTTAGATTTATTACCTAAACCTGCAGCACACAAGCTAGCAGGCTCCTCTGGGAGAGGCATTGTATTCCTGTGGACATTCCTCCTCAGCTGTTTGGGCTCCCAAATCCCCTGGCCTGCCACGTGCTCCAGCTTGAAGGGTGGCACTGGTTTTGCCTGGATGGAGTGTGCAAGCCTGGTGGGTTCCCTGCAGAATTCCCACCCTGGGAGGCAGTGATGTGCTTACAGCTGAGATTTCCAGCACTGGGAAGGACCTGATGGATGGTTTGATTTGCTGTGAAGGATCATCCCACAAAGTCTCAGCAGAGTTTAGGCTGGAGCTGTGCAGATTGCATCCCTTGTGTGCAATTCCTCTTTTGCTGAGGATGAGGGACAAGTTCTGCTTTCAGCAGGCACGAGTCAGGGGGGAAAATATTCTTCTGGAATTTCCATTGAAGGCAAAATATGAAAAAATAAATGAACTCTTCTGTGATAATGAAAAAAGCCTTTGATATTCAGTGGGTGAAGCCTGGATGTCCCAGTCTCACTCACCCTGTGTCTGGAGCAGGACATTAGATGTCACTAATTTCTGTGACACCCCTTCACTGCCTCTCAGCACATCTGCAAACCCCTCAGGGATAAGCACACATCTCCTTTTCTTATTCCCCAGCAGGACTTGCAGCTCACAACATAAAATCATAGGCTCATTAAGGTTGGAAAAGAACTCTGAGATCATGGAGTTCAGCCCTTAACCTGAATTAGCACTGAATTCAGCACTCAGCCATGTCCCCAGGTGCCACATGCCTTTTGAACACTTCCAGGGATGCAGATTCCACCACCATTCCTGAGCAGCCTCTTCCAGTGTCTGACCATCTTTTCTGTGAAGAAAAATTTCACAATATCCAGGCTAAACCTCCCCTGGCACAATTTGAGGCCATGTCAAACATCTTGCATTTTGTTTTTTAGAGGAATTTGCCCTTTCAAAACTTTTCTATCTCCTCTCTCTGCCTTGAATAAGCAATCACCTTTGTCTTAGTAAAATAAAAAACTATATCATGGCAAATTAATCCCAAAGCTGTATCACTCATGTTTGTAATCTTGTGCTCTCTTATTTAAAACCTCATTGTGTTTTGGTCTTTTGTTGCACTGCTGTGTACATCCTTTCTTTCTTGAATCTGTTTTTTGTTTTTGTATTTTCCAGTTAATTTTTTTTGTATTTTCCAGTGATTTTTTTTTGTTTTTTTTTTTTTAGTTAAATGTAATCTAAAAGTGTCGTCTCTGTCATGAGATTGAAAGGTGGTCAAATTGCACATAATCTGCCCTTTCTGAATGCCTCAGTGATGGTTTTGTTGATTTCCCAGATCTTCGGTGTTGATCCTGCACCTGGATGGAGTAAGTTGCTGGAGACGTGGAGCCTTTTGTCAGGTTATATGTTTATTATATTATTATACATATTTATACAATATAACAACAACAACAACAACAAAAATAACAACAACAACAACAACAGCAACAACAACAACAACAATAATAATTTATACAATACATATTTATTATTCTCCGTCCCATAGAAATGGAATTCTGTGTCTTTGGGGTCTTTTTTTCAGGAGAGAAATGGGTGGTATGTACTTTCCATGAAGCTGTTGAGGGCAGCTGGGCTGGGGTGAGCTCCAGTGAGGGTCCTGCTCATGGATGACTGCAGATGGACAGTGAAGGAACAGGGGTGCAAGGAGACACTGAATTGAGCTCTGGTAGAAACTGGAGGTGCTGTGGATAAAGAATTATTATCCAAGGATTAGTGGATTTGTGATGTTTAGAGGTGTGGAGAAGTCAGAATTCTTTCCCAGAGGGGTTGGTGACCCTGTGCACCACCACCAGTGCACTGTGAGCAAACAGGACTGGGGAAATGGAGAAGGGAGTGATGGCTCAAAGAGCTCAAAGAGCCATTCACGATGGGACAGCCAAAACCAGGAGGTGTATCTTGGGGCAAAGAACAGAAATTCAGTGTTCCTCAGGGGATTTGTTTGTTCCATGGACAAAGCTGTTTAGTTTGTGTAGGAAGGTTGCTCACTGCTCATGGTGCCTGGCAGAAAAGCTGCACACAGCTGCCTCTGGTTGCTGAGCCACCACCACAGGATGCCTGCTGTTGAGCAGTATTTCTCTCTCTGGGGAGGGAGAGTTTGTGTTTTAAGGTATTTTGTGTGTGGGCAGGGCTGAGTCACCCACACAGTTTAGATAAGGGTGAGGTGGAGATAAGTGAAGTGTTGGGTTATGCTGGGGTGAATCCAATGGGAGAGACCATCCTGGATCCTCAGGCTGGGGCAGCCCCAGCTGCTCTGGGCACCCTGGGCCAGGGCCTGCCCACCCTCCCAGCCAGCAATTCCTAATTGCCAAGAGCCCAAAATCTGTGCCTGCCCTCTGGCAGTGGGAGCCATTGCCTGGCTGCTGTCCCTGCAGGCCTTGTCCCCAGTCCCTGGGCAGCTCTGCTGGAGCCCCTGGAGGCCCTGGCAGGGGCTCTGAGGTGTCCCTGGAGCCTTCTCTTGTGCAGCTGAGCAGCCCCAGCTGTGCCAGGCTGGCTCCAGAGCAGAGGGGCTCCAGCCCTGGCAGCAGCTCCGTGGCCTCCTATGGACTTGCACTTTCCTACAGTGTCACACTCTATCCCACCAAAACTACACCGTGCAATGAATTTTGTAGCTGCTTTGTGACTGAGGCACCAGGACTGTTTGCTGGAAAATTCCACTTGAAAAAATTCTTTCTTTTCCTTCCCAGTGCACCATTCCAGGGGCACGCTTTTCCAAGAATTATTTCTCTAAGTGTTCTCGTTAGCAAATCTGATCCTTAACCTCCCACTGATCCCAGCCTTATCCGATTAAACTGATGACCAATCCAAGAATGTTTAATCTAAAATGAAGGGATTTGTAGTTAGTCAGTTTCCTAAGACCATAGCTTCTATCCATTTTCTTCTAATCTATATATTTTCATTAGCAGTAAAAGGAAAAAAAATACACTTTCTAAAAAACTGTTTGCGTTTGAACTTCCATTTTTGCAACTGCACATATGTAGTTTTATTTTACTCAAAAAATTACTGTTAATGACATCACTGGTCCTAAAAATAAAAGCAATTGCTCCAGTGTTCCAAGTGCAACTGGTCTGTATTTTCCCTCAAAGGTGCTTCTGTTTGTTCATAGGATTGATTTTGTTGCTCCCTTCTAAGAGTTTGAATTTGTTGTGGGAAATCCTCATGGCAGTGATCTTAGAGGTATATTCCAACCTAAATGGTGAAGATTATGAGTTTTTTTTTTTAATTTTGCTTTGAGGAAACAGCCTCAAGATGTACCAGGGGATGTTTAGGTTGAATATTAAGGAAAAAGTTCTTCACTGAAAGGGTTGTCCAGCCCTGGGTGGTCCTGCAATGGTGGAGCCCCTGTCTCTGGAGGGATTTAAAAGCTGTGTGGATGTGGAATTTGGAGACATGGGCCAGTGGTGGCCTTGGCAGTGCTGGGGGGAACTTGATGATATTTTTCAACCTTAACCATTCTGTGATTCTATTCTATGATTCTGCTATGCACTGGAGTGTATAGCAAGTCAGGGGGCCTCAGCCTCAAGGTAAGTAATTTAACCTTCACAGCCCCTTTGCAAGTAAAGCACCTTTGGGGTCCTAAAATGATCCTTCTGACCCACATCCCTGAAATATTAAGGCCTCCAACTCCTGTTTAAACAGTTTCTGTTTCAATACATGTGAAACTAATTGCCATGGTCTGTCTGTGCCTCTGAGAACATGGAGAGTGAGGGCCCTATGTCATGGAGGTGTATTTGCTTTGAGAGTTGTTCAGTTTCCTCATCTCATTCCAAATCTGGAAAAAGCTCAGCTGCTGGTGACAAAATACCTTACAAGACTGCCTTACTACCTGAAGGCAGTTTTCCATGGCAAGACAAAGAGAAACTTCAGAGAGGTGTTAATTTGTGCCTAACAATTCACCTGTCGTGCAGTGAATGAGGGAGAGGAAAACAATCAAGCAATAATCAAGAATAATCTTTTCAATGCACAGTCCTGCTTCCTCATGGGTAGCATCTTTCTTAGCAGGTGAATTATGCCCAGCTATGGCCAAATTCTCTGTCAACCCCTTCTCACTTAGTGTCAAGATTCAAAAGATTAGATAATTATCAACACCAGCATTCTTCATACTGTTTATATTTCGTGTGCAGCCCAGTAAAACCAAACAGAACCTGCAGCAGTCCTGGAGGATCAGATAAAGGACATTGCATTGTTGCATTTCCCTGGAGTTGAGCACTTGACATCAAACTGGTAGTCTTGGGGGAGATTTATGCACATCAGACATCATCAATGAGAGCAGCTTAGGAAGTGGCAGTCAGGCAGTTCATTTGAGTCAGACTTTTGGATAAAATGTGACTCCCAGCAGATGTTTCCCAGTAGTCAGGGTTTTTTAAAACTTTATTTATTTATTTATTTATTTATTTTAAAATTTATTTATTTATAGGGTTTTATTTATTTATAGATTATTTATTTATATAAACATTACTTATTTATTTATTTTAGTTTTTGTGGTTTTTTAAAAAAAATTGTTTTTATTGATTTCTCCCCCAAGAATTACTTTCAATAGCATTTACTTATTTTATTTATATATGTATTTCTTTTCAGAACTGTAAACGCATTGGCATCTCTTTGCTGGCACTGGGAGGGAGGTAGTCCAGGAAAATACCCCAAAATTTCTGCCTAGTGTGTTTCTTATGCGTCTGGCATCACCTGTGTATCAGAAACAACACTGAAAAAAGAATGCTTGGAAAAGAGGGGTGATCTGAATAGTATTTATTTGATGTAAAGACAAAAACCAACCAAACAAAAACCCCCCAAAAAACCACAAAAAACCCCAAACAGCCAAAAAACCCAGTTTCACTAATAAGATAAATTAGTCCTGTTAGCAAAGACAGTGTTTTGAACGATAATGGGAAAAAGCATAATATAATATGCATGTTCTGACTGACTTACATGTCAAATTTCCAAATAGCTGTTATTTCCTGAGAGGTGATGGGAAGAATAAATTTGCTGGATAGTGTAAAATGTAGAATTAATTCTGAATGATGTGCAAAATCTTTCTAAATGGCTGGGACATAGCCTTCATCTTTTGTTGTTTTTCGGTTCTGTGTGTATGATTTCTTTATGGTAGTGCCAAAATGTCCCTGTTGCTCAGCAACAGCAGGCTGGAATAGCACCAGTCAGAGGAAATCTGCTGATTTACACTGGACATAAACTGTGTTCTCTTGCTCAAGTGCATATTTTGACAGAAGGGTGAAAGCAGCCTCTGTTGGTTTGCCTCTCTGGGGCACTCGTGGTCCAGGGTGGGGAGATCTCAGTTCAGGCATTAAAATACCCTTTTACACTACAATTTGATAAATCACAGAAGCAGGGAATGGTTTGGGTTGTGTTGGACACCTGAATTTCATCAGCCCAGCCCCCTGCAATGGGCAGGGACATCTTCCACTGCACCAAGTGGCTCAGAGACCTGCCCAACTGGACCTTGACTTTTTCCATGGATGGGGCATCTACCATACCTCTGGACAGTGGGCCAGTTCCTCACCGCCCTACCCACGAAAAATTCCTTCTTTTTATCTGGTCAGAATCAATCCTCTTTTACTTTAAAACCATCAACCCTCTTCCCATCGTCGCAAGCCCTGATAGAAAGTTTGTCCACATTTTTCTTAAAGAGATCTTCAAGTGCTGAGAGGCCACAAAAGATCTCCCCAGAGCCTTCTCTTCTCCAGGTGAGCACCTCCAGCTCTTCCAGCCTGGCTCCAAAGCAGAGGAGCTCCAAGCCCCAGAGCATCTCCATGGCCCTCTGTGCCTGCTCCAGGAATATTCTGGAAAAACCTGACCTCATCTGGCCCCAGTCTGGGGCCTGGTCAGCATCTCCCCTAGGAATGAATCCCTGCCTGCTCTAGAGGAGGTTTCTGTAGCTCTGTTGACCCAGTGCTGTCCCTTGGGCTGATTGTGCCTCCTGTACAGAACCAGGCTTTGCACTTGCAGGTTTAAGGAGGTTTGATGCCAAAGGACTGCAAAATGCCAAAGGACTGAGAGAGCTGGGGCTGTTCATCCTGAAAAAGGCTCTGAGGAGGACTTAGAGCTCCTTTGAGTGCCTGAACTGGCTCCAGGAGAGCTGGAGGAGGATTTTGGCTGTCTTGGGTAGCAGGACAGGGGGAATGGGTTTACACTGCCAGAGGGTAGGGATGGGATAGGTGGGATATTGGGAAGGAATTCTTAGCTGTGAGGGTGGGCAGGCCCTGGCATCAATTTCCCAGAGCAGCTGTGGCTGCCCCTGGATCCCTGGAAGTGTCCAAGGCCAGACTGGATGGGGCCTGAGCAACCTGAGATAGTGGAAGGTCCCTTCCCTTGGCATAGGGGATGGAACAAAGACCCTTTAACCCAAACAGTTTTGTGATTTTGTGATTCTGTGATAAGCACAAAGAGCAGAATTTAAAAATCTCCTATGTATCCCACACACACTGATTTAAAAATTTTATTTTCCATTGTCTTCTACACTACTTGTTTAAGAAGTAACCTATCTTTGGAAGAGCTTAATGATAATAGAGAGAGAGGAACTTAAAGCAAATTCAAAAAAGTATGAATGTTTGTTTTAGAAATTAACTCTGCAGAACATTATGTAGATATTTATTAAGTAAATCATGGAAATGCTACATTTTACAAGTGAGCGTCAATCATACAGAAATACTGTTGAACATCTGAAATCCTAGAACTTCACCAGAAGACACTGCCAACTGTTCATCACAAATATTTTACACTCAGGCCTTTGTGATGTTTGCAAAAATACATGGTTTGGTTTTTTTTTTCCCCCTCCCAAACTCAGAAATCATGCTAGATTATATTTCATTTGCTACAAGGAGAACAGGTTTTGGTTTGCTTTTCCTGGTGTGACACTAATGCATGCAGGCTCCTGTCAGCTGAAGGACCTGAGCACATGGAATATTTTTGGTGAAGATATGAGCTTCAACAGGAGACAGAGTATGTCAGTGAGCCAGGCAGAAAGGTTGATGCCTGTTCAGGTGACCCACACTGCTGGGTGCAAGGACAGCTCCCCTCTTCCCTCCCTGCACACCCTGGGAGCCTGAGCACGGGTGGCACCTGGCTGGTGCCCTGCAGAGCTCTGCTGGACTGACCTCAAATGTCCCCTTCCCACTGTGGGGCAGAGAGGAAGGCAGAGCAGCATCTTCACAGAACCACAGAGCTCCTGCCAAGGCCACCCCTGACCCTGTCCCCAAGTGCCACCCCCACAAGACCTTAAAACCCTCCCAGGATGGGGACACCACTGCTGCCCCAAACAGCCTCTTCCTAGGCTTGATAACTGTTTCTACAAAGATATTATCCCCAATAACCCAATCCAATTCATCCCAAATAATCCAATCCAATATTATCCCAAATAATCCAATCCAATTTAAACCTCCCCTGGCACAACTTGAGGCCATCCCCTTTCCTCCTGTCCCCGTTCCCTTGGAGCTGTCCCTGGCTGTCCCCTCCTGTCAGGGAGCTCTGCAGAGCCACAAGGTCCCCATGAGCCTCCTGAGCTTCAGCAGCAGGCTGGGACAGTGCCACATTTTGCTGTTTGATATTTCTGGGCTGAGTGGGACAGTGTAGGGAGAGGAATTCAGAAGTTCAGCTCAAATGAGATCTATTTGTGCACTGACTGAACAGAGCCCTTTTATTGCATAGGAAAGGGACAGCAATGAGTTTCTTGCTGCCCCCTACTTTGCTAACCCATCACCAAGTTCAAGTATTAGAAGAAATCATGAGATTAACACAAAAATCACAAAAATCATGCCTATCTTATGTTTGTTGATTGCTAATGAACATCTCCCTCCATGGGGTTTGAGAGGTTCTCCAGGTAGAATTCTTCACAACCTATTTTCTACTTGGCAAGGAGTGCTCTTTATTTCATTTCTCTGCTACAATGAAACTCTCTAGCATGCCTCCTATTGCTGTCATAAGATATTTAGCCATTAATTTGAAGTCCCCTCATATGCTGAAAGATGCTCTTTATTTCTTTACATTTGATTTCGGTGTCTTCAATTTCACAGAAAGATTTTTCTTTTCAGCTTGTAAGTAATTTTCCCATTGCTTATAATTCAAGTATCTTTTCAGACATGTGTGCTTTGAAATCATAACAGGTTGATACTGGGAAATGGTCATTCCAGCACAGCCCAGTCCTACCTAATAGAAATCTCCTGATTAGAACAAATAGATGTGGTGGGAAAAGTTTCTCCACGCAGAAGTGGTGCTGGACATTGTAGCAGACAAATCACATTCTGTTGGGCAAATACCTCGTGCTCTTGCCTTGAAATAAGATGAGTTTC
The DNA here is from genome assembly GCF_023055355.1 of Agelaius tricolor. Classification (NCBI taxonomy): domain Eukaryota; kingdom Metazoa; phylum Chordata; class Aves; order Passeriformes; family Icteridae; genus Agelaius; species Agelaius tricolor. The sequence continues at coordinate 55,493,274 of NW_027269264.1, read as the reverse complement.
TCTCTTCTTGGGTCTCTATGCCTCACAGCAAGACTTCTCATGTTTCTTCATCATCAGGTAATAAGCTCTGTTGGCTTCTGGGTAGGTGACTTTGGAGAGTGGCAGCCTGCAGATCCCAGAGTGGTTTGAGGTCATTAGCAGGAAGGTCAGGGCAGACAAGCAAAAGGGCCAGGTTCCAGATGGCACCCCAAACTGCAAAGAAAAACAACAAAACACCCATTTGCTTCGTGTCTTTCTTTTATTAGACTAACACCCACAGCCAGACACCTTGGAACAAGGTTTCTGGAGGAAGTCTAGACTCGGTTTTGCTTTGAGTCTTTCCTTCGAGAGGCTGGGTTTCTTTATGATGTCTTGACATTGTGCATCAGCCTGAAACATCTACCAGCTCTGGTGAGAGGGCTGCCTCATCTGCCATGGGGAAGGTTTCTCGGGTGCATGAGGTAGGAGAAGGTGACAATGAGAGAGGAGAGCAGATACCAGAAACATTCAGCTCTTCCCTGGGCTGTGGTACCTACTGACTTTTGGCAACTGAGAAAAGAAGTTAAGCCAAATTTAATGTTTCTTTAACATGTGCAGGGCCCTTTTTCCAATTGCTTCTGGCATGAAGTAAATACCTGAAAGAGGGGAGATATTCTAGCAGCCTGCCAGCGCCTAAAGCAGGTCCAGGAGAGCTGGAGAGGCACTTTGGGGAAGGGCCTAGACAGGATAAGGGGGAACGGCTTTCCACTGACAGAGGGCAAGGTTAGATTGGGTATGAGGAAGGAATTCTTCCCTGTGAGAGTGGTGAGGCCCTGGCACAGGGTGCCCAGAGAAGCTGTGGCTGCCCCATTCCTGGAAGTGTTCAAGGACAGATGGGGCTTGGAGCACTCTGGGACAGTGGAAGGTGTCCCTGCCCATGGCATAGGGGTTGGAACTTGATGAGTTTTAAGGTGCCTTCCAACCCAAACCATTCCGTGATTCTGTGATCTCACAAGTGTCTGGAGCTGAGCTGTGGAAGTTCGTGCAAACTCTGAGGATGGAAAGTGGCAAGTGATAATTCCAAGTCACCTTTTCCAGTGGGAATCACACCAACCCCCCTGGGCAGATAGTAACCCCTCTCCCAGACCATTTCTGCCTTTGGCTGAGTTTTTCTCCACATCTTGGTGTTTTGTCTGACGAGCCAGGGAAATCAGCCCTTAGCTGATACACTACTTACCACAGACAACATGTGGGTCACTGCTGCTCCCAGGTAGGCACTGAAGAGTGCTGTGGAGGAGAAAGGCAGTTCCTGGTGAGTTCAGCTGCTCATGGAGTACAACAGCAATGACAAACATCTCTCCTTCTGCCTTGGGGAGCTCAACCAATGATTATGATCCTGTCTGGGCACAACCCTGCTAAATCCCTCCCTGTGTCCCCTCCAACCTGGAGCATATGGGAGGGTCAAAACAAACAAACAAACAAACAAACAAACAAACAACACTGGACTGATGAAAAATGTGCAATGCCATAATGGGCTTTTGAAAATTGCGCTGACGTGGAAAGTATGTAGCTTGATGGATGGGGTTACATAGGAAAATAACCCACTCTCATCTGTCCTGCCTCCAGGGCTTGAAGGTGGGTCAATGACATTCAGAGCTAAATCTCTCTTATATGAGCACTGAATGAGCAATAGTTTCACTCCCAGCTCACTCTGATATTGAAATTTCATATGGAATTGCCTTATAAATAATTCTTCAACCCTGCTGTGTTGCCCAGCTCATGCCTTTGACCCATTTCAAGAGAATGGGGAGTGTGTACTGTCTAACTAGAGCAGAGCCCCACTCTTCTCAAAGATTAGCATGTCCTTCTTCAAAGAAGGAATTTGAGCCGGTATCTATGGCTGGAAAAAAACCACCCGTGATTCATCCAGCAACGAGCGAACAAACACAACTAATGACTCAAAACAAAGCTGATTTGATTTCAAAGACCTCAGTTAACACGTGCCCACCGATCACAGCTCTTTAAACACAGCTCTTGGCCAAAAATGAAAGCACAGAGTGCATGAAAGCCGTGGCTCCAACACGCAGCCCCACCACTCGTCAGCCTCGCCTACATCCATCTGCCTGCCTGGGGTGCCCATCTGGCTCCAGCCCCCCTCTGCTGTGAGGAGAGGTCTCTTCTCATCCTGTCTCACTTCAAGGGGAGGTGAAAACCTGCTGGGTACCTACCACAGGCCATGGCCAGGAGGTGTGCCTGCCAGGTGAGAGCCAGGAACATGCCCCCGATGGCAGCGCAGGACAGGGCGCTGTTGTAGCCCCACAGCCCCAAGTAGATTTGGTTAAACGGTGTTGCTAAGCTTAGCCCTGGAAAATAAAGCCAGAGAAATGTGTCATTCCTTGGCCAAAGGGATGAAAGCGGTGGAGAAGTGGCAAGAATCCAGATTTTCAAAGGCTCTGGCCAGCACTTGTACATGGGGCTGTTTGTAATCCTGTTGCTAGGGTCTAAAAGGGAATCATGGCAGAATTTTCCTGTTGCTGCTGAGCTGGCTTTGGTGATTTAATTTCAGCAGAACACACATGAGTGGATGAGCCTACATGTGAACCTTAAATGAATCCCTGAGGCCTGCACGTTCAGGCTGATGGCTATGACTTTCATTGATCTGCCCCTAAACCCACCAGGATACACCCAGAAATTAAGTACTTTGTGGTAAAAATTAATCTCAGCACAACAGACACTTTTTTCTTCTGAAGGTTTCCACCCTCATAAAACAAGGTAAGAGAATGGGGAAGTGAATCAAAAGAATTCTTAAAGCAGAAGTTTGAGCACATTTTGTTTCCAATTAGCCATTCTCCACTGGGTTAAACACTTGTGACTTTAATTGCTCCACTTATTGTAGTTCCTGTTTTACTCTCCATGCTTTTATACAAATCTGGATAAAACCATTACCTGCCAGTATCCCCGCTGCTGAGCCGATCACTGTGTGGACACAAAGGAGTGGAGAGGAGATAAATAAACCAATCAGGAAAATTCCCCCAGTCCAGGGGTTGTCACAACCATAAACCTGGCCCACGCCGACTGGGATGGATTGCAGGAGCTGTAGAAATTAACAAACCAAACAAGACAATTTGTTATCAGCTTTGTAATTTTTTTTTAAACCTATTTTTCTTGGCCAGGCTTACATTTGGCATTTATTGGATACAGTCTTTCTTTTTAATTGGAATATTTGGACAGGTCTCAGGAGACAGCAGGGCATTTCCACAGGGTTTCCCTTCAATGAAAATGAGTCATAGCTTGCTCCCTCGCCCTGAGCTCCTCTGCCAGGTTTTTGCTCTAAGATAAAAGGTAAAGATTTTGTGAAAGGGTTTAATCATCCTCTTTGCATGTGCTGATTTTTGCATATCCATAGGGACCATGAGAGTGAGCTTAGGGGATGGTTGGGATCCACTAGGAGTATGAGCAAGAGTTGCTGGGCTGGTGGGACAGAGCCCAGCTTGGTCACAGCTTAGAGATGGTTTTGAGGCACTTTTTGTATACAGTCGCCATAAAACTATGTGCCATGGTAAATGTTCTTTGAGAAATGTCACTTGTGGGTTTCTGTTTAGTGTCAATTAACTTCCTTTTCTTAATCACTCCCTAGGAAACCCTTAAAATAGTCAGCTGAGCCTTAGGAGAAAATAGTTACTCTGGTATCTGTATTGTTTATGGTGTAATCCAGGAGAATAAAATGTTCCTTTGGAAAGGTCCCACTTGAATATAAATTAAAAATGTGTGAATGTGCACCTGTGCCCAAGTTTTTAACCATTCCAACACAGTTATATCTGCTTGCTCATGTCTAATCAGAAAGATGCAATTTTATAAACAGCCTGTATCTGAAAAATTAAAATTACCCAGTGAACTAACTGGAATTCTCAGCACAACCTTAGCTATGGGGAGATGATCAGTATATGCATAGAAATAGAAATGGGTAATTAGATTCAAGAGAGTATTTGAAGATTATAATCTATACAATTGGATCCAACTGCACATGAAAAGATTCTCCTTTTCAAGCTGTCCAAAATGTAAATTCCTAGAGTAGAAAAAGTATTATATTTTGGAAAATAGTTCTCTTATAAATCAAATTTTGTACTGCCAGGCCATAAAGCAGCAAAAAAGGAGGTGGACCCACTGGAGCCAGTGCAGAGGAGGCCACGGAGCTGCTGCCAGGGCTGGAGCCCCTCTGCTCTGGAGCCAGCCTGGCACAGCTGGGGCTGTTGAGCTGCACAAGAGAAGCTCCAGGGACACCTCAGAGCCCCTGCCAGGGCCTCCAGGGTCTCCAGCAGAGCTGCCCAGGGACTGGGGACAAGGCCTGCAGGGACAGCAGCCAGGCAATGGCTCCCAGTGCCAGAGGGCAGGCACAGATTTTGGGCTCTTGGCAATTAGGAATTGCTGGCTGGGAGGGTGGGCAGGCCCTGGCCCAGGGTGCCCAGAGCAGCTGGGGCTGCCCCTGGATCCCTGGCAGTGCCCAAGGCCAGGCTGGACAGGGCTTGGAGCAGCCTGGGACAGTGGAAGTGTCCCTGCACATGGCAGGGGTGGCACTGAATGGTCATTTAAGGCCCCATCCAACCCATTCCATAGGAATTTATAAAGGAAGAGAATACATTTCTGTAGTGTTTTTAACTGTAAATGAAGGGGACTGTGACGCTTAAGACATCCTACCATGGTGATTTCAGCATCTGCCCAGGTGATGTTCGGTGTTCCCATTGCAGGACGAATCACAGTCGTGGGGAAGAAGAGGTTGTGTGGTCCTGAAGCAGCCAGGTAGAGGGTCAAGGCCAAGTTGAAAGGCAGGGTGAGAACAGGCAGGTCCCACTTAGAGAAAACTGCACTTAAAGCACTGGTGAAAATAGGGCTGAAAGAAGAGCAAAATGAAGCTTGTCAGAGGGGCAAACTGTAAACCTAGATGCAGAAAATTTGGTCTATTTAAAACAAACAAAAAAAAACCCAAACCAAACCAAAAAAACCCTTCTCCTCCTTCTATCTGTTTAATTTCTTCAATCTTTCTGATCAAATCAGAGACAGAAAGGGTCACTCCATAAATTTGCTACCCCTCCAAAGGCAATTATCAATGTACAGATTCCTGTCGTGTTATGTTAGTATGTATGGTGAATTTGCCAAACGTGAAGGAGACAGGATCCAGTGCTTTAATGGAGTTATTCCCCAGCTCAATCTCAGAGTTTATCTTTTATTTTTTAGCACCTGAAGTGGACTGAGACTATGGTACCCATGCTGGGTCTGAGTGAACTGTGAATGAGGCTGTGTGCCCTTGCTCAAGCTTGTGCATCAGCAATAAAAGCTGACATCAAAGTGACTGTAACACCACATGAAATTCAGGCAGACAAATTACAGGTGTGGTTTTAGCAATCTGCAGCTAGACATTTTGGGGTCAAAGACCAGGCTTCAAAATTTTTTGCTGGCCAAATACCTAGTGGATTATAGTGTCATATATACGAGTAAAATATTAGTAGTTGTTTGTTTTGATTAGTGTCAACCATCATGTCTTGGGACCACTGAACAGCTTCTGTGCTTGGAGAAGTAAATTTTCATGACATTTTTATATGGTGACTTAAATAGATGAAACACTTGTGGTTGATGATGGTAGGAAATAGTGAAAATAATGTTCCTCTTGAAACAGAAATGAATTGATGCATCACAGCAATATGACTCATGTTCAGAACATTGAATTACACATGATCAGCCACTGATTTTTGTTTTCCCCACTGGGATTATTTGTGATTATGTGTGTATTTTTATTTGTTTCTGGATTACATCTGAGTTTAAAAGTGTAAATAACAGCACAGATTTAACACTACATATGTGTTGTGTTGCCTTTCCACTGCTGGCTGCATAGAAATGCAGCAGCTCAGACTCATGTGTGGGGACTCTGGGGCTGGAAGGAGGAGCAGAGGAACCATCTGTCTTACCAGGTCATGGACACCAGTGCCACAGGCAGGAGGAGCCACCAGTTGTAGTCTTCATCAGCAGAGAAGACAGCCATCAGCAATCCCACCAGGACCCCGTTGTATCCGTACAGGCCTGCTGCTATGGCTGATCTGTGGGGAGGGAACAGCTGTCCTGAAGCCCTCTCCCCTGAGGATGCTTTGCTGACATCAGCCCTCCCTCCCCACCCAGCTGTGGCTCTGTTTGGGGATGTCCTGCTGGAACTCATCCACTGAAATTCGATTTTTCACACCTGGCTCAGCATCTACCCCCCCCAGCTTCTGCAGGTTTGTCCACTGTCCCCCTGCACCAGGTGCAGCTGCTGGGAGATCTCTCTGGCCCTAGCAGACCAGATACATGCCCAGTCAAGGCTGGATCACACAATCATAGAAGGTTTGGGTTGGAAAGAACCTTAGAGACCACCTTGTTCCAACCCTATGCCATGGGCAGGGACCCCTCCCACTAAATTCAGGCTCCTCATCCACATCAAACATCTAACACATAAATCAGCACTGAAGTGGCCACCTGAGGGGGAAAAGCATGGACTTACCTGTCCTGACCCAGAATAAGTGCTGTTAAAGTTGAGACAAGTGTTCCCACGCATCCTGTGAGTGTCCACCATGGGTTCTGCATCAGGAGCCCAGTCAGAATGACCAGCCCAGTGAGGGGGTTGTTGACAAACATCACCTGGGATATCCCACGCAGCACCCAGTCAAGGAGCTGGATCACGAGGGGTTTGTCTGGAAAAGATCAAATCCAGCAATAAAACAAGCCCCCTAAAGTCTGCAGATGGTACTGATTTGGGATGTATTTTTGAAACTCAGGAAAAGTTTTGGCAGTGGGACTTGGCACCACGGCTGAAGCAATGAATCAACAAGACTGTAAAACCTGACAGGGATTTATTATGGTCCACAGTGAAGGCTTACAGCTGGAAAACTGAGATGAGCAGTGAGGTTGCCAGAACCCTGTGTTATAAAGTACCCTGGACCAGATTCATATGAACCAGCTAATTTATGATGTCTGTGGCTCAGATGGCAAATCGTGTGTGTATCCCACTGCTGATTTATCACAGGGACCAAACACACCTACCTGTGTGTAATTTAACTTCACAGTGGCATTAGGCTTGACAGAAACTGCTCAACTGAAAGGACATGGAGTGTTAAGAAGAATGGCAGAGTACAGAATAACCATCCAGGGCTATATTCTGTGGGACTAAATTCACTTTGTACATGGCATGCTGGGAGGTAAATGTCATCTCAGACATCCCCAAGATTTAAGCACTATGTGGATCTCTGCACAAAGCTGATTTTTTCCCCTACAAAACGGACATAAATCAGGGTAGAGGTAATTTCTCTACTACTCTAACTTGAATCACATCACTAAGAAGTTAGTTATTACTCCTTTGATATACTTTTTTTTTTTTTGGAATCCGCTGTCATTAGTCATGATGAAGTAGGTTTACCTTTCAGCCAGGTTCCAAAATCCTTCATGTCTCCAGTGAGGTAACCCACAGCTCTGCAGAAACTCTTCCCACCAGTGCTCAGTGGATTCTGCTTCACTGGCATTCTTTCCCCCATGGTTTCTATCTTGACATCAACACAGTTTTCCATGTTGATGTTCTGAACCTTTGGTAAAATTCAAGGGAAAAGAAAAAACAAGAGTTCATTACAATGTCTCTTTCTGATCCCTGCTTATTCTCCTTGCCACATTACTGCTCACCACATGGTACTTTGGAACCAGAAAGAGGAAAATCCTTACTCTGAGCACCTGATTCTTTTGTGTCCATGAGCACATTCCCTCTTCACATTCCCTGTCCTCCCAGACTTCCATGCAGTTATAAGAATATGTCTCATTTATTAAGCTTCTCTGCTGCTTAACCCATACTTCCAGTTTGAATTCATCCATCAGCCATCAATAATAGGCACCTAAATTCAGTTTTATAATCATCTATTGGGATCAGTTCACCCTTCTTGTGAGCACAGGCTTAGCCTGGGGTTGTCCATGGTGCCTTATTCCATAACTCACTTGCATTCATACATTCCTTTTTCTCATTTGAACTGCACTTTAAGCTGACCAAACTTTAGAAGTACCCAGCATTGACTCAAGAGTTTGATGCCAGAATTCACCGTTCTTGCTTTCCATTCTGCCTTAGCCATGTTGCTTTATTCTCTGCTGAGACAGTTTTGGGGACTGCATGTTGGAAGCTGTAGTAAGAAACCCTCGGAGACGAATGAAAATACACTCATTAAATTTACCTAGTGCTATAAAAAGTTTAAATAGGGTAGGGGACTGTTACAGGCCCAGCAAAGGTGTTTAGGCCTAAATAAAGTGTTTGGGATGCAGGAGATGGGGTCCCCTTTGGGACATACACCCTTTGCATAAGGGGTTGCTGGAATAACCTTTGGCACCTCATACAGCCTAGACAGCATTATTCAGGCACATGGATCAGAGGCTTACACCTAACATTAAAAATCAGTGCCTATAGCCAATTCATTGTTTGTCCAAGAGCCAATTCTAAATATGAAGTCACCAAATAAATAAAAATCCCTGTGCCTGGAGCATAGCCTGTTTCCTGAACTAATTCTTGGTGATTATCAAGCAAACACCAAAGTGTGTTGCTGTGTGAATACAGAACCAGTGGTGCTTCAGGTCTCACTGGTGAGTGCCAGCTTGTGCAAGAAGTAATGAATTTATATTAGGAGCTGATAGTCTAAATAGGATGATACAGACACATCGGTCTTGTGTTAGTTCTTGACTCTCTCAAAACTTTATTAAAGGCCTTGTAAACGTGTGGGGAGAGAACCCATAGCTCAGAAACACAGGTGCTGAGTACTTAAGGTGCTTCACCCCTGGGCATTGCACTGCCAGACCCTCCAGTGTGGTTAAGCAGCTCTGAGTCTGTGTAGGGGAAAGCCTGGTCAATGCACCATTGGTTAATCCTGGCCATTTTCTTGTTCTTGTGGTACAAGAGGGATGGCGGTGACATTTCAGGAAGGAATAAATATTTGCACAAATGAAAAAATGGGCATTTTCTGCCTTCTGGAAGAGCTCAGCTAATAAAAGGATAGGTTCTAGATGAGATGCTGATTACAGGACCAGTAAATACAGAAGAGTATTGAGTTTGGCTTTGTGTAGGACATGAAGGTAAGGACCTGGAATAAAAAGGCTAAGAAAGAAAAGAAGAGGAGGAAAGAGTGGTGCTAGGAATGGTGTCCTGATACAGGAAGGCTTTTTTTTGGGTCTGTTATAACTTATTATGTTAATTCATTAACTATCGCTTTTTTCATACTTTGTTCTGGAATAAGTGAATGGAATATACTTTCAGTTAAATCAGAATTTCCAGCCAAGATAAACTCTCTCCATTTGGTGAAAGTGCAGATCCTTTCCTGAAAGTGAAAGATCCTTTCTTTTCAAAGGATCTCCCTCTTTATCAGCTTGGGCTTTCCCTGTTGCTAACCTGTAAAATGAAGTGCTGCTGCAGTGCAGAGCAGTGCTCTGAGACCCTGGGTGTTCCCTTGCACGCTGAGTGAGGAGCTGTTTGCACTCAGGGGTCTGCAGAATGGGATGCAATGTGCATGTGAAGTGTTGCAGTCACTGTCCACTCCACTTGTACAGTGGAGATAAAAAAATGGAAGAGGCTGAGGGCCTGAATTCACCAAAAAATGGACGTATTGCTGGCAATAGTCAGGCAATAGGCAAGAGTGAGCTGGCAGTGCTCCTCTGCCCTTTCCGGGGGCAGAAATGAAGCCAGCTCAGTGCAGCTGGCACGGCAATCAGACCAGGTGACCTGGTGAGTCACTTGCACTAACCTGTTTCCAACTTCACACCCAGTGAATGCCCAGCGAGTCCCAGAGCATTCAGAGTCACAGGGGCTGCAGGGTGATCCTGGTTACCTTCTGTCCTGCAGGGCTGCTCAACCCGTGTTCATTATGTCACAGAATCATGGAATACTTTGTGCTGGAAGGGACCTTTAAGGCTCACCTATTCCAACCCCTCAGGCACTCCCATTTGAGCTTGGCATTGTCTTTCTCTAGAGGGACCACAGGAATTTCATCTGTTCAGTAGAGCTTGTGGTGAGTGACAGGACAAGGGGCAGTGGCTTCAAACTGAGAGAGGGCAGGGTTCGATTAAACATCAGGAAGAAATTGTTCCATGTCAGATTCCCTGTCAGAGATTGCCCAGAGAAGCTGTGGTTGCCTCTGGATCCCTGGAAGTGTTCAAGACCAGGATAGACAGGTCTTGGAGCAAACCGGGATAGTGGAAGGTGTCCCTGCCCATGGCAGGGAGGGGGACTAGATGAGCTTTAAAACCCCTTCCAACCCCAACCATTCTGTGATTTTTTATGCTAAGAGAGAATGAAACCATTATTGAGCAGCCTCCTCACCTGCAGAGCAGCCAGGTGGGAAGTGGGTGTAGGCCAAGAAAACCTTTGGTTTGGGATGGGGTCCTCATGACACAGTGAAGACCCAGATCCAGCCCCACTGGTTTCATGACTTCCCTGAATCCCATCCCAGGCACTGTGTCGGGGCTGCATCCTATCTGAGTGAGTTTTGTTGTCACCACAGCCCTGAGGCTTGTCCCGTCTATTCAGAAACACAAAGTATGAAGGATTTGCACTATTCTACTGAGTTTTCCAATAGGAGCATAAAGAGGTAGTGAAACACTTGGAAACTGGCACCAGCATAAACTTTTTTAGGCATTTTTAGCGATTTTATAAAGCAGTACCTACCATATATATGCATAGATTAATGATTTGTTAACACATTGTGTTGCTCCAGGGAGTAGGTGTTAGCAGGTATTTAGGAAAGGAGAGAATACAGAAGGTGTCTTATCTCAGAACTGTGGATATGCTCAGAGAATTTTAACACAGTGATATCTGAATAATAATGCAGACCAAAGTGTACATGTTCTGATGGGGATTTCATGTGTGCTGGTCTGCAGCAGGTCTTTTGAAGACCTGCAGCTGAAGTTATGCAAACACATGGTTTTCACTGAAAGCGTTATTTTTTCTTAGTGCGCAAAGCAAGGAAATGGAGGTAATTGCAAAAGGAGTGTTCTGCTGGAACAGACTGCTTGGCTTCTGCAGGGAGGTAGGTTTGGTAATTTTTTTATTCTTGATTTCTATTAGTCCAGGGAAAAAAAAAAAAATTAAAGACTAAGTTCTGTTCTCAGGCAGCTTGGAGCACACTGCCTCGTCTCACATAAACTCTTGAGAGGTGTTCCAGCCCTGCAGTGCAAACTCCCAGTACTGGTATGTGACTGGTGAGATACAGGAGCAGCAGCAGAACCCAGGCAGAGCCAGTCTGAACACACTTTTCATCTCAGTGCTGCAAGTGCAAGTGGTTTGTAGTGTGCTGTAAGTGCAGAGAAACTACTGAAACCCATTTTCATGGGAAGTGAGAGCTTCCCATGAAACAAAGCAGAAAACATAGAAGATGTTTCTCTTTTGTGAAGATGAAATCATCACAGGGCCGAGATGTTAATCTACCGTGCTTTTTAATCATCCTTTCAGAGTTAATAAATGTCCTGTAGCAAAGTGCTGACGTTATGCAACCCCGTGTCTCCCTAAATCAATTTTCCTTCCACTGGTGTGCACTTCCTCCCTGTCAGGCCGTACCCACGGCATCCCAGTCATGCCTTCCAAAGCTGGGGCTGCCCTCCTGCAGCACCTGGCCCTGCAAACACTCCTTTATCCACCTGCTGAGGACGAGACAAGCCTGGCCACAGGTTGGTTTTGTGTTGTGCATGCTAAGAGCGGTGTTGTGCTTGCAGCAGGGAGAGGGACAGAGTTTTTAGTTTGGCTGATTAATATTCCAGGCAATGGGTGCTTCCAAGCTTGGACACGGGGCTTTTACCTGTGGAAATGCAGCAAAGCTATCTAGCACTTTCTCTTCTTTCTGGAATTTTCCTCTCTCCCTGCCAAAATCCAGGTTTCTCTGAGGGTTTAATTTATGGTGAGGTGTTTGTTTGTGCAAGGACCTGCTACCGCACAATCACAGCCATTGTATCTTGCATTCTCTGAATTGTTGCTGTGAAGTCTGCGGGCAGCCAAGCTCTGTGAGCAGCCTGTTTTTAGAGGAATTCCTGCATCCAAGCACAATAGGAGGAAAGGGCCAGACTCTCTGCAGCTCTAATTCCAGCAGAGCCCGTGTGATGTTACCAGGGGTGTAGTAAAGCTGGATTAATATTGTGTTAGGCATAGGAACACACGCAAGCACAAGCACAATCCTTGAAACAGGTTATAATGCACTTGACCCTCACTGGAAGAAAATAGCTCAGGTTCTCCCATAGAAGGTATATTTCAAAGTATTAGATCAAAAGAAAGCTTACACCTCAGATTCAAATATTCATTAAGCTCACATGCAATTCAGTTTTCAGAGACCTCTCTCTCAGGGACAGAGAAATACAGAGACACTCTCTCATCAGCTGTGTATTATTACTATGTGGGCATTTTCATTTGGCAGAATGGAAAGGCAGTAAAAGGAAATGCTAAAGAGTTCTGGTTATTTCTTTTAAAAATTTATTTCTTTTCTCTATTTCCTCCAAGGCTCAGCCACCTGGCTATGCAGTACTAATAAATCCTCACCCTGCTAGAAACTGCTTGATAACTCGTATTCTTGTGCTCCTCCTGAGCCTCAGCTGCTCTCCTTCAGCAGGGCTGCTCAAATGCTGCTTGCCAGGTGTTTTGAGGGAGAGGAAAGACCCAGGTAAGTCAGTAACAGGGTGCATTAAAAGGAAAGAACAGAGTGCTCTTACCTCTCAGACGAGCTTGGGAGGAGCTGTAGGTTTGCTGGTTAGGCCAGAAGGAAAGTAGGGAAAAAGAAAATGTCCCACCAGCTTATATAGGCTAGCATGGCTCCTGTCCTGATATTACTGATTTGTTTCTCCTCCCACTTAGTGAGCTCCAAGTGAATGTTAAGAAAGTTCCCCTTTGAATTCTCCACCTTTCCTCTTGCTCTGTCCTGGGTCTCTTGCCAACAATCTATCCAAATGTCCTCTTTCCTGCTGGATTTTTTAAGGTTTTTTTTGTTTAGTTTTTAAAATTATTTTATTTTTACTTTTTCCTTTTTTTAAAACAAATTAATTCTCCTTTAACTTTGTCCTTTCTCCTTCTCTACCACTTAAAATAAAAGAAGATTTTGAAATGGACTCTCAGTATACCTGAGCTTGACCTCAAGTTCATCCTCAGCATTATCTTCCTTATCCAATGCAACTTAGCATCCTTCCCTATCAAAATTCTGACCTGGGAATGTGCAACACAGCATTTTGTGTTCGGCAGCCTATCAAGTTTTCCTGTTTCTGGGTACCTTTCAGAAGCACTGTTCTGTTAATGAAATGCAGTGGAAGACCGGGTGACCTTCCAATGTTTAATTGCTTTTATATATTATTTGAGAAATTCAAGGGGTATTTTTCTTTCTTTTTCTTTCTTCTCCTTTTTTTTTTTTTTTTTTTTTTAACCTATCCTCCCCATCTCACTGGAGGAATCTGAAATATCAGAAGTGTTGCATATTTGAGAGGTTTATAGGGCTGTGAAAGTGCTGCAAGTGAGAAGAGGCTGGAGAGGGAAGTCTTGAATGGTAATGCAGGAGAAAGGGTAGAGAAGAAGATGGTGAACTTAAGGGACCTTATAGGCTAATTTAATCCATTGTAGAATTCTCTTTAGGACTCTTTCACAGTGATGGCTGAGAGAAGCAACCTTGCAAATTGAGCTGCGTGCTGGAGAGAATGGTTTATTGTTAAAGCAGAACCCATCGAGCTTTGTGACTTTGCTTCCCCCAGCCCTGTGGAAGCAGCCTCGGCATGCACACGAGCTGGAGGGGTGTTATTGTCTCTGCACTCATTCCTGGGGTGCATCTCTTTCGATGGAGGTGTTTTTAACAGCAGACTGGATTTTTTTCTCCCCTCAGAGGAGGGCATCTGATATAAGCTGTCAGCTTAGCATTGCTGCAAGAGCTAGCCTTCCTCTGATCAAACAGGCAGCAGCCCCTGTGAGTGAGCCAGACACTGCCATCCTACGCCTTTGCACCCAGCAGAACATGAAATTTTGCAGGGGAAGCTGCCTCACTCTAGTGCAGTTAACATATTTTCCCTTTACCATTAATTTCTCCTCGGGCTGCCTTTGCTTTCTGACTGGTGAAATGAATCCTTGCATGTCCAAAGAAGGGAAATGCATTGGGTGATTTGGATGGCAGAGCCTCACAGGGAGTCTGTTCAGACTGAGTTTTGATCTTCACACCTCTCACATTTCAGAGATGTCCAGGCCTGGCTTCAAATTATTTCAAGCAACATCTCTTCAGCTCTCCCTCAAAGGTGTGCAGCACATGGGGCAGGCAGGGCTCACTCCTGGGTTGTGCTGTAAGGTATTTATTCCCTCCAGGGAATCACGGATTCCCAGAATATTCTGAGTTGGAGGGGACCCACAAGAATCATCGAGTCCAGCTCTGAAGTAAAAGGCCCATAGAGGGAATGAACCCACAGCCTTGTCCAAATTAGCAGCATGCTCTGGCCAACCGAGCTTTTCCCATTCCAGGGTGAGGAGATGGGAAATGAGGAATTCCGGGTGAGTTATTGGGAATGGGAGTGGGAAACAAGAGGATGTTACTGGGAATGGGAGTGAGAAACACGGGAGTCTGAAGGAGTTACTGGGAATGGAGAGGGAGAAATGAGGATTTAACTGGGAATGGGAATGGGAAATGTGGAATTCCGGGTGACTTCCTGGGAATGGAAAACGTGGAATTCTGGAAACTGGGAGTAGGGGAGGGAAATAGGAAATTCTGGGTGAGTTCCTGGGAACGGGAAATGAGGATTTGGGTTGGTTACAGAATCCCAGAATGTTTTGGGTTGGAAGAGACTTTAAAGCCCATCTCATTCCACCCCCTGCCTTGAGCAGGGACACCTTCCACTATCCCAGGTTGCTGCAATCCCTGCCCAGCCCAGCCTGGAACACTTCCAGGGATGGGGCAGCCACAGGCAGGGACTGTGCCAGAGCCTCCCCACCCTCACAGGGAGCAATCTCTTCCTAATACCTGATCTCGACTGCTCTCTGTCAGCACGGAGCCACTCCCCCCTGTGCTGTCACCACCCGTACAAAGGAGCCAGATTCAGGACTGCTCTGTCTGATTCTGGTGCCTTAATGAGCTGCTTGACAGGTTGGAGCGACACACAAAGAAGCCAGTGGCTGGCAGGTCAGTGATGGATATCTTGGAGTGGAGCATTGTTCGATTATCAGAGCTGGTTAATCAGTAACAGGATCACAGCCTGCTGATGGGAGTGAGGCCCCTGGCAGAGCCTGCTGCTCTGGGATGGAGAGCAGGGAAAGCTTCCAGTGCCATGTGACGGGATCTCTGGATCCCAGGTGCAGCCAGCTGCTGGAGAGGTGGATGCAGGAATGCCTCCCTGCAGCTGTGTGCCCTAGGAAAACCTTCCTGGTTGCCTGAGGACTGAGATTCCCCCTGTATAGGACTGTTGTAGAAAGGTGGGAATGATAGAAAACCCAGGTGTGACTCAGTGCCAGTTCTGGTGCCCAGCACTAACCTCCAGTGCTGTAAGTGATGTAGGTATCCTTTGGGGTTCAATGTAGGAAAACTGAACTTGCAATGGCCATTCCTAGGCAAAAGGATTGAGATGTGCACGTTTGTCATGTAGCTGTCACTTACCACCTGCCTGGGAGTGGGCCACCAGCTCTGGGAGATGAGGTAAATGTGTGCAAATTGATCATGCAGGTGACACAGGGGACTAGAGAGTTTCCTCTTGATTTTAGGCATGTGTGAAGACCACTTGGTGCTGAGGACAAGGCAGCTGGTGTTGGTGTCTGACAGCTAAGCTCTGTGTCATTTAGGAGGTCTAAATCTGTGACTTACCAGCTCTCTGTTGGAGAAGACGCTTGATGTTCTTGTGTGCTCTCTGGGAAGGTGTCTCTGAGAAGAGACACCTTGGACCAAGCCCAGTGCTGGACGTGGTGAGAACCATGTCACCACTGGATCTCAACCAGACACAGCACCAGAAAAAAGCTGAATGATCCCTGACTGGTTTAGCTCGCCCGGCAGGAGCTGCCTGGCTGCATCAGCTGGGTACAAAGCTTGAGCTGGTCAGCTGTGCCAGGAAAGATTCTAATGGCCCTAATTCAGCTTCACACACTTTGGCTTCA
This sequence comes from Agelaius tricolor, assembly GCF_023055355.1. Taxonomy (NCBI): domain Eukaryota; kingdom Metazoa; phylum Chordata; class Aves; order Passeriformes; family Icteridae; genus Agelaius; species Agelaius tricolor. Next base: position 55,477,193 of record NW_027269264.1, on the reverse strand, counting down.
CTCCTTTCTCAAGCCTAAGTGGCCTTGAAGTGGTGCATTAAAACCACTTGGTAGCAGATTGGCTTTTACTGCTGTTTTTGGCTGCACTCCTTGACTCGGCTTTTACCGATGGGAATAGGCCTGCTCAGGGAGCTGCATCAGCTCCTGGACTCCAACAAGTGCTTTAAAATGGTGTAAATCCTTATACAAAGCTTTGCAGGTGGCTAAACCCCAAGTCCTGGTCTGCTTTTGCCAGGCTGGGGGGTGGATATGTGATGCATGACCAGTCTTTGGGAGGGAAAGGGAGGGATCCCTTCCCTGGAAACGCTGACAGAATTCCTCCTAATGCAGCCCACAGAGAGATTGGCTTTCTCGCTGCAAGGACCCCTTGCTGCACTGTGGTCATCTTGGTGACCACCAGGACCCTCCAGGCCTCTTCTTTTGCTGCTTTCCAGCTGGAGGGCCACCAGCATATACGGATGGAATTGTTCCTCCCCGGATGTGGGACTCCACACTTCTTCTGGAACTTGAAGGGGTTCTTGTCAGCCCATTTTTTCCAGCCTGCTGATCACCTCTGGATGCCAACACAGCCCTCTGGTATACCCAACACAACTTCCAGTTTTGTGCCTTCCCCAAATTTGCTGAGGGTGCTCCAACACTCTGATCTTTAATTAAGAAGTAAACTTATTATGCCTGGCTTGCACCACTAATGACTGGGCTCTACGTGTAATTTGTGCCACTAATTATAACACTTTGAGCCCAATTTTCAATCCAACTTTCTTCACATTTATTTAGCCCATACTCCTTTAACTTGTCCGTGAGGATGTTATGGGACAGGGTGTCAAAATAAGGTGATGCTCCAAATTTGCTACAGCGAGGTAAGGGACTTTTGCAGCTCACCTGGGCTGGCAAACCTAATGTTTCACTTCCAGAAGTGCTGCCAGTCTGTGGCTCTTCTGAGGTGTGTGGAGAGCTGGCAGTGGTAATGGAAGTGTGGCAGGAGTGAGAGAGAGCCCATGTCCTGGCTGAGGACACAGCTGCTCTGGCCAGCCATGGTCTGTCCTGTCCCACAGGCTTGAGGAGCAGGTCAGCCCCCACCAACATCTGTGGCCACTTTGCTTTTCATCATCTTGTTTTTAGGAGTGAGTAAAGAGTGGAAAAATCTGTTTCAGCACAGAGCACCACAGGGCCTGTCACAATCTTGGACTTGTTTGCTAAGAGCAATAGTTTTGGGTTTATACAAAGCCAACAGCCAAATGGGAATGGGAAGCTTCTATCCCTGCGTTTTGGCCTGTAAAACTCTCTAGAGAAAGCTGCTGTTTGACATTCCCCTGCGGGCAGTGGGATGGGGCTGGGTACAGACCGTGCTCTGCTCCAGTGTCCGTCTCCCTCTCGTGGTGTGACTCCAGCACAGCCACATGTGCAGCTGTGGGAATTGCAGCAAATATTCACATTTCCAGTTTCAGAGGACTCACAAACAGCAGTTCCCTTGCCCTGGCACAGTCCAAACTCTGTGTGCTCTATCTGCTGCTCTGTGCACTGCTCTTAATTATGAATGCTCCCAAAATTTTCAGTTCTCCTAATGCATCTTAATGATGCACTTATCTCCTCTTCCTTCATGCTCTGTCCTTTCTGTCCACCTGGACATGCTCTCATGACTCACCTTCTCAGTCCATGCAGCTCCAAGGGTGCATAAATGATACCCAGCTTATTGATTAGGAGTGGCAGTCTCCGTAACCTGGGAAAGGAGTGGGGCAGGAATCTGTGAAGAGCAGGTTGTAGCTGTCCCATAGCTACAGCAGTGTGTAAAAAAGATCTGCTCTGCCATGGCAAAATAAGTGGCAACTTCAGAGAGAGGTGCAGACTCTCCTCTTGCAGGCTGGTGCTCTGAGTCCTGGGGTACAAAACAACTCCTCTGTTTCAGCTGCAAGTTTTTCAAGGTATTTATTCAAAATGTTGCTGCTAGTGGGAGGGGGGAATGGTTTGGAAAGGCACCAGTTAGCCAAGGCCACCACATGCCAAAGACTGCAGTGGTGGTCCAGCAGGTTGGTGATGAGGAGCTGCCCCCTGGCACCATCCCATTCACCAGTGCCAGGATTCCCATGGTGTCCAGCTCAGGAAATGTGTCTGAGGCTCCAGGAAGGACCAGACAGTCATGTGTGTAATGAAACCCAGTGAAATACAGGTCAAAGAAAAGTCCAGTGCGTTGTTCTGGCTGGTTCCCCTTGTTTGGCTTTGTGTCCCTTTCCCTTTTCCAGTCAGCTGGATAATTTTTCCTGGAGCAATGGACATTTCTCCAGTCTTGTCTGGCTGTCTGTGGTGATGAGATTGAGTAGCAAGTCCTGGGACTCAGGAGCTGAGAGGGAGAAAAGCTCTCTGGTTCATGCCTGAGTCTGAACCTCAAGGCTGTTTTTCTGGTCATCTCTAGCAGGGCAGACTGGATCATCCACTTTAGAATCACAGCATTATAGAACAGTTGTTCAGAGAAGAGCTTTGAGATGATTGAATCCAACCATTATATTGAATCAGTCTGAAGTACTGGAGGGGTTTGAAGGCCTGAGGTTGACTGTATTGCTGTATTTCAGAAAAGATGGGACACTGAAACTGAAATAATTCTAAGTTTCAGCTTCAAACCTCTCTCCTGCTCTCCTGGCTCCAAGGAAAAGCCCAAATTCAAAAAGGCTCTTTTTCTAAACCTACCTAAAGACAGCAGGATCCTGTTAGAACTAACAGAGCTGGCCAGACTTACCTCTTTTTATGACACGAAGCGAAATGTTTCTCTGCTTCTTCATTTACTATTGCAATTTGAGAGTCAATTCACTTCCCTGCATCCACTCTCAGCTTAATAAACTTCCCTGCCCTTTCTGCTTCCCTTGCCCTGATGGCAGGGCAGTGAGGCTCACCCAGGGTATGGCTGCTTCCAAGGAAATAATCCCTTCTCACAAAGCTGTGTGTTGTAGGGATATATGTGTTAGGCCTTAACATAGAGCAGAATGCAATAATTTTTCCAGCAAGAAACTCTTCCAGCCTATAAATCCCAGTGATTGCTACTTTCTTGCCAAGTAGTTCTTACTAAAAGTGGAAGATGCTGTACACAGCATGGGTTGCTGATCAACAAGAGAAAGAGGACTGGCAGCATCCAGAAATGAAGCATCAGACAGTAGGAACAAGTGAAAATTAATAGTCAGTGCAATGGATAGAGGGAGAGTTACTCTGGCTGTGGGTGGTTACGCGATTTTGCAAGCAGTGCTACAAAGTGACATTTTCATGCACAAGCCCAAACGGGTAAAAATCTATTTGCAAAAGATTTCACATTTTGGGGTAGGAAAAAGAAAAAAAAAAGTCATATCTATTCGGTAACTCAGTTTCTGTGAAGGTAAATGTCCTAAATGTGATTTAATTTGCACAAGTGAATTAAGCTCACTTGGCAACAGCAAGAAAGCATTGCTGGCTGACAGTTTGTCATCACCTCTGATTTTTTTGTTTTCTCCAAAGACAGGAAGTCTATTCCTGATTTCTGGCTGAGTGGTTCTGCAGAGTAGAGATTTTTGGAAGACAGAGCAACGGACCTGTCAGCACTTGGCTGAAATGAAGGAAGTGTGGAAAAGCAGTGCCAGGTACAGGACAAAGTGTGCCGGAGGAAAAATACTCCAGACCATCCTGGACACAGGTCAAGGATGCTCTTTGCAATTCAGTGCACAGCACACCTTAATTTGCAGGGGCTGGGATGTGCTAAACAGCCCCAACAACTGTGCATTTTGCGTGGTGATGTAGCTGGATGCTTTTGGAAGGGCTTCAGCACACACTTGGTGCTTCAACCCTGCTGTGCTGTGTGAAGATGCACATTTTGGGAGCAGGGATTTGTGTCTGCCTCGGCTGTCTATGCAAAAAGCTGCCCCTGGAGGTGGATGTGAAGATGCAGCTCCATGAGACTTTAAGCTCTTGAGTGCACAGAGGTTACTGAGTGCACTCAGGAGCTGCTGAATGACAACTCAGAGATACCCAAGCTCATTGCTGGGCAAAATGTGGTGGGAGAAACCTTTGCTTCCCACGCAGCCTTCCCATGTCTTATCCCACCAATGGGATGTGTGAATTCCAGCTGTGGCAACAGCTGTAGGAATCTGTAAAAGCCCCCTGAGAACTGTAAAGTCAGCTGCAATCAAGGGCTTGTTTCCTGTTTGAACTGCTTCCATCTCCCAAATTAAAACTGATGTAGAGGAAGAGAGAGTGAGGGAAAGCATTCAGCAAACAGGTTTCCCCCTCAGAGTGGGGATATTTCTGCAACCCTGGCAAATGTGATCTACAGAAAACCTAAATAATTCTGCAGTGTTGGACAAGATGTCTGTCTTTGCAGACTGGAGATGTCTGGCATGGACAGAGCACACAGCAACTCCCCAGCAGCTGGATATTTTTAGGAATTATCTTATTCTGATAAGTTTTGAAGTTTTGGGTTTTTCAGCTTATAGGAAGGCCCCATGTTGCTTGACTGCCCCTCTGGAATACAGAGCCCTCCCTGGTACTTTCTTCTGCCTGCTGGGATGCAGGCTGGCTCCCTGTGCCAGTAGCCTAGGTGCTGGGGAGAAATGCACACTCTCCTGTATCTGATGATTTCAGGCTCCTGAATCAGTGCAGGTCTGCACTGATTGCTTGCAGGTATGGGAAGAAAAGGTGTCACATTGCAGAAGGGCTGAAGAAAAGGAAAATATTTATTTTAACTTCACAGCAATGTTGAGTGGAGCAAGGGGTAGGGCCCAGGCTCATCAAAGCCGCTCTGGTTGCTTGAGAGTAGAGTCCAACAGGGAAATCTGTTCATCAGACTTTAACCCACTGTGCTTTGCTGGCCTGTGAGTGCCAAGCAGTGATGCAGCCACTTCTCCCCATCACTGTTTGGAAGCACAGCACTGGGTTTTCCAGGTCTGCACCTCCCTGGTGCCACCACCTCCTGTTGTGGTCTCCTTCTGTGCTGCTCTTCCCATCAGCTCTTCACCCCTGACTTTTTTGTTTTCTCCAAAGACAGGAAGACTCTACCTGATTTCTGGCTGAGTGGGTTCTGCAGAGCAGAGATTTTTGGAAGACAGATTAGGTCTCAAAGAAGATCAGATGATGGAAACCAGTTTTAGAGTGGAGATCAGGAAAAAATTCATTATGGTAAGGGCTGTCAAACACTGGCACAGGTGCCCAAGGCAGTGATGGAGCCCCCATCCCTGGAAGGATTTAAATGCTTTGTGGATGTGGCACTTGGGGAACACAAGCTACTGACAAGTTTAGCAGTGCTGGGGGAATGGTTGGAGTTGAGGATCTTTGAGGGCTTCTCCAGCCTGAAGGATTCTGTCCTTCTGTGAATCAGGAGGGAAACTTTGTGCTCCAGCAATGAGGATGCTGCAGTGCAGGTGGCAGCGTGGCTCTGACCTCTGCTGCAAATGTCCACGGGGAAAGCAAATCCCTTCCCTCCACCTTCCCTCCGTGCAGCTTTGCTAATTATTCATGAGGGGTCATTACCAGGTCAGTCATCCTGGAGCCACCAATGCTCAAGCCAAGACATCTAAATGGCTTGCCCCAGCTTTTTCTCTATGAGTTCTCTGACTGGTCTTACTAACAGAAGAACCTATGTCTATGGGAGAAGAGTTGAGAACTTCCTCTCAAAGAGCAAAGTTGCCTTTTTTTTTTTTTTTCCTTTTAGGGGGTATGAAGCAAATGCAAGAGTTTGAAAAATGATATTTGAAGCAATAAAGTAAGCATTTTTCTTGGAACTGCATGGTGTAAGCTCTCTTGTAATTCCTTCACTTTGCTAAGTCTGTTCTGCTTTTTAATTTTTTAAGGCAAATTTTTAGGAGGTTGGTTTTTTCATGTGCTATGGCTAGGCCAGGTGTTGGTTTGTATAGGAACATTTATTTAATGATGTTTAAGGTGGAGGTGAGCTGGGTGGAATGATGACTCTAACTGCAGAAGAAACTTTTTTTCTCCTTTAATGGTCATATTTGTTTTATGTTAGACCTCTGGGAGCTGTCGCAAAATTATTAGTCCCACTGAACACTGTACATTTTTTCTCTCTTAATGAAAATTTTTATAGAACTCTCTAGGTATCAGACTGCTGGGCTACCACTGATAGCTTCAGTTAGTGCTTTTATTGTCTGCTGTTCCCTTGCAGGAGACACTTGATTTGTCTTGCCTGTTTTCAAGAATTATTAGTACTGGCTATAGTTACTCAAATCTTTTGATTAGCTAGGGACTTAAAAAAGCTGTTTATACTCTATTTTTTTATGGAAGGCTTCAGCTCTAGAAATTGCTTTACTAATTGATTTTAGGATGGATTTTCTTGTGGCTGAGGAATTAATGCCTGCAGTGGCACTTAGATGACAAATCCTTTCCAATAGCCATATTGTGCCTGGGCTTCACTGTTATTTTTAGGAAAACAAACAATATGTTTGGCATAACTAACTGCAATTGTGGTTTTTCTTCACATATATGGTGAAGAAAAGCATTATTTTGCAGTAATTTTCCCAGTAACCTTGCATTTCTAGTATTCAAATATTTCTCTAACGCTGTGCATGAGCTAAATTAAACTGTTCATGAATAAGCTCTCCTAGTTTCTGTGTGCTTCATATTTCATTGACTGCTGTAGAGAGAAGGTCTTCAGACAGTTGTGTGTCACCTCTTGTGTTATTCTGCCTCTCTTTGTCTCTCTACAGCAGCAGCAACAGGGGGATGTCCCCGATCTTGCAGTTTGCAGTGATCTCAGGAGACTGCTTTGGTGCTAGCATTAGTTTGCTGATATCATGGCTCAAAAGAAGGGAGGAAGTAGGACCTAAATATTACCCGAATTCCTGGAATGGCCTCCCTTGTTTAAAAAAACCCAAACATCTGAACATAAACAAAAAACGTGTTTTTGTCTCCCAGGATGAATTAATTTTTGGATGCTGTTCTGTGGGACATTTAGAGGGGTGGCAGATGCTGGTGCTGCTGGATTTAGGTGATTAAGGCACAAATAATCCCATGAGCACTACCCAGGCTCACCTTTTTAAAAAGTGGTTTTTGGAGGTGGGATCCCACCTGTTCAGAAATACTCGCATGGATCTGCAAAGCAGTCCCTCATCGTGAGGCAGAGAGGACAGCTTCTGGTCTGAGTGTTTGTGGTTGCATAGTCCCTTTGGATTTTAAATCTTCACATCCCTTGGGTCTGTGATTTTAAACTGAGCTGGTAAAACAACTTTAGAGTGTGGAAGCCTTTCTGTCAGGCCTTCTTCACAGAGGTTTTGGCAAAGGTTCCTGAGAAAATGTTCCTCCTTAGGGCAGTTGGATCTTCCCTGATGTAAGGATTTTGAGGAGGCATAAAGTGGCAGTGGTAACCTTTGACTTGTTAATTTCTCATGGTCTAATGGAAAGGATTTGCTCCTCTATGAAAGGGAGAGAAAGAACTGCCACCAGCAGTAAATGTTTATCCCATTCTTTATATGGAGTTTTTTATTTCCCAGTGGATGTGTGTAGGGATTCAGACTTGCCATCCTGCAATCAGCAGGAGAGAGAGATCTTCAATTTGCAAGACAGAAAATTATTCAAGGAAAAGAAGAATGTTTGATCACTGCTAGCTAGTCGCTCTTCTAGACTGATTAAAGCATATATATTCATTGCCTTGGCACTTAATGAGGAGGCAGGAGATGGCACCAAAAGTGCTACAGGATGTGCTCTGTAAGAATATTTACCTGTGTGTGTTGTAGCTGTTAAGAGGTATTAAATGGGTTAGACATTGACGGCACACAAGAAAGGAAGAGAACAGTCTGTTTATTTCACTTTCAAATATACATGCTCTTAATTTGAAGTGCAGCTCTTGACTTAGTTCTTACATTATTTATTATTATTAGACACCAATGCCTTCTCAGCATATTTATTTTGTTAAATTACACCTCTGAAATTAAATGCAGCCTCTTGTCAGCTTTAATGTTCTTCTGCCTATTCTTATAATTATTATTGATAAGAGGTGACTTTCAAGTTAACAGCCAGTGGATGGATAAGGCAGCTGTTATTATGTTACCTGAGTGCTTTTTGGAAAGCTTAGCTCAAGGGCAAACCGTGATTTCTCCAGTGTGGAATGCTGAATCCCCAGCCTGCATACCGCTGGCTAAAGTGATGTTTGTGGCTGTGCTGTGCCTGGGTGATGTCTGAGAAGCTGCCCCCAGTCTGCCCCCAGGCTGCAGAGTGGTGGGTACCTGCAATCAGTGAGCGTGGCGGCTCTTGGGGGTGCACAGGGGGGTGCCCCCACTGTTAATTCCTGAGCTGTCAGAGGGTTTCTGCTCCCTTCGCTTCTGCTCCTCCCTCCTGCTCTCCGAGGCCCTCCTCCTCATCCTCAGGTAGTAGATCCGGTTGGCTTCTGGGTGGGTGACTTGGCAGAGGGGCATTTTGTAGATGGCCGGGTTCTGGGAGGTGATCAGCAGGAAGAGGAGCGCCGAGAGGCAGAAGGGCCAGGTGCACACTGGCAGCCCGAGCTGGCAGGGGGACACAACACACACAAACACCACTTTGGTGCCATTTTTGGTCTCTGTGCTTATGCCTGCCTGTGGCTAAACTCTTCCATGTGGGAAGCTGGGATGGCCTTGGATTCCCTGAAGACACAGTGGGCACCAAATGCCAATTCAGCTGGCCTCACAAAGGTCTGCTTTTCAGCTGGAGGGCTGGGGCTGCACAAAGCATCTGACCCTGCAGACCTCAGTCCTGTCAGAGATGCAGCTTCAATACCGGTGCTGGATGGAACCTGGCACCAGCACTGAAACAACTGAATCAGGCTCCAGAGATCTGATCACTTCAATGAAAGCCAGGACACCCAGCTCACACATGGACACTTGAATTCTCTAACAGAAGAGCTAAATTCTACCCTCTCTGTTCCGTAAAATATGTATGGAGAGTACTATTCACGCATATTCCCTCTCCCCAATGACAATATGATGCTGGCATCACATCCAACCCTCAGCCCTCTCTGTTCTCCCACCTCTGGACCTGAATTGAGGTCTTCCAAAAGCAAGACCATGGGGACAAAACGTGGATGTCCTTTTTCCTGATGCCTCCCAAAAGCAGGTGTGCTTAAAGCAGCCCATATGTGGGGACCTACATAGTACTGAGAGGGTGCCAGATGAAAATGTTCAGTGCATGAAGCTGCTAGTTCTAATCTTTTTTTTCTTTTAAGTTAGTAAATCAATTTAATTAAAATATGGTTTTGCTTTAATCTCTTAGATCTTAAAGAAGAAGCAGAGCCTGGCATTTCTGTCTTCACTCCTTTCTTGATTTGTCCAAAGATAATAACTTTGTACTTAAGAGAACAGTCTCCCCCTCATTTTAGTTCTCATACCCACTTCAAACATCAATAGTATCTGTGGGCAGTGTTGGAGAAAGACCTTGAATGAAGAAAATGAAAATTTAGATCATTTGGAATTGCTGAAAGATAATGTTCAACTAAGTATTTAATCTCAAACCATATGCTGTTGCTGTAATTCACTCACAACATGCACAGCCCTGTTGTGGATAACATGCTCCAAAGGTCTTTGAAATCTTATTATCAGATATAAAGTCTTCAGGGGCACAATTCAGCTGACACAGGGTTTGTACAAGACCTGCCAGCTGGCTGCAGCATTCTCATTTCAGTGTTGTCAAAGCTGACATGGAGAATTTTGAGGCATTTCCTTAATGTTATATTCGAACAAATGAAGATGCAGTTAAAAAATAATAAAAAAAACTCAGAAAAAAACCAGAAAACCCCACACTTACCACAGAGAGTGCATTAGCAAGAGCTGCTCCGGAGTAGGCACAAAATAATGCTGAGAAGAGAAGACCAAAGAGAGCTCAGGATGAGGAAAACATTGTTCAATTCTCAATTCTCAAAAAAACCCCGAAAAAAACCAACAAAACAAAACGAAACAAAACAAAAAAACCAAAACAAAACAAAAAAACCAAAGGAAAAAAAACCCAACCAAACAACCAAACAACATTGTCCAAATGCACAGCAAAATATTCCTGGTACCTAATGTGAGGATCATTGTTAGAGTTCAGCAATCAGTTGAAATGTCCCAAGAGAAAATGGCCTAAAGTCTCACCAAGGAAGATCTAGGTTGAATATTAGGGAAAAATTTCTTCACAGAATGAGTTGTCCAGCCCTGGCACAGCTGCCCAGGGCAGTGGTGGAGTTCCCATCCCTGGAGGGATTAGCAGCTGTGTAGATGTGGGACTTGGGGACATTGGCTAGTGGTGGCCTTGGCAGTGCTGGGAACACAGTTGGACTTGATGTTCTTGGAGGTATTTTCCAACACAAATGATTCTGTGACTGCATTTTGTCCTATCTTCTCTGTAGAGATGGATGATGAATGAAGAACACGGTTTTGTCAAGATGAAGCAATCGTATATTTCTTTTATCTTTAATTTCTTTTTATCTGGCAATACCTGACCCACATGCAGTGGGAATTGCTGAAATTCTCCAGCAGGGCTGGACTTCAGAAATTCTCTGCCCCGTGGCTTCATACCACAACCAGTTACCAAAGGGTCTCTTTGCACCAGGATGACAGAACAGGAGGCAACGTCAGGCACCCAAGTGTTAAATCAAGGAAGAAAAAGCTACTGAGAAATCCAGAAACTGTGCTCAGGACACTGAGATAAAGATAATTGTAGCCTGGGCATATCTTCACAGGAATGTCTTAACTGGGAAATTTCTCTGACTGTTCCCATAGTGCCTGGTTTTGGTTGCTGTTGGATGTGGGGTCTTTGGGCGGATGGGTTTTAAACTGACCTGGTGCAACAGCTCCCTTCTTATGACATATTCCCCCAGTGATACATATATAATCAGGAAAAGGCTGCTTCTGTGAATCTGTTGAGTTGCTAACTGGTTAAACATGCTCATGGATTAACTCGAGCTCATGCCACAAACAGTACTTCCACCCTTTCTAGATGTTTCCATATTATCAGGGTCTAACACTTTTCCCTCTGTATTCATACAATCAAGCCCAATGCTGATGCTACCAGAGAAACGGGTCTTGCACAGTACCTATTTTTGGGACAGACAGAGTGATTTGGGACAGACAGAGTGATGACTGGCTCTAAACCTGTGCTCCTGTCTTAGGCTGGAAATGCAAGATGTGGCTGGGGGTGTGTATTCTGTCACCAGCTGTTAGAGGTGGGGCAATTAATTGGGCCACCTGTCAAAACCAGGTGGGGCAGGTTTTTTTAATCTCTTCCACAACCAATCCTGCCTCTCAAAAATATCTTCTGTTAATGGGCCAATGAGTGTCTCTGCATAGCTGATAAAATTCCATCATCCCAGGGGGAGATGCTCTGCCCAGGGGGAGGAGCCAAGCATTCCTACCTGGATATAATCGAGGTTTGGAGCACCACAGCAGCCTCTGCCCACTGCATTCCCAGAGGAAGACCAGGCCCACCTACAGCACCCTGGAGCTTCAGAGGAAAACTCCCCCCTTGTGCAAGATCCCTGCTCCAGCAGGACCAGAGCTGGCACTGCAGGAGGGCTGAGCCACCATGGGATGGGGCTGTGCCACCCCCCTGACACACAGGGGGACAGGGCCTGCTCTGACTTTGTCAGTGTTGTTTTGTATTACTGCATTTTATTTTTATTTTTTCTTTTAATTTTTATTTTTTTTCCTAATAAAGAACTGTTACTCCTACTCCCACATCTTTGCCTGAGAGCCCCTTAATTTCAAAATTATAATTATTCGGAGGGAGAGGGTTTGCATTTTCCACTTCCAGGGAGGCTCCTGCCTTCCTTAGAGGACACCTGTCTTTTGAAACCAAGACAGCTCCTCATAAGCTGCCCAAATTTTTGCCTTCCCTTTATGTAAAAGATACTCACCACAGGCAAGTGAGAGCAAATGTGTCTGCCAGGTCAGGGCGTAGAACATGCCCCCGATGGCAATGCAGGCCAGGGCACAGTTGTAGTTGTGTAAGCCAAGGTAGATGCTGTCAAAGGGGGATGCAATGCTCAGAGCTGCAGGACAAAGGCAAGGCTGTGAGCTCAGGTATGAGAGGAACATGCAGGAGGAATCTGTCATCTCTTCCTCATAACATCAAGGTGGGTTTGTCTGTTCTCACACATGCACACGCAGGAAAAGGAGAGTGTCAAAGGAGGCTCGTTATTTTGGAGCTCTGATAATGTCCCTGCAGTGGAATTTGGACCAGTCTCAAAGGTTTATTTCGGACAAAACTTCCTGTGTATTCGCTGAGTGTGTTGTATCCACACACACAGGCGGAGGATCCAGCCAGAGTGTGGGAAAACCTTCTCACCTGGGTGTCCTCCTGGCAGGAAGCTGTGCTCACACACACACACTGTTTACAGCTCATATTTACCCTAATTTTGAATATCAGAGGCACAACTGCATGTCTTTTGTGGGAGCAAGCAGAGTTTTCCATTTTTTCCTAGTGACCTTTGTGAGATAAGGCCTAGTTACAAGAGGTGGTCACTTCACCTGTGCATTCTCCATGGGGATGGATGGGAGCTGGGGGGTCTGCCCCAAATTTGACCTCTCAGAAACTTCTGCAGGATTTCTCACAGGCTTCAGGAGTACCAGTGAAAAGGAGAGTTCAATATGTAGTGCACAGACCACTGGCAATATTAATGCATTTCCTTCTATATTGTCCTCATCTGTCCTCTGTTTTTTCACCATGCTTGTCCCAGAAACTTTCCCCTGACCTTTCCCTTCTAGATTAAATGTCATGCCTCTACAAGACCTGTCATATGCTCTTAGCCATACAAATTGTGGACAGTTTTGTTTAAAATCATGAATATAAGATAGCTACATCATGTTTAAAGTGCTTCAGAGCACAGAGAAATTTTTGGATCACTGCCTTTTCCAAGGAATCAGACTGCACTTATTCTGTCATCTGTATTTATTAAAATTGGTCTCTTAAGTGGCATTAATGTTATCTAACCTCTAGAGTCTGCTTCATGTCTCTCAATATTGTTTTTCTGGTTAGTAGAGAGACAGGACATTTTTAGTGGCATTCATTTTGGTATTTTGACAAATCCACAGCAGGGCTGAGCAAACTGCATCCCAGAAAAGTCTGTTTCTCTTCCTTGGCTGATTAGTTCTGGGGCAGACCTTTGCTTGTGGTCATCATTTGAAGCAATTGTGATAGCAAGAAATCAGTTCTGAAAGTCTTTCTCCAGATTTCCTTATGATCTCCATGGGATTTATCACATCCAGTGGCTAGAGAGTTAAGTAAGGTGGAACAAACCACCTGTCTGAGTTACAAATCTAACAAAAAATGCAAATTTTAAAGAAAACCTGCTTCTGTTCTTGCCTGCACTCTGTTGTGTGACCTTTGCTAAGAGCTTTCAAATTAAGAGACAGTTTGAAAGAATGAGTGTTGTCCCAACTACAGCCAAGCTGAAGCAACTTTAAAGTCTGGACAGAATCTGGCTTGGATCAAGATACCTTGATTGCAAAAATAATTTGGTCAGTATTTCTTACCTGCAAACATCCCCACAGCTGATCCAATTGCAGCATGCAAACAAATCAGTGGGGAGGAGATGAGCAGAGCCACAAGAAAAATCCCTCCAGTCCAGGGGTTTCCACAACCATACACTTGACCAATCCCAACTGGGATGGATTGTAAGAGCTGCAGCAGATGGCAGAAAAGGGCTTGTTATTTATTGTCTGTCTATGCCCTGAGGGACACAGCAGATGTTCTATCCAAGATATTGGCTGAAAAGGGAAGGAAGAAACCCTGGCTCTGAGTTGGACTCTGAGCACTTCATAGAATATCAGAATGGTTTGAATTGGAAGGGACCTTAGATCATCTTGCCTTCTTTTCCAGGCTGAATAAACCCAGTTCTCCAAGCCTTTTCTTATAAAAGATGTGCTCCATCCCTCTGATCACCTTGCTGCCTCCTCTGGGTTCCCTCCAGCAGCTCCAGCTCCTTGTGCTGCTGGAGCCAGGGCTGGGGCAGCTCTGCAGGTGGGCTCTCACCTGAGCCCAGGGGCACAGGGGCAGGATCCCCCCTGCCCTGCTGCCCACGCTGGGGCTCAGCCCAGGGCAGGGGGTTCAGGCTGGGGCAGGTCCAGCTCTCACCCACAGCACCCCCAGCTCCTTCTCCCAGGGCTGCTCCCTCTGCTCAGCCCCAGCCTGGGTTGATCCCAGGGGTTGCCCTGGCCCAGGTGCAGCTCCAGCACTTGGCCTTGTTAAACCTCATGAGATTCCCCTGGGCCGCTCCTGCAGCCTGTCCAGGTCCCTCTGGATGCCATCCCATCCTCCAGGTGTGTCAGCTGCACCTCTCAGCTTGGTGCCATCTGCAAATGTGCTGAGGGTGCCCTGGATCCCTCTGTGTGTGTCATTAATGAAGATATTCAATAACACTGGTGCCCAGATGGACCCCTGAGGGACCCCCTGGGACCCTGAGCCATTCACCACAACCCTCTGGATCTGTTACCCCGTTCTCCTCTGGGAAGGTGACCCTCCAAAGCTAGAGCTCGACATGAGGCGACTGGATATAAATGAGTTTCTGTCACTTTGAAATCCTGATGTTTCCTCTGAATTTTCATATTGCCACTGACAGTGTTGCTGATGTTTTTTTTTAACCTGGACAGGAGGAGTTCATATCCACATGTGTGCTAGATGTACACTCAAGACTAGTTTTGGGCCAAGCCAAGTTTGAGGGGAATGAGAGGCTCGGGTTCTCTGCTCCCTGAGGCTCCACCAGCCTTTCTGCTGGATGAACCAGGACTGTCCTTAGGGATTCTGTGGCACTGAACCAACCCCTGTCCTTCTGTGAATTTTGACCCACATAAAAGCATCACCCAGAGGAGAATGCCTTCATGCTCACCTTCTCACTGAAATACCATAAACCTGTTGGTGTGAGGCTTACCAGTGGCACATTGATGTCAGACCAGGTGATATTGGGCACTGCAGCTATGGGTTTGATGAGGGTAGTGGGGAAGAAGGGGTTGTAGTGTCCCGTGGCTGCTAGGTACAGGGTCACCACAATGTTGAAGGGCAGAGTGAAAACAGGAAGGTCCCATTTGCTGAAGATGGATCCCAAAGCACTGGACAGAACTGGGCTAAGAAAAGGAGAAGAAATAGAATTATAACTTGCTCATCACAATTTATAGTGGTGAGACAGCCTGCCTCTTTGGTCACAAAATGATAACTTTGGCAAATAAAGGCCAATACAGTTCCTTGTAGCAATGCCGGGTGGTGAATAATAATAATAATAATAATAATAATAATAATAATAATAATAATAATAATAATAATAATAATAATAATACCTTAATACCTTAATCTGCATCAAACAAAGAGTTGTCAAAAGTTGTTTGTCTTTCTGAAGAAAATAATGTCACATCCATGTATGCATCCAATACAGCATTTGAGCATGGACAGAGACAGACAATCTGACTTACTATTCAGTTGAAAATTTGAACAAAAAGCAGTAAAGGAACTTTTAGGAATGTCACGTGAAGAACTGGGGAGAACTTTAGATGGTCTAAAAAAGCTGCTGTCTAGAGGAGGCAGGAGGGAATTAGAAATTATCCAATTTGCTTTTTTTTGGCCATTTTTGTTTTGTTCTTGTTTAAACAGTTTGAAGGGTATCATGAGATGGGTCTGGAAGAGAAATAAAGCAGAAGAAGTGATCAAAGGCAGTGGAAAATCTTCCATTAAGAAAGATAACAATATTTACTATGCTGGACGCTATTTTTAGGGACTCTGAGGCCCAACAGAGTGCAAGATGAAATCATCACTGTAGCAGAGCTGGGCAAGATGTTGGTACCAGACTTCACTCAGACCCTGACTGATGTAATTTTGTGCTGCTTAGGTATCATCTCAAATCATACACTGTTTCCTGAAAACTGAGACTTGTTTTTAAGTAGCTTGATTGAATATTTTTAGCATGTAAAGTATTTGGGGTGAGACTCAACCTTAAGTCAAAACACAAAAACCATATAAAGCTTGAAATACCATGTCCTTTCCCAAAGTTCTTGTCTGTAGAACCTGGGATATAATCTTTGTTTGATCTGCTTTCCTCAGGACATTTCCAGACTCTCTGATTTCCACTTGAAGTGTGTGTCCTACATGAAGGACTGTGTGGGAGCATATTGGCAAGGTAATATCTGATTTTTATGGGTCCCAGAAAGTTCAAGGAAGAGAAGAAATCACCAGTCCTTTGTGCAAATGGCCAGTGTTCTCCTTCCAGCTGAGTTCTTCTGCTACAGGTGAGCTGAATAGCTCTTATGGTCTACTCCAACTAGCAGTGAACATTGCAGTTTATAAAAAATCAATTTAAAGACTTTAAGTTTTTCAAGGAACTGGATTTGAGCCCTAGAAGGTCATTAAGCTGGTTATAATAAAAAACAACTCCATCCAAGTTATTTGACATTTCAATAGCAACATCTTGTGTCCTGCTGTACTATCAGTGGGAAAAATGCTTTGTTCTCCCTGTGTAATCTCAGATGAAGCCTATTCTTTTTTTGACAAGTTTGGTTCCCAAAGGAGTTTACAGATTTTCTTGCTTGCAGCTGTAGGGAAAAAAATAAATCAGTACTTCAGTGAAAATGGTGTCCTAATTTCTGTGCTGAAATACAAAGCTTCTGTCACTTACACATCTTGTCAGGAAAAAAGGAAACAGTTAAATAAATGCTGACTTCTAAAGCTGAAAGTCAAAGTATCGGTTAAAAAAAATCACTGAAGTGTCTGATTTTAAAATATTTCAGCTCTACCCCCAAGACTTGTGAACTAAACAATGAAGAAAATTTTGAACAAAAGGCCTCAAGGAATTCTGGCAGATGAGACAAACTAAACATTCTTGCAACATGTCCTGGGTTTTGAGAGATTGTTATAAAATGACCTTTGCTGAGAATGACTAAAGAAATGAAATATAAACCAAATCTGATCTTAAAAGCAGTGAAAATCCAATAATGGTTTGCATCTTACTGCTTACAGTGATAAAATGTACTATTAAATTAATTTCAGTTAAGGCTGTTAAACAGATTCTGCAGTGCTGTTCAGATCCATATTCAAAAAAGGCAAAATTTAATCCTGGACGCACATAGCCTGTCCTTTGGAGCTATTTGGAGGAATTAATTCTGCTCATGACTGGTTGCACATCCGAGAAGGAGAATATTGAATTCAGCCCCAGGATGAGCACAGGGTTGATTCAGGGCCTGGATGAGGAAGAAGCCTTGCGGTGTTGGGTGCAATGACCTCCATCCTGTGTGTGTCCTGCTGCTGAGGGCCATTTTCAGAGGCCTGGGGAGGGGCTGCTTTGCCTGTGTGCTACAATCAGTGTTTCTGTGCCCTCAACTCCTGCTATGTCCCTCACGAGCTCTGTGAGGTGACAAACACAATCCTCCAGTGCCATCAAGTCTGGAGTCACTGGCGCAGGGCAGCGGGGCCCTCAATGTGCCTGAGCTGCTTTTAGCCAGACCCATCCTTTGGGAATTGTCCCTAGGAGGAGTGATGCCGCAGGTTTTAGCTTTTATTTTCAGATTCTGTACTGCTTTAGTGTGTACTTCTGAGCTTCATATTAGGGGACGATTAGCTCTCTTCACAGAGCAGGGAGACAAAACAATTCCTTCTCTAGCTGGGGACCAAGGACAAATAATCCAAATTCCAGACCCAAGAGCATAAACAAGTGGGCTGAAGAGAGAAAAGCAAGAAAGATGGGCCTTGGACAATTAACTCCAACATGCAAATGGACCAAAACTTATAAAACTGTGAGGACCCATGACTGGTCATCCATTTTGTGACCATTTTGGGTTCACCTGGGGTGTAGCACTGGCTGGGCTCTTTTGCTGCCTGAGGTGTATCCATTGAGGCCTTCTAATAAATCCCTGCTTTTTTCTTTAGCTCTGCCTAGTCTCTGTTCTAAGTCAGCCTTCAGAAGGCATGAGGAGCAGTGGCACTTACCAGGCCATGGAAATCACAGCCACGGCGGGCAGAAGCCACCAGTAGTAGTCCCCCTTGTCAGAGTAGACAGCCATGAGCAGGCCCACCAGGATCCCATTGTAGCCGTGCAGCCCAGCCGCGATGGACGACCTGCCGTGGAAACAATTGCGAGGCAGAAAGCTTTGCTGAAGGCAGCCCATCTCTGGGGCCCGCAGAAATGCAATTTGTAAGTGTCCTGCCCTTCTGAAAAAGCAGTGAGATTACTGATGTACTGCCTTGCACTGGTGTGTGGGAGGGGGGAAGTTTGGGGACTGCTGGATGATGGAGGGGGAATCCTTGTGACTGAAAGGATCTACATAGTTTGAGGATGGCTATCAGGGAGAAAGAACTGTGTGTTTTCAGGAAGACAGACAGCCACAGGGACAACTCTTGGGCACAACTCTGTCTTCACCTGAGTCTTCTGTCTCTAACAAGGCACAGTGACCCATCAGCGAGCTCCAAATAATATCACAACCATCAATTTTTATTAAGTGCACGAGGACACGAGGTGCCACCTACCTGTCCTGGCTGAGGGCCAGCGCAGTTAATGTGGACACAGTTGTTCCAGTGCAGCCCGTGAGCATCCACCAGGGGCTCTGGATGAAAAGCCCCACTAAAATGATCAGTCCACTGAGAGGGTTGTTGACAAACATCACCTGAGAGGTCCCTCGCAAGATCCAGTCCACCAGCTGAACCATTAAGGGCTTGCCTGGAGGAGATCAAGACAAAACACTGTTGGAAAGGCAAAGCACAATCTTTGCAGCCCCTTTCTGGGCATAGAACAGAGGTGAAATATTAACATTTCTGTAAAACAGGTCTCTGATTGATTGTTGTCTTTGTGTATTATCTGGCACTTGAGAATTAATAGGGATGTACTGGGCACTGCTATAAAATTTATGGAGGGACAAGCACACAAGTGACTTATTTATGGTTGTCAGAGAATAGTCAAAGGATTATTTGCATAGTAGATCACTTTAGATTCTGCTGTAAAATCAATAATGAGACAGACTCTTTTTGGTGTATAATTCAAATGCAGAGGGGGACTCTGAAAATACTTTGTATCTATATAGGGAAATACAGGAAATATAAGAAAAGGAAATTATTTTGCTGTTTTAGGAAGAAAATCAGCAACCTTGAGCATGAAAGTATGGTGTATATAGCAGGTGGGGGGTCAAAGGTTTCTAAAAAGTATTTTGAGAGCTAAAGAACCTAAATTAGAAATCAGTAATTATAGGTTGGACAGTACTCAGGGCAAAGAGGCATTTCCAGAGGACAAAGAGTTATTGCTCTTTGGAGAAGGTTATTGAACATGGACAGAGTAAACAGACACCAAGCACAGATACCTCAGGTGAGTGCAGGGGGAATGTGGGATGAAGGCACTGCAATAACATTTTGCTGCTTGTTCTCCTACTGCAAATTGACTTGAGTTTTTACTCTGCCTCTCTTCTGGGAAAACTGCAACCATTTCTAAACTGCTGTGTGTTATTAAAGGATGATGCAAGGAGAATGGATGGGAAAGAGGAGCTACTTCCATGTACAAGATGTTCAGATGTTCACACAATGCCCATATGCAGCTTTTATCTTCAAGATTTATCTTCAAGATTTAGTCGTCTTAATTTGATTGTTCATTAGATGCAGCTTAAGGTGCTAGGGTATTTTCTGAATATGGGCAATAACTTATTCCTAGGAATTCCTTCCAGGCAGGGTTAAGGAGGCAGAACAAGGAGGAGGAAGGAGTTCCTTAGAGGAAAATGACCAGGCTTGTCTGAGCTAATCTCAATATTTGGTGTTGAGCTATGCAACAGGTATCAGCAATAAACTTAGTCTCAGACAGAAGTATTAGGTGTAAAAATTCAAATATAACAGAGGACAGTGGCCAAAGCTTTCCAGAACACTGAATAAGAAAAGTTGTTGACAAAGCATGGACCACTGGAGTAAAGAGAAAGCAGGAGGAGATATTCCCCTGTGTCTGGGGATAACACTGGCCTGGGATAAATGGATGCCTCCTTTTTCTCTCCCATTGCTGGAAGTGTACTGCTAACAACCTTAGCCTTGACAGAGGACCCACAGTCTTACACAGCCTCTCAATCCCCAGTAACTATGGGTATCTTGGACTGTCTGCTCATGCATTGCTCCTGTCTGGACAGTGAACCTTTGAGATCAGTCCTGGCTTCTATCTTATGGCATTGTAACACCCTCTCAGTGCTTATTGCTCCCCCAAAGCGGGGAACTCAAGAGCCTCTGCCTTTATCAGGAGGCAATTCCCCATCATCAGCCCACAGATGGATGAGAGACAGTGGCTGATCCAAGGCAGGAGACTCAACCCCCAGCCCTGCTGTGTGATTCTGGCACTGCTATGTGAGACCTGATGCTAATGACACATAACTGAGTGTGAAAGACATTTCAGGACTGTGCCAAATTTTGCCTGCTGACATGGTGATGGCCAGAGGATGCAGTGAGATTGTCTTCCTGAGAGTGAGATAATCAAAAGGCCAGAGTTTGCAATGAGCTTGGACCATGCTGCTTCTGCTCTGCCTCAGGGGGTGAAACACATTTCACTGGAAGTACTGATGGTGATATGGATATCCCCAAACACATCCTTCTCCTTACTTTTCATCCACTCTCCATATTCATTCATTTCTCCTGTGAGATACCCAAAACTATGGTGGATCCAGTTTCCACTTCTCCACAGCAGGTCCTGGGCTCTTGACATCTCCTTCTTGTACAGCTCCCTCTCTTTGGGATCTTCAGTCACAACGATCTCTCCAAGCTCCATCCTCTTTTGGAGCTAAGGGTAAAGGGTAACTGTAAATCACAGAGACAATGTGTTAGAAAAATCTTTTGGGTTGGGCTTTGACAACCTTCAGAACCCAGTGGTGATATCTTTTATAAAAGATGGGATGTTTATGGAGAAGAGATCTGCCAGATCCACAGCTGGGAGTGGTATGTGCTGCAGTGGTGTCTCCTCTCAGGCATGGGGACCAAGCAGTGCCCTGCTGCTGCCGTGGGGCTGTGGCACACACACAGAGCCGCAGGGGGAAAGAGAGACATGGCATGGGTGCCTTGCAGCATCCCACCCTCACTCCAGCTCCTGATGCAGCCTGTGGCAAGCTGCTGGCTGGACATGAGACATGACATCTGCCAAGAGACTGAGGAGCACCTGTGTGCTGACCATGCTTGGATGAGTGTAGCTACTGCGGCAGGTGCTGAGAGGGGAGCCTGCTGAAGTTTGTCCAGCAGTGAGCTGGAAGCAAGCAATGCAAATTGCCAGTACAGCAGCAGAGAGTAGCGGACAAGAAAATACAAGAGGAGAGGCTGAAGTGTGTGTCCTTTTTGATGTTGTGAGTTGGTGCTTTTGTGTATCACCAGGTATCTATGATACTCCTCATCCCACATCTGCCTTTGATAGACCAGCAAGAGCAACCTGGGGTAGCATCAAAGCATTGCACAGAAATCAGCACCCACATGTGGCTTTTGACAAGGACAAGAGCATTGGCTCAGGGCTGCATGCTTAGTTAGCAGGTGAATATTCAGCAGGAGTAGGGGTTTATTAATTTTCCAATTACAGTTGTGAGGCTTTGCTCATTAAAAATCTATTACCAATGAACATGAAAGAAAAAAAAATACACAAATACACTGCACTGTAGCCTGGTGAGCTACGCTGCAGGTCACACCCTCAAAATTGCATCCCTGCTGCCTGAGGGAGCCTGGCATCAGCTGTGGGATTTGCTCTGGTGATTTTGATATGGTGTGACTGGGTTTCCTCCCGGTGTTGCCCCAAAGCGGACAGTGCTGTGTGAAGGGCTTGCCCCCTGTTTTGTGGAATATGGGCACCATCTTCCGGTGGGAGCCTGCTGCCGGGTGGCGCGGCGGGGCTGGCTGTCGGCGTGGCAGCCTGGAGCAGCAGCAGGGAGGGATGCTCGGCTGCAGGAGAGGCTGCTCTGCACTGACGGGAAGATGGCACAGACAGCTCCGGCTCTAAACGCCCTCAGAAGGTGGTCCTTGAGAAAGGAAAGCTGTTTTCGCCCCAGTCCCTGGCAGCCCGGTGCTGGGCGCAGCCCGGCACACGCGATGCGCGGCGCCTGTTCCCAGCGCTCTGGCTCTCTCTGCCGGCAGCTCTTCCCCATGGCACTTTTTGGGGTGACCTTCACCGTCAGCCTGGGCAGGGCCGTACCGGCAAGAGAGGCTGTTGTGTGGAACCGTATTAACAAAACCTGGGCGCCACTCGGTTTGTTGGAGGCAAACGGGGGAGGATTATTGTATTCTATAATACTATAGAAGGTATTAAATGGTCTGAAAAAAAAAAAAGAAAAAATGCTGTGGTTGTACAAGGAATAGACACCTGCAAGCCTTGAATTAGATAATTGGAGATTGATCTAGGTGGGAAGGGACCTAGAAGCCCATCCCATTCCACCCCCTGCCATGGGCAGGGACACCTTCCACTAGCCCAGGTTGCTCCAAGCCCCTTCCAAACTGGCCTTGGACGCTGCCAAGGGATGGGGCAGCCACAGCTCGGGGCAACCTGTTCCACAGTCTCACAGCCAAGACTTTCTTCCTTACATCTAACCTAAATCTCCCCTGTTTTAGTTTAAAATCATTCCCCCTTGTCCTGTCCCTGCAGGCCTTGTCCCCAGTCCCTGTGCAGCTCTGCTGGAGCCCCTGGAGGCCCTGGCAGGGGCTCTGAGGTGTCCCTGGAGCCTTCTCTTGTGCAGCTGAGCAGCCCCAGCTGTGCCAGGCTGGCTCCAGAGCAGAGGGGCTCCAGCCCTTGCCCAGGGGGTGTTTCATGGAGTTGTTAACAAGGAGGTTTTGAGGTTCTGCAAAGCTGTGCTCAGTGCAGGAACAAACAAGGAGCAAAAGAAAAAAGAGGGGTTGGTTTTACTATCCCGCTTTGTTTTCTGGTTTGTAAATTCATTCTGTCCAGAAGCTGAGTCCAGTTCCTGGTTTCAGTTTAAAGCATCCTTGGTGGATGCCTTTTTTGGCTATTCCTTGTGGTTAGCCAGGCAGACTTTGATGTAGGGAACACTGAGCTGGAATTCCCCTTCTCTTCCCATGTGTCCTCTAGGCTGGGGGAATTTGCAGTGGTTAGATATTGTGAATTTACATCCCTCTGAGGCAGGAAGAGACCAGCTTCTACTGGAAAATATTTGTGCCTGGTTTCATCCCATGTGCAGTGGGGCTTTGTAAGATGTACAGTTTTCTTGGGTGTAGCTTTGGGTGCCTTCAGGTGGAAGTCAGGGCATCTGAACCCAGGGCTGCCAAAAGAAACTTCCTGCTATTCCCATGGAGAGCTCAACCGGGGTGCTCTAGTGAGGCACCCAATAATTTTTGGGAGGGACACGGGGTCTGAAGTCAGCAGCACAAGCAGGGAACAGATTCCAGAGCAATGCCAGGCCAGCACCTGACTGTCACAGAGGTTCACAGCCATATTTAGCCATTGATCTGCTAACAGAGATAACACTGGAAACACTGGAGATAACTCTGTTGAACACTGGAACAGGCTGCCCAGGGCAGTGGTGGAATCATCATCCCTAGAAGTGATCAAAAGCTGTGTGAATGTGGCAGTTGGGGACATGGGTTAGAGGTGGCCTTGGCAGTGCTGGGTTATTGTTGGACTTGATGATCTTAGAGTGCTTTTCCAACTGAAACAATTCTATGCTTCTGTGATCCTATTCCATTTTGTCTGCTTTGTTTATTTGCTCATGTTCTCCCTGAAGTGTTTTCCAAAGGATTTCAAGGGCTGAGGTGGGCTCAGAGAGCTGCTCTTGATCCATGTAAGGAAGACTGGAATATGCCTTACGGTCTTGAAGTTTTTTTGGGATGCATTATTAAAGAAAGGTGAGTGGTCCCTTTGCTGTGAACAGTAACCTCCACGAGCTGTGCAGTACAGCTGTTACCAGCAGGGAGAATAAATGCCAAGGGGCTGTGTCTAAGTCATCACAGCATATGAAAAGCTTATGCTTATTTTAAACCCCACCAGGAAAAATTACTTGGGGGTTTTACAAAGCAGAAACATGACTTCAGAGCTCCTAAACCCTGTACTTACAAGGCTGCATAGCTCAATTGCCTCTGAAATGGAGATGTGGGACCTGTGTATTTTTAAAATTCTTGTCTTGCTCACATCATTTAACTGTCAGGGGTCAAGGGCAATGTCGTCATATGAGACCCCTTTCCAGTCAATTCCTCTCTGTAGGGAGATGTTAATATCTCCAGAGAGTGACGGGTATCTCTTTTTCCTAACATACCTAGCTGAGCTATGAAAAAGGAAAAAAAAAAAAAAAAAGGGTGTTCTGCCTCTCTTTTTCCACTGGCTGCAGAGGGAGCCTGGTGGCTGAGCTTTTAGAGGTCTGTTTGCAAGCAAGACAAGTTCCAGCCTAAGAGACTTTGCCAAGGTCAACCCTGAGTATTTTGGGAATGGGATCTGTAGTCCCAGGCAAGTAGTTTTAAATCACTGAGCCATCTGCAACAAGCCTGTAATCGAAATCAAGTCAGGCATTGAAGTTCTGGGGCTAAGAAAACTGCCCCAAAACTTGCCCCTTTTAATGATTCCTGCTTGCCTTCTTCTTATGGATTGGAAGGGAACTAAGTCTCATCTTGGATGGAGCACACTCACCCTCCTCTGATGGCAAAGCAACTTGGGACATGGCTGGAGGAGAAGGCTGAAGAATTACCAAATTTGGGGGGAAAGAAGTAGTGAAAAAAGAAAATAAAAAAGATATTTGGGGGCGCTGAAAGCCTCTGAAGTGCTGCTGTGGTGAATTGCGGGGCTTTATGTAAGAACAGCCCAAGGGGCTGCAGCAGCTGGGTAAAACCCTGGAGGGTTGTGAGGGGCACAGTGATCCCTGCAGGATCATTCCACCCTGGGAAAAAACACCATTTCTTTGCAGGGAACACCTGTCAGTCTATCGATGGGCTGGTGCTCAGTGGTACAGGCTGCATGAATAACAGAGAAATCATTC
The DNA here is from genome assembly GCF_023055355.1 of Agelaius tricolor. Lineage (NCBI taxonomy): Eukaryota > Metazoa > Chordata > Aves > Passeriformes > Icteridae > Agelaius > Agelaius tricolor. The sequence goes on along the minus strand of NW_027269264.1, from coordinate 55,452,351 downwards.
TAACAATTATCTAATTAGGGCTAATGAGAGCCTGAATCACTTATGGCACACCTAGGGCTGATGAGGAATTCCTTGAGAAAGGGCCTTTTGTTAGCAAACACCAATTCATCAGCGTGGTAATGAGCAGTCCTGCTTGTTAAGAACATTTTTCCAGTCTGCAGGGTAGTGCCAGGTGGTTGGGACTCACCTCCAGACCTACCTGTGCCTGCTCATCCCCAGCAGACAGCTGCTGCCGCCTGCTTTTGAGGTGCAGGGTGCTGACAGCACAGAGATGTGCATTTTTAAAGCCTTTCACATCAAGCTCTGGGTTTCTCTTTGGCTTGTGCTGCTAAAGAAAACGTTCCCAGCATACCAATATCACAAAGCCTTCAGTGATCTGGTGGCCTCATGCAAATTGAAAAAAAAAAAAAACACACACACACAAAAAAAACCAAACCCAATTTTTTGGTCAGGACAGCGAGATGGTGCATGACCAGCGTGGTGGGTGACCAGTATCACTTGAGCCAAATGTTCTACAGGGCTGCTGTTTGTGTTGGGAGCTTGGCCATGTGTTAAGGTACCTGAAGCCAAGCCTGGATAAATTATCTTTCCACTTCTGTGCTGAAAGCACAGTCATCAGAAACGCATTGACTTCAAGGGACGTGGCCTCACAAGGGCCTTGAAAAGAAACAGTTTGCAAAAGCACATTTCTCTCATAAGAAGCCATAAAAGAATAGAGAAGAAATACCATGTACAGCTAGAGGGAAAAAACTTTGGGATGGTGACAGAACGCTTGGCTGAGTCGTAATGACTTTGCCAAGTGAGGCTCTACCAGGGATCAACCTGTGATGTTGAAAGCAAATGAAAAAATCAGGGCATTTCAGAACAGTTGCTGAGGATGCATGCAGCACAGTTTCTGAGAATAGTTTCTGAGACGTTTAAAATAAGAAAAAGAGAACAAAAAACCAAATAACGAACCAGCCAATTAAAAAAAAAAAACACCCAAAAGGAAAAAAAAAAAGGTGCTCAGGTGACCTTTTTTCCTATCGCAGTCATTAAATGAAGTCACATCCTGCAGCAGTTCTATCATATCTTTACAAGCACAGCTACAACAATTAGCAGTTAGGGTAGTTTAATGGAGCTAAATATGATTCTTACATCCTTATTTAGATAATTGGCTTTTACAGTGTGGTCTTGGAGTCTTTCTGTGTCTTCCTTTCCCAGTCTCTGTACTGTGTAATGCAATACTTCGCTCCAAGGCGAGAGTTTACTACTTCTCCTTCCCCCCTCTGCTGCAGCAGTATGTCCCATTCTGCCAGTGGAGGCACAGAGTTTATTTTAATAGATTTTATTGGTGTCTGTGGTAGGAGCTGTGCTGGCACCATTTGTATTTGGAATGTCTGTACAGCCACAGTCACACACACACACACACATGTGCACATGTGTGTAACTGTGAAGGAGGAGGCTTTGGCTTCCTTACCAGAGATCTCCTGAACAGTGTTGCTAGAAAGGGATTCATGGGCTCATAAAGTGGTTTGTGTTGAAAGGGACATTAAAGCTCATCCTCTCCCACCCCCTGCCATGGGCAGGGACACCTTCCAGGCCTTAGACACTTCCAGGGATTGGGCAGCTACAACTTCCCTGGGCAACATGTGCCAGGGCCTCATCACCCTCAAAGGAAGAATTTCTTTGTAATATATTATCTAACTCTAGTTCTATTCCTCTTGACTCCCTATAACCATTTAAAAGCTTTTCATTATGTTGCCTCTCCATGGCTGACGTGGAGATGATCAGTATCATCTCCAGGGAGCTTACCCGGGTGTGTGGGACATCACTGTTGGGATGGGATGGATTCACTCCCAGAAGTGGTTACCTCATCCTTGCAGTGACACAGGGAGACTGAGGTGGGACCTACGAGGGCTGGCGTGTGCAGTGTGGATGTCTGTACCTGAGCATCTTGCCTTGACTTCCAGTGAAGAGCTGGTCAATGTATGCATCTCAAGCATGATTCACCCTCTCCCATCCTACACAGATGAATCATGTCCCAAATGCTGTCACATTTTCTGTCTATAATGGGAAAGACAGACAGCTCAGATGCACACAGCTGCACCACGTGTACGCAGGGAGAGGCGTGATGAGTCTCAGCTAAATGACTGTCCTAAGGTTATTCAGGAAATCTGTAGCTCACTGGGATATCCAACAAGTACACCTTCATGTTTGAACCAAGTGCCTTATATGTGAGGAATTTTCAAAATGCTATCTGTTTTTTAGTAATAAAAGTAGTCAGGTCAGGTAGATATTTTAAGACACAAAAATCCTGTTTTCCTGCATATGGTTCCAGTTATAAAACCAGAGGGGAAAACAAATAGAGAAAATATGAAATATAAAAACTGTAGCTTCTAAACAGAATGTTTTTCAAAGGTTTCCATGAGGTGTTGGCTGTTCAGCAAAGCAGACTGTAAAACAATTTTACAAGCCACATTTATTCTAAGAGCTCCACTTATTGAAGTACAATTCAAACTCTTGTTCTGCCGGCCAAGTTCCATAAATTAAACACTTGTCCAATAACACATACCTCTCCTCTGTTTCTTTTTGGCTTTTTGTGTTTGTGAGTCTCTCTCACTCTTTTTTTTTTTCTTTTTTTTAATCCTTTGCAAATGGAAACAAAAAGGGTTTGCTTGTTTTAGGAATGGATTTAAGAAGCAGAGCAGTAAAAGTAAAAATAAGGCAAGGAAAAAGAAAACAGGTCAACAGACTAAAATGGGACTTTTGTTCCATTATTTTGCATCCTGCTGACACTGATTTACAGTGAGGGCTAAATCTGTGGTGTGAAGCTGTGTGATGTCAAACATTCAACTAAAGTTGTGCCTCTGGATATTATGAGAAACCAGCCAGGTGACCTGACAGCTAGGAAGGGAGGTTGGATGTTTGCTCTGCCTTCAGAGAGAGCCCAATATCCCTCCCTTCCCTAGAGCATTATGCCCTTAGATATGTGACCATCACCAGGATCAGCCTCTTCTTGCAAGAGAGGAGACAGGGAAGTGTGAGATATCCTGTCTGATCTGGAGCAGGAATGGACCTGCAGATATGTCAAGGAAAAGCCCTGCCAGTAGTGCTCCTGGGCTCACTGTCCCTTCCCTGTCCCACCTTTTCTCCTGTTTCTCTCTGCTGTCACTCACCTTCAGTTCATGCTGCACCTTCAGTTTTGTCTAGACCCTCATTTTCAGGCTGTGTCTAAACCTTGCATTTTCTTTCATTGGAAAGGTTGGAAAAACCCTCCAAAGTCATCAAGTTCAAACTTTGAGGAATCCCCACCTTATCACCCAGACCAGAGTACCACATCCAGTTTTTCCTTGGGCACCTCCAGGGGTGGGGACTCCAATGTTTAGCAACCCTTTCCATGAAGAATTGCTGTGTCTTCTTGTCCTGTCATATCTCTTCTCCTTTGGCACAAGATCTGTCCTGATGGTCACACCTGCCTTGTTGTGTCAGCATCTTCCTGAGTTTCACTTTGATGTTTCCCTGTCTTTCTCCTCCACACCAACCCTGAGCTGCCTGTGTTCATTTTCAGAACCAGTCACTGCTCCGTCTAATCAGGAAGGAAAAATTAACTCCCACATCCTATCACACTGCCTCTACTTGTCAGAAGCATTTCTAAAGATCCTCTCCTGTGGTGCAAAGCTTAGGCATCCTAACATGAGCTCCAGTGAAATGAATGCCTTCTTTTATCCAGAGAGTAGCGAGGTGGGAATAATACAGCAAGGAACTGGACAATATCTCTGCTTTCTTATTAATTCACAGTGAAAACTTGGGCAAGCCAGCTACTGAATATCTCTCATCAATTCAGAGCTGACCTCTTAAATGACAATAAATCCTTTTAACTCACTATAGTGATTCAGGGTCTTGCTCTGTAAGGCTTGAGTGTGACAGACATGGGCAGCCAAATGTGAATCAGTTTGGAGCTGCCAGAGAAATTACTGTTCTTTGTTGAGGGCTACCTTCTGCCTGGCTGAGATACTATAACTGATGGGTGTGAAAGAGAGGACAAGGAAGGAAATGTGCCTTAGGACATTTTAGTATGGAAGAAGGCAGATTTAATTTAGCTTCTGCTGAAGGTGATTTTAGGCAGCCTGCTCGGGCTGCAGTAAGGTTGGAGGCAGTTTTGTGGTAAGTCTCAAAGGCTGGGGAGTGGCCAAAAGATGGCAGGGACATTAGCTCTGTCAGAGGGGCAGTGGTTAAGGGTGATGATTCCTGCCTCAGCTGCCCACCCAGACTGCAAGAGCTCAAAGAGGGCTTTGAACAAAGAAGCTTTTCTGGTTTTCTGTGTGGCTGCTTAGGTGGTGCCATGTGGTTTTCTCATGCCAGGGAGCACAAAGGGCAAGGCAGGGTTGGAGCATCCATGGCTCCATCAGTGCTCTGCAGACAGGTGATTGGTGGTCTGCAACACCTGTGCTCCAAGACCAAATGGCTGATGTTAACATACACTGAGAAACCTTGTTTATTCTATGCAAAATTACCTTGTTGTTAAACCTTTAAGCTCTTCATCTGGGTTTGGATATCCTGTACAAGCCTTGGGGAGCTGGCAAAACCCCTTCAATTTGGTGTGAAATACATTGCTTTTTTTTTTTCTAGCTTAGCCTAGCAAAGCTTTGCTTGTAAATATTTTAACTGCAAACACAATCACCTGGTGTCTGCTGTTCCTGGGCTGATCCAGCTGAATACTGGGCTGTCTTTAGGAATGCATGGTAAACCACAGACTGTAAAGTGCTAGGTGCTGTTCACAGTGGATTAAAATGTCAGAGCATGGCCATTATTTGGTTAATCTTGGGACAAAGCACTCAGCATTTTAATATGGAAACCGTAAAGGCATTTCTCCATATAGTACACATTGCTTGCTCCTTAATAGAAAGTTAATGGGGATTTTCTTTTTCAGATAACAACAATTTATCATGTGTTTCCCTGGTAACTACAACATCATGAACCTTCCTTGAAAACTCCATTGGGATTCCTGCAATGTTTCTGAGCATAATGAATGGTAAGTGTAAGGCAAACCCATTGAATCACTTTATTTTAAATTCTGGCAGAGACATAATTTCCCACAGTTCATAAACATTTACAAAAAAGGAGTTTACATGAAGAAAAACAGTTGTTTTTATCACTCAGATCAAAGAATGCATTTATCTGGATGTATGGATGCGTTTTCTGCCAGCTTTTGATAAACTCAGGTGACAGTCTTTAAGAGGCTTCACAGACTAGTGCAGAACCTTTGAAGTCTGCAGCTTTGCTCACCTGAAAACACTGACATCACTTCTGCTCTCTGTTCTATGTGAGCCTGAAGTTTGCACTTCAAAGATTGTAAACGACAGGACAAATTTCCCAAGCTGCTGGCTCCAGAGTTATTGGAATAAAATGGTAAAGTGTGGTGGCATGTTGCAGGATACTCAGAAGCAGGTTGGATGGGGCTTGGAGCAACCTGGTCCAGCAGAAGGTGCCCCTGTCCATGGCAGGGGGATTGGAGCTAAAATACCTTTAAGGTCCCTTCTAAATCAAACTTTTCAAGGATTCTCTAATTTAGGGTATTGTCTCCACACCCCTGCTGCAGCTTATCTGCTCCTGTGCCATGGGATTGGCATTTGTGCACTGGAGAAATGCCTTTATGTCTTTTGGAAGTGCAGTGCTAGGGATTCCCCTAATGTTCATGGTCTTTTCATTAGACCTAAGATGGGAGAGATGGAGAGGAGTGAGGGCTGCAGATAAAAACTTAGGTGATGGCGTCTGGCTGTCATCTCAGGTTTTATTCTTCTGTAGTTAATAAAACATCACTTATATAAGTGAGAGAAGGGTCATATCCATCAGTCTCAGTCTAGCTGCTCTGGATTCTTGTTGTTGTACATAAAAGATATTTCTAGTGCTGTTTGCAAGTGAGGACTTGTTTACTGCAGGATAGAGCAAGGTTTCTCTTGCTCTTCCTTTTGCTGAGGATTTTGAAGGGGTGTACAGGACAAGCCCATTCCTTTACAGAAGTTTTTAACAAGAAAAAAAAATTAAAATGGCTATAATATATATGTTTTAAATTTACATATTTCAAAATGTTTAATTTTGCTTTGATTTTTTTAGAAGCTAAAATTCTTTATCTACAATATCACATGTAAATGCGCCCTGTGGCTGCAGGGTGAGTGGGGACATTGCTGGCTCATTCTGAGGCTCTCTAGAGTTGTGTCAAGTGTTGTCCAAGGTTCAGCCTTACCCACCAATGCAGGTGGTGCTGTCTCCTCTTTCCAAACATGTTTCTGGTAAAGAACTTCAACTCAGACCAAAATCTACCTTCTGTCTTCTGAAGACTGACTGAATTTATGGATTTAGAAACAGTGTCAGGGTTAAGATTTGTGAACTTCAGCACAGCACATGCCAGTGTATTGATTTATTTTCTTTTGTACAGAGAGCATTTTTTACCAGCTTCTCTTGGCTGTGGTGGCAGCTGGGGCCAGTGGATGCCTAGTCCACATCTAGTGTTGGGAATGGGAATTAGTGCCCATTGTATAGGGGATAAATGAGACTAAAATCTATAAAATCAAATATTTTAGGTGAAATGCCCATGCTCATGAGGAAAGGAAAGGCAAACAAAAAAGAAAGAGTGTTTTGCCAGACCTCCTTCTGTGTATCATTTGCAAGTGTGAGTGCTGTGAATTCCCCAGACAAGGCTTGGAGATGTACTCAAATTGAGCTTGGAGATCCAGGGGAGGTCAAGGTTTGGCTCTTGACCAGAGGAGAGGAAAGGAGGGACTGGGATATAGGGACAGATTGGACTCTTTGAAATGGGGAAGTGGAGACAAAGTCATAGTCAATTTCTGCAATTAACACCTACTTCTTCAAGTGGAAAGGAGGTGGAAATGTGGTATTGGTGTCTCTGAGTCAGGGTACTCCCAATTTCACTCTGTGTGTGAGAATAACACCGGGTTCACTCTCACAGCTGGGTAGGTGAATGAATTTGGGGATCACCTTTAGGCTGAGTTGAGTACACTGCCTGAGGCTGGGAGCCAGTTGCAGGTGCAAAGTGATTTGGAAGAACATGGAGATAGGTACTAGGACTTTAAAATTTAAATTTATTTGTTGGAGATTTTTTTTTAAATTTTAAGAAATATCAGAGTTGTAGAATTGGTTCAGGCCAATTTGTACAGTTTGGGCTTTTTAAAGAAAGGGTTGCTACTTTTTGTTTAGCAGTAGGAGCATGTAAGAAGATAGTGTTCAGGTGGGATTATGAATATGAAATTATTTGCTGCAGAATGATGGTTAGGGTTGAATTTTGTTCACCCCATGGAAAAAAGCTGTGTGCTGGTCTCAGTAGATTTGGCTGCCTTATTCTGAATTTTTTTTGGGTATGTATTCCTGCTCTGTGAAACTAGTGACTACAGAGCTACAGTTATTTTCAATTTGCAAGTCCTGTGATGGAGATGTCACTCTGAATACTTTAAGCTCTAGCCTCTTGAGGTGCTTTATGCCTTTTTAATTCTCTGTACTATTAGTACGAGTTATTTTTACAGGATTTGAAAGATGCATTGCAGAACCTTGCTGCTGAACTTTGGCACAGCGGTGAAGGAAAATACAGAGTTTGCATCAGCTTGTTTTACTCACAGTAAATTTTCACCCTGAGGGATATGCCTTATCTGCAGCCAAGGTTACGTTTAGAGCTGGGCTCTATTGTAATGCTCAAAATGCAACATTTTGTTTCAATGAAGGCTTCCAGTTATGTGGAGGAAACATCTAACTAGTGTGAGTTATTTAAATGCCACACTCTTAGTCTTGTGTGACCCTGAGTGCTTTCTGCATAGCCAGTTCTTGGGTAATATAGGATTTATGAGACCGAAGGAGGCTTAATGAGGCTTACAATATAAATTTGCCAGTTGTACTGAGTCCAGTGCAAAGGTTGGGATTAGTTTGGAGGTCATGAAAAGTTGATTTGGAAAGCCAGGGGTTTGGCTGAAGCTTTCCTGATGCGAAGGGAAGAGCCAAGGGCTGCTTCCACTTGCTTTAAGTCCTTTGGTCTGAACCTCATCTGAGGTGAGGTTATGCTTGGGATGCACCCCAGGCTCCTTGCTGTGAACCAAAATACCTCTCCACAAGGCTGCTCTGGGATTTCCTGTGTTTCCAGGAAGAGCTGAAATGCTGTGGTGACATAGTCACTGAAGAAACACACTTTAAATAATTTTGCCCTTAACATTAGATATGTCACTTCTGTGCCATGGTTATGTTTTCCATGGCTGCAGCACAAGTCAAATCCCATGGCTGATTCCAATGCCCCACCATGAGTAAATACTCAGTTTTGCTCTATAAGAGAGGAAAAGGTTAGATCTCTTTCTGTCTTTGGATATAAAAGAATAATTTTAGAGAGAAAGATGCCTTTTATTGCTAAAAAAGCAGTTTCAGGTCACTCCACATCCAGAAGTAACAGCTGTGTTTAGCAGAGTACTTTGTCAGAAGAAAATACAAAAAGATCAAATGCAGAAAGGGAAAATAAAAGAGTTACAGTCTGCATGTATTAAAGTCTAGTTTAGCTAAATTTGATGATAATTTTTCAAAGGAGAAAAGTACTGCAATAAAACATTTATTGTGTTTTTGTGCTTGTTGTCATTCCTTTGAGAAAAATGAAGGTTTTAAGACTCATTCTATACTAATTTTTTTTTAGTTTTTCAGTTCAAGCATTAAACAACAACAAAAAAGAATTATTCACACAGTTCTCATTATAGATTTTACTGGAGGAAAAAGTCGTAGCTTTCTGGATGGTCTGACCCATTCAAGAAGTCATCATTTGCTTTAAATGGACATTGGCAAGGTCCTTAATAAGGATATGAATGATTAAGGAAAACCAGATATATGGAATTGAAATGAAGGAAAAAAAATCTGAGTATAAAAAACCCTAAAATACATGTGCTAGGAATAACTCATCTACATGACTTGTGCTCAGATCCATTTGGTGGAGAATTGTTGAAGCCTGAGGCAGAAAAAAGGATGTTTGGGCAGCAGAAGCCAACTTGGAGGCTGTAAAGCGATTTGTTTTTATTTCCTTCTATCAATTTAAACAGTCAAATCAGCTTTACAGCTCTGAAATAAACACAGTTGGGAGTTTATGTGAGTTCAGAATGGTGTAACTGTATGGTTTGGACATGGTGGGGAAAGGATAAGAAACATTTGCATCCAATTTGCCAACATGTTCCTCAACTGACATATCAACAAGCTGGTTGAGGTAATGGGACAGATCAGTATTTTAGGTCGTAAAAGTTTAAGAAGCTGAGAATGTGGAAAAGGGAATTAATTTTGAAGTTCAGCAGTCATTCACAGCCAGATACATGGGATGGTGTGAGGGGACCTTGGGCACTGCTGCTCCTGCCTTGTTCCTTGACTTGGTGCAAGGGAATTTTGACCTTCCCTTGGTGCAAGGGAATTTTGACCTTCCCTTGGTGCAAGGGAATTTTGACTCATTGGAGAACGGATGTGCATGAGGCAGAGGACAACAACCTGTGGGCTGCATTCAGCCTGTCAAAACATCATCCAGCCTGGCAGCTGCCTCTCCCTGACTCCTGTCCCAGGCACAATGAGCTGCTCCACCTCTGCTGGCAGCTGGCTCCTGGCTGCTCCTGTCCTGGGATGCGACTTGATCAGAAAATACTTCTCCTAGTCTTCCAGCCAAACGTGGAAGAATGTTAGGCTTGTTGATTGAGCTGAAAATGAGGGCGACTGAAGGAAACATCATTGTTTTATCAGACCTGCATTAAGTTCTTGCTTTTCTGCAGTAATATGAGGGCCTGAATTCTCTGTCCCCAATGCAGTTTGTTGCCCATCAGGATCTGTCCAAAGCTCCAACATTTGTAACTCAAAGACATGAAGTCCCTGCCCAAGCTTAAGTCAGGGCACACAAGGATTCCACTGTTGTCCTCTCTGGATCAGGCTCTGGAACAGGCCACCTACTGAGCTAAAGCTTTCATCTTTTCATCAGTATGAAAAGTGATTGATATGAATTGTGATAATGACTGGTTTGTGGATCTTGCCTTTGGCTACCCACAAAGCTGCTTAGAGAATTGCAATCTTTATGTGACCATGGATATCTCAGCCATGTCACTGACCTCAATGGCAGCAAAACCTTTAGGGATTAATCAGTACAGAGAAACTCTTCCTGCTTCTGAAAGCCTCTTAAAACATTTTATGCAGCATAGACTTACTTATCCCTCCACTTTCTGAGCATGGTTCTTCCATTGCCTAAGGACTCAGTCAGCTCTAGAAATAACCCTGCCATTGCTTTGGAAAAGTGGATGAAGTGCCTTGTTTCGTGTTTTACAGGTGGGGAGCCTAAGAGTAGGATCATTTAAGTCTGACATGTTTTCTTGTGATTATGGAAATATCTGTAATCAAACATTTTAACAGTCAGTGCTATTTTCTAATCTGTGTGTGTGCAGTCTGATGTCTTTTGAAGGCAGCAGGAGGCAGGAAGGCCTCACAACAGGGAAAATTAAGCCAATTATCTCTGAGTAGATGTAAGGACTAAATGCCCCAATTTTAACCTACCACTTCAATACCTCTAAGATTCAGCCTTTCCCTCTGCAGTGAAATGGGAATCACGCTGCTGGGAGCTTGGGGCAGGACCTCAGGGAGGGAGGTGAGGGTTTAAAGAGCTTTTCAGCCCTTTGCCTTTGTTCTGACAACCCCTTCCAGCACCATAGGAGGTGTCATGATGTCACATGGATGGCATGGTGACGATTTGCCAGCCCAAGCAGGCCTTAGCTCTGATCACACAATCACAGAATGGTTTGGGCTGAAAGGGACCTTGAAGATCATCCCGTTCCACCTCCTGCCACAGACAGGAACAACTTCTACTAGTCCAGGTTACTCCAAGCCCTGTCCAACCTGACACTGAGCACTTCCAAGGATGGGTTGGGGCTGGGCTGGTGGTGTGAGCTGCCATGGCTAAACCCTCTGCTGTGGGTGATCCTACCAGGGGTGGGCTGATGGGTGTCAGTCCTTTCCTCCTGCCCTCTCAGACTGCGACCCGAGATCCTCTCCATCATTATTAACAGCATGTTTTGGCCATAAGCCCTGTTCCTCCTGCATATAGAGTTTATTTCTGTATCATGGCTGAAGTACCTGATGAAATTTATAGAGGTCGGCACAGATAAGTATCCCACAACAGCCCTGACACAGAAGTTTATGTGGATTTAAATATCCAAGGAGTCTCTAGTGAAAGACTGATTTTCAGGGTATTGTCATTGGTTAAATAGATTTCTGGTCTTTATTATGCTATTGAAATACTTGAATCACCACTTGAACTAAATGAAAGCTTACTGTGTGTGCATATAATTGTTTTTCTTGCTACCTATTACTTGATTGGGGTTGAGTAAGGTTAGCAAAAGCATTAAATTAATTTTCTTGTAAAGTTATGCATTATGAAGTAAGAGGTATAAAAGTTACATTATACATGGCAAATGTCTTGAGGGTTTGGTTTATAGACTTGTTTATATTTTGATTTTAATGATTATTGCTTTATTTGTGTCATTTCCACTTTTGAATCTCCATACTCATTACATTTTTATTATCTCTTTTATAAAATAAATGGCAGCAAACCAGACAATTTCGTTGTTGGAATAAATAGATCTGAATATATCTCTCAATAAATTAAATGTTGTGGCTGCAAAAGGGACCTTTCCAAAGTCACTAAATTGAAGGCAAAGCCAATTAATAGCTGGCCTTTCATTTTTATGGACCAGGGCATGCAGCACATCCATCTGACTTGGCAGATTTGAAATTATCCAAGAGATAGCTGAACTACATTGAAAGATATGTGAGCAAAATTAGTGCTCATGGAAGGCAACAGATCAACAGCCCTAGAAATCAAATCCTTGTGAGCTGTGTGCAAACCCGACTGAATTAATTTTGACTTCAGGGAGTCCTGTGTGAGGGTCTCTGCCTCATAGGGTTTTTAGGAGCTAAGCAAACTTTAGCCACTGACTATTACTGTGGATCTTAACTGATTCATATTCCCAAACGCTGTGGGACCTGTAAGTGTAGCTTGTTCTTATTGGGAATCTTTGAAAGCACCAAGCAGAACTGTCTCTACTTCAGAATCACAGAATCACATGATGATTTGGGTTGGAAGGGACCTTAACGATCATCTCATTCCACCCCCTGCCATGGTCAGGGACACCCTCCACTATCCCAGGTTGCTCCAAGTCTCATCCAGCCTGGCCTTGAACATGTCCCAGGAGCTGGAAATAGAAATTAGGAGTTTAATTTGTATATCTGCAGTACAAGTGCAATTGCTCTTCATAAGCTTGTGGGTGAGAGGGTCTAAAAAAATGTCTCATGAGGAGCATCTGAGGGAGCTGGAGGTGTTTGGTCTGGAGAAAAGGAGGCTCAGGAGACTCCTTCTCCCTCTCTACAACTCCCTGACAGGAGGATAGAGTGAGGTAAGAGTCAGCCTCAGCTGCCATGTCCAAAGTGAAAGGATGAGAGGAAATAGCTTTAAGTCCTGCCAGAGGAAGTTCAGATCCATAGTGGAAAAAAAAATTTTCACTGCAAGAGTGGTCAAGGATTGGAGTGAGTTACCCAAGGAGGTGGTGGAGTCACCATCTCTGGAACTGTTCAAGGGGCATCTGGATTTTAAGGGTGATTATGGTGGTGGTTGATGGTGGGACTATCTGATCTTGAATGTCTCTTCCAACCTCTGTGATGAATCTGTGATAAAATTAACTGGTACTTTTTAGTAATGTGTGGCCTCTGTTCTCTGTATTTTTTTAAATGTGTATAGATTTTGTTTTTAATAGCTTTTATTTTCTTAGTATAATTTTGCTGTTCTGAAACATATGTCTATGTAATTTTTCTCCTTTGGATCTAAAACTACAATTTATGCTGTATATACACAACAAGCCTTGGGATACCAAGTCCTCCTCCTGGTTGCCACCCATAAATCCAGTTTATAACCCCACAGACAAACCCTCTCTGCATCTAAGAACCAGCTGTGTTTCTCCCTGGGTATTTCAATGTAAAGTCTGTTCTAGAGCTTTGAAGAATTTGATGTTAATCAGTTCCTTCCTACTTTCTCTTTTTCTCCCAGTCTTCTTCCAGGCTCACTGGGAAATTGGAGCCGTGGTGGTGAGAATAATTGCCTTGTTAGGAATAAGTGAACTAAATGAAATCAGCCCAGTGGTGTGAGCAATAACATTTGGTAGCAGTCAGTCTCTGGTGTGCTGAGCTCCTGCCTGCTCAGCTCACCAGGTTGGCCTTGTGTTGTGTTCATGTTTTCACATGTTTGTCTGTATCAAATTTTTCCTTTGTTCCATGTTTCTACCCCAAAATGTCTTGGAGCAGAGCCATCTTTTTGGACTGGGAACATATGGCCTAGTGGGATATATTATTAAGGCTTCCAAAAGGAGCCCAATATGAATAGTAAGAATAATGTGAATAATACTGAAGAATATAAGCTTATTAATAATGTGAATAATTCTGAAGAATATAAGCTTATTAGAACAGCTAACATAAGTTTTACATCTAAAAACAGAAGACTAGCAAGACAGTTCAGATTAATTTAAAGTAGGTGGGTTTTTTTTTCTTTTTTAAAATTTTTTTTTTTTTTTTGTTTACTGGGATTTGCAAGTGGATGGGGAATTGTATTTTACAAAACTGGTGTTTTACCTTATAAATTTTCTAAATGGGAATTTTAGGAAAAAAATGTTGAACTATGCCATCCCTTTTACTCCATGGCAAACATCCCTCCAATGTATAGTAATGATATGGTTGTTTTGGACTCTCTTGTTGGAGTTTTGCCTTGAGCAGCAGGGAAGGATTTGGAATCTGGTGCCTTGTGTGGTGGATAAATCATTTAATTGCATTTAAGCAATAAGCAAAATGTTTCTCTTTACACAGTCTTATTGCTGTCAGAGAGGGGGAAGAGAAATTGTGATCCAAAAGCCTCTTAAATGGGATCTGAAGTGATGAATAGCTGTGGGTATAGAAATGAGAATTTATGAAGCCATTGGCTATTGCTGCCAATCCTAATGATAATGTTCTATCAGGTGCTGTTATTTGCATGGCAGTAAAATTTTCTGTGTTGGTCATAGAGCTGGGTGGACTGCAGTACACTGCATGAATGCAGCACCAAGATATAGCCTTTCCAGAGGTAAATAGAATCCTGGTTCCTCAAAGAGACTTTGATCCAAATTCAAACCATGCTGGAACGAGGAGAGACTTTAGTTACAGAAGTGTGTAATCCGTTCTTTTTAGGGGGCTTTCTGTTCATTTTTGAATCCTGGAATCACAGAATGATTTGGATTGGGAGGGACCTTGGAGACCATGCAGTTCCACCCCTGCCTTGGGCAGGGACACCTTCCACTAGACCAGGTTACTCAGAACCCCATCCAGCCTGACCTTGAACATCTCCAGGAATGCAGAGTCTACAATCTTCTTTTTCTGTCCCTGCAGGCCTTGTCCCCAGTCCCTGTGCAGCTCTCCTGCAGCCCCTGGAGGCCCTGGCAGGGGCTCTGAGGTGTCCCTGGAGCCTTCTCTTGTGCAGCTCAACAGCCCCAGCTGTGCCAGGCTGGCTCCAGAGCAGAGGGGCTCCAGCCCTTGGAGAATCTTTGTCACCCTCCTCCAGGCTTGCTCCAACAGGCCCATGACCTTCTGTATGCTTTGTTGTGTAAGTAAAGAATAACAGGTTTAAAGCCCTCTGCGAGTTCTGTGGATTGTGTTCCTCATCACCTCCATGACATCTCTGGAAACAATCTGTAAATCCGTGCTCATGAGGCTCTGGTCTGAGCTGGCTCACATGACTGGGGAATTTGGGAGCTCTGGCACTGCAAGGCAGGATGTGACCTCTTGATCAGAGATGGAAATGAGGGCACCAGGCATCTTTTTGTCACCTCTACTTCATGTTCTCTCCTGTGTCAGGGGGCTTTGGAATAGCAGGGACTCCAAGGCATGGGCACTGGTCACTGCCACCAAAGGTATCCCTGCAAGAGGTGTGTCCCTGTCAAAAGGGATGTGCACCCTGTGGTGATGGCTGTAACCAGCAAGGGCTGGCGTTGGAGTGTGGAGGCTAGGACAATGACAAGAGCATACCAAATCTTATTTTCACTCAGCTTGCTCACTGGATACCCCGTAAAAAATTCCCAGGCCATTTCTGTCTGTTTCTTTTAAACAATCTTCCTTGCCAGTAAATACAAGCTTCCTGTAGCTGCCACTTTATATATCGAATTAGTAAAGCTTATTAAGTCCCCCATTATTTTGTTGCATGACGGAGAATACAGGTGTTTTTCCACATAAAATGTTCACATGACACAGCAGGAGTAGCACTTTAAGCCTTAATGGCATGCACTTGGTTATCTAATTTTTGCACATTAATCCTCTCAAGATGTCTGTTAACACAAACCTTGCTAATTAGTGTTTCTTTAGTGTCTGCAAATGTATGTTTCAGTTTTTAAAGGAAATTGGAAGACCACAGAGCACTGTATTATGAATCATAATATCAATGACATTTAAAGACATGTGAAAAAGCTTAGCTGGTATGTGATGTAGAATTGTAAAACAGTCTAACCTCATCAATAAAAAAGTCATATCTCTGATACACCCATTTTTGTTTATGTTCTTAGACAATTACTGCCGTAGCAAGACTTGGGCAAATGTCTTTATTTCAATGTGTTTTTGTAAGGAAAAAAGAAGGGATTCTCACCCAAAACAAATGTCTAAAGAAACATGGAGGTCCAGATAAGTTACTCTAGGCTTCCCTTTTTAGTAAATAAAGATAAACAGGCACCTACAGAGGGTAAATCATCTAATCAAAACCTAAGAGAATTCACATCTAACCCTTGTGCAAACAACAATGTTGAAACAAGCTCAAGTTCAAAACTATTTATACCAAAAAAAGTGGGTACTTAAGGGACTTTAGGCATTCCTTTTACCTTCTTATTTGGAATGGGAAATAGCAGACATCCTGTTGTCTCTGTTTTTTGGCATATCTGAGGCCAGCAAATGTGTCAAACTTGCACTGTGGTCCTGAAATTTAAGCCTTTATTTCCATTCCAAAGGGATCTGGAATTTTAAAGTTACACAGACGAATTTCTGGATATTTGACTTGCAAAGCAATTTCTAGTCTTGAGTTGATTTACTGCTTGCAGTAACACTGTTCATCAGAAAATATGAACCTAATTAACAAGCATCCAACCTACATCTTTCTATCATCTACTGGCAGCAAATGTACACAACAAAACCGGAAAACCTTGTACCCAAATTATGAAGAGATATTCAAATATCATCACCATTTCAACCCAAAATCTTAAAAAAAAATCTGTGGATTTGATGGAGCAGAACTTGGTAGAGACATGGACAGAAAAGGATGCACATTATCACTATTTTTGCTTAAAAACTTCAGAGTTAAGGCTCCCATAGATAATCTTAACCACAGACATACAACTTAAATCCTCCTAAACCTCATGGCTTATTTATTACATGCTAATATTTTTAACAGAGGGACTGATTAGCTGTTGGAGCAAACTACCAGGGAAGGCAGTGGATCCCTCTTCTCTTGATGTCTTCATCTCAAGACTGGAAGTCAACATTGCTGCGCTCAATACAGCAGCTACAGGATGAAGTTTACAGTCAGTGTTACGTGGGCTGAATGCTCAAATCTCCTGTCTGGCCTGAGCATATATGAATCTCAGTGCTTCTAAAGTACCTACACATCCTTGAATAAAAGACACAGTTGGAAGTACAACGTATTTTATGGGAGAGCTCCATCTGCCTCACACGGAGGTAAGGGAAGCCTCACGTGGTGAGCTCAGGTACAGCCACATCTCATTAAACTTATTACAGCTTTCAGCCACGTGGGTGCCTAGACATAAATAAGCAGGGGCAGGCCAGCTTTACTAAAATACATATTTTTCTCACTCTGACAGTCATGCAAGGGGCCGCAACTGCCCGTGTCTCGAGGACAATTTTAACAGCAAGACCTTTCTCCTCAGGGGACTGCTCTCACTTTTTCATTTAGAAGAGGAGAAAGGAAACCCAATCCTAAACATATGATGATTTTATTATGTGAAACCCAATAGGAAATGAAGTAAGAATATCAGGCTGCTTTCAGTTTCCTAACAAGGGATTTTGTTTTAAGTTGGAAGAGGGGCAGCTGTGTTGGACGCTCACTTCCCTCTGCCTAAACATCAGGACCTCTTTAATTGTTGGGGGTCGTTGTGTGAGTCGTGTAGTGCAAAGACAGAGGAGGCTTGGTGGGAACTCCTGAGCTTTGATCCAGGCTCTTCTGGTTTGGAGAGACAGTTTCAGCTGGAGAAGCAGAGGATAAAGGACTGCAGCAGCTCCTGGCTGTATCTGGGTGTGCAGGGATGCACTCTCAGAAATGCCTGAGTGTGTACGTGTGTGTGTGTGTGTGTGTGTGTGTGTGTGTGTGTGTGTGTGTCTGTGAGCACCATAAGCGAGCCAGCCAAATTCCATCTTCATGGACAGTTCAATGGAAAGTTAGCTCGAAAATGCAGTATATCATATTTCATGAATTTAATAGGGTTTTCATGATTTTACAAAGTGCTTCAACCAGACACTCATGGCTGGAGGCTGCACAGCAGGAGACCTAAAACACTGCATCTGTGTTTTTCAACTCTTGCCAGAATCCATTGAATTTGATCCGGAATGACTATGCATCTTTGGAATGTACATTCACTTTTCTCTTGCCTTATCCAAATAAAAGAGGGACATGGGGGGGTTGAGGGGGAGGGAGAAAAGAGTCCTGTGAGAATTCCATATGGAAACACTAAACTAGCATTATAAAGGATTTCCTATAAACAAAATTACGGTCACAAATTTTGGACTCGGACCACATTTGAAACAAAGGGCCCTTTGTCTCCCTCTTTTAATATATTTTTTTATCTATGTTAACACACACGTTTTTATTTTTTTATGGCAATAGATAAACAGATGTACATGTATACACTCATGCAAAAATGAATGTATATATTAGTTTGAGGTCCAGTTGCAATCTCTCTTAATTTTTTTTTCGACTGCAGAACTCCTAACAAGAGCAAACTTTAATCGTTCTGTGCACTAAATCCCTTGAAAATAAATATCCAGGGCAACTTCAAAAGCCCTTAATTAGAAGCACATGTGTGGTGTTACAAATTTCTGGCTGAGGCGGCTGAGTTGTAATTTAACGTTATGATCTGCCATAAATATTATCCATAATGAGCAGACTTCATGTTACACTTCTGTACGTCAGATAACTGCAATATTTTTTGTCTGCTTTTGTTCAATCACTGAACCTTAAGTGAAGTTTAAAATTAGAAGGAAAGGAAGAAAGAGAGAAACAGTTTTCCCACCAGGAAGCTGAAAATTTCTGTCCTCCTAGCTGCAAAGAGAGCTATTGATTTTATTCTGTTTTCTTTGTTACAGTTTAAAAATGTGGTTAACAGACAACTTGGAGATGATGGGGGAAGGAGAAGGATAAGGTTTGGAAGTTGGTGAGATGATTGTTGTTGTTTTGCATGACTTTCTGATAGAAGCTTTCTGGAATATTTGCTGTGTTCCCCACTACCAAAGCAAAACCCAAAAACCCCATAAACTCATTTCTACATGAAAATCTAAACCATTTCTGCCCCTGTGTTGTACCCGAACCAAGTCTATCACTCTTCAGAAACTTGATGGCTGAGGATAAAATTTTCTGTGTTAATGTTAAGTGGTTTATGAATTGGTTTTGCAGCCTTGGCACAGACTGAGCACAGTTATATGTGCATGTGTGTATGTGTGTGAGTGTGTGTGTGGGTGTGTAAGGAGGGGGTAGTGAACCAGACAGTAAATTTACAGTGGAAATGTGCAGCTGTGGGGATTATGCACTGGTTGCTTAAATGTGTGTGAAGAAATACAGAAATAGCGTGGGGCTGCAGAACAAGTCCACAGCCTCATGACTTGAATAAAGAGGTGGTTTGGTTTGGACTTTGACCAAACACGTGGGCTGTGGGCTTTTTGCCTTGGAGAGTGCCCCAGGACCCTGTACCTATTTAAAAGGACAAGCCTTATCTGGTGTTTCTGACTGCAGGTATCCAAGTCGTGCCTTGGCAGGCTGTCCATGTGGCCACAGCCATATCTTATTGCTCAGCCTGGAGAGGAGAAGGCTCCAGGGTGACCTTACTGCGACCTTCAAGTACCTAAAGGAACCACAGGAGTGCTGGAAATGGACTTTGGACAAGGGCCTGGACAAGGGGGAATGGCTTCACCCTGAAAAAAGGCTGGGTTAGATGGGATATTGAGAAGGATTTCTTGGCTGTGAAGATGGTGAGGCCCTGGCACAGATTTCCCAGAGCAGCTGTGATTGCCCCATCCCTGGAAGTGTTCAAGGCCAGGCTGGATAGGGCTTGGAGCAACCTGGGACAGCGTAAGGTGTCCCTGCCCATGGCAGGGGGTGGAATTGGCTCAGCTTTAAGCTGCCTTCCAGCCCAAACCATTCTGTGGCGATCCTTACAGCCTGGGTGCAGGGCCCAGGAGTGCTGCTCTCTCCTGGGACATCTCTCCTAGACAGAAGACATTGCATGTCCTCAGCCTTTCCTTCCTCCAGCAGAACAAGCATATCCTGCCTCTTTTCCTACTCACCAGCCTTCTCATTGGAACTGCTTTTCTGCTTGATCTTTTTTAAAAAAATAATAATTAAAAAAATACTGCAAGAGTGAGTAAAAATCTCTGTGCAAGTGCCCAGGGTAGGGATGTGTCTCTATTGACTGCAGCATCTTGGCATAAAGTGTGGCTCCCACAGCTACATGCTCGAGGAGCAATTCAGAGCAGGGAAGTGGTGAGCAGAGACACAACAGTTCCAAGCTGCAGGCACCATGGGCCCAGATATAAAGAAAATAGATGGCTAGAAGCAGCATGCTCTGTGGGCACGATGGCTGTGTGGTTTTGGTACCTGTCTGTTTGGTTTTGGCTGGACTCTGGCTGCTCACACTGCTGCTGGGGAGGACTGGGGTGTCTGGGGTTATAACTCCTCCCGGGAGATGTCAGGCTCTCATAGGAACAGTACCAATTTTTTGTGGCAGCAGGAGGAGCTGCAAATCCAGTTCTCCAGGGTATCTGCCGCAAGACTTTCTCTCTCAGCTGTGTCTCTCATTCCCAAAGTGCCTGTATGCAATTTTTGCCTCTGCTGTTGCAGAGCCTTGAGCTGGATCACATCCTATCAGTTCTCATAGCTCATATCAGATACAGCAAGCTGCAAGCCAAGCTGGTTCCCTGTGCTACCTCTCCTCAGCCCAGCTGAGTTGACAGGGATGGATTTCTACACCTCCTTTCCCTCTTTGGGTAGTGCAGAGCAGAAGCGAGGCTGTAAACCTTCCAGGTAACAGGTTATCTTCAGAAAGGTTTGCCAAATTACTTTATAAACTTTAGATATGTTGGGGAGAAGATAAAAGCTGTAATGTTGCCCTTCAGAACCCCATGATGGATGTGTTGTTCAGTCTCTGAATGTGCTGGATGTATCTGACAAAATCTTTCATTGTGATGGAGGAAACAAAATACCTCTAATCTCCCCCTTCCCTTCCACTTCTATCTCAAGTTTCTGGAACCACAAGTGACAGGAATGGAGAGCCTGTTGTCAAGGTGTTCCTAGCAGAGATGATGGAAATGCCCATTTCTCTGTGACTTCCAGCATCAGTCTGTAGTCAGGGAGGGTTCAAATAATGCTTGGAGATCTGCAGAGCTGTGTGTTTCTGAATACAATCAGCACTCAAGAGTCATATCCAGTAATGCTTTTAGAGGCACATCCAGTAGTTTGGACTACTTACCAAACCAAATTTAAACCAAATATATTGCAGGAGAAAAGTTTCCCAGTCCTTATTTCAAAAGGATATTTAAATCTTCACATTATGCTTCCAAACAGGGATCAAGAAGTTATTTAGAAGTATGAATCATTTCAGTGTTTCAGAGCAACCCCCTGAAGTCACCCGCTGCCACCACCACCTCTGCCTGACCAGGGAGCCAGAGGTGACTTCCCCAGCATGGACTGGAGCAATGCAACTGCTGGAAGAGGAAATCTCTCCATTGTCACCTTACTTGCCATCAATT
This sequence comes from Agelaius tricolor, assembly GCF_023055355.1. Taxonomy (NCBI): domain Eukaryota; kingdom Metazoa; phylum Chordata; class Aves; order Passeriformes; family Icteridae; genus Agelaius; species Agelaius tricolor. Next base: position 55,431,288 of record NW_027269264.1, on the reverse strand, counting down.
ACTTGGGTGTGTGCCACTCCAGGTAAGATGGGGATGGTCTGACACACTCCTTCAAACACGAGCACAGAAAAGCTGTGAAAGATGCTAAGAGACACTTGAAGTGAAAAAGTACTTGGCAATCAAGGTCAAACACTAGCAGTAAATTTGAGCCAAATAAGAACTCAGATTTAATGTGGCTACACATCCTTTCGTCTTCATTTCTTCACCTCTCTATAGTTTACACTGATTACTTCCTATAGGCTTTGGGACACCCTTCAAACCAAGTAGTCCAGTAACGATGCTATCAATAATTCTTCATTTTGGCCGGCTTGCATCCTGCTTTCTTAACTAAATCACAGCTCTCTGTCACAGCCCAAAGAGCTGATGTCCAGCTAAACGTCCAGCTTGTCTGAGCAGCTGTCCTGAGCCCACGGAGGTCAGCAGTGCCCCTCACAGCGCCGACCCAGCGCGGCGAGAGGGGCGGATGGGACAGAGCTGCTGCCCCTGCCGCTCCTTTTTCAGGACGTCGATAGATGGAGCTGAAGGAACAAGGCAGAGCGAGCGAGGGAAGGAGCTCATGGGTGTGTTTGCTTTTTTTAGAGTGCCAGGAAGGGATTGCACTTGTGAAATGGAAGAAGTGTGGCTGTGCGGTGAAGGGAGGGCATGAGGGACGCGAGGCTGCTGCAGAGGATGGTGGAGGAGAGGTGGAAAAGGAACGGGGGGCATAGAAACCTACACCTGGGACAAAATACCTTTTCTCTTGTCTACAGGCCTCTCCAGAGTATATTCTGCATATGATTTGGCTTCTACACATACAGCATCAAAATGGACTTTATTTTTCCTGGTAAATCTTGCACAGAATGAATTCTAGCATATGATTTTGCATATCTAGCTTAGATAAGACAATCACTCAAGTGCTTTGTGTGTCACAAATGTCCAGCTTGAGATGATCTAGAACTCAGTTAAGTCAGGTCAGGTGCACTTAAACTGTCCCTTTGCCTAAATAAATCACCTTGTGGAAAAATCCTCGGTAGTCAGTGTAAATAAGGATTCTCATGTCATGGTTTGCTTAGTCTGCTAATCAAAACATGTAGCTCTGAGCACTTAGCATTTAGTGCAGCTTATGAAAATCAAGCATCATTATTGCTGTCTGATACATTATCACCAGCAGCCATATAATGGGAAAAATGTTCCTGGGTTGAAATGAGTGCAATTTATGATTCTAAATTGTTATGTATAAAGAAAGAAGAGTGCAGCTGGATATTCATTAGACACATTCAATTTAATGTATTGAAAACAGTAAAGAATATGTTTTAATTAATAAGCCAAGTGCACATGGCAATGGAATCTGTAAAGAGAGCCCACAGAGCTCTGCAGCTCTGTGGGCTCTTACTGGGAAGTGAAATGGCAAAGCTGCTCCTTTCTCTAGAGTGAGGTCACCTTTATTCACCTGCAGACCACAGTTCACCTGCTTTGGTTGTCTCTGCTCTATTGCCACACTTAGAGGATTTTGCCTCTCAGGCCCATCAGTGGTACAAAAGGAATCAGATGTTTTTTATGCACCCTACTGTTTGGAATTCCAATTTGCAAATCTGTTTCATGAAGAAGATAGCTTGCATATTCCAAAAATTAGGGCCTTTGGTGAAATTGCTTTCAAAAAAGGCACTTAAGAAGGGTTAAAAAGACACTAAAACCATTGCAAGTGTTGCCTCTGTGCTGCAGTGTTGGAAGGAATGAATAGGAAAAACCAGGACATCAACAACTGTGAGGTTCATGTCCCTAAATGACCCTCAAAATCAAAATGGCATCAGACATTTCCCCTGGGAGTCTGAAAATGTACTGAAGATATCAACCAAATAATCTATTTCTTGTGAGGTCTTCTTAAGAAGACCCAAAAATAGAAAAACAGTGGCATGAACAATTATTAAAGTTACTCTTTGGAATAGAACTTTCATTCTAGCTCAAAAATCTTGTTGAAGAAATTTTTGGCACCTGACATTTACCAGGTTTGTTAGAAGCCAGGAAGTGAATCACCTTGGAAAATCTGAACAAAATTTTCTTGGCTGCCATCATGCAAAGGCAGATGAAATGTATTTCCAAAAAATAATAAATTTTTAATGTGATTGCTAATTCATACCAACTAGATCAAAATAAGCCCATATTTGCAGTTTGTAATTTAAATAGAATCTTCTTGATTTTTCTTGAGTTGATAATTTGTTATTTGATAGAGTGGGAGGGGGATGGGCTACACTGATATATTATTTATATTCATCCCTGGGCATGGCCTTTCCTAAGATAATCCACAATTCAGATGTGACCATTACCAGTCACAGATTGGATCTCTCACTGAGTGGGGCCATATGCATCCCTCAGGGACTGACTGTAAAAGGTGAAGCCATTTCTCCTGAAAGGCTGTGGGTTACACCCTCATGGAGTCTCTGCTGAAGGGAATAACCTCAATGGTCATGCCCTGCTTTGCCTTTTAGAGACTGAACCATGTCAAGAGAAGCTCAACATGACCCACCAGTGTGCACTTGAGCCCTGAAAACCAACTCTGCCCTGGGCTGAGCCCCAGCGTGGGCAGCAGGGCAGGGGGGATGCTGCCCCTGTGCCCCTGGGCTCAGGTGAGAGCCCACCTGCAGAGCTGCCCCAGCCCTGGCTCCAGCAGCACAAGGAGCTGGAGCTGCTGCAGCCAGTGCAGAGGAGGCCACGGAGCTGCTGCCAGGGCTGGAGCCCCTCTGCTCTGGAGCCAGCCTGGCACAGCTGGGGCTGTTGAGCTGCACAAGAGAAGGCTCCAGGGACACCTCAGAGCCCCTGCCAGGGCCTCCAGGGGCTCCAGCAGAGCTGCCCAGGGACTGGGGACAAGGCCTGCAGGGACAGCAGCCAGGCAATGGCTCCCAGTGCCAGAGGGCAGGCACAGATTTTGGGCTCTTGGCAATTAGGAATTGCTGGCTGGGAGGGTGGGCAGGCCCTGGCCCAGGGTGCCCAGAGCAGCTGTGGCTGCCCCTGGATCCCTGGCAGTGTCCAAGGCCGGGCTGGATGGGGCTTGGAGCAGCCTGGGACAGTGGAAGGTGTCCTGACCCAAACCATTCTGTCATTCTGTGAGGCTCTGCTACTACAGGGAATGTATGCACACAACTCTCCCCTCTCTGAGTAGTAACTGTAGTGAGACGTGGTGGCTTTTTAGTGATGGCATAGCTCTTTTACCACCCCATTTCCCCTGTACCCTGCAAGGAATGAAATATGTTTTAATTTGGGGGAGTAATTGCTCCTTACAACATCCTGAAAGTGAACCTTGAGGCTATCAGAACTATGGGGTGGACTGAGAGCCTTGCTATGGCCTGGATGTGTTCATGGTGCTGCAAACACCAAGGATCCTCCTGGTGTGCTGTCTGCCAGGGTGTCCTCCAGTGAGGGGGTATGGTTGGTTCTGCTTCCCTGAAGAGTTGAGAAACCACTTTGAAAGGCAGCTGGGAAGAAACTGCCTTCCCTGATAATTAAATGAGTTTCTGGCCTGAATGAAAGGGTCTGGCATAGCAGGGAGGTGAACAGCGTACTCAGATGAGAGAATTCCATGGACAGGGAGACACACCCACACACACTCAGGGAGCCTGAACTCACCAGGGAAATGTGGGATGATCTGTCCTCTTGCAGAGTTGAGCCTGTCTGGTGCAGCCTGCAGTGTGTTGGTAACTGGGGATGGCTCCTGGTCACGTCTTCCTAAAGCAAAGAGATACAGGAGTCTGAAATGCTGGAGAGCCACAGAACAAGTGTGACAGCAGGACAATAACATCACAGAATGGTTTGGGTTGGATGGACCTTAAAAACCATACAGTTCCAAACCTTCCTGTCATTGGCAGGGACACCTTCCACTATCCCAGGCTGCTCCAAGCCCTGTCCAACCTGGCCTTGGGCACTGCCTGGGATGGGGCAGCCACAGCTGCTCTGGGCACCCTGGGCCAGGGCCTCACCAGTCTCACAGGGAAGAGTTTATTTCCAGCACCCCATCTAACCCTGCCCTCTGGGGTAGGGTCCTGTCACTCCAGACCCTTATAAATAGTCTCTCTCCATCTTTTTTATCAGCTCCCTGCAGGTACTGAAGGGCTCATTTAGGTCACCTTGAAGGTGCCTATTCTCCAGACTGAATAAACCCAGTTCTCTCAGCCTTTCCCCAGAGCAGAGCTGCTCCATCCCTCTGATCACCTCCGTGGCCTCCTCTGGGTTCCCTCCAGCAGCTCCAGCTCCTTGTGCTGCTGGAGCCAGGGCTGGGGCAGCTCTGCAGGTGGGCTCTCACCTGAGCCCAGGGGCACAGGGGCAGGATCCCCCCTGCCCTGCTGCCCACGCTGGGGCTCAGCCCAGGGCAGGGGGTTCAGGCTGGGGCAGGTCCAGCTCTCACCCACAGCACCCCCAGCTCCTTCTCCCAGGGCTGCTCCCTCTGCTCAGCCCCAGCCTGGGTTGATCCCAGGGGTTGCCCTGGCCCAGGTGCAGCTCCAGCACTTGGCCTTGTTAAACCTCATGAGATTCCCCTGGGCCGCTCCTGCAGCCTGTCCAGGTCCCTCTGGATGCCATCCCATCCTCCAGGTGTGTCAGCTGCACCTCTCAGCTTGGTGCCATCTGCAAATGTGCTGAGGGTGCCCTGGATCCCTCTGTGTGTGTCATTAATGAAGATATTCAATAACACTGGTGCCCAGATGGACCCCTGAGGGACCCCCTGGGACCCTGAGCCATTCACCACAACCCTCGGGATGCAACCATCCAACCAGTTCTTAATCCATCTAATAATTCTCCTATTAAGTCCATCTCAATTTAGAGAGCAAGATGTTGTGGGGGACGGTGCCAAAGGCTTTATGGGAGATCAGTAAATAAAATGTGAATGTATTTATAGGGCAACACACCACCAACTTGTCTAGATGCAAGAAACCTTTGAGGAGCACCAAGGGCCCACGGGATAATGGACCCAGTTGCTGGGACCACTGTGATGTTCTGGCAGCTACAGGTGGTGAACAGGAAGTAATTCCTTTCTGCTGTGGCTTCAAAGGATCTCTCAGAATCCACACAAAACTCCTTGGTGCCTTTCTTTGTGTACACCCAGCCTGCACTCAGAGGAGCTGTGGATTGCTGGCCCAAATTCTCACCACTCGTATTTCAGCACAATGAAACAGACATATGCTTGTGTGAGGAGTCTGTTTGCATAGATGGTCCAGAAGAGTCACCTTTTAAAGACATCTGAAAAGTCTTTAAAAGGCTTTTTTTTTTCCTTTTGCTGTCAAAAGCTGATTACTTTTGGAAACTACAGTTTTAATGGAAGAAGTGTCATCTTTGCTAATATCTTCAACTAAAGATGTAAGTGGGAACAAGCTGTTCCATGAGCAACAGAATTAACAAAATCAAGTTTCTTGGGCATGTGTGTCTCAGGTTTGAACTTTCTGGTTAAACTAGGGTGCCAATTTGAGATTTTCCCATAGCTGTGATATGAATAATGTCTCCACCCAACACAGATTCTCCACATTTTGATAAAGGGTAACTGGAGCCTCTCTTGTTCTCTCTGGTGCAACTAATCAAGTCCCTGTCTTCCCCCAGGCAGTAAATTTCCATGAAACATGTACAATTCTAACAAATTTTGTTGAAACAGGTTCAAAAGTTGTCAGGGGGACATGAAGAGATGAGACGATACACACATAAATTGGATCATGTAAGTCCTTGTTTTCTTTGGAAAGCAGGGCAGGAACATTCTCCACAGACAGCTTTTAATGCAGAAAATGGCTATTTATGGAAATCTTTACAGTCTTTTCTATCTTAGAAAGGGATAAGATAGAAAGGGATGCAACTTGGCTTCTCTCCTCTGAATTATTTATGACATATAGGAGAAGCAGTGTATAGAGGTAACCTATGAGGGTTTTTCAGCAATTGTCCTTCTTCCTCTTACAAGTTTTCTAAATTCTTGTTGTGTGTCCTTTTAACAAACAGGACCTCAACAACAGGCTTTCACATTTTCAATTCTAGTATTTTTCTGCTTGTCCTTGCTGAGACTTTCAGTGAATAATCTTTGAGTCTTTTGTAAAGACAATGCGAATCAATTCAAGTGCCAGTATTTAAATTTTAAGACAGGTTTTCTGAAGACCTAAGATTAAGCACTGGTGTTGTATAAACACTCAACAAAAGTTCCCCTTTCAGATACTTTACTTTTTCTTATCTTATACTTTAGTAGACTTTCTGTCATCAGATAGTGCTTTAGACTAGTCATAATAAAAATAGAAAATAAGATATTTTGAAAAACCCATCAGTTTTATATCTTTATATAAGAAAAAAACATCAATGATGCAAGCTCATTTACTCACTCACATGTCCTCTTTCTTACCTAAAGGAATGGTGAAAAACTTTGCATGCCCCATCCCTGGAAGTGTCCAAGGCCAAGCTGGATGGGGCTTGGAACAGCCTGGGACAGTGGAAAGTATCCCTGCCCGTGGTAGGAGTGGGAGGGGATGATCTTTAAGGTTCCCTGCATCCCAAACCGTTCTGTGATTCTATAATAAAGCTTTGAATATATCATCTCAAGACAATGTCCCACTCAAAGCCTAGTTAGATTTATTTTTCTCTTCTTGTCTTTCTTCATTAATTCAAGACTAAAAAGTGATTAAAACATCAGTGTTTTGATTTTAAACAGGCCACTCTTCCTAGGAGCTGGACTTCAAAGCTCTGTGTGTCCTGGGTGGACTGCAAAGCCCAAACCCACTCCTTATAATTTCCGCTCTTTTGATTTTCAGAGGGGGTTTTTTTAGCCAGTCCTTGTTGTGGCCAGTACCAGTGACAAGGGAAATATTTATAGTGCTGAAATCAAAGGGGCACAAGGCAGTGCTAACAGCACTCCATCACTTCCTTTTTCAAGGGAGGGACATAGCTGCAGACTCAAAGATCACTCATCACGATAAGAATATTTATCTCTTGGAAAGCCTTTGTGCTACAACTGCAGGGCAGTGAAATGAGCACTGGGCTTTTTGCATGATTCACAGTTTTTCATTATCCAGTTTGAACATTGCTGGTTCAATCAGCAGAGTTTTTTTGATGGAGACCGTGGTGCACAGGGCTATTCCTCAGGTTTCTTCACCCATATTTTCTTGTGCTGTCTGTGCACTCAACCTTTTATTAACTTCTTATTTTATTTCTTTTTACACATTGCCTGTTTTTGAGGTCCATGATGGATTTTACGCAGCAATTCTGTGGGGCAGCTCATGGCAGCAAGGAGAGCTGTAGGTACCCACAGCTCTGGTGCTTCACTGTTTGTCCTGAATGGCTTCAGGCTCTGAATCTAAAATCAGAGGACTGGTTTCATCTATCCCTAAACTCCTCTAAATCTGGGTGCGTGACAAACACACGCACCCTTTGTCAGGAGAGTGACAAAGGCGGGGCAGGAGAGTTGGACACAAGTTGGGGTGGAAACGCTCTGGGAAACGTGGGAGATGCAGGCAGGACCTACAATGTGGATTGTCACCTGAGACTGAAATGCTCAAAGGTGCTCAATCTGCAGGGCCATATCAGCTTTTACTCCCTGACTCTCATTTTCCTCCTGTCCTCCTGCAGCAATAACCTGCCCAGCGGAGCTGCCTCTTGAGCCTGTGCAGGGAGCTGGCCCAGGCTGCACCAGCTGGCCATGGCTGCTTCCTCTCCCCTCTGCTCTAGCTGCTGAAGACCTGGCAACAGCTCCACGGAGTGATGGGAGCCTGACAGAGGGGATGTGAATAGCTCGCTCTTGATTGACAGCCCCTCCATGGAGTAGTCTGTCAGATTAATTATCTGTACTTCAGAAATCCCTGGAGATCCCATCACCATTTCACAGGGTGCTGTGGAAACACATCATGAAGTTCCAGGCCCCTTTCCCTGAAATGGCAATCTGTCTCTAAGAGACAGCAGGTGGAATCAGCTTGTGGATGGCAGTAAGGGAAAAAAAAAAAAGGCTTTTGAAGGGTTTGGGAAATACACAGACACCACAAAGTGGTGTTTCCCTTTGGCTCATGGCATCATCAGAGTTTCCTCGCTGTCCTGTGGAAATGGAGGTCTCCAGCAGCTGACCACCAGCCTGGGTCCTGTTCCCTATCTGTGTGGGTTTGCTCCAGCCAAAAGGTAGCACAGAGCATCATGTTGGATGAAGACCCAGAAATTTGGGCTCCAGTGCCTTAACCTGCAGATATTCACTCTGATGATATAGAAATAAGGCTAAGATTTATTATTACTATTATTACTACTACCACTGTTATTATTATTATTGTTGTTGTTATTGTTATTGTTATTAATTCCCAAGCAGCTGTCAAAGCGAATTTGAGAGAAGGGAATGCATGAGGAATTACTAATGGAAAATTCCTCCTCTGAACTTTTCCAATTTCATTAACAAAGGAATGTTTATAAAGCAAAGCCCTGTGCTAGACACTGGTGTTTCTAAGTTTGAAATTGCTCTTGTAGCAGTTGAAATGAAGTTCATGTATCAGTTTGAGAGCAGGTACTACATCTAGGGGGAAGAAGGACCTACTTGGGACAATCAAAAGAGAGAAATATTCCTTGTCAGACAATGGGAAAGCACTGAGATTATGAGTGAAAACATCTGAGCCTGGTGAAAGCAGTTCCTTGATCAGACTCTTTTCTAAAGTCACCATTACTTAACAAGAATAAATAATTATTTTTACCTTGAGCAAATATTGGCCTTCTCTAAAAGAGGCATGAATCATAAAATGATAGAGTTATGGAATGGTTTGGGCTGGTAGGGATCTTAAAAGGGGAAAGGGTCTTTAAGGATCATTCAGTGCCAAGCCCTCTGCCACGGGGCAGGGACACCTTCCACTAGACCAGCTGCCTCCAGGCTCCATCCAACCTGGCCTTGGACATTTCCAGGGATCCAGGGGCAGCCACAGCTTCTCTGGGCAACCTGTGTCAGGGCCTCACCATCCTCACAGGGAATAATTTCTTCCTAATATAATGAAATCAATCTAACCCTGTCCCCTGGCAGTGTTTCCTCTTGTCATTTCCCCTTGTACCACCACTCCATGCCCTTTCCAAAGCCCTCCTCCATCTCCTTTTCTCATGTGGTTTATGGATTGCCAGAGCACATTGATGGATACTGAGCTTCTCATCCATCAACACTCCCAAAGTCCTTCACCTCCAAGATTCCCTCAATCCATTCTCTGTCCAGACTGTATTTTGGATTGCCCCAAAACAGGTGCAGAACCTTGCACAGGCCTTGTTGAACTTCATCAGGTTCACCCAAGCCCAGCACTCAGGGCTGCCCAGCACTCTGAACGTCACATTGTTTGTTACCAGTAACTATTCAATGCCTGCCTTGAGGCAGAGGTTTGTTGTACAAAGACCAGATTCCTCATAGACTTCCCTGCCTATAATTGCATCCTCATTTAAGCTAGGCAATCATAATCTTTGTTTTCTTTTGTTTTCTTGCCTTTTTTATTTCAGCCGATGCCAAAACCCCCTGCTCTCCCTGTATCCTTCTAAATTATCTTGTTCTAAAAGCCAGCTAGCCTTAAGGACAGTCCTATGTCATTCATGGGCTCATGGTCCCTAAGGGGTAGGTTGAAGGTTTTCTTTTATAAAGTACCACGTGCTACTCCTGGAACCAGGCAGTGATTTGAGCTTTCGTATCAACTGTCACTGAAGGATGATGAGAACATTCTGCAAACATAAGGACTCCTGTGCCCATTTTGCTGAGGGATCATGGAGACTGAAGGGCTCACTGAGGCCACATGTTGATGGCGTCAAACACAGAATCACCACTTTCCAGCCTGGAATTTCCAGCTATTCCTGATCTCTACCATTTATCAGCTTCTGAAACTCACCTTGCCAAAGCATATCCAAATTTACAAGAGGTGAAGAACTGGATGACCTCATTTATTATAAAGAAATTCTTCCCTGTGAGGGTGGGCAGGCCCTGCCACAGTGCCCAGAGCAGCTGTGGCTGCCCTGGATCCCTGGAAATGTCCAAGGCCAGGCTGGGCAGGGCTTGGAGCACCCTGGGACAGTGGAAGATGTCTCTGACCATTGCAGGGGGTGAAACAGGATGAGATTTAAGTTCTCTTCTGAGCTGTTCTGTCATTCTATGATTTTATAACTATGGGCCATTTTGATTGAGATTTGTTGTGGAACACACAATAACTCTGATTTCTAGTAGGGATGGCATAGCAGTCATGAGAGTAAAAATGTTTGGCAAAGTTTTTGCTCCTAGTACTTGTAGAAAATGGCAGACAAGGATCTCCTAGAATGAAAAGCAGATAAATAGGCTTCAGGGAAAGAAAATTTCTCAATGTCACCTTCCTAAGAGAAACTTCTGAGACCCCCAAATACAGCTTACGCTGATGCTAATGCTATGCAGAAAGGCAGCTTGGGCTATGTCACCAAGGTACTCAGCAGTTCTGAGGTGTATATTTTAGAAGATCATGTGAGGCATTAAGCATGAAGATGCCATTTAATTATACATTTATGCACTTGCTTTTTTTTTTTTTTTTTTTTTTTTTTTAGAACAGACTCTTTGCTGAGCATTTACTTCTTTGAGTTAATGATAATAATTACATGAAAATCCATTTGGGCTTCTCAAGATGCTGAATTTGCAAACTGGCAATACAAATACTTTAATACTCATTTAAATACACTGTAATTGCACTTGATTCTAAGTAGTGGCATTTTAAAAGCTGTGCCATTTGTAAATATTAGATGTGCCCCTCCCCCCCTCACTTTAACATCAATCCTTAGTGTATCTGGTTGATGTCAGTCTTGATAAATTATGCTGTTGAAAGAGCTGACCATAAAGAATAACGTTTTCCATTAAAAATTAATATATTCCCATGCCACAGGTCCTTGTGTAAGTGCAATACAATGGTCTGTATTGTCTGTCTGTCAGCACATCCATGTCTGATTTGTGGTTTACCTAGATCCTACAAAGTCCTGAGAAAATTACAGTTTTGATACCTGTCATTCATTAGTAATATTTATATTACTAATGTACTACAATATTTGCACACTGACAAGTGACACCTGCAGTCTGGTTAGCTGTCAGCCAGGCTCACAACATGAAAGAAAAGAAATTACTTTTCCTCCTTATTGAATGAAAAGACAACACTTTTTCTGCCTTTCCCTCAGCAGTCGGTTTTCCGAAGGGATTTCAGATGGCTCCCTGCTGGTTTGGTTTAGGATGGGCACAGCTTTCTGCAGCCCTGGGGAAAACTGGAGCAGTAGAAGCAGAGTCATCAAGCACCGTTCCCTACACCTCAGGTCCTGATTCACATCTCTCTGCTCAGAAACCCACTGGGTATCATGCCAAAAGTTGTTTCAGTTTCTCCCCTCACCTTCCTTTTGTCACGGTGGACATCCTAGGACCTGATATTCTGTGTGCATAGGAGGATCTCCTCCCTTCCAGACTGAATGCAGCCTTGGAAATTTTAATGTGGGTGAGGGTAACATTTTAAAGTTCTCCTTTTCTTGGGCAATGTTTTTCTTTCCTTTGAATTACTTTTCTGTGTACCTAATTATTGTAAATGTGGACAACTGTTTCATACCATGTTTTCAAGGAACACTTTTTTGCTTATGTACACATTGTCTGTGTACGTATTTTGTGCCAACACAATACGTTTTTGTGTTTAGAAAATGCATTTTCTTTCTCCTTTCTGCATTTCAACCTGTTCAGAAAAGTCTAGTGAATGATGCCTCACCTGTGGAAGTGTTTTTGCTCAAGTGCTAACTTTGCAAAATTCACTTAATATTATAAGGTTTTGTTTCAGAGGGGTACCGAAGCAAGGTTCTAAGAAGTCTTTACTAATTTATTTGATTATTCCCTGCTTCGATTTTTCTAGTTTTGTGTTGGATGACAATATGCAAAAGCCCAAAAATAATGCAAAAGCCCAAGAGAATGTGATGCAAAACACTTCATTTTCCAGGAAACAGGTTTTTGATTATTTCTGTGAGGCTGTTCCCAAACAGAATGAAAACAGCTGCTGAGAAATTAAACATTTTGCAACTTTCCTTCTGTAGAAAGAGAAAAGTGAGAGTTACCTATGAGGTCAGGCCAAATAAAAGAGAGCTTTGTAACGAGCATCATCTAAAGATAAAGCTGATTTTCTCAGCCCAAGGATCCTACATTTTCCATTCTATTATGTTAATAGATATGGGACTGAAATATTTTCTCTCTTTCTCTTTCCCCCTTTTTTCCCCTCCCTTCGCCTTTCCCTTTTCCTTTCCCACAAAGGATTTGTTTCTTTCAGGGATCACTAGCCCCTTCAGTTGCATGGTGTCCTGGACTTTCATTCTATATTTAATATGAGACTATATATTTAATATGAGAGCAAACCAGAGTTAGCAGTCAGCCTTGCCCACATGCAGCTGAAGATCCATCAGATATTTTGTTGACAGAAAGTGCACTCTCTCTATGATTAAAATCTCCCAAAATTTCTTGTTGTGTGAAGCAGCTGAAAACACTCTGGTTTCAAAATTCTGTTTAATCTAAAGAAATATGTTTAGCAATTAAAGTAAGCAAAAACGTGTGTTGTGCGGAAAATTTTGCCCAACAATCTTCCAACCCTAGCACACATGTGTATTTTTATTGGAGTTCACCTGCCCTAACTCAGTGATCTCTAAAGGAGATCTGAAGAGGTCACCCAATAACTGAAGAACTATCCCAGGTGGGAGAAGTATCAAAATTGTATGTTTCAGGACATATTCTTAAATCCTGATTTGCATAACTGCATAACCTCTGTGTATCTGTTGTAAATATGAAAAAATATGTGTACATCTTCTGTTAACAGTTATTGCAGTTTTGCACAGAAGTCACTCCTCTGGATGTTTATGCATATGCACCAGACACCCAGAAAAGTGTCAAAATATTCCTATGCCCGCCATTTCCCATTCTATATTCTAATAAGAGAGTTTTCTGAAAGACTGGTTATTTTAGCAAAATGGAACACACTGATGTGACATGCTGATACCCCACATATTGGGAAGAATGAAAGGATCTACCTTTGAGTGAGACCTCTTTTGGTAAACTCACATGCTTGAATGATTAAACCCAAGGATTAAAATATCTTTTACAATGTGTAAATTTTTTTTTCTTTCTCTCAATAACTAACACAGGAAGGGAGGACAGAGGGAGAGAGAGAAATAAGCTTATATTCTTAACTTTCCTAACCCATATTTCATTCCAGAACTATAAGATGTGAAAAAGATAGGTAAGCAGATTAATTTAGCAGACTTCCAGACTTCTGATGCAAAAGAGGGAGGCAGAAACATTTTATCATTTCTGACATATGGAGCATGTAGTTCTGACTGCAATATGGAATGGATGATCAAAGTCATGTTTTCAATAGATCCTAGGAACATTTTTAGCCTTAAAGTCATTAGTAAACTTCAATTTAGGAGCTGAACCCTAAAACCTTAATTTGGACAAAGCAGTCCTACTTGGAAGCATAGCAACTCACTCACAGGTCAAAATTTAATATAATTCTTGAACCAGGCAGCCCAATGTCTTGGAGAAAATGACTAAAAAATACTTAGAAAATACCTTCAAGGTATGAGGATGAAATTGAGAGCTAAGCACAGGGAAAATAAGAACTAAGGCTTTCAAAGAAAATTGAAGCTTTGGAGAGCCTTCAACTATTTTGATTTATATTTAAACATTTTAGAGATTGGAGCTTTGATTAGCTGAGACCCTCTCCAATTCCCCTTCAGCTCTGATTTATGGGCAGGCTGAATCTCAGTAAAATGAAAGCTAAATGAGGTGTTCTTTAAAATTACCTTTGAACACTTAAAGAAGGTAAGGAAGAGGGCAACTTGGTTGGTGCTGACATGAAGGGGAATGGGATATGAGGGTGAGTGTTTTTAGGAGCTGAAGTATTTTGAATACTGGAGAGGGGGAAGGAGCAGAAAGAACAGGATGTCAGGGTGTTTCTAATTGCTACATGTGATAGCTGTTATATATACATCACTTTTGACTGGGAGATGCATGAAACTAGACTTGTTAGCACAAACAAGGCTGTTTGTGCATATGTAAGACGGAAATTTGGTGGGGTTTTTTTGTGGTTTATTTTTTGTTGGGAAGAATTTCTTTTCTCAGTTTACTGAAGAAATGGCTTTCTCATTTTGGTGTCTACAATGGATTGTCTCAGCCTATCCGAGGTTATTCTGATAGAAATTTTGCAGCTCCCAGGAAGCAGCTAGACACCTCCAGGTGAAACTGTGCAGGGGTGGTTCATGGGGAATGACCCCAGTGCCTCAGCATAGAATCATAGAATGGCTGGGGTTGGAAGGGAACTTAAGGATAATCTTTTTCCAAGGTCTCTGCCATGGGCAGGGACACCGTCCACTGTCCCAGGCTGCTCCAAGCCCCATCCAGCCCGGCCCTGGGCACTGCCAGGGATCCAGGGGCAGCCACAGCTGCTCTGGGCACCCTGGGCCAGGGCCTGCCCACCCTCCCAGCCAGCAATTCCTAATTCCCAAGAGGCCAAAATCTGTGCCTGCCCTCTGGCAGTGGGAGCCATTGCCTGGGTGCTGTCCCTGCAGGCCTTGTCCCCAGTCCCTGTGCAGCTCTCCTGGAGCTCCTTAAGACATCCTTTACTTCAGACTGAGCAACCCCAACTCTCTCAACCTGTCTTCCTAAGAGATGTGCTCCAGCCCTCTGATGATTTTTGTGGCAATCATCCTGGACTAGCCTCCTTTAATAATATGGTGGATAGAAAAATTTCTTTACATGACCATGGTCTTCCCAGTCTTCCCCAGTGTTTTGCTTTTTGCCTTGCCATTCTATCTAATAGAGAAGAAAAATAATGAACACCAACATTATCAGAAGCCAGTCAGAAATGGCTAAAAATGCCCCTTAAGGCAGTATCCAGGTCTACAAATGTTCTCAGCCCTGCTCTCCTCACAGCTGCTGTCTGTGAGGAATTGCCTCTGCTCAAGGATGTGCGCTGTGTGACAGTGGCACACAAGGGGTCAGAGTCCCACCAAGCTGCTGCAGTTTCTCATCCCTGTAAGAAAAATATCAGGTGCAGAGGAAATTGCACATGACAATTGTTTGAAAACATGTCTCTTAAATGAAGTAAGGAATGTGTCATAAGCAGATGATCCCTGTGAGAGTGGTAGCTGCCAAAATTGTAAGTTAGGTCATGATGTTTGCAGAAGATTTTAATATTTTGCAGCTGGAATGTGCATATAACAACTTATTCCCACCCCACATTCTTGCTGAATTTGAAGGCACGGATACAAATGATTACTGACTGGCTCAAAAACTTCCTTGCAGATACCACGGATTTGTTTCTTGACAGCCTTTATCACGGCAAGAGGAACTGTTGAGGTATCATGAGTGCAAAAGATTGAGTCTGACTGTGGGGGAATGTTTAAGTTTTCCTAGTTAGTTAAAACAGCCGTAGGGCATCTTGGATTGGGTTCAGCTTCATAGCTTGGACACAGATCTCAGTTATCCTCTATTCTTGGCACTGGTCTTTGCTTGCCTGACAGCCTAGTGATGGGAATCCAGGATCTTCGACTGCATAAATCTGTTCCTACATAGGTGTCACCTCATTCTGCAGTGGCGTGCTCAGCATTCAAGCATTTCCCCTGGTCGTTTCTCACTGACAACTGTTTCTTCCCACTGGGGAGCAGATGAGCCATGGCAAGCCATTATCACTCCTCTAAGACGATGTTGAGTCAGCCTCAACATCAGTCCTGGAGATAACTGTGGTCTTGTGCAGCCAGTGGCTTGGATCTTTTCCTGCTTGCCAGAACATTGTCCCAGAAATGCAGTCTCACCTTTTTCAACACAGATAGCTCACATCCATCCCCTGGGACATGCACATGGGTGAGTAGAGGCCTTCCTGTGGTGTCTCTTGCATTTCTTGTAGGGTTTTTATTGCAGACGCGTGCAACAATTTTGATGCCACTGATGTGGCTGTTTGCAGCCGGTTTGAGAGAGCCACTGTGGGCTGAGGTGCATAGTTACTATTTTTGCAACTACTGGCATCAAGCTTCTGGAATTAGCCGGATCCCACAGTTTTTCATCTTTATTCTTGAGACATTTGGTTTCCCCTGTCTTCCTAATCACTTTCTCATGTGTTAAGTCAGGGTTGAGCCTTTCTGACGCAAAACACTCTTTCATGCACAACCCATAAAGTCACACAGAGTTTCATCATGCCTCCAGACAGAGAAATTGAAGCTTCTTAAGAGAATTGCATTGGGACTGAAACCTCAGTGCAGACGTTCCCCTTCTCCACAACCCCAGAGAGAGACAGCAAAGGCCCTAAGGAGGGCACCAGAGCTTCTTGCCTGCCTGAATAAGACCCATGGCTGAACCAAAGAAGGAGCTGGAGTAGAGGAAAAAGATCTGTGCAGGCATGAATCACCCAGCCACAGCAGATGAGGCTGCTCCTCATGCTCTCTCTGAATGGCAGGTGCCATTGGTGTTTCCTTTGGAAACACCTTGGTATTGGGGATATTTTGTGGTCAGTCCCAAAGGTGGTGATGCCAATTCCAGGGAGAGCATTGCAATGGTGATGGGACTGCCTGCAAATGGCAGCACTCTGGGACACCATCATGATGGTGTTCCCTGTCCACCACCCACTACCATGCTCAGAGACTAAAGAGATGTTTAGTCAGATCCAGATCCACTTCCCCCCAAAACTGGATTGCTTATTTCTTTGCAAAGACAGAATAGGCAATAAAAGTATTGCAAAGACAGGATGGACACCATCAGTCTGTGGCTGGAGAGTGTGAACTAGGGTGTATTTTATGGCTTAACTTGTCATGCCATGAGCACTCGTGCAGGATAAATGGGAAAAAAGTAATCTCAAGGAATGGTTCTGAAGCAGCTCGGAGTTTTAAAAAGGAGAAAGTTGTGCATTTCTTTGTCCCTTAGGTCCACAACTAACCTAGTCTATCTGCACTCATTCTCACTTAGGTAGCACCTATTCAGCAAAGAATTTGGCAATGTTTAAAACCATTACTGTTCAGCAATGTACAGAGACAAGTGTTCCATATGAAATATGTACTGAAATCCTTCTCCTAGGAGTCTCCTTGCCAACCTGACCTCTGCATCCAAATTCTAGGCAAAACTGAGCTGATGACAGGGGGCTTTGGCCAATGGACATTGCTCAAAGTGGTATCACAGTCTGAACATGTATAACAACTGCAATTTGAACATAGGACTGAACCTAATCTTTGATGCAGGTGCAAAATCATCATCCTTCTTCAACTACAGAAACCACCTTTACTGGAGCTTTACTAGTCAGGATTTCTGGCTAGTTTTATGCAGGAAAGAACAGAGTGATTTCTAAGGATCTCTGTTGCATTCACACCGAGTTAGCATAATGGAGGCTGTTAAACTGGAAAAAAAAAAAGGAAATACCTCATATCTGATCCCATGTGCAATTTCAGGTATTGTATACTGTCAGAAGCTGGAACGAATGTCTGGATGTGTGGAACAAGGCTGCTATTGCAGCTTGTTACTGCCTGGGTAGTAAGGGACAAAGTGAGTACATGAAATGGGGGTATGCAGGCACAAAATCTAAATGCTTACAGTTTTGCAAAGGTACAGAAGTTTAGTCAGTGTAAATTGCTGCGGGAGTACCAAGCCTAAAATAACTGAAAATGGATTCCCACTTAACTTTTGAAATATTCTGGTGAACTGACAGTTATTTTTTAATAGCTCCACGCCTGCTGAAGTCCAAGGAAGTCTTGATTTCAGCATGAGCAGAATGTTGCTGAGTAATTCTAAAAGATCACCCTCTTCTCAAATTCAAATTTTCCAAATGAACTGAGCACATTTCAGGTCTTTCTTTTCCCTGTTGATCCCTGTCCTGAAAGACAGAATCTACTGTGATGTGCTGCTTGAAAACAGAAGGAGTCAAGTGGCAAAAAAAGGTGAAATCCTATTTTCAGAGTCCGGGATGTCAAAGATTAAGTGCACACTCAGTGTCAGCTATTTATATATCAGACTTTTCCCGTGATGGCTACAATCACCTTCAGACCACACCTCCCTGTCAAGAGGGAACTAAAAATTTAAGATTTTCCAACAAGTAGCTCATAGACAGCAAACACATGCAGACCTACAACTCCTCTTCTGATATATATATATATATACTATATTCTATATAGTATATATAGAAAGTGTTTATACTGTATATATATGTATTATATGGCTATGTTCTGATACATAGACTTAATTTCAGCCCTGAGCCAGAGGAATAAGCAATGCATCCTCCACCAATGACCACCTCACCTTCATGCAGCATCCACCAAAAAAAAAAAAGAAAAAAAAAAAAAAAGAAAAAAAAAAAAAAAGAAAAAAAAAAGCCCCAAAAATCACAGTCTGAGCACCAGTCACATCTCTCTGGTGTGGTTTAAAGCTGTGTAACAAGACAAGCCTCTGATGTGATGGCCTGGGTCATGATGTCATTGTTACATGGCAATTATAACAATGAAATAGCAACAGCTAAATGCTATCCAGTGTCTGCACCAAGAGTAGGTTGACTGAAATGTAATCACTATGCATCATCATTAGAGAGCTTCTGAGTCTCAGCGAATCTCTTCTAATGAACAATTGGATAATCACCAGCAAACGACGACTTTTGCAATTGAATCTAAAAGATGAACTCATTGATACCATTGGATTATTAGGAGCTTATGTATTGATGTTCAATCATTTTAATAGATGTGCTGTCCTTATTGTAGAATATGACAGTAAAAGTGCTGTGAATAGTAATTTCCTAATAATAACCCTAATGATGTTAATAATACCATAATCTTATTTAATCTAATTTAAATACACAGAAAAGAAAGGACCTACTTAGAGCCACTCATCTTTTGTTGATGGAAATACTCTCAATATAAAAATTACATTTCTTTCCAACTCCTTTGGCACACAGAAATCAAAGCCACTCACCACTTACAAATCAGGCAGGAGTCCCAAATCTGTAAAATCTTTAGGAAAGCACTAATGTGTTGTGTTTAATAGGGATGAATTTAAGCATCTGCTCACAGACTTTGCTGAGCTGAGCTTTCTCTGGCTTTTGGGCAGGGACTCAGTGCTGAATGAGATTAATTTTGCCTTCATGTTGGGATGTCTATTATTACCTGAGTCAATTTAATTCATAATGAAGGCTGAGCAAGTGATTGCATGAGTTAACAGAGATTGCATGAGTTAACAGAGAAGAAGAGAGTGCAGATGAAGGCACATGGCACAGACACAGCTGAAATCAACTGTCTGGCACACCAAACTCTGAGTGTATAGTAAATTGTCTTGACTCCACATGTACTTTTAATAAGCCATGTCAGAAAGAAATCCTCTGAGAGCATGTCACCCATGCATGGACTTGCCTCAACAGAGTTTAAAATAAATTCCATCATCAAGTATTTTCGTTTGGGTCCACCCTGAAGTTGCAATACTTTTGCTACATGTATAAACACTGAAAATTTGACAGAGGTAATCCTGTAACAGAAGAATTAAAAGCAACTCCTTTTTTGCTGCAAGCCCTATTTCTTCTGTGTGTTATATGCATGGTTTTGTATTTCAGTCATATCTTCCTTTGTGCAAACAAAGTCAGGATTTCTGTGTTTTGCAGAGCTGACGTGTCCCTGGGAATAAGGGCTGGATTCTCTCATGGCTAACACTTCACTCCGAGAGAGAACTTCTTGTTGCAAAATTTTTATTGGTGGCAACGAGTGAGACAGGAGAAAAAAAAAAGTCTTAAATTCTGGACTATTTGTGAGGCTGACAGCCAGGCTAAAAATACCTTTCCTGCTCAGCAACACAGATGAGTGGTCAAATAAACAAGGTAGTTGTCATTTTCTCTGAAAAGGTCCCTTTTCAGAATCAAAAAGTAATTTCAGGGCAAGCAAGTTTTACAAGGGAGGGTAAAACGCCATGTTTGCTGAAAAATTCACTGTTGCTGGCAGTGGTGTCTTGCAGGAGACACCGCAAGTGGACTCAGTGGTGACAATTGTGTGTGGATAAAAATGGGCCTGTGTGATTACAGGAAGGGAAGTGAGGAATGGTGCTGAGATCCTGAAGTAACTCAGCCCCAAAGACACCACTTTTCCTTCCTACCTGAGCTCCTAATGGTTCACCAGGAGGCAGGTTGGAGAGTGTTAATTCCAGAAAGACCTGGAGCTGGGCAAGCTTGTGCATTGTTAGTATTCAGGCTGGGGGTGTTTAGTAGGCAGGGTGAGATCTGGCTGTGTCCTTTTACACTGAAGGAGATGAAATTCTAAGTATTTCCAGCTGGAAACCTTTTACAGTGGGAAAAGAAGGAGGAACACTACCCTTTTCCCATAAAGAAACCCTTTTTCAACCAAGCAATTTTGGAAATAGGCGGGTGTATTATAAATCCCCACAATGCTACTTCTCTGGACAAGAGCACAGAATATGCAATTTTCTCACAGAAAGTCAACAGCTTTTTGCTGCTCTCAGTTTTTCAACCCCAGTGTTTGCCTGCCCACCAGCCTCAGCATCAAATGAGGAACATGCCCACGTGCAGGAGAGGGCTGCAGTGCTGGTAGCAGGTTAGACATGGCTGTGCTCAGGTAAACCCTGTTCAGCTCTCCTTAAAGGTGGCCCCCAAAGTCACTGTGGGCAACTCCAAACTTGCTCTGACTTGTGCTGCCTGTTTGTGGTGTGAGTGCCCACGAGGATGAGCAGGATGTGAGGGCGCCTTGGGCCATGCCTGGAGTGAATGGAGTGTGGTGGTGATGGGACCTGTCACTGCAGAGTCCCCCTGTGAGCATCTCCCTCCCAGGGGGGTTTAAACAGACCATGGGAGGATTGTACTGCTCAGTTTATCCCTGGGAGCACTGGGATTATGGTATTCCCAAGTGTCTTTGCTCCTGCAGGGTGTAGTGGAGAGGAATGTGCTCCTCTGGGATGCCCTTGCTACAGAGTGATCCCAGGGAGACAGACCGACAGAGTGTTAAAAATAAAATTAAAGGAAGACTGCAAATGACAGAAAAGTTGAAGACAGGACTTTCAGAGAGCACAGTTTGTCAGGAAGACAGCTGCTTTTTATAGCATGCCTGGCATGGCTGATGGCAGAGACATTTGACATTTCTCTCTGATTGAGTGGCAGGTGGGGAGAAGGCAGCCAGAGACAGTGTAAGCAAATGACTTGGGAAGCAGAATTAGGAAGGGGCAGCATTTGGGGAAAGTTGTGCAGGTTTGGCTGGACCCCCTGGCTGATTCACAGTACTTGAAGGGCAGGATCCAAAAGTCCCTTGACATCACTCTTCCATTCCTTCATGTAAGGAAAAAAGCTAGAAACTCAAGGCTCCAGGAAAATGAGTTTCCTTCTACAAGGGTCTGCTTTCCTCGGGCTGTCAGAACTGCCTGTGTCCAGCTCTCCATCCACAATGAGGCAGAGCAGGATTTGGTCCTTGGGGATGACAAATGCAGGGACAAGGGGGCAGTAGTCATTTCTGGGGTCCCCATCTTTTCCATTGAAAAAAGGTATTTCTGCTGTTGGAGAGAAAATGGGATGATATATGAGGCAAATGATACTTAAGGCTGTCATTCTTTCTCCTTGGCTTAGGAGAACCCAGATCTGGCTCAAGAGTTTGAGCAACTGGAAAATTGTTGAAATGGGAGTGGGAATTAGGGTCTTATTTTCTCCATTTGGGTACCAGCAGGGTACCCACATCCTGCAAATCCTCCCAATTCTCAAGGTGCCTTTGGAATTGCAGAGGGCTGGGTATTTTTCCTACATCTAGAAGGGACTGACTCCCTGCAGGACAGCTTTTATTGTGACACTGAATGAACCCCCTTTGATTGCTACCCCCGAGCTCTTCATACATCACACTAGAGCCCTGCCAAGCACCTACAACAGGATAATACACAATGCTGTTTATCTCTGGGTGTTTGGATGCTTTCACCATGTTTCCCACCCAGCTCTGATCTCTGATTCATAGGAAAAAATGTTGGTCACTGTGAACTGGGGACCCCCACAAAAAACTAAGAGTACCTCTCTTATCAGCTACTGCTTATCACATGGACCTACTGATATATTTGTTCCAGACTTCCCTGAGCTCCATAATTTAATTTACTATATTTATGAGGTCTTCCTTATCTCCAAATACATTTTCCTCTTATTTATTGTTCAGGAGACGCTTGGCAGAAGAAGTTAAGTACCTCAGTAATTTACAGTCATCATTAATTTCATGACTGCCAATTTATTACTGTTTACACCTTCTGTACAAGCAGGCAAAGGATTCGATACTGTAAATGAATTTATCCCCAAACATTTGTCAGGCTGTCTTTGTTAGAGTGAGTCTTTCTCTGTCAGTGCAAGGATAAACTATGGGATGGGAGAGGACAGGGTGAGCACGTCTTAGACAACTATCTAGGATCAAAGACATGAGGAATTCCATCAGGAAAACCTTTTTTAACCTGTGTATGCCTGAAGATTTTTGTCTGGAACATCAAGACAGAGAATGCAAATTGCACTGAATGCTGTCTTTGGAAAAGAGAGAGATTTGAGAAAAGAAATGTTATTTGCTTGAGTATTTTCTTTTATATAAATAGGAAAAAATAAATTTTTATATATTTTTTATTTTTGTTGCTTTGAACTGAAACATTTTGAACTGTGGACCAGACCCAACATGGCTGAGGAGGAATTTTGTTTCAAACTCTGTTTGACTAAGGTGCTATGGCATTTCATGCAAGCTGTGATTTGAATATTCATCATCTCCCATAGGCAAAACTTCTCCCACCAGGTTTGTGGCATAGCTGCTTTTTCTTTTTCTCATCCATCTCAAATTCAAAGTGTTGAAAAAGTCCTACTGCAGGCCAGCTGTCTGGAGGCTTATGTGTAATTGTACTCCTGCTTCCAGCAGAGAGAAATCTGTGTAGTGCTAGGAATGATGTGTTGATGTTGAGTTTATACCTTGTCACAGGCTTAGTATGTATCTATTGGAAAATGCATCTACTTTCCTTATGCTTTTCTTTCCTTCTGAGAAGTGGGAAAAATAACTCTGGGCAGAAATTTCTTCCTGAATAATTTTTGGGGGTGGGGGCAGAGAGGCAGGATTTTGGTTTTATTATGATTTTCCACCCAACATATCATTTTAAATGAATTCAGCCCCCAAAATATTTTGAATATTGTGCCTCAGGGAGATTGGAGTTTACTGCTAAACCTTCTGTAATATATCATGATCTCTCTTCTTATTGAAGGAGGGTTGAACATTTGGGAAATCTCAGATAGTGAAGTGTTAAGGGAGGCTTAGTCTTGCTGGTGAGTCCAGCTTTCAGGTGAGAATGGGATGGCAGGCAGCAAAATACACCCCTGAGACCTTCATGACAATCTTCCTTCAGTAAAAAATATTTTAGGAGTGCTTCTAGTATAAAATAAATTTTAAAAAGCTCTATGTGGGAGAGAAACTAGTGTTAATTAAAAATTATTCTTGATGAAAGCATCACTTTTCTAATAATAGAATTGTTCAGGCTGGAAAAGCCCTCTAAGATCACTGTTAGCCCAGCATCTCCACCTTGTTTACCACTTACCCTTGTTCCCAAGTGCCACATCCAGACAGCTTCTAAATCCCTCCAAGGATGGGGACTGACCCAGCAGGCCTCTGCCAGGGCTGGGCAGCCCACAAAAAATTATGTGAAGAATTTTGTCCTGATTTTTAATATAATCTTCCCCTGAAGCAGCTGGAGACCATTTCCCTCCTCCTGTCCCTGTTCCCTGGGAGCACAGCCCGACCCCCCCGGCTGTCCCCTCCTGTCAGGAGCTGTGCAGAGCCACAAGGGCCCCCCTGAGCCTCCTTTGCTCCAGGCTCAGCCCCTGCCCAGCTCCCTCAGCCTCTCCTGGGGCTCCAGCCCCTTCCCAGCTCCGTTCCCTGCCCTGGACACAACAATGCAAAGACACATGCAGAGGAAATACATCTATAAAACGCTCGACATTACTACTTTGCTTAACATTTTCTTTTCTCTGTTCTTTGTATTTTGAATCCTGTAAGGATCTTGGTTTTCATTTTTGCATCTATTGTCCTATTAATGTCTTACTTTGATAAATAGTAATACTACTCCTACTGATATTAATAATAATGCTCCTTTGTCTGAGATGGACCTGAGAGCAGACTTTACCCACAGCAGGAAGGCCATGAATGGACATTTTGGTTGTTCTCCCTCCTGGGTCCCCCAGAGCTCCTGGAAAGGGTGAGAGTGCCCTGTGTGTGCAACATGAAGGAAGCCAGATGGGTGACAATGAGGAAGAGATTCCCAGGACAATAGATAGCTTCAGGAACATTGCAAAGCCCTCAAAGCCTTTCCTGAGATCCTCCAGTTTCTAACAAAAATTATTGGCTTGCTGCAGGAATTACTGGGTGAAAACCCACACTCGCCATGATGTTAATGTAGGGACAGATGCTCCCAAGGGTTCTTTACAACTAAAGAATCCAAAATCCACTTAATACAGCTGTGCTTAGCCCAATGTTTACTCATAATAAAACATCATTAGAGAGACCTAGCCTTGCATTAGTGTTGGCTTTGTTCTGATGAAATCTGGCTGTACAAAGAGTATTGGGAGAGCTGCTCTGGCAGGAACACCCACCCCTGAGTGCTGCCAAAACGTGCTCTGCTTTACAGGCAAGGTCCTGCCCATGCCTGGGGAGCACTGAGGTGATGAATAAATTCACGACTTGCCGGAGAAACAGCTTATACTTTTTCTTTTTGCTCCACTGTGCAGAAAAGCCAGCTGGAGGCTGCAGCCAGTGAGGAAATCTGGGGTCATTCCTTGCTCTGGGCAGCGTGTCAGGCGGCCGTGGTGTGTGCTTGTAAGAGAGGTAACAGAGCATCCTGCATGGATGCTCCTGTGCAGGTAGCAGGGTTAGTTCAACACAGCAGAAATCCACTGTTCCCACCTCAGCTGCTCTGGCCCTGCTAGCCTTCATTGTTTTTGCTACCTCTCTCAAAGCTTTTGTTGTTTTAGTTTTTTTTTTTGTCACTCATGGAAAAGAAAAAATAAAGACAATCTCTCAGCTGGGTTGCAAAAACCTGTATCATTATCATCTTTTATGTTGGCAGAGGTCTGTTTATATTTGTGTTAACTACTTTTGTAATTTAGCTTAGGCCTGTTAAAAATAATTAATATTTTAAATGTAGACATGCTCACATAGGACATGACTCACCTTCTGTGGGAATTAATGAAACTCTGTGATTTAGACAGGTCATCTGAGAAAAAAAAAAAGGGAGGAGACTGAAGTGCCCACATCCTTTAAAGATTATTTCAACTGGAATGGGTCAAAATAAATATTGCAAATTGCACATCTTAGACTCCAATGAAAGTAAGCACCTCCCTGCAGGACAGAAAGCAGAAGCTATTTAGCATTATCAATAACTAAACGTGGGGAAGGAGGAAGGCAGAGAATGTTTGTGGCAGATTTCAGCAGGTGGGATGGTTTCTTGCATGCAAGACTGTGGGAAGAGCATGCTGCTCTGAGATCTGTGTCCAAGTAGTCAGAAGAGAATCAATGGGGCTGGAAAAGACTTCCAAAATCTTCAAGTCCAGCCTTTGACTGATCCCCACCTTGTCAACCAGACCAGAGCACTGAGTGCCATGTCCAGTCATTTCTTGGGCACCTCCAAGGATGGTGACTCCACCATCTCCCTGGGCATCCCCTTCCAATGCCTGACAACCTTTTCAGTGAAGAGATTCTGCCTTATGTCCAACCTGAACCACCTCTGGTGTAGCTCAAGGCTGTTCCCCTCAGTCCTTAACTGCCTGTGAGAAGAGGCTGATTGTATCTTTATCCCAAAGCACACATGGGGAAGGATTAAAACCTGAGTATTGATTGCATACAGGAGAAAAAGGGATCACATTTTTTGGAGAGGAGTGAAAGAGAAAGTTGTTGGAGTTGCATAACCCATGATAAAATATTGAAGCAATTTTAAAGAGATTTTGGAATACTTTTAAGTGTGCCTTAATTACGGTGTGTTCTGCTTTGCATTCTTTACATTATATTTGGACAATTTTTGGAGGTGCTGAGGAGCAGCAATATCCATGGCTTTGAGCTTGAGTTGAGAGATCCCAATACTGGGACAACCCCAGGGCAAAGTGTGGCTGAACTGGGGGCATTTCCAGGAAAGGGCTTTTGAGCACCTTCACTTACAGACACCTGCAGCATGTCACAAAGTGACCATCCTCAGCTCACTGCCATCCTGAATCAACTACAAATGTGGCCAAGGTAGCCAAGATCACAGGGATGTAGTAATAAATGCTGCTCACTTTACTTGAGCAGGTTGTCCAAAGCAAGAAGAGTGCTATACCCAGCGTGTGGTTCAGCCACTGCCATCACAAGGAGCCCATCAAGTTAAACTCTTAGGGATAATGCTGGTGCTTCTTGGGTTGCCTCCAGTTTGCACCTAGACTTTTCCTGCTAAACCTCTATGCATGTCTCACATCAGCTGGTGTTTTCCTGTCCACAAATCATGGTGAGATTACGTGTTAGAGATTATATCACCTAACATCCTCCAGCCGGTACCATCACCGTCAACTCTTACATGGCTAATGTTAGATATTTTATGCAATGGAGAACTTCCCTTCACCCCTGCCCATGGATGATATTTCTTCCTTCCATGAAGAATGATGGCAAACATTTCTGACAATAATTAATTTTCCGTTAATTATTTTCTATTTCTGTGCAGTGTGTTCTTTTTATTCTAGCTCCCTTACAAATTTGGCATTGAGACCCCTTCACCCTTTCCATCGATTCAAGTACAAGGTTCCATTCTTCATTAGGGCTATTTTAAAATCTGCAAAGAACTGTTTTCCAGATGTGGATATGCACAGACAGTAATTGCACTTCATGATCACTTCCAGCTGCCCTAAATGCCTGCCAACAAATTCCCATAAGGAGTGCATGTTTTGTGCTGCAAATCAGGGAGAACATTGTAAAATGATAATGTGTTGCACACTGCAGTACCTACAAGAGTTATGGACTTTATAACTGAACTAATTGGAATTAGGCTTTACTGTAAAGGTCAAGAAAGTTGCAAAGAAGTACAATCTTAGTAAATTAATCTGTTGGGTTGTTTTTGAGTACTATTGAGCACCTGTTTGTTTGATAATTTTTTTTTATTTTGGTGAATTATATAGTTGAATACTTTGTGGATGCCTTATAAGCTTGCATAACATGGATAAGGCTATCTTGTATTTTGAATTGGACATGTAATTAGATACCACATATTCTTGTACCAAATAAAACATTTGCCTCCTGGAAATGTTCTGGTGTGACCAGAACTTATAGCTCTGGATCACATGTTCTGCTGGTGTTAATAGCCTCAGTTTCATTGATACCAGTAGAGATATGTACACACTGCTAGAGCTGAACTCAGTACTGTATTTTTGTTATTTCAACAATTTCGTTTTTAAATAGGTGTTTATATAGTTCCATAGCAGTTTTCTCCCTTTTTACTTGCACAGCCTTATGATTCTTGGCTGAGACACGGTTTAGTGAAAGAAGACCAGCAGAAGACATCACTTATAACCTCAGAGTGAATAATAACATCCTAACCAGCAGAGCAAGTGCTTTAGCAGTCTTAAAAAAAGAAGTCTAGCGGAAGGTGTTCCTGCCCATGGCAGGTTGGAATGAGATGGTCTTTAAGGTCCCTTCCAACCTAAACCATTCTGGGTTTCTATTAAAGCAAATAGTCATTCTTGAGCCAGTGATCTTCAATTTTTTCTGCCTTACTTTTAAATTTTTTATTTTGGCTTTTTTTTTTTTTTTTTTTTTTTTTTTTTTCTTTGTGAAGATGTGGATAGCAATTTTTCAAAGTTCTGACAGCAGGTTTTCTTCCCCTTGGTCAGCTTTTCTCTTGCCATCCCCTTAGGTGTAGTTCCCACACATCCTGGAGATCACATGTTGATAACCACTGCATATCTCATGAATGTTTATCTCATAACTGCTTTCTACAAATACATTAAAGCCTTACTAGAGATGTGTTTAAGCTGCAGTTCTTTTCTGGGAAGTAACTCACTGGCAATTTTCTGTGGTCTGGATTCCAGGGCTCGGGCCTCCCAGTAACCAGGAACATTATGGCTCAGGGTGCTTTCAGTGTGAGGTGGATGCAATATTTGTGTAGGCAGTCCCTGTGATTGCTCCTGATGAATACATATCTGAATACTTTGCTAGCTGAATGAAA
The DNA here is from genome assembly GCF_023055355.1 of Agelaius tricolor. Lineage (NCBI taxonomy): Eukaryota > Metazoa > Chordata > Aves > Passeriformes > Icteridae > Agelaius > Agelaius tricolor. The sequence continues at coordinate 55,403,153 of NW_027269264.1, read as the reverse complement.
TGCCTTAGTAAAAAAAATATATAGCTTAATGTCAGAACTACAATTAAGAGAAAAGGAGGTGAAAATTAGACTTCTGAATCCTTATTTCACCCAACCACCCGCAAAAGAAAAAAAGAAAAGAAAAGAAAAGAAAAGAAAAGAAAAGAAAAGAAAAGAAAAGAAAAGAAAAGAAAAGAAAAGAAAAGAAGTGGTAAACTTTGTAGACCTTTGTAGGTGAGCATATGGCAAACCTTGTCCATGCAGGAATTAGTGGGTGCAGACAAAACTGAAAATTGAAAAATTAGGAAATATGAATTCTCTTAAGTTTCCTCAGTGTGGTACTTAAAGCAGATTAAGGAAAGGATATCATGCTATAAAGTTAATAAAAATCCATCAACCACATTGGGATCAAGTTTGTCAGAGTTCAAAGAGCATCTGGAACATGCTCTTAGAAATGTGTTTCTGTTTTGGTAGTCCTGCAAGGAGTTGTACTTGATAACCTTATGGTTCCCATACAGCTTGAGATGCTCTGGCTCTATGATTGTATTGTTTATTTTAGAACATGACAAGCAAAGGAGAGGAGATGATTTTCAAGTAGGCTGTAGCAGGGTTAGATACTGTAGAAAAGTCTACAATGAGTCTCCCTCTACTTCAATTCCCCTGCTGCAAGCAATGTCTTCCCCTCATCCATGTGCTCACCTTGTTCCTATTACAAAGTCAAAAAGCCCCTTTTTGAACACTCAGCCCCTTGGGTTTTCTTGGAAACTTCTCAAGCAACTGAATCAGCCCCAGGAGTGGGTGACTCCTGTCCTGCCAGCTCAGTGCAACATTTGATTGCCTGATGCACCTCACAGAAATATCCCCTACAAAGACAGAGGCACCTGTGGGACAATCCTGATTACGTTTTCTCCCACTCTCATTAGACCATGCAACACCCCACAGCACTGGCACTTGTTCTCCTGAACAAGAACAGACCATGGGGCTGCAAGTGTCACTCTCAGCCTCCTGAAGTGCAGGGGGAGTAGAATCCTTCCTATGAAGTCACCAGAATTTTGAGCACTTTTTGCACAAAATACACATACAGGCCCACCTAAAGGCATTATCTTCACTCTGACAAAGCATCTCTTGTTGTCCTCTTAATTTACTGAAGCTTTTAGTGATCTTCAATATATTGTATAGCAGCAAGATGCTGATTTTCCCTTTACCAAATGTGAGATCTTCATAATAGAAGATTATGAAGATTATGCTACCTGTTGGGTACAAAATACCCCTTCAAACGTACAAACAAATCTAAAAGGTGGTTGTCTCCATCTGAGCCATTCATCTTTGATTCATTTTCCCCCAGAGTCAATGGTGTGAGCTTCTGAATCATCAGATTTAAAATTAGAAGCATTGTACTTTGGAGTGCTTCCAGTGAGTAGGGTGACCAGCCAGGATGACTTTTACGTTTGAGACCACCTACATCTCAAGATAAGTTTCATCAATAGGAAAAAAGTGGTTAGAGTCCACCAGAAGCTTCTTCAGTGCTCCAAGGATTGGTGCCTAGGAGCAGGCAACTGGAACAATTTGATGTTTGATGCTAAAGTGGCTCCTCCAGTTATAAATTGACTGGTGTGACATCTCTGACAGCCTCAGCCAGCGGTGGTCATGGCTGGATGCCTGATTTGGAGCCCAGGGTGGTGAACAGGCTCTCAATTGACCATTTGTTGGATTGTATGGAGAGCCCTGTGCCTCCTCGAGGCACTCTGAGCCTGACAATGCAGCTGCAGCAATCCTGTCTCACTGTAGGTGGAAATCTCTGGCCAGAGCAGCCCTGTAGGCAGCACTTGTCACTTTCTAGACAAAAGAAAGTTCTTTACTTACTGTGGTATTTGTCTTGGTAGGTGGGAAAGCACTTGTAGCTGGGCACGGGGAAAGGAATAATAACCTTTTTGTTAAGAAGTTTTGTTATAACTGTGCCTGGTGTGTGCTCTGGGGTAAAAATTCTCCAAAAACATTATTTTATTGTGCCTCCATGAACAATCCTTCATTCACAACCCTCCCACACCCAGGCATTCACACATGACCAAGGTTCATAGCTGAAGATACTGACGCACAATTCATCAATGGCTCTTTTCAGCAGTGAGCCTCTCTGATGATGGATTTTTTTACTCTGCTCTCCAGCTGACCCAGCACCTCAGCTATCCCAGAGTCTAGCCCAGAATCTCTTGGTTTTCTCATCTCCCTTCTGTTTAAACATATCTATTTCTTAAAGTTAAGGCTTATTGAAATTTCAGGAGGAAAGAACTCCTGCCAAGAAATACAGTTTTGTCAAACCTAATTTTTGGCAAGAGAAGGTCAGGTCTACATCCATGCATACACAAAACTTTGCTGGTGAGAAATTCAACAGAACAAAACCATCTTGAGTGTTCATTTCAAAACAAGGTGAAATACTTTGTTACAGTACAATCTAAAATACCATTTTTTAAATTCTCGGTAAATGTCCCCCACATTTTTATAAATCATCATTTTAGTTTGAGATGTCAACCTGAGATAATGTTCCTTTTGGGTTTTCTTGGAAACTTCTCAAGCAAGGGAATTTTTTTAAAGCCTACAATTCAGGACTTTTTTTCTTTTCGGGAAAAATGTTTTTTCACTTGCTCAACTTCTTGTTTTCAGATTTGGTCTCAAGATTTTCCATATTATCCTTATACAGAGCTGCTCTTCACTACAGAGGATTTTCCTGTATCTCATATTCAATGTAACTAATAACTACAAGGGGAATATTTTATTTTACACTCGGCTAAAAGCAGCAAGCTAAATGATTTCATTCTGGTTATGCAGAAGGCTGACATGGAAAAAAAAGCAAGAAATTTTGTGTCTTGGATGGCCTCAAGGGATGGAGATTTATTACTGGCTCAAGCACTCTTGCTGCAAAGTGCAGGACATCTATCTGAGTGGAAGGACCACTTTAAAGCCTGGCTTTTATGAGGTTGATCTTCAAAGTGTGCTGCACCATCACAGAAATTCCTCTGCTGCTTTCCCACCTGCCCTGCCTGCACTTTTCTGATCATGCCCCACAGATCTGCTCGTCTCAGCATTGCTGCACAAGCCTTGCCAGGCTGCAGGGCTCTGCCAGGCTCGCTGCCTCTGTCCTTTGCAACTCCACGCTGCTTTAAAAAGCAGCTCTTACCCTTTGTAACCAGCCTGAAACACCTGAAAGGCTTTTAGTTTTAAAAGGGAGTTTAGACAATAGTTTTTTTGGTCTTTCTTGATAAACTACTCCCAGGCTTAGGTAGAAAAACATCAGGGGTCCTCTGTTTTTTTTGACCTTTCTCCCAAAATAATCAATATGTGCAGGTTGTGAAGTGTATTGAATGATGTGGCAGTAGAGAGGATGTTTCATATACTCAGACCTCTTTTCCCAGCTGGAAAACCAAAACCAGGAGAGGCCTAGGGATCCCCTCAGAAGATTTCTGCAGGGCCCTGTGTTGCAGCAGTCTTCCACATCAAGGTATGTGAGGCTAATGCCCAAAATAACACCTCTCAAGCCATGATGAGAATCGTACAGAAAGCACTTACCACTCTTAAGCCAAAATCAATAGCAAATTTTTTTTTCCTTGGCTCAAAAGGACAAAACTATTTGTTTCGCCATCACACCAGCAGGCCATTCCCTGAGATGAGCTGCTTCCATCAAAGGCAGCTGCGCCTGCAGAAACAGAATTAACTTCACTAGCCTCTAATCACAGAAGGATTAGGTAATTCTATCTGTTCAAAGTGGATAAACAGTTTCAATTGCCTACCATGATAAGTGGGTCTGTTTTAAATTTAGAAACCTTTCATAGCCTTTGGATTGTGTCTTTCTTGTGACCTTGAAAGCAGCAAAATCCCTTCTGAGGCCCTGCCCAAGTTTTGATTCTGCCTTATGGAATGATACTGAGAAGTTGCTGGGAGGTTGGACATTTTTGCCAAGTGCTATGTCTCGATTAATGTAAAAACCTATCTGTAAAGTCAGTTGGGCTGCACTTTTGCATATTACTCCCTCTGGATTGTGGTCTTCTCATGCACTCTGATGCCATCCCGTGTTATTGCCAGAGGGGTTATGGCTGAGTCTGAGGCTCCAGCAGGGATCTGCAGAACAGAAAGTGGGATGGAGGCAGAAAGGAGAGTGGTAGAGATAAGGAGCATGAGGCTGGGGACACCATGGAAGATGTGGCTGGAAGCAGATTTTCATGAACAGAACTTAATGTGTCACATTGCTCTAGCAAGGGAAGTATACAATTTAATCATGAGCAAAAAAAAAATACTAAAAAAAAAAAAAAGAATACTAGAGAATCTCTCGCTTTGTCCTGAAATGGGTGTTCAATTCCCCCACTGCTGTGCATTAAAAGGTGTACATATGTTTATTATTTCCCTTCCTTCCTTCCTTCCTTCCTTCCTTCCTTCCTTCCTTCCTTCCTTCCTTCCTTCCTTCCTTCCTTCCTTCCTTCCTTCCTTCCTTCCTTCCTTCCTTCCTTCCTTCCTTCCTTCCTTCCTTCCTTCCTTCCTTCCTTCCTCTTCCTCATTTTCTCTCTTCTGCCTTCACCTGACACATCTTTGTTTCCTTGTCTGCTCTCCAAATCCCTGTTCCCATTTCAACAGGAATCTTCCTCTGCACCAATCATGCCAACATGTTACTTTTTAACATCCAATCCTCATATCCTTCTCTTTACCATGTCTCTCCAAGAAATTGTAAATTATCCTGAATATATTGCTGATATTACAGGTCCCAGTATGTTGGCTGTTGTGCAACTGTGTCTAAGAAATGGCCTTCACCAAGGGGAGAAATAAGAAAAATAAAGAATGAGAGGAACCGATGTTATTACATTCCTGGTTGAGATAAGGAGCTAAGATACTTCCTGGCTCAGGAAGCAGCTTATATCTCAGGAAGTGGGTGAGTGCTTGTTTAAGTTCTGTTAGAGTCTGTGGACCCTGAGGATGTATGTAAAAACTTTTAAACTACTGCCTTCACCAACAGCACTGTGAATTATCTCAGGTAACAGAAGGGCAATGTGGCTGAGTTGGGAAATCAGTCCATGTTTCTAGTGACCTTGTCAAGTTTATCTAAGACCACTTTTGGTTTAGCTTTTCTCTCTCCCTTTCCTTTTATTTTAACAAACTCAGTAAACTACTATCTGTAAGTGTTAAGATACCTTTGAACATTTCTCTGTTATTATAACTACTTTTTTTCTTTGTTTAAATACAGTATTTTGAGATTTAAAAGGGAGCAAAAAGTGCAGTCAAGAATAACATCTGCAATCACAAAAACTGCACAGATTTCCATAGTAAAAAAATTTATGACTCAGACAATGGGTTTCAATTTTAAAATATAAATTATAATCCCACTGGGGATAATTTTTACAGTGCAAAAATACTCTTTGACACTGCCGTGGGTTTTTATTAAAGAGTTTATAAAAGGTAATCTTAAATAAATACAGCTGGTTCAAGCTACAAGCAGGACTGGATTGTAGATGACAAAATTATTCAGATAGATGGATAGTCCCAAAGATCCCTTCTTGACAGAGTTTGTAATCTTGATAATAGGGGAATTACACACAGGAGTACCAAAAAGAAACTGTGACTGGGGCAAGGGAAAAAGATGTGGGACACATCAAAGAGTCAGTGAAACAATCAGATGACACCAGATTCAGTGGTGTTATTGACACTCAGCCCTCTTTTTGTTTTTTTTTTTTTTCTTTTTTTTCCCCAGAGATGTTGTGGATTCCCCCCTCCCTGGCAGTGTCCAAGGCCAGGCTGGACAGGGCTTGGAGCCACCTGGGATAGTGGAAGGTGTCCCTGCCCATGGCAGGGGCTGGAATTGGCTGAAATTTGAGGTCCCTCCCATCCCAAACCACCCTGGGATTCTGTGATTCTGCGACGCATGTGAGGGATGGAATGCCATCCAGAGGGACCTGCAAATGCTTGAGAAGTGGGGCCATGGAAACATCAGGGTGTTCAACAAGGCCAGGGGCTGGGCCAGGGCAGTCCCAGAGGTCCCTCCAGGCTGGGGAGGAGCAGAGGGAGCAGCCCTGAGGAGAAGGACTTGAGGGTGCTGGTGGGATAGAAACTGAACATCACCTGGAAACGGGAAAAATGGGGACAAACTTTTTTAGCAAGCTTGCGATAGAACAAGTGATAATGGCTTTCTACTGAAAGGGGGCAGATTTAGACTTGCTATGGGGAAAAATTTATCTATGCTGAGGGTGGTGAGGGCCTGGCACTGGTTGCCCAGAGAAGCGGTGACTGCCCTAACCTTGACAATATTCAAGGCCAGATTGGATGGAGTTTGAAGCAACCTGGACTAGTGAAAGGTGTCACTGTTCATGGCAGGGTGGGTGATCTGTTAAGCCCCTTGCAATCCAAACCACACTCTGATATTATGTTCATTGCATGTTAGGGTTTGCTACAAGCTGATGCTCAAGGAGCTGTCCATTGTGTGTTGCAACTATGGCTCAAACATCTGCTTGAGGGTGGTGCAGCATATTTGTAATATTTGTAACCTTTTTGTTGTTGTTGTCAGTGGTTATTGATGTTATGATGCTTGTTTTCTGCAGGAAAAAAAAATTGTAATTTTTTTCCCCCAACAATATATAGGACCCCAGAAACACTGACATGCTTTCAAGACATTATTTTCTGTTTCCTTACACTCTTATTTTCCTCCACTATTTACTATTTCACACTGCAGCTGGGCCAGAAGTTGTCCTGACACAGGTTTCACCATGAAGTGAGAAAAAGGGAATGAGAAAAATGTACATGAACAAAATATGTTGGCTTTTCCAAGAGAATGGGAACAGGACAAAACTCTGTAATAGCTTGCTTTTTTCTTTTTTTTTGGCTTTGTAATTTTTCTTAAAAATTCATACTTTCTACAAAACCAGTACAAAAGACTAAATCTTCTTGGACTTCCCTGTCTAAATTAGCTCTCTGCCTCAAAGTTTTGTCTGCTCTGGGACAAATTTGTGACAAAACCAGTTCTTTTCCAGTCACCTGTTCACACTTACTAGCTCAATTATTATTCCCTCTTGCAAGCGGAAAATTCATTAATGTCTTTTCCAACAGCATTTCATTGTTGTTTCAATAGAAATATTTTTTCCTTTTCTTTTGTAATCAGCAAATGTACCAACTATTCTAGAAAATAACAGAGAATATTACAAAGAGTGAAATAAAATGCTGCATTCATTACTTAGGTTCTCACACCTTTTTCTGAAGCTCATGATCACTGGTGAAGAGAAACAATGCCTTGGGAAAAGCTGTGTGTCAAGATAAAAGTGTCCATTTAAAGTTTGATTTCCAGGCACTAAATTGCTAAAGAGAGTTTCTTAGGAACCACATAAAGACTTCCACATACAGCAACTACTTAGCAAACGAGAGAACAGCAAGAGTCAGAATATGAAGTGTTTGTCATCTAGTCCAAAAGCAGAAAGAAGGCAAAATTAACTTTTTTTTTTTTTTTTTCTAAAGTGTACTTTGCCAGTGTTAGTCATATTGTGTTAAAACTTTGCCTTTCTCTAATTCTGGTAGTGGCAAAATCTGAAAGCATTTTCCTGACAGCAATCCCAGCAAACTACTAGTCTACAGAGATAAAATCATGCCTGGGACACAGCTCGTGCATCTCTATCCTGTGCCAGGTAAGGTTTTTTTCCCCTTCCTGCCCCTATAGATGCTGTGGATACTCCATCGAGGAAGAACCACTCTTTATGTGGAATTCTCCCCAGACTTCAGTGGTTTGAAAAGCAAACTTTCACTATTTTTTTTCCCAAAGAGTTGCAAGTCAGACAGAGAGCCCAGGAGACACTTCTCCATTACCTTGCATGACTCTGTACCACATGCATGCTTCCTCACCTGAAATACATCCTCACATTCGAAATAGGAGGTGAAAAATCTTTTACCTTGCTTTTTTTTTTTTGCCACCTGATTCTCTGAGAGATAGGTCTAAGTGGAGTCCCTGCTTTACAGAAATAATCCCCCTTTAAGCACCCACACCAACCCACAAGTGCAACAACTGTGGTGCCTTTTCCCAAGGGGCCAGTGTTCACACTCTACAGATGAATTATTTATTATCTTGCTCCTCTCCCCCACCCTGTGCTGCTGCACTGTATTTCACACACCAAGCTCAGCACAAACCCCACGACAGCCTCAGAGTGTATCAAGGCTCAGAGAGGAGCTCTGAATTTCCTGATACTAAAGGGCCCATTTCGTGTTATTTATGACCTCGCTGGTGTTGGAGCAGAGACCTATAAATCGTAGGCACAGGCGCACTAATTCTAGCAACAGCAAGTTTTAGTCACATGTAATTAAAACATCCCAAAGTCTTTCAGCCGTAATGTATTTCCAAATGACACCACTGGGACAGGGGGAAATGGGAAATGAAGGAATCAGCAGTATTTCAAAGCCATGGCCATTGTTAGCTTTTGGGGCTCTGTGCAGCGCTGGCAGTGCTGTCAAATCCACAGGTTTCCTGATGCTGTTTTCTATCACATACTTTAAGGATGATGTAATTGATTTCCAGAAACAGCAGAGGCATTCAGATTGCTGGGGTACCATCAGGAACTTCAGGAGGAACCTGATGTCCACACTGAAAAATAATACCAGCAAATTCTGTGATGGCTATCAACAAATTATGTGATGATATCTCTGCCTGAATTAGATACACTAGAGAGGAGAAGATACTTTTAATTTTTCCTCCCTTAACATGAGCAAAAACTAGAACCTGAGACTTTTATGAGGTTTAAGAAGTCTATGGTCTTCTGGTTTTATTGTGACTTCTTTTCAAGCTTAGGATTAGCTTTTTATTGTTCAGGCCAACAGGGGAAGGGTGATGCAACCTGAGGACAGCAGAATTTCAAATGCAAGGGATTTGTTACACCTAGCCCAGGATTAACCTAAGAAATTCAAGCTGCCATTGTCACCAAGAAGTTGGAAAAACCCTCCAAAAGCACAACAGGGCTCTTCAGTAATGCATAGCTCATGGCCATCAGCAGGACAGACTGGAGTCAAGAGTGACAGCAATCTGCATTGTGTCCAATGTTACTTGCTCTCCCCACCAGACAGCAGAGGTTTGATCTTCAAATGTGTGGTGGCAATATTTGCAGCTGGATTGAAGGCCATACTCTCAATTTGGACACAACCCCTGTGAATTCAAAGCATACAGGGTACAGCCCTAGCCAGGTGATCTGGGTGATCTGTGGTGTTTTCTCTCTTAGACAGGATGTTAAGCTACCATTTTGCAGGGCAAAAAGCCAGCCCACAACTACCTGTGACTGGAAAGCCTCCTCCGTGGGCAGACAACCCCATCCCAGTGCCCAAAAGCCAAGGGCTGGCTCACTGGAGCTTAGACTGATCTGGTGTGACACCTCCCACTCTCTTTTCCAGCCTGGATCCTCAGGCAAGGGATGGTGCTGGCTCTAGATCACAGGAGCGAGTGACCAGCCAAGCTGGGCTGCTCCCAGCACAACTTTGGAGCAGGCCCTGGAGCAGAGCAGTGCTGGCTTGTTTGCAGCTGGGAACTCGTGCTGGGAGAGGCAAACAGGACCATGAATCCAGCCCTGTGCAGATCCTACCCCTGCCAATCCATCAGTCATGTTGTTTTTTGAGGGATAGGTTGCTCTGTTTGCATCAAATTTTCTGCTGTTGCCTTATTTTAGTGAGTGTAGCAGAGGGAATAAGTTAAGAAAATATTAGTAATGACAAGGAGGATGAAAGGAAAATATTATTTTTGTGGCCAAAGTCCCAGGCCTGCAAATTTCTACCCTGGCTTGTTTCCTACTTTCCAATTTTTGTTATTATTGTGTTCTTTTTCTCAACCATTCCCCGTATTTCTTATCAGCAAATAATGAGCAGTGGCTGACACATACTGTTGGAAATTATCTCTTGAAGGAAGCTAAAGTAAATGCAGAGCTAATAATTGTGTATTTACACTGAGTTTGTCCTCTGAATTGAACTCTGGTGGTGGAAAGGGAAAATGTTTTTGTTGCAGGTGCTCTCTTGCTCTGTACAGACCATCCAAATCACACTCCCACTGGATCAGATCCATGGTCCATTCAGAGCTTTGGAGGCCAAACAAAAGGGGAAAATGGAGCCAAGCTGCTCTGTTGAAGGGAGCATCCCATGGCATGAGCTGGGAGCAAGGAGCATACAAGTGGAATAGTGCATTGGGTCAAGTTAGAGGGACATAAAATGCAGAAAGGCAGGAAAAGAGAAAGTGAAGAGAGCACTTTGGGTATTCTTGCAGTTTTGAGAAAAAAATGATCAAAATTTAGATACCTGAAGAGAAAGGAGGTCTTACTACTCTTATTTAAAATTGAGAAGAGGCCATGGTTGAGTTGGGATAAGAGTAAAAAGAGGTGAAAAGGGCTTTTATATTTTAGTGCTTTTATATCTTTATGATTCAAAACCCTACACAGGCCTCTCTGCCTCTCAAACTTCTTGGAAAAATTTGCGTTTTTTGTGTGAGATGACACTGAGATGTCTTTGAGAGAAAATGGGGAGGATGAGGGCTGAGATGAGGGAGAACAAGATGTTCTACATTCTTGAAATCAGTGGTTTTGGCTGGGCTGCAAGTAAAAGTTTAGTGATCCTTATGGGTACAATTCATTTTCCTAAATTCCTACAGAACTGAGGTTTTCCTGAGTTCCAGTGCTATCCCCCTTGCTGGGCAGAAAATGACATCAGTATATTTCAGCTATGCTACTTTTTCATCAGACACTGCTCTCATCTCAGCTATCTGCAGTCAGGGACTTCAGGCATTTTTCAGTCTATGATGTCTTTGTGTTTGCTATCTGTGACAAATTCATCTGAAAATTTTGGGATCATCCAAGCCTTAGGTCATTAATATCAGGAGACAGATCAGAGCTCTTTTTAGACTTCAGTTCCTTTGTTTCTCCCATGTATTCAAGTGCCTGTTTACAGAAATACTGACAAGGTCTTCTCATCAGTCAGCGCTTTGTGCTCTGGTGTTGATACTGGTGAAGCATCACAGTCACAGTTCTCACTCTGGAACCCACTGTTATGCTGTGCCAGCTTACAAAAACTGGTAAGAGCAGCTGGGGATCCAACGAGTAGGATTTCTGTGGCCTCAGCTTAGCCGTGCACAATGGAGACGTTTTGATGTTTGTTCAGTGGCTTGGCTCCTTTTATAGGTGATAGAGAAGCATCATCTGGTTAATTGTATTCATTTTGGACCGCTATCCCTCATGCTCTGTGTGCTTTTCTGGAGATCACAAACAGCCATCACAGGATGATTTCTGTTGGGGGTCATCTTAAAGGGCATCCCATTCCACCCCCTGCCCTGGGCAGGGACATCTTCCATTGTCCCAGGCTGCCCCAAGCCCCATCCAGCCTGGCCTTGGGCACTCCCAGGGATCCAGGGGCAGCCCCAGCTGCTCTGGGCACCCTGGGCCAGGGCCTGCCCACCCTCCCAGCCAGCAATTCCTAATTGCCAAGAGCCCAAAATCTGTGCCTGCCCTCTGGCACTGGGAGCCATTGCCTGGCTGCTGTCCCTGCAGGCCTTGTCCCCAGTCCCTGTGCAGCTCTGCTGGAGCCCCTGGAGGCCCTGGCAGGGGCTCTGAGGTGTCCCTGGAGCCTTCTCTGTGCAGCTCAACAGCCCCAGCTGTGCCAGGCTGGCTCCAGAGCAGAGGGGCTCCAGCCCTGGCAGCAGCTCCGTGGCCTCCCATGCACGAGTCGTTCTTCCTACCCACCACAAAAGGAGCTCAGGTGGTTTAGAATAACCCCACACTTGACACAGTTAAAATCAGGGTGTCGTAAAAAAAAAAATTATGGATTCAGGAATTATTTCCATTCTCTTTCCAAAGTACAGGGAATCAGACCAGATAGAGACAAATTCAAATTTTGTTGTTTTTATATGCTGGAATGTTTTTGGCAGCAGCTGAACTTTCAAGATCTTTTAAATATCATTTTCATTGCTAAGTCATTGAATTTTCTCAGTGGGAGAAATGAGAAACTTGCTTGTTTCTTGACTACCAATTTCACTGGAAGGCAAGAATTCTGTTTCATAAGAAAGATCAAATTTTAGATATTTTTGGAAATACTACATCAGAATGAATTGGATGGATTTCCAAATTTGTCATAATAGTAACTGGCGTAAAAGAGAGCCCTGAGAAGCTAACAGATCCTTAGCCTATAAATTTGGGCAGCTCATGTTCACATCCATGCACTAATTCAATTAGACTTCGATTAAAGTCATTGAGAGAAACACTGGTGCAGAAGCCTTCATCCAGCAGATTCATTTTACAGACACACGCACACACAAAGAGAACATCAAAAAACCCAAAACAATTAACCAAAGTGAAAATGCAAGACATGAAACCCAGTAGTGAAAAAAAAAATTACTAATTCTGCTTTGTGACTTCAGCTAGTTTCAGAGTAACTGTTGAGGGTCTGGAAAGTAACTTGTTGTTGTGAAAAAACGAGTTGAGAACCTGATTCCCAGTATTTTTTTAACCCACAAATTTTACCAAAAAACAAGATGTGTAGCTGGAAGGAAGGGCCAAATAGGCATAATTTAATTTTTGAGGCTGAACCTATCTTTATTTAAGACCTACACTCTTGTATATACCTGCCTGTCATTTGGATGCAGAATTAATATTAAACATTAAGTATTAAGCAAATCTTTGCTCCCACACCTACAGCCAATTGCTGATCATAAGATTTTCCTTGTTTTTCTTTGCTGAGAACACGTGTGCCCCACTCCAGGAAGCATCACCCTGGGGATGTGCTGATGGGGGCACCTCAGTGCTCCATTTCTCAGTGTCCTTGCTGTATGGCCTGCAAATCAGGGTGGCAGATGTCTGCTGCTGAGTGCTTGGCTTTTTATTTTTTTTTTTCCACTCCTTGTGCTTCATCACTTGGTATTTTTAGTTGCTAAATGTTGCAGAGACAGCTTTTTCAATTAGAAAAGTGACAAACTCTGCAAAACGAATTCCAGCACTTGGAGAACATCAGTATCAATCCCCAGTACTTGCTCACTGACTTTGCAGGATGGACTTGGTTTTTTTTTCGCCTTGAACTGAATGCTTTGATCTATTTGTCTCCAAAATAAATAAACAAAATAAAACACCAACTAAGAAGGTTCCCATTTAATGATGCTTAGGGGAAGGGCTGTTTCCAAATCCATTCCTTTGCCTCAGTTAGGGTGTGGTGGTAGGAGAGTTAAGAGACTTTGCTGCAGATAGAGAAATTTATTAAAGGCTACCAGTGCTTCTATAAGCTGTTGTGTGGTTAGGGAGTCAAAAGTGCCCAGTTATGACACACATCTACCACTGCTTACAAAATCCTGTGTACCTCATGCACATTTACCCAACATCTAGGAATCAGACAGATCATCAGCTTTGGTCCTTCTCTAACATTATACAAATTGTCCAGTATTTGCCTTAATTTAGTAAATCAGAGCTAGCAATGCCTATAGGACAGAACTGATAACAGAAACCTGTGATGAAAATAAATGTCCTCACTTCCAGGTAATGTTTAAATGCTAATGGAAAAGTGTCATAAGAGTTTAGGCTACTTGCATTTCTTCTTAATATGTATTTAAGTTTTACTTTGCTTTTCTCTTTAGAACGTGCAAGAACTTAATCAATCTCAGGCAAATCAAGGCAGTGGCAGCATAGAATTATAATACTTGGGAATTATTTTCTATTTTTATGTTGGTGGGTTTCAGAGTCACTTTATCCCTTAAGAGAAGCTTAGGAGATAACTAGAGGAGTCACCTGTTAATAATCAATCTATTTCACCCTATAAGTCACCTGATCAGAAACAGATTAGACAAATTTGGGTCAGGAATTAATAAAAGGTCAAATTTGCAACCGCAAAGGCAGGAACACGTTATATGAAGCTACAGTGTCTTCATCCCTGAACAGAATTAGAGGAAAATACTATAACTCAAATAGAGGTTGCAGTGCTGTTATTACAAAGGGAGCCATATAATGCTCCCTTCTAGGCCTAAGCTCTATATTTATTACTTTTTACTGGTTATGAGCTTGGTATTGTGTCGCTGTAGCATTAGAGAGGGCTGTGGGAACCTGCTCCTAGAGGAGGCACCAGCTGAGAACCAAGAATCACAGGGCAATCATTACTTGGGAACCTAAAACAATTAACACCATCAAAAACCTGAGCTACCTATTCCAAAAGTGCAAATGAGTTTGGGTCACCTTTTAACGGCGTGAAGACAGGAGAATCTTTTGGGTGTCCTAATCAAGACCAGGATGTTTTAGCACCTTTGTCCTGAGCCCACCAAATGCACATTTGCTACAGGGTTTGCTTGCTTCAGTGTGTTGGCTTTAAGACAGATTCTGAGAGAGCACAAGAAAGTGGACTCAGGACATCAGGGCTCTGTCCTGATGGTTTGTTTTGAGCTACCTCTGAAAGCTGTAAAATTCCCTGCTGCAGAAAGGCCCATATTTCAGGGCTAGGTGTTCCAAAAAAAAATTGGGATTTGGATTCAGTGACGGACAAGAAGAAAAACAAAACAACACACTCAACTCAGCCCAGCTCAATTCACCTTAACAGCTCAATTTAACTCAGCCCAAACAATTTCACAATGCCCCTGTGAAACAAATAAACCACTGAGCTCCATACTTCTCCACAAGGTAGGAGACACTGATGATCAGTTGCAGCTGGAGGCCAGTGCATCTTTGAATCCAACTACCCAAAACTGCTTTAGCGAAGTCAAGGGGTGACCTGGGGGATCACTCACACTTCTGATGTCTTGTCAGGAGTTGTGAAGTTCCTCAGGCCAACTTCCAGCACTGCCAGATTGTCTGAATAATGCCTGGTGCCACAAGAGATCAGTGATAAGAGGGAGAAAGGTGTGTCAGAGGGGAACAAGCAAGCCCAGACCAGCTTGACCTTGAAGGACTAAACAATAAGGAATAAATCCATGAGGTCAGCAGGGTCTTTATACACTTGGACAAAATGCTCTGGGAAGGCAAACTTTGGAAATTTTAAGTTTTGCCCTCAAAACAATGAATACTTGGGTCCACTGCCTCCTCATCATGCCTTCTTCAGTGGTCCTGTGATGGGTAATCTGAATTAGCTGCAGGAGCCCAGGGAGACTGCCCTCCCTCTGAAATCAAGGGAGTTGGACTGCCCTTAGGACAGAGAATAGAAGAGAACTAGCGTTAATGAGTTTTAAAAGGACTCATTATTAAGATAAATGCACCTTCACACATCCTATGAGTGTCTCAGTTCCTTTCCCAGACAAAGGAAAACAGTTTGAGCTGCCAAAGCCTTGTCTTTATCTAAGCAGACGGGAGAGGGATCAAACCTCAGTGGTCTCATCGCACAGCAGCTTTGCTGAGGCACTGTTGTGCTGCTGGCCTTCTGTGGAGGGCTTCTGTCCTGAAATACTGCCCAAATGCATGAATGCAATTATTGGGTTAAAGCTGGCTGATCAGACAATTCCTATGTTCAATCCTGTGATGATACCTGCACACCTGCTGGTGTCTCCTTGGGCAGGAGCCTGTCCCAGCATCGCTGTCTGCTCTGCTGTGTCACAGTCCCTGGTCCTGCCAGACAGCAAATCAAGAGCCCCAGATGAACACAACGAGAGAAAAATAAAATCTCCTGTCTACACTTTGGGGTAACATTAAATGCAGCTTTACAAGATTCTGGGATTTTTTTTTTTTTAATAAACAGGTTCTTTTTTTCTCAGTAGTAAAGATACCCAACTCTCTACCATTCCAGGTGAATTAATGGCAATACCTGCGGTAGGTTAAGGGAAATTGTTCAAGGTAATGATAACAAATATCAGTTTTGAAATATTTTTTTGATTAGTGAGGTACCTCCAGATTTTCTTTGCCTCACTCCCCAGAGAAGTCTCTCTGTCTGTCTGTCTGTCTGTCTGTCTGCTTTCCAGGGCTCTGCAATTCAAGCGTGTCTTTGCCTGGTTGGAAGGTCACCTGTCTCACAACCTGACATAATGTCACAGGAGCTCTGGTAAAGAAAGAATTAGTTGTTCAGGGGTCTTAAATTGAGCCAAAGTTTGAGTAATGCTCAAAACTTGGCATATGCCAGGAGATGCCAAGCAGGGAGTGCTTCTATTTCACCTTTTAGAAGACCAGCCTGATTTGCAGCAGAAAGGACAAAAGTATATTCTGAAAACCAGGTGCCATTCAAGTATTTTGTTGAGAAGGCAAGATAAGAAAACAGTGACTATCATTTGAAGTCTTGGACTCTAAAAGTGGGGACTATGGAGCTGTAAGGAAGCAGTAAAAGCTTTCCCTTTAGCCCTCTGAATACTGCTTTTAATTAAAGTTCAGATCTTTACATTGTAGAAACTCCAGTGTTATGGGCTTTCTAAGAGAAATAAACTCAGTGGTTAGGTGAATATCAATATAAAGTGATCCTTAATGAACCCAAAGTTTATTCTATAAAATATATGCTAGATTTAGTTCTTGCACACTGGTAAATGTAAATAAAACCCCTTTGAGATACAAATAGCCATAAGCTGAATCTGAGTGAACCCAAGTTTTATTTTCACACTGTGGGACAACCTTTGACAACCTTACCAAGAGAAGAACCTGACCTAAAAAACTGGAAATAAAGATGGAATTGTGCTCAGTTGTCATTTGGAACAAAGCACTTTTCAGCAGTGAAAGGGCAGCCTGTGTGAGGGAAATTCGTCTGTTAAGCTGAAAAAGTTCTTAGAAGAGGGTACATCTGTCCCAGTATTGTCTTTTGAAAACAGCCAGATGACTGATGTAGATTAGCCATCTAATTTTTATAGACAAGTAAAGATAGGTGAGTATGCCAAAATAAATCATTGCAGCTCTGACCTGCCGAGTCTGTCTCTATATATGATTCAACTGCAGCTGGAAAACTGCATTTGATGAACATCTCTGTATTGGCAGCGAGTTGTTGAGGAGCAGAATTGCTTGATTTTAGCTGCCTTCTTCTGATCAGAAGGCTGTAGGCATGGATTTATAGGGAGAATTAAAATAATCATATTTACATGTATACAATGGAGAAGGCAATTAAGAGGAGTTAGGAAAAGCCAAACTTCAAGAGATGTTAACACTGAAAGAGAACAACAATTACTTGGCATGATACCCAGGGTAAAGCTAGCAGCAAGATAATTCAATCAAGACAGAGAAAAAGTGAAATTTGGACAGACTTTACAGGAAAGACTTTCTTAGAGAAAGGCTTATGGGGATATGGAATAATTTGAAATCCCTGAAAAAAAAAAAAAAAGATTTTAAACCAGGCAAAACAGAACTTCAACAAATATTCTGCTGAAAACTCTCACAAGAACAAGAAAATTGCCTGGACTGTCTGACTGGTTTCTTCTCTAAATTCTGTAAGTTTGATTTCTGCTTCCTGATGTGCAATGGCTTCAACAGGGTAAATCCCTTATGACAGTAACTATGATATTGTGGTTAATTTGGCAAGGCTGTTATTACTTTTCTGCAGTAAATGTCCCACACTACGGCAGACACCCCCAGATCAGCTGTGCCCACAAACACCCCTGGCCTGGCTGCCACTGCAAGAACAGCCCAGCAGGACTCAGCATTCCCTCCAGACCTTGCTCTGGCTGAGGTTACCCTGAATTTATTCATGTGGGCTTTGCAGGAGATACTCTTTTTGCTTGTTCAAATGTTTTTTAGCGCCTGGTCACGAGGCACAAAAGGTGTTGATGAGTTGTCCCCTCGCTGAGTGCTTGGCCCCTGAAGAGCCATTCCTGTTGTGCTAGGAGGCTTTTGGGTGCCTGAAAGCAGTTGTGATGGCAGAGTCTCTGTTGGAAAATTGGGAAAGATATTCCCAAGTAATGAGACAATTAAGCCAGAGAGATATTCAGGTGTAATGTAATTCTTAACAAGATTTTTGATGCAGCAGTTGCATTGCAAATGGTGGACTTTATCGTATCCCCCAATTAATATTAGGTGGAAATAGAAATATGGAGTTCTGAGGGAGACTCCAAACAGTTTATGAATCTGTGTCCATTTCAAGAAATTATTTCATCCAAAAAAGACACAGTTTTTGAAAACATTCACACTAAAGTGCTCTTACATATGAAATACTTCAACACAGGAAATGCCAAAGCAATCCCTGTCAGTATTTTTTTAAGAAATATTTTGACTTTTGTTTCAAAATATTTTTTTTAATTTAAAAATTGACTGCAGTGAACAGGAAGAAAAATATTAAATAAAAAAAAAATCCCAAAATAGTTTCAGGACAAGGAGAGATTTATTTTTGGAGTGAACAAATTCCTTCAAGTTGACCCCAAATGAAGTGCGTTATTATTCTTTCTTTTGCCTAGCTGGAAATCCTGAACGTACTTTCTAGTAGACCTGCCCAGGATTTTTTCTTGGATTTCTTTTAGGCCACTGAACAGAAAAAAATAGGAAAAAATAGGGAAAAAAAAAAAAAAAAAGTGTCTCTGCTATGGAATGTATTTCAGGGAGCAGTCTTGCCCTGGTTGGAGATGACACTGCATCTTTCTTATCTCTATGACTAACTTCCAGACACCCAAATTGCCTCCTAACATATGGAAGATGTATGGGCAGGATTTTTTGTACAAGCCAGACTGCAGCAGATGGGTGAAATATACAGCACTCTGTCTTTGATTTAACAAAAATAATCTGCTTCACATTCGTGGAGACTGCAGGGTTTTCCCATAAAGTTTCTACTCAGGCTGACTTCTCTAAGGACTCTGCTAAAATTTCAAATAATTTGTAACTTGATTATGCTAATTTTTTCTCCAGTCAGAGAGAATATTGTGTATTTGATGCCCATTTCCTCTCCCTCGACCAGCTCTATGACATTTTGTGCCTTCTCAGAAGAGAATTAGAGTCTTAAAGCAAGATAAATGCTTCAGCTCCTCAGGTTTCTGGTGGAACAACCACAAAGGGAGTCTGGAGAACACCCCAGGCTGGTTCACAGTCTGGAGAACACCCCAGAGGACTCTCACCCACACAGAGAGGAGGTGTCAATGCTGGACCTTCTGCACATGGACAATCAGCTGTTTGCCCCAGCGATGGCTCCCAATGAGCTCCAGCTCTCAGGATGATAATTCAATTTCTTACCCAGCAATGACCTGGCCCATGCAGTGGGTGCGTGTCCTCTGATGTGATGCTCACAGGAACATTTGGGGTGGCAGCCACACTATAGTAACAACTCTAATCTTCTGTCGCTCAGGACATGATATTTCCTGAGTTTCACTACTCACAGGCATGAGAGGCACTGAGAGGCCCACAAGTCATGTCTCTCTGAAGAGGTAGATGGTTCTGACTCCCAAAATTCAGTTGCAAATGTCTCTAAGATGTGTATAAGCCCAAGGGCAATGAAACTCTTTCAAGCTCAAATTCCATGCGGTCACTCCTAATTCTAATTTCATGGCACAATTTTTCCTCTCTGTTGTCACAACCGAGCAGAGAGACAAGCTACTGATCGAGATGGGTAGGAAGGAAAGGAAAAAAAGTAAAATAAAAGAAGGTGGCAGTCAAATCTATCCGCCTGTGCTGGGAAGTGGAATCCATCCAAGGACTGCATGATGAAGGGATGCTTTCCTCACACCTCAAATAAGGAGATGAGAGACACGAGGAGAAGAACAAGGCTGACCCTGCCTCTGCTCACTCCTGCTGGTGCTGGCACTGTTGCAGAGCCAACCCATTTCACTAAATGAGCCTTGTCCTCCGTGGTGCCCTTTGTGTTTTAGAGGTCTGCTCCCTCCAACACCAGAAAACTCTCATTTTTCAGGCTCCTTGGTGCAGCCCCACATGAGCAAGGAGTAAGTACAGAGCAAGGACAGGCAGCCTCAGCACTGCATTTAAGGAGTCAGAGCAGTCTCTTGCTAAACGCACTGTTTTTTGGGGTTTTTTTCCTTCTTTTTGTAATTATTCTTTGTTTAATTTTCCGTGCTAGGCTGTGCAGCAGGAGCAGGCAGATGGACTGCAGCCCTGCTCTGTACACCAGGTGGCCTCAGTGGTATGTGCTTCAGCCCTGATCATCTCAAGGTGCAGCCACCACTCCACGAGGATGCCCTTTTTGTTTGCAGTGATCTGAGCACGCTTTGCAGTGCAGTGAAACAGGGCCAAGCATCGTGCAACAGGAGAAAATGTAGGAGATAAAACACGCGCATGGATGGGATTGATATCAGAAGGCATCTGTTAAACACACATATGTTGGTGTGAAACAGCTTTGCAGACAATGAGTGTTGTAGCTACCTGGAGGGACAGAGAGTTGTTATCCTCTTCTGTCAGAATAAAGTTCTTAAAAAATAAAAGCCTCAGCCACAGGCAAGCATTTTGCTTGTTGCCACATAGTGATTTATTCATTAAAGAGGAGATGGAGGAACCCACAGGTAACTGATAAACCTGCTGCATGGGGAACTGCAAGAGGGTCTCAGTGAGAGGCTGATTGTTCCCATGGAGGGAAGCTACTGGTGGAATCTCTAATCTCACTGAACTGATGTAATACGTACACAAAGCAGGAATACACTGATTAAATCTGCTGGCCACATGAAGTTAGAGGATGCTATTAGTGCAATGGAAAATTGTGAGTCACAGAAACTTGGCAAGGCTCAGTCATACAAAATGTAGGTTGTCCACCCGTGGTGGCAGTCATCTGACTAAAAGCAAATTTCTGTGGAGGAGTTACTCACCATGAATTCTCTTTACTGTTAACAGTGACAAAAGCACTTTAAACATGCTATCTGTGTCTTTCTTAAATAGATACCTAAGGTACATTTAAAGGACTTTGCACTAAGTGTAGCCATCATTCACTCTTGATGGTAAAGACTCCATAAGGAGTCTGGGTCAGCTGCAGATGCATGAACTGTGCTCATCTAGATGCTGCAAGATTAATCACATTTGGCTTTGGAGGAGAATAATAAATTCTCTGCAAGATGAGAGGGGCTAGAGGAAAGGCAGCTTGATCTCCTCAGGCATGGAGACCTCTGATTTTCAAATTGGAAAACAAGGAAACAAATAAAAAAGTTGAAAATAAACTGTGATCCTGGAGTGTTCAGTGAATGTATTTCCTGTACTAAAGGCCCTGCTATGAGACAGAAATGAATAAATGAATTTCCACCAGGAGCAAGTGCAAAGGGTGTCTGTGGTGATGACCAGGCAGTGACCATCACTTCAGAAAGGGCAGAGGTAGTTTGGCCCGTGGCAAGGCAAGGCAAAGCAAGGCAAGGCAAGGCAAGGCAAGGCAAGGCAAGGCAAGGCAAGGCAAGGCAAGGCAAGGCTGTGGGGTTTTCCAGGTGCTGTCCAAAATTTCTAATTTCAGATTAGCCTTTAGCTTGTAAACCACCTCTGTCTTTCCTCAATATTACTGAAGATACCATGTTTTTATTCCTTTTTTTGTGCTGTTCCTCACATACCATGCTGCCTGCATGGCTTCTCTCCTTGCCATGCCTACAGTGACCTGGTCAAGCACTGTCCCAGACTCTAAGCTTTCCTATTCCCTGTGGGTTTTACCAAAGATTGCTAAAATAACTTCTCTGACTGCATGGGGATTAACTGGGCCAAATCTGGGACAGGGGTCAGTGCCACATCCTACAGCTTGACTTTCCCCCTCCTTTTTTCCCTTCCCTCTTTAGCCTTTCAAAAATAGGAGAGGAACTGGAACGCTGAGAAATCAGAGGAGCCATCAGGATTGCAACTGCTTGCCAGAATGGAGGGATACATGACTGGAGAGACAGAAAAATCACAGAGAGATCTGAGAGAGGGAGGGAATGAGGAATTAAAATGATCAACACCTAGAATTAAACCATCAGTCAGCAGAGATTAATTGCAATGGGAAGCAAGGCAGGGCTCTGCAATACGTGACGTATTCTATTTCAGCAGTGGGAAAACTCTCCTTTCAGGAACTAGTCAGTGGCCAAATAACTCAGGTTGCTCAGAGAAGCTGTGGCTGCCCCATCCCTGGAAGTGTTTAAGACCAGATTGGACGAGGCTTGGAGCAGCCTGGGATAGTGGAAGGTGTCCCTGCTCAAGGCAGAGGGTTTGGAGTGGGATGGACTTTACTTCCAACCCAGAGCATTCCACGATTTTGTGATTCTAGTTGGTTAAAACAGGTGAAATATTTGAAACTCTGTGTCCCTTGGTTTTGTAAAGGAAAACCACAGTCCTTCCTTCTACTTGAACCCTTTGCATGTTTTCCAAAGGGTGACATGGCAGAGATGCCCTGCCTGCCTCGGGGCATCCCTCACTCATCCTCACCTGTCGCAGAGGGCCACCAAAGAGCAAGGGGTTGGCTTCCAACAGCACAGGGCTCAAGGAGGTTCTGGCAAAAGATGAAGTAATTAGAAGAAGGCAGTGGGCAGTAGGAAAGGAGGGAGGTGTGGTTTGGAGGTGGCAGAGTGTGAGGCACGTAGGGCACATAGGTGAGTTAAATTTCAGACATGCAGCTCAAAGAGTTAGACCAGAGACCGCAGCAAAAGCCTGGTAAGGACATGGTGAAATCAGATACTGGGCAGTGGGGAGAAACATTTTTCATTATTGTAAACTATTTTTCTCCTCCTACACAGCTTAATTGATCTCTGGAACCCACTATGGTAAAGTATTACTGGGCATGCAATTTTGCAGGAGGAAAATATAGTTGGGAATACTCTGAGTTATCTCACAGAGGATAGATGCATAATGGAAGCAGAATATAACATAAACTCTCATACTACAGGGTATACAATCATTACTGCTGACAGGTTTATATAGCAAAATTAGTCCATAATTGCTCAAAGGGAATTCTTGTGCCTTCCTCTGAGGAACTCTTGGAGGAAGAATCTGGATTAAAAGCATTGCTAATTGTATCCAGCACAACTCTTCCTATATCTTAGCAAATCTTTTCCATTTCTGACTCATATGATATGGAAAAAAAATTCATATCTCCTGCAGGTTACATAAATTTCAATAAGAACAGAAGTTTAATTTCTGTGAATGGGATTCCTGGGAAAAGCAGTGAGATCCAAACAAAAGCAGTGCATGAGCTGCTTTGCAGGGCCATTGTACCTGCAGGCATCTGATGGAAGTGCAGCTGTGCATAGCCAGTGAACATCTCCCATTAAATCAGTGCCTTAATTGCAGAGCCCCCTGAGACTTTTTTACAGGGTCCTCTGAGACCCCTTCCACTGAGGTCCATTTGTCTTTGTAGCATGTGTCCAGATGTATAGAAGATAGAATTACTTTTTCCTTTTTTTTTTTATTTTTTTTTAATTTTTTCTTTCTTTCAATTTTAGTTGAAAATATAGAATTAAAGACTATAAGTCCCAGCATGAAAATTAATGTTTAGAGAACTGAGTTAGAGGCAGACACAAGGTTCATAGGGCACCCAGTTTCCCTGGGGGTGTCCAGTAGGTGCTGTTAAGTGACCCCTGGGTGCCTGGGTTTTTGGGTGCCTGGGTTTTTGGGTGCCTCAGTTGGTCCACATTCACAGCAAAGATGAAGGAAAGCACAGCCTGGTTAGCTTGTGGGATTTCTATGGTTTAAGGAAAGAAAGTAGGCTCTTGAGACCTCAGCTGGTGTCTTGGACGGGAGATCCTGAGTTCTGTGGCTGTGCCAGCTAATAGAGTGAAATGTCTGAAGAGGAAAAGAATAATTATTCTTCAGGATGGTAGGAACATATGATGGAATTCCCCATCCTCTGATAAACATATCTACAAGCAAGTGATCAAACTGAAGTACTTTTGGTTCATAAGCAGCTAATCTGCAAAGAAATCTCTCCCTTGTTCCTCCCATTGCTTTCACAACGTTATTTTAATTTCTATCTAGATTTGTTTGCTTGTTAGTCTGTGGCCTCCCCCTAAGGATGTAACTGCAGATGGATGAATTATTTTATTTTATTAAATATTATTCTTGGCTTTTTGGAGATGTTTTTTGTTTTGCTTTAATGATTATTCCTTCTGGTGTTATTTCAGTTTTCAATTACAACTTGTGTGTGTATGTGTCTAGTACACTACCATTTTGTAAATGGATGTATGCACTTATTGTTAATTGATTCCCCAAATAAACCCAAATGCTTGCATTGAAATAATGTATTATATTTCTTGCATGCCACTGAGCTGGATGCTTTCCAGTTTGGCATCTACTGCTGCTCCAGAGATGGACATTTTTCTCTTCCTCCCATTACCCCTGGAGTGAACAGAGATGATGTTATGTCAGTTTTCTCTGCAGACCTCACATCGTTGGTTGATGTCTCTGGAAAAAGGTGGCCAAAGGTGTATTTGTGCATCGAGGCAGACAGTTGTTTTAAAAATACCCCAACACAACACTGAACTCTCAGCAACCCACACAGGCTGCAGTGAGGGTTTGCTCCCTGAAGTTAGGCCATGGTGAAGGGCATTTTTCAAAACCAGCCCCTGTTGGCCTGTATCTGCTCCTACCAAAACCACAGTCTGATTGAGAGTTATAGCAGAAATGAGAATTAATCCAAAATAGTCCTTTAGCCAGTTTTTGTAATCCAACTTATTTTTTTTTTTGTGTTTTAGCTAGAAAACACAGCTGAAGTCCCTGATGGTGGGACCATGCACCTCAGCAGGTTTCAGCAGGTCATCTAGTCCTTTTTTATGCCAGAAAAGAAAGATAATCGCCTTTCAACTGTGATTCATCCCACATATTACAAACATCTATCTTAGGAGTAGATGAATAATTTCCTGGAGGTGCTTCTTTCTCTCTCTCTCTCTGCCTTCTCTCCATTCAGGAAACCTAGAAGAAAGCTTAAGAGAGACTATAAATTGTAGATAGCTAAAAGGGGGGAGATGAATCCCACTGTGCACCGAAAATCAATGACAGTTGATTCATTGAATTCTAACTTTCAAATGCTGTCAGCATTTCTGTTTTGACAGTTTGGAATTTTATACTGCCCAACTACTTCCTGCCATTTTTTACGAACTCCACCACCCCGCTCAAAAAAAAAAAAAAAAAAACCAAACCAAACCAAAAAACTTAAACAGGCTCATTGAGGTGGTATGGAAATCTGTGATGGAAATTGGTAGGACAGTCACAGGCAACTTAATGTTGTTTTAGACAGTGAGGGGTTCCATATTGGGTCTTCTGCTGCCAGTATGAGTAAAGTTTTCCATGAGACATAGAAGCTCTTGTGCTGTTGGAGCCAGTGCAGAGGAGGCCACGGAGCTGCTGCCAGGGCTGGAGCCCCTCTGCTCTGGAGCCAGCCTGGCACAGCTGGGGCTGCTCAGCTGCACAAGAGAAGCTCCAGGGACACCTCAGAGCCCCTGCCAGGGCCTCCAGGGGCTCCAGCAGAGCTGCCCAGGGACTGGGGACAAGGCCTGCAGGGACAGCAGCCAGGCAATGGCTCCCACTGCCAGAGGGCAGGCACAGATTTTGGGCTCTTGGGAATGAGGAATTGCTGGCTGGGAGGGTGGGCAGGCCCTGGCCCAGGGTGCCCAGAGCAGCTGTGGCTGCCCCTGGATCCCTGGGAGTGTCCAAGGCCAGGCTGGATGGGGCTTGGAGCAGCTTGGGACAATGGAAGATGTCCCTGCCCATGGCATAGGGGGATGGAATGGGATGATTTTTAAGGTCCTTTCCAGGCCAAATCTATAAGGGAGGATTCCTCTCTGCTGGTCCTGAGAGGACCACTGAAATGGAAGCCTACAGGTGGACAGAGCCACTGGTAAAATACCTTCACATAAAAGGACGCAGTAGCTGGGAAGGAAATAGATCAAACCATCCAAGACCTGAGTGTCCAGGGCTCACCTGTGCTGAGAAGCTCGAGCTGGCTCCCACCATGGGGTGCATCTCACCATGCAGAGCCAACACTTGAGGTCCTGGAGCACAGCTGGGCCCTGGCCTGGGCTGAGCAGCCTGCTAATTACCCTGGCCTTTCAGCAGGATTAATTATCACTGAGCTGATAAAGCACAATTGCTTTTGACTGCCACGCTGGCTTGTTTGGGACCTCTGGGTGGTGGTGTGCTATATATTGCATTCAGGGCCACAGGCATCGAGGAAAATGTTTTGATGGTGATTGTATAATAATGAGTGCTGGTGTCAATGGCTAAAGAACTGGAAGGGAAAAATATGAAAAGTAAAGTAGAAACTTGCTGAAAAGAAACTCCTCATCTCTGTGAAATCCTTCCTGGTTTAGCAACAGTGTTTTTAACCTGTAGAGTATAAAAATGTTCCCAAGGAAGCTGGGAACCCCCAGAATGATTTAAAAGCTGTTAATCCTTCATATCAAAGTATAGCATCCAAGATTATTGAGCCTTAATATAAAGGGCTACTCAGTATTACCTGGTTATCTACTGACAAAGCTGAAACCAGCATCTTGTCATCCTCTGACAGAGCATAGCAATGTTTTAGAATTGGAGACACATAAACAATAAAAACCAGAGGATCCTACAAGGAACTGACAAAGGAGGTAATTTATCTTACTCCAGTATTGATCATTCCTCAGCCACAAAATGCAATACAGAAATGTCAAGCATTCTGGTGTTGCTCAGTGTGACCAAGTTTTCTGATGTGATCATCTGGGGGGAGCAGGTGCCCTTCTCAATGATGCTTTCTCTAAAGGTGGGAGCCCAGCCATCCATTACCCTCCAACCCTGTCTCCAAAAGAAATTTAGGAGACATCATTCCCAAAAATTGCAGCTAGGGGTTTAACACATGACAAATGAAAGATAAAAAACATCTCTTCCTAATTCCCATGCATGTATGTTAGTGACACTAATTATATCACATGATAAGATTAACCTAATTTGAGTTGTGCTTTTCCCTTTTCCCTTTTTCGGTGGCTGACGTTTTGAAACATAAAGTTAATCAAAAACCAAGAAAAACTGGAAAGCCTTTTTGAGACTATTTTCACAGGGAGGGTACTTCTGTGCTTAGGTGATTTGAGTTCTCATAGACCTGAAGGTGGGTGAGTCCAGTATTTTCATCACAGCATCCTTAAAGGATTTGAGTTAGAAGGGACCTTAAAAATCATGAAAATCCACAGTCTGGAGACCCCCTGCCACAGTCAGGGACACCTTCCACTATCCCAGGTGGCTCCAAGCCCTGTCCAACCTGGCCTTGGACACTTCCAATGATCCAGGGGCTGCCACAGCTTCTCTGGGAATGCTGTGCCAGAGCCTCCCCACCCTCACAAGGGCTAATTCCTCCCCAGCACCCCATCTAACCCAGACTTTTCTCAGAGTGAAGCCATTCCCCTTTGTCCTGCACACTGTCTGCCCATGGGAAAAGCCATTCTCCCAGGGACCATTTCACAGAAACTCTGGGGTGTGCTGACCACAGTGGGGTGTAGGCAGCCATCCTGCTCCTCTTTCCTTGCTCCTGACTGCCTTGAACCAGGCCAAACTCACCAAAATATTCCCTGCCCTAAAGCCAGGACATGTCCCAGCAGTGCTGCTTGGATGATGTATCCACTGTCTAAGAGGCTGGCAGCTGGGGGACCTTAACAGATCCCCCAGGATTTATTCTAATGTCCTAATCTGACATCAATATAAGTAACCTGGTGCAAAAAACCACTGATGCGGAGCTCTACTTAATTTATTATTTGGCAGACATAAGCATTTGCTATATGCCAGTTGCAAGGGCATTTTTGCAGCCAGACTTTTTGCATCCTTTTCCTTTTGAATTCTTGTAAAGGTCATATTGGTCTTGGCTACTCATTTATTTCCTTTCTCTCATTGAATTTTTAACAATGACAGGCGTTCATCCAAAGCTCTGGGCTCCTCTACACTGCATTAAAATTCACAATGTCATTTGCTTTCAGTAAATATATTCAAATGAGCTGCCTTCAAAACCATAAATGACTCACCATACAATCAATCATAATTGCATGAATTTCTCCTCTACATGTTGTCCTTTAGTGCCCAGAAGAAACACATGATGTAACTGTTACCAGAAACTGGTTGTGGAAAAGAAATTTGATGTGATCATTTTTATTCTCTAAGGAAAACTTGGTAAGTTAAACACAGGACCAGTTTTGGCTGGAAAATGAGACAGATACATGTAAATTTTATATTACCACTCAGAGCTCTGAGTTCCTCTACTTAAGAAAACTTATCTTTCTAATCAATTATTAAGTTTCAAAATGGAACATGTGCTTCTCTCTTACTTTCCCATAAACCTCCCTGACAATTTTAAACATACATATTCACATGCAGAATGTCTGCTTGTTAAAACAGTTCATGGTCAAAGCTTCCAGGCGGTTAAAAATGATCAAGGCATCCTCTTACAGGATATATAGCATTATGCCAGGGAAATAAGTGCCTAAATAAAAATAATCCAAAATATTTTTAAATTTAATCTATTTTTTTCCTCACAATTCTATGCAGCAAAAAAAAAAAATAATTAAAAGGAAATAATAATCTAATTAGTCCTTATAGATAAGAACTACTGCCTTTCCCTGTACTCCTGATAAGGTCAGGAACAGGTTTATCACTAAATCACAGAGTTAGAAGAGATCTGTTAGGACATTCATTTCTCTTTGTAAGTGTAGAATTGTTCCTTCCAACATCCTTTCTGAGGATCTATCTGGTCAAACATGTCTCAAAACAGCAAGGCTCCAGTCACTTCCCTTGAGAGATGAATTTGTTACCTGCCAGATCTCAGTGTGAGGGACTGAGTTCCAAACCAAATTTTACTTTTCATGTTGCTAGAGAGTGACTCTGTCTCAGCCACGACTGCCTTAAACCCTGTGCCCTTTATCGTGTGATAAACCCGTCCTGTGTTCACACAGCTTTGAACCCAGAGTTCAGATCCTGGTTTACTTACTTGCCTCTTTCCCTCAAGGCTGATTTAAGTTTCTGTCAGCATTATTTAACCTTCTGGTGCTTGACAGATATGTTCTATGGAATGGTTAATTCCCAATTGTCAACAGTGTTCCTCTACAGCAGACCTTACCAGAAATGAGCAACAAATACGGTTAGAAGTGAAGAAATATGGGGAGATTGTATCTGATCTGATTGTATCTCAGCTGTAGATATCCCTAAGGATAAAATAAACAAGTACAATGAATATCAGCTTCCCCTCCCCGCCTGTCTCATGCATTACTTGTCTTCTTTGGGTCCCATCCAAAGACCTCTGAACCAAACAGAAAACTTTCACTGACTTCAATAAGATTTGGGTCAACCCCTGGAGGGCTGTGATTTTGTCTTCCCAAAATGTGTGGCCATGGTTCAGTGGGATGCTCCAGCACAGCTGCCCCCAGCTCTGGAGGTGTCTCAGGGCTTTTGCTGAGGTTTTTCATACATTAAATAAGAATGTGCTTAACCAGGCTGTTGATTCTTCACATTTAATACCGAGTGGGCCCCATGGAATGCCAAACATCATCATTTTAATATTATGTATTTTATCTGTATCAGATGTATTGAAGATGCATTTTATATGGCAGTAATTCAAAACACAAAGCCAATTACTCTGCTGGTATCATCCTGTGTATTTACACTGCTCAAAAATGTGTCTTGTGGCTTTACAACAGCTTGCTAATACAAGCTTCTTTCACTAACCTGTCTCAGAACATCAAACAAAAGCAAAATCAAATAGAAATATAAACTTCATAGCCTGTGATATATGTGGATTATATCCAGTGAAAACATTTTTGATAGAACAATTTTATGTTTAAAATGAAGGCTGATTGAAGCTGGAATATTTTGTAGGAACACAACTATTTCAATGACATTTTTTATGGGAAAAATGTCTCAGCAAATTGCTTTGATTTTCTTATTTGTGTCACTAACGTAGAAATTATTTGTTTTGAGAAAAGAAAAAATGCGTTTTCGAATTTACCATACTGTTTTGTCTTGACATATAGCAATTACTGAATTCATCATGTAGTTTAATATAGTGTATTATATTCAATATTTCATTACAGTGCTTTTCAAAATTGCAACGAGGCATTTCTACTTTTCCAAAGTAGTACATCAATAATTCTTCATGAGACTTTCAAAATTTCTGTTCCCTGAAAATCTCTCTTTAATTTTTTCCAATTTTCCACTCTAGTTCAATATACAAACATAATTTTAGCATGTTCACAAAAGCTTGGATTTCTGGGCACTTGTAGTACTCAACTCAATCATAGGTATTTTCAGATTGAAGCTTCTACAGATAAATCCAACTGCAGTCAAATTTGTGTGCACGAGGTCCAGATTCTCAGATACATCCTATTGCAATCCGAGCTAGATCTTTCCTTCCTCATGTATATCCTCATCACTGGTTCTGAAACGTCAGTTTCTGTCACAGAATCATAGAATGGTTTGGGCTGGAAGGGATCTTAAAAATCATCCAGTGCCACCCCTTGCCATGGGCAGGGACACCTTCCACTATCCCAGGCTGCTCCAAGCCCCATCCAGCCTGGCCTTGGGCACTGCCAGGGATCCAGGGGCAGCCACAGCTGCTCTGGGCACCCTGGGCCAGGGCCTGCCCACCCTCCCAGCCAAGAGCCCAAAATCTGTGCCTGCCCTCTGGCAGTGGGAGCCATTGCCTGGCTGCTGTCCCTGCAGGCCTTGTCCCCAGTCCCTGGGCAGCTCTGCTGGAGCCCCTGGAGGCCCTGGCAGGGGCTCTGAGGTGTCCCTGGAGCTTCTCTTGTGCAGCCCAACAGCCCCAGCTGTGCCAGGCTGGGTCCATGGGAAACCTCACTATGAAAACCAGATCAGTTTCAGAAAAAATATGCCAAGTCAGCAAGATTACATTTTGCACGTAGATGTGGAAAACCATAGCAAGCTACAGGCCAAGGAGAATCCAGCTACCTGGGGCTCCTGGCTGGGGGGCAGCTGCTCCCTGTCCTACCCCACTTGCCCACCTCAGAACGTGGTTGTTGTTGAAGCACATTGGAAACCCTGCTCTGGGATTCCACGCTGCAGTGCATGGTAGTGAGCCACACATGGCCACGTTTTGTTTATGACAGATGGCTCTTCCCAAAAATATGATGTGCAAGATTGTGCTGACTTGGACAGTTCTGCATAAACTGAGGGGGATTGACAGGGTGTAATATACATTTTCTGTTTACTAAAAGTCTAGAAGAGAATGGGCCAAGCCCAGCAAAGAACAGCCTGTTTCAAAGATATTATGGCTGGAAAATGTTGTTTCTCACAGAGATCATCTCTCTATAATAAGCTTCAATGTGATCCTATGTGGTGGGGGGGGAAAGAACTATGCAGATTAGGAAAGGAGTCAGTCACATGATTTTTATTTGTATGCTATCATGGAGATGTCTGTGAGAGGAAGAGAGAACTTCTGCTTGTCTCCACAGCTCTGCACAAAGCCAGCCTAGCTGGGAACAAGCTACCTCACGGCCTAGGAACTGCTCGTGGGAACCATGTGGAATTCCAAGGCAAGAAGGAGGATTTCTCAGTGATGAACAGGCACCCTCAGAGAGGCTGTGTTGATGGACAATTTGCAGCAGTCAGCTGGGAATTGGACCAAACAAAGTACACATGAAACCTTGCTGGAGTGGCAGCCGGGGAGGGCCATGCTGAAATTCCCAGCTGGGGCTCTGTAGCTCACACGTGGGACTTGCTCTACCTCTGTTGGTCTTTTCCTTACTCTTTGCTGGATGTGTGCTGAGAGGAGAATGCATGCATAATATGGGGTTAACCAAAAAAAAAAAACCTTTCCCAAATCCTAAGGATTATAATTCATCATGGGATAATATTGGGGTGGTTCTGATGTCCCTCAACAGCAGAGATTAGTGTAGGTCTGGTGGGGTTAATGCAGCAGAACTGATTTGTGCCAGCTGAAGATCAACTCCCATTTTAAATGTTTTACTGGAAAAGGAGAAATTAATTGTTTTGCTCCAGATTTTTCCAGGTGTTGGAGACTGGAACCTGCTACTGAAACAGGATCTCTCATCCCCTTCAGCTTTTCAGATTACACAGCAGACAGACAGACAGAGCATAGAGGGCATTTTTGTTGCAGCTTCTATTTTTGTCACTTCCTCTGAACTGTGTAAAAACCTCCCATGACTAAAATGTCTTTCTTTTGCATGGGGGAATTGTGTCTTTTGGGATGATATAACTGAGTTGCGTGGGAAGCGTTTTTTTCCCTAGGCTAAGAAACTGATATTTAAAAAAAAAAAGAAAAAAATAGTGTTACATTCCAAACTGAGATCTTTGGTAAAGTCCGTGGGAAATAGGAGAGATCAATCCTCAAAAGAGCAGATTAATTCACTCCCAGGTTAAAATGGGGGACTTCTCAGCATTTCAAAGCCTATGGTTTTAGGTACTTGGAAGGAGCCTCCATTTCTGTAGCTGTCACATTGATTGGAACTCCTTCAGAGAAAAGAATTTAAACCATATGTGCCTCTCTGAACAATTTAATTTCTATCAAAGCTAACGTTTGATGATGACAAAACATTTTGCTCCAAAAATTCCTCTGATGATAAGAATTCACTAAGCAAAGTTTACATAACCTTTCTGGAGACCTTGACAGAAAAGCCACGTCTTGAAAGCAGCTGAAATCTGACTGCTTGAAGATGACTTTCCCTCTGCAATCAGTACAGCCGAGTTCTGCACAGAAAAACACTTCCAAAGTTCCTCACTGGCCTCACCAGGTTTTTCTCTCAGACTGTATAATCCCATGATTACATGGTGATGTTGATTCAATGTGACATGGTGTGTCAGTGGAGTTTCTAACCACTTATTTTGTACCACTGAAGGGAAAACCCGGCAGCCTGGATGCTTAAACTGAAGCAGAATTAAGAAAAAGACGGAAATCTCATAATCATTATTGAAGTCTACTTGCAGGTAACTGGCAGCTTTTCCTGAAAGTTTCAGCTGGTGATTTTGTTCACAAAATGCTTGGCAGCCTGCCAGGCCACTCCATAGTTATCTCTGCCAGGCTGTTCAGTAGCTACCTGTATTTAGCAGTAATTCAGGAGGATGCTTGACTGGTTGGCAAAAGCTCCCCCCTGTACCTGCCTTGAGTGTGGTCACACAGATGAAACCCTGGAGCTTGTTCTTACATAACCTTGGGCATCCCCTCAGCTGCCCTGTTGGCTTTTCCTTGCTGTTCTCAGAAGTGGTGGCTTTTCTGATCATGAGTGTTTGGGGTGGGTAAAATGGTTCTTGCAGGCAATAATAAGGTCATGGTTATGGGCTTGTCAAAAAGGGCATTGCATCCCCACAACCTGAAGTTGCAAAACTTTGCTGCAGGTTTTACCCTGCAGTCAAGAAAATACATTTTTTTCTCCCTTTCTTTGAAAAGGAATGCAGTTTAGCTGGAATCCTATTAGGAGAATTAAAAAAAAAAATTCACTTCAGATAACATTACCAGTAAAGCTCTCTCCCTATTTTTTTCTGAGAAGAAAGGTTAAATCATTATAAGGCACAACAAAAGATCGGGGAGGTATTGAATGTTGACAACAGTGTTGAACGACAGATGAACATCTCCAAGCACTCTCTGGTCACAGAGGGAGTGCTGAATCCAGCATGAAGAATGGCTTTTGAGAAATGTCAGCTGGCAAGAACACAGTGTGGTGTATGAGGGAGCACTGAAAAAAGGGAAAAAAAACCAGCTGAGATGGGATACCAGATCCAGTTTGGAAAATTTGCTGTAATAACTACCTAAAAATTGTAAACAGACTTGATTTTAAACTCCTTTGCAAGTAACATAAGCCTGGTCTTGTCAAATTGCATGGTTTTCCTCCAGATCATGTGGATTTTTTTGGGAGTAGACCTCAGTGTTTCTCAAGAGGCATTGGGGATATGGTACCTTGGCTCTGCACCATGAAGGTATATGGGAGAGTTGGCATGAACTGGTTCCTCCCAGAGGTGAAAGAATTCCTGGTGAATGAGTATTTTAGTATTTGAAGTGGTTCTATCTTTGGAAAAGCCAATGGAAGTTGAGCATCTCCAACTTTGAAACCATAACCTTTATTATTTGCTTATTTCCTAAAAGTGCTGCAGTGCAAACAGATCTAGCAAGATAACACTTATATTATTATCAGTGTTGAGCCCTAGCAGTTGTGAACTATCTTGTGTGGTCAACAAGCCTATATTTATAAGGTCATTTAAATAAGTGGCAATAAAATCTCATCTTCAAACTTATCTAAACTTCTGAAAAAAAATTCAAAACAAAATTACTGTATGAGGAAATGACATCCTGATTTAGAACGCTTGAGATGTAGCAGTCTGAGCTGTGATTTTTAGAAGTGTTAACTGTGCATGATTTTCAGATGAAATCAAGAGGAACAGGAGGGTGTTGTTTAGCCACAGTTTCACACCTTCATCTCTGGTGAATGCTCATTTTGCTGGTCTAGTCTACACCGGTCTTAAAAGACAGCTGCTGCTCTCTGACAGCTCTTTGGAGTGTAAAGTGATGCTCGTTTTAGTCTTCACCTTGCACTGGTCAGAGGAATCAAACTCACCTTCAAGCTATAATGACCTGGGAGCACTCTGAAGGTGAGTTGTGCTCATAATGCCCATGCCAGTGCCCTTTTGCTGAGATTTAAAACATCTCTCCACTTGCAGAGAGTCCCAGAGTATCCTGAGTTGGATGGGAACCACAATGACCATTAATGTCCAGCTCCTGGCCCTACACAGACACCCCAACAACCCCACCCTGGGCATCCCCGAGAGCATTGTCCACACTTTCTTGGAGCTCTGGCAGCCTCAGGGCTGTGCCCATTCCCTGGGGAGCCTGGGCAGTGCCAGCACCCTCTGGGGAAGAGCCTTTCCCTGACATCCAACATAAACCTCCCTGACCCAGGAGTTTCCCTTGGATCCTGTCACTGGTCATGAGAGGCAAGAGCACAGCACAGGCTCAGTGCATTGGTGTGGGTGAGTTACCCCACCTGAGGCGAGTCAAAGGTGATCATCTGCTGCAGTCATTTGCAACAAATCCTTGTACCCAAGGCGCAGGCAGCTCTGTAGCTCCCAGCTCCCTTTGTTGACAGGACATGTAACGCTTGTGAAGCAGAATTCAGCTGACCTGCTTTAGGTGCCTTCTGCAGATCAGATGAATCATGACCCAAAAAGTGCCGCTTCTAGAGAACAAGCTCAGATGTGTCTGTACTATTGATGTCTGAAGCTGGGCAGAACGAGTCTGTTCTAGTGGGATCTGAGGTGTAATACTGTGAGTCTGAGCCCATGCCACTTGATGGTTAGATAAAAATAGTGAAATATTAGAGCAATGGTCAAAGGCAAAGCAAGCAGGATCAGTCTTGGCTCAGGTATTAACAAACCTACAGAACCTGTGTGACCAGCTGACTCCTTCCAAACAGCTCAAAATTCAGCCAAGAGCTGTGAAGAATTCATCACCAAACCAGTGAAGGGTTGGACATCTGAAGATGCTCTGGAGAAGGGCAGTCTTTGTAGGCCACCAGGCTGCTAATCCCCAAAATCTAGTGAATTGACATACTATTAGTATGTTTTGTTAACCTGTCATGGAACACTATTAGTTTAACTGTAAGAGTGAGCGATGGAAAAACACATGTAGTAAAATTTGGACTTTGTCCTTCAGCTCCTGCAATATACCTGTCTTAAGCCTTAAGAAGACTATGAAAAGCAAGCCCCTGCATATGTAAATGTGGGTTTTCTTTTCCCAGAAAATTAATGCCATTTACCTTGGATTAATTTGGAAAGAAGCAGGACAGTGTTTATTGGGTAAGGCATGTTAAATACCTTCACAAATAGTGACCTCTTGCAAATTGTGGATGCAGTCACATATACAAATCCAGTTAAAAAGATAAACAAGGACAGAGAAAGCATCCATTTGTCAAGAATGCATTCCTAAAGAGATGAGGGACCACAGCTGAAGAAGGGCTCTAGGTCTGTTTTAACTCTGCTTTTTCTCTCTATTTTGCTGGAGCTGGCATGTGGCACATAAAAGATAAATCTTGTAAAAGATAAAGATTCATCTTTATCTTCACATCCCTATAAATGTCTTTTTCCAGTCCAGGTGTGACTTTATTTTTCAATTACAATCCTATATCACCACTTCCAAATGTAACCCTGAAAAAAAAATTTTTGCTCATAACAAAAGGCAATGTTAGAAGAAAAATTGAAAAATTGAGGAGATTAGAAAAAAACCCTGAAAACATTTAAAGAAGTTGGTCAGACATTTGTAGAGTCTTGAACCTAAAAGGGAAATACAACATCCAGCAAGTGACGTTTCCCTGCTGCTGAAAGTCTTTTTCAGCAGTGTAATAATTTCCTCTGGTTTCAGCCCCAGACTGAAGAAGTGCATGCTCTAGTTACCTCAGAGAGTCTTTTTTTTTTCTGGGAACATTTTAATAAGGACTGCAGTACATTTAACCCGTCTTGCCTTGCTCGAACTTTGAACCCCTGCATGCTGTGGAGCTGTCGCTGAAAAGCCTGTCCCAAATGGGCAAAAGCTTTTCACTCCTGCCTCTCCTGTCTCTCAGAATGGATCTGAAATAAGATGTCTCCAGGTCAACACCTGCAGGTCCCTGGGGGAGGAAGATCACCACACTCAGACCAGTCCTGAGCAGACTGCTGGGAGGAAGGAGACCAGGAACAGATGCTGATCCTCTTCTGTGGGTTTGGCTTTTTGTTTCGTTTGGTTTTATTGTTTGGATTTTTGGGGTTTTTTTGGGTGGTTTTTTTGTTTGTTTGTTTTTGTTTGTTTGTTTGGTTTTTTTTTTTCTTTTTTGTTTGTGATTTTCTGGGAGACCTGTCTGAAAACAGAGTCCAGCTCAAACAGCATCTTTGGGGGATTTCTCAGTTTTGTTAAGAGTGCTTTGTAAAGCATAACTTTGTTTATTGCTCTTCTGCTTCAGTTTGTGTTTATTGCTTTTCCAGCCAAACTGAAGAATTTAGTTCTTTGCCCAGCTCAAGTGCTCTCCACAAGATTGAGGAGCAGAAGAGAAATGAAAAGGAGATTTAAAGAGTGAGAAAAAAATTTTACTCCTAGAGGAGAAGTTTCCATGGAGAGTCTCATGGTGTGTCTGTATCCTGGTGAGCACAGACAGACTGAAGCTCCCTTTCAAGAGCAGCCCCAGACTGAAATATGTTTTAATTCAGAGGAGTACAGCATCTTGCTTGGGTCTGGGAGACCACTGGGTCACATTAGGCCATAGCTAATCCTGAGCCATCAAGCCTGTTGTAAATGCATCTGAAATTCCAATCAAATGAGGAGCCTGATTTAGGATCTTAGCTGGGAATCCTAACTTTCCTGCCTCAGGTGTAGGGTCCCAGTCCTGTGTGTGCATGATGGCAAGCTATCCCTCTGGGTCTTTTTTTGGTCTTCTTGTTGCAGAGTGGGACTGCTACAGATTCATCTGTCATCATGGTGAAATCACATCTATTCCTATCAACTGAGTTTTCCCCTAAAATCTGTGGAGACAGATCCTAGGAAAAAAAATCAAACTTTATTTCTGCAAGAAGCAGAGGTCTGAAGCTCATTATTTTCCCACACCTTGAGCATCATCTTCACAGAAAAACATACAGCAGGTAAATTTTAAGGAAACTGCACTCTGGAGTGCTGTCTTTTTGAGCACAGCTCATAAATATTACAGTGGAAATAGGAGATTTGACACTTGAGACACAGTCTTTGTTTGACATTGCCATGTTTTGGTGGATGTTTGGCCTGTTGGAGAGAACAGAGCCCACGGTCTTGTTAGGAGCTTGATTAACAGCCAGCTTTAATGCATGACCAGGCTGCCATGTACCATGGCAATCATCCCATGCCTCTCTACTGACTACATGACCCCAGCAATAAAAGCACTGCTAAGTGCTGTGAGCAGCTAAAATAGAAATAACCCAGAAATGCAAAAGCTGAGAGAGTGGCACAGGGTTTTTCCCACCCTTTTGCTAATGAATCTTCACCAAGCTGCTTGCCAGAAGTTTTTGAGCAGGTTTGAAACCTGCTGACTCAGAATCTGAATTGTGGCAAGGCCTAAAAATCATGGTGGGGCTGGAAAATCAGAGTGAATATCATCTCCTCAAGTTTTAGGTTGCTTTGATAATTTTTTTTTTGTTGTTGTTTCCTTGGACATGTGGGATTATGCAGTGAAAATCAGTTACTTGGGTACCAGGAGACTGGTTTGGAGCAAACCAGAAATACATGAGTGTGTGGAGCAGAGGCTGGTGCTTGCCCTGGGCTGCCCTTTACAAACTCATGGTCAGTGTCATGGAGCCAGGACTCACTCCTGATCACAGGGTATCCTGAGCTGGAAGGGATTCTCCAGGACTATTGAGTCCAAGCACTGGTACAGGACCACCCTCAAGGATCCCACCATGTGCCTGAGTGTGTTGTACAAATGTTTCTTAAACTCAGCCAGGTTTGGTGCTGTGACCATTCCCTGGGTACCTGTTCAGTGCCCAGCCACCCTCTTGGAGAAGAACCCTTTCCCAATATCCAATTTAAACCTCGCCTGACACAACTTTGACCATTCCCTTCAGCCCTGTTCCTGGTCAAGGAGGGCAGAGATCAGTGCTTGTCCTCTGGTGTCCCTTGAGAAGAAGTTGCAGACCCCAGTGAGGTCTGAGCACAGTCTCCTTTTGTCTCAGCTGAATGAGCCAAGCGCCCTCAGCCACCCCTTGTATGCCAAGGAGAATACAAGAGTAACGAAAAACCCACATTAAATATTTTTTCCTGTCCATGTTGCACATCCTTTGTGTATAACCTGAACTGAGTTGCTTGCCCTGGGTTCTGCTTTCTATTGGGAACCACCATAATCATGTTAATTTTCAATGCAGTTCAGATAAAGTGCACGTTGACCCAGGCTTAACTTTGTAATGGCATGTATAAACTCCTCTGATGATGCATAAAATGCCCAGGAAACCTTTAAAGACTTGAGAGTTTAGTAGTCTGGGCTTTCTGCTGTGCTGAGAGATGGTCTCTCCTGTGGCACACGTGTGGGCATGGGTTCAGCACTGAGTCAGAGGGAAGAGATCCAGCAGCTGAATCACCAGTGCCAGCATCTGACATCCACCCACCTGCCAGGTTTATCCAGGCTCAGCTTGGGAGCTCTGCTGGGCACAAACCCCACCACAGCAGATGTGCTGGAGCCCTGCTCAAGCTCCTCCCCTTGCCCCCAGGAAAATGACTTTAATGATTAAAATACTGGGATGATGCTGAAACCCTCAATATGCTCCAGGAACAGTAGTTTCCTCCTCAGTTCCCATGCACAGCTGAGAATGGAGCCCTTTGAGCTTTTGTTTGTGTGTTAGAGCAGGATGGACTGTGATATTCTTCTCTGGAGACACTTTCACTTAGAGTTACAGATTGTGGAGAGATACTGCTCTGCAGACTGACTGTGAAAGCTTGTTTTCCTTACCCCACAGCCATAAATGCATTCCATAAATTGCAATTAAAGATGCAATTGGGGACTCCAGCTAAATGAGTGGCACTCCTCCAAACATGTTGGCTTTTACTTTAAGACAGGACAGAGGTGCTCTGTATTTTGGCAGTGCCTGTAAGCCTCCTTGTGCCAAGATGGACTGAAGCTGCAGACGTGTTGCCTTCAACAAAGCTGTAATGGCTTAGCATAGCAAACTGTCTTGTATTTCCTAAGAGCTCTGCTCAATGTCCATTAAATCAGGCTTAAGAGACAGGGTGTTAGTGTTAGTCACCAGCAGTTAACACAGACCTAGATTATGTTTGCATTGGGGTGCAAATTTAAAATTGAAATTGTGCTGATAACTTGCAATATGCAGCTTATATTTGCAGGGTTCATAGTTGGATCAGTTTAAGAAATAAGGGGAATTTTTCTGTTCCACATTTCAGAATGATTGTGGGGAAGGGAGTCTAAGGACAGTCTGCCTTTCACTCCTCATTTAACATTGTCTGATGCAGCTCATGTTGTCTTGATTATGCAACAGCAAAAGCCCCACGTGATTTCCCAAATCCTCCTTAAATTGGCAGTGTCTCAGTCCTGTAACTCTCCTTGTGCAGCCAAAAAAACCCAAAACCAAACCATTTTCAAAACTTCAGTGACATGTCACCAGTTCAACCAAGGTTTCTGAGTTTGCTGAGTCTGAAATGACAGCTCTGTCCTGGAACCCTAGGCATTCATTTCAATAAGTGCTATGAGATTGGCACTGAAAAGTCAAAAGTTGGTGGAGAAAGGACAGACACATTGCATTAGAATATCTAAATATTATGCAGAGTGTTTTTGCTTTTAATGGTGATATCAGGAAATGTTTCTGTTTCAGAGCCTACATGGAAAAATTTGTCTAAAAATGTAGAGGAAATCTCATAAAAAATTCTGCTTCCACATTAAAAGTTGCATCTATTTTCCCAGCTAAGCTATTTCTGAGGGATACAAGAAGAGACAGATGATGTAAGGAAAGAGGAACTTGTTTTAAAAAGTGACATCCACTAATGCACAAACCTGTTTGTGTGTTATTAGTGCTGAAAAGAACTTCTACCCCTGAGATGTAAATTTGTTTATAAAAAATGAGGACAGGCAAGCAGATCCATATGTATCCAAGCCAGATAACTTATTTTCAATTAAAAAA
The DNA here is from genome assembly GCF_023055355.1 of Agelaius tricolor. Taxonomy (NCBI): domain Eukaryota; kingdom Metazoa; phylum Chordata; class Aves; order Passeriformes; family Icteridae; genus Agelaius; species Agelaius tricolor. The sequence continues at coordinate 55,362,825 of NW_027269264.1, read as the reverse complement.
AAAGATAATCAACATTTTCATGGATTGTAAAGCTCTGGACTTCCAGTTTTCCCCCATTTTGCCAAACTCAAGCCCACCTTGTTGCTGTGCCCAATGTGAACAAAAGCAGGGATTTGCTGGTTACACACAGGCTCAATCCATCCAGGATCTACAACCAAACTCTTTACCAGAATGCTTTCTCAGGTAATATAATTTCTTTTTTTCCTTGGAGCTGTTTTGACTGGTGCTCAGCTAGGCAGAAATATCACCTTGGATTTGAAAAATCCCTCACCTGGTTGAGCTCACAGTGCTGTGTGTGTCCTGTGCCAGTCCTGTCAGTGATCTGGCTCCTGGGCTGTGGGCTCTGCTGCTCTGGTGGGGCTCTGTGTGCTCGCTGCAGGTGAGGACCTGACCCTTCCAACAGCTGCTGCCATTATGCACTGAAATAACATCACAGCCTTTACATTGCTTTGTTTGCACATTTTTTGCTATTAAAGTATAAAATCCCCCACCCAGCTGTGTTTGTCTTTTGTTTTTTTTTTTTTTTTTAATGTTTCCTTTTCTTCAGTTTTTCCTCAAAGTTTTTGCCACCTTCTTTTTTTTTTTCCCATTTCATTGGTCTGTATGGAGAAATTCTGCTTTCTCTTGTCATTTTCTTTCTCTCTTCTGTTTTTTTCTTCTTTCCCTCCCTTTTTCTGCTCACTGTGAACCTCCTCAGGCCTATCAACACCACTGATGCAAAGGATGCTCCATGAAAAAATAGACATTAAGAGCTTGATAAGCAGCAAGTGGATGTAACTTGCTGGCCAATACTTTACTCAGTATCTAGCTGCCAGGTGAACTTGCTGTAAAAAGTTCTTCCCACCTACAGGATTCTCCTCCTCCTGGCAGGAGGGTGCTCGCTGCTGCTTGGGTTGTAATATGGGTGCGCAATATTTGAATTATGGGGCTAGGCACCCAAAAAAGCCCATGAGGGGTGCCATGGATGTGTACATGGGGACAGTCCAAGGTTGGTTTGGTTTGGGTTTTTTATGTGCATGAAATCATTGCCTCAGGCTGGGTGAAGCCAGCTCATGGAGAATATCCAGCTTGGGGTGAGACTGTGGTTTGTGTCTTTCTTGCACAGTCCACTTTCACCAATTGTACCTGAATTGAAGCCTTTTCCAAGTAAAAGCTGCTTACAGGCCCTGAGCTACCTGCAAAGCTTGGAACCTGGGCTGGGGAGGAGGGTAAGAGGACAAAGCAGCTGCTTTTGAGGATTTTCTTTTGGTGCTTCTCAAGTGGATAAATTTCACAAACTGTCTCCTTCTTGATCCACTGGCTACAGTTCCCAGTGGATGTTATGGAATTGGGCAGGGTTTTTTGGGCACTTCATGGCATTGTTTCCCATAGCAGAGGATTTATGGAACAGCACTGAGCACTCAGAGAAGAGCAAACTCCTCTTCTGCAGAAAGCCTAACGATGGAACAGGAGTGCCTACAGAACCATAGAATCACAGAGTGGCTTGAGGTGGAAGGGATTTTAAAGATCATCTGGTTCCCCACCCCTGCCCTGGGCAGGGACACCTTCCACCATCCCAGGTGGCTCCAAGCCCCATCCAGCCTGGCCTTGGACACTCCCAGGGATCCAGGGGCAGCCACAGCTGCTCTGGGCACCCTGGGCCAGGGCCTGCCCACCCTCACAACCAAGAATTTAGCCCCAAAAATCTCATCCTACTCTGCCATCTGTCAGAGTGAAGCCATTCCCCTGGTATAAAATACACAGGACCTGTGCTTTCTGTTTCTGCTTTCAGGAGCCAGAATAGACTGAACATCTAATGAAGATTGTACTTTTAAGAGCCATAGATTTTTGTATGTGCATTTTGGTTACCTTTACTAAGTCACATGTTTTCCCACAGACTGAAAAATCATCAGCTACTGGCAGAAAGCTTTTCTGAAGGATCAGCAAAGTTCAAAGCAGAAAAATGGATGCTTCCCCAAACCCAAAGGTTTTGTTTAGAACATGCCATTGTTAAAAAATAAACGGGGAGCCCTCACAGGTTTGAAAGACACATAAAGTCTTACAGTCTGCATTGTTGTAAAGTAGGATGTGAGACTAACGGGATTGAGGTTGGAAACCTCAGGTATTCACCCAATATTTTGGGCAAAGTCTGATTTCTCTGCTGTGCTACTGCTGCTCAAACGAGCTGCTTGAAGCGGTGGGTGCATTCCATGGGCTGCAATTGCAGCTCCTTTGCTCTGTGGTTGTGCCCAGAGTCACCTGTGCTGTTTTCAGGGCTGCCCACTCTGTGATGTGCTGGTTAGGGAGGTGTGCTGCAGTCATAAACTCACTGGGGTGCTCCAGCCTTGGGCATCACCAGAGCAGCACAGCACCAGGTCAGAACTGACGTGTCCCAAACATTCCTCCTGCCCAATGTCAAGTCCCTCCACTGAGCAGGATTTTCTTAAGGACAAAATTCAAACACAGAAAAAACACAGGAAAATATTTTAGGAGAGAAATGGGGCGTATACACTGTAGAAAGAAGAAAGAAAAAGACTGAGAGGACATTGAAAAATTGACTGCCTCAAAAGGTGAACCCTATTTTAAGGTACCCTAATATTTCCAAAATTTCAATATAAGAAAATTGAAGCAGAGTACAGTTGGCATGAAAGAAGCAATGTTGATACTATTTTAGAGCATGACTTTGTGCATGCAATAGCCTCCAGCATGACACAAAGGGCACAAAAAAATGGAAAAGTAGAATAAATACTAGATGAGAAATTTATGACTCAGATGATTAATGAGGGGTGACAAAAGCATCTTTCTTTTTGGAGATGCATTAAGACAGCAACCAAATGTTGTTATTGGAGCTAACTGGGACAGTGGGTAGAGCTGGGAGATAACAGTGGACTGTGCTGTGCCTCCCGAGTAGCTGAGCAGGGATTTTCAATAGACAGTGCTGTCACCCTGACACCTTCCCCAGACAATAAATATCCTGCAGACCCACAGCCCTGGTTAGTGGAGCCAGATGCCAGAGTCTCTGGGTGAAGTGTGTGGTCTGCACTGTGAAGTGGGTCAGACTCTTGGTCTCCTCTGACCTTAAAACTCATAAATCATAGCCAGAAATGAACGCTCCCCGCGTAAACCACAGTCCAGAACTATGAGAATTGTTGGATCATAGAATCCCAGAATGGTTTGGGCTGGAAAGGATATTCAAGATCATCCATTTACAAACTTATCCCATGACTAGGGACACCTTCCACTGTCCCAGGTTGCTCCAAGCCCTGTCCAACCTGGCCTTGGACATTTCCAGGGATCCTGGGGCAGCCACAGCTGCTCTGGGCCTCAGCATCCTCACAGCCAAGAACTCACAATATCTAATATAAATCTACACTCTTCAACTTAATGCCACTCTCCTTTGTCTTGTAACTCCAGGCCCTTGTCCAAAGTCCCTCTCCAGCTCTCCTGGAGCCCCTTTGGGCACTGAAAGGAGCTGTAAGGTCTCCTCAGATCCTTCTCTTTCCCAAGTGACCATCCCCGGCTCCCCAAGCCTGGCTACAGAGCAGGTGAGATCCAGCCCTTGGAGCACCAAGGACAAAGACAGTTATTAGCCAAAATAGACCTGGAAGGCTGCATAGGAACTCAAGCTGCCTCCTTTCAAAATGTTTTGGCACGAGGATTTAGCATGCAGCCTGCCCAGGGGCTCCTGGTGCTGTCTCTGTGCAGATGCAGCTCCTCCTGTCACAGAGCAGAGGGCCTAGAGCCTGGGAAAAGGAGAGGTGCTCCAAGCAGGATTTTTAAGGGCCCAAATCCAGAACTGTGATGCTGATTCAGCTGTTATTTAGCCCCACAGGCAGTTATGTTTCAAGGGCACCTCAGGTTTTTATGGTTAATTTTTCCAGATGCCTGAACCTTTTTCTCGCTCCCAATAAATTTCCAGAAATCAACAATGACTTTGGTTTTTCTCCCCTGAGAGTCATGAGCCAATGGGTTTTCTCAAATTACCTCCTAGGCTGGTTGTTTTTTTTTTGACTTTTGCCACACCAGAAGGGAGACCCTTCATTCAAACAGCAGAACTCCTGCACAAAGGGGATATCCACACCCACCCTTTTCCCTCCATGAGGGTGTCAAATCCCTGTTTCTGGCCTCTCAGGAAGCTGCTGTAACCACTAGTCTGTAAAGTGGTGTACGAAAGAATTCAAGATTCATGGTCACACTGAGTGAGGTCGCTTCCAGCAGTGCAAGAGCAGTGCTGGATCTGCTATCAAGGGTAGAAGAAACCGGAATTTTAAAAGAAAACCACTAAAAATGGCCAAGCAGAAGTGGAAGATTTAGGTAGGTATTGTGTTACTGTTCATACAAACAGTTTAGTCAATGTTGGAATGCAACAGGTTAGTGTTGGATCTCATCTCTATTCAAATCACAGTAAGTGGTATTTTGTCTTCTGAAACAGATTTTAGTTTTAAAAACCATAGAAAACCACAAAAAGACACCAAATCAAAGACCCTGTTTAAAGTAAGCATCATTAAAATGCAATATTTGCTGTTTAAATTTGTCAGTGAGAGTAAGCTGATATCTAGCTTTTTTGCTCTAAATATAGTATTTCATTTCCTGTTGAATCAAAATATGGCTTTTTTGTTCAAATAACCATTTATTTGTACAATAAACCAAATCACAGTGTCAGCATGAGCATCTCAAAATCCTTTTTAATGAATGGCTGCTGTTTTCATAAGTCTTTCCCCAGCCCTGACCAGATCCCAGAAACTGCCCCAGAAGCCAATGGGAACTTTTTCTTTAATATTCAAGGTCTTGAATCAGATGTCTCAGGGGAAAGAAAACAAAAAAAGAAAAAAAATAAAATAGGAAAAAAAGTATCTGGACGAACTGAAGTATTTAAAAAGTGATTTTTCTTCTGGATTTGTGCCCTGTTTTCCTTTGACCTCTTTGGAATGACCTCAGATTTCTGAACTCTTTCTCTCCCCCAGGTGTTGCCAAGAAGATGAATCTCCATGTACATCCCCAGTTCCTGTCCTTGTGGGCACACTAATCCTTCCCCTTAGTCTCAATTAGCAAGGAACAGCACTTGTGGCTCTGAGAAATTTGTGTTCTGATCAGTGACCAGTAATTTAATGGAGAAAGGCCAGGTTGTGGTTAAAACTGAGCAATAAGCTTCTGGTTTTCATGAAAAACTCAGGAATTTAATATCTTTGAGGCCTCTGCCCATCTGTTGAAGTTGATCTGTGGGTTTACAGGTTATTGAAAAAGAATGTCAGGTAGCTGGACAAGCACAAAGTATGATCACACTAGTCCTGTTTCCTTGGCTAAACACCACCATGGATAACTTCTGAAAAAAGCAAATTCAATGTACCTGGATTAATCTTATCTCTAGCAGTGATTTAGAAGCAATATACAGAATAACACACAGGGAGAGTTCTGTGCTGGTGATGCACATCTAGAAACTTTTCCAGCATTACTAACTTCTGAACTTCTGATTTTGATAGCATCCTCCTCCACACAGCTGCAAATTCAAGTCAGCTAAAGAGATAAGCAGCTTATCTATTTTAAAGTTATTTTTCTTTCCTCTTTCCTGCAGGTACTTCATCAGATCAAAAGCTCAAGGCAAAAGGACATTCCTGGGAGAGATTCACCAAGTGGGGGGAGGAAAGAGCAAAATGCAAACACGGCTGATCCTCAATGAATTGGAGCTTCCCCCAAAGGCTGTCACAAACAGGGACACATCCAGCTTTGCTTCTTGGGATTCTTCTTCCTTATGCATCATATGCTAATTATCACACCAGTCTGCCTGCAACATTTGATTTGGCATTTTTCCTGCTTCTTGCTTGTAAATTTACATCAGAGAAGAGATAGAGCGAAATTATTAATGGAAATGTATCCACAGGTGTCTTTCCAAAGGAAGGGAGCAGGACTAGTGTGTGAAACAGATCCTGCTTTCAGATTTCCTTTTAACACATTTCCATTTAGTTCTGAACCCCACTAATTTGCATAGGCAAGAGGATAAAAGCACCAACAAACATCTTAGCTAGTTCTGAGCTTCCCCCCACAGACAGAATTATATATCTGCTGTTCCTTTCTCTGTGTGGTTCTCTGAGGAACAGGCAGCACGGTGTTCGCTCGCCGCTCTTGGTTCTTTATGGTGGCTTCCCAAAAAGAGGATTCCCCAATGAACCAAGACACAGCAGGTGGGATTTCTTTGAGAAAAAACTCTCTAGTGCTGAGATGCTTTAGAGAAAATGGGACTAAATCAGCAGTAGAAGAATGAGGTGAATTAGTGGTGAACACAGTGGAGCTGGGTTAAAGTTTGGGCTCTACAATCTTAGCATCCTTTTCCTTAATGACACAGCCTTAATGACTCTGTGATTCTGTGAATTGTGGCCTTGCACTGTTTGATGTTTGGGCTGAGTTTTGTGTGATGGAGGCCCCCACATCACGACCACTGCATGCTGGAGCAATGAGGAGAAAGCAGGAGGAGATATCAACAATGCCACCAACAGCTGAGAGGAAACAAAGGCGTTATCACAGAATACCCCAAGTTGGAAGGGACCAACAAGGATCATCAAGTCCAGCTCACAGCCCTGCACAAACACCCCAAAAATCCCACCCTGTGCCTGAGAGCATTGTCCAAATGTTTCTGGAGCTCCTGCAGCACTGGGGCTGTGACCATTCCCTGGAGAGCCTGTTCAGTGCCCCACCACCCTCAGGGTGAGGAACCTTTTCCGGATATCCAACCTTAAGGATTTCCCCCTTGGTTTGTATGTAGGTGCCTGACTTATCCTGCATCTAAAGAAAATTAGTTGTTCAATAAATGGGAGACCCCCTACAGCTTTAAGATGGACATAGAAGGTGGATGTGAGCAGAGGAGGATGCATGAGAAGGTCAGCTCAAAGCTGAGGTGCTGCTGGGGAAAAAGGTGCAATTTCTTCTCACTGAGTTAGGAGGCACCTTTTCATCAGGCAGTGGCAACACACAGGACAACACCTAAATAAATAAAAATATTTTTATTTTTTATTTAGTAAATATAGCAGCAGGGGTGGGTGGTTATTAGGTGATCACTGCTCTTCAGGTGTTGACATGTGAGCTCACCAGCCTGTCTAAAGTGCCTTGCTTTTGAAAGCTCAGTGTTCATAGTTGGAAACAGAGATTTTTTTGGTCTGTCAATATTTTTTTGAAATTTTGTCCTTAGCCCAATGGAGTCATTCAGTGCTCCATTAGGTACTTTCTCCAATTTTATGTTTGTAAGGTTATTTTTTACTTTCTGACCAAAAGATTTTCTTTTTTTTTTTTCAATCTGCCACAATTTGCTACTTATGACTATCCAAAAGTTTTCTTAAAAAAATATTTTTTATTAAAGAAGCAAATTCACTGAACTTCATGCCTATAAAAGAATCAAGTAAGTAAAAAGAAAAACACACCTTTCAGAAACAGAAAATGTCAACTGCTACTGCAAATATTCTTCCTCTCTCTCTTTCTTTTTCTCTTTCTTTCTTTCTTTCTTTCTTTCTTTCTTTCTTTCTTTCTTTCTTTCTTTCTTTCTTTCTTTCTTTCTTTCTTTCTTTCTTTCTTTCTTTCTTTCCTTTCTTTCTTTCCTTCTTTCTTTCTTTTTCTCTTTCTTTCTTTCTTTCTTTCTTTCTTTCTTTCTTTCTTTCTTTCTTTCTTTCTTTCTTTCTTTCCTTCTTTCCTTCTTTCCTTCTTTCTTTCTTTCCTTCTTTCTTTCTTTCTTTCTTTCTTTCTTTCTTTCTTTCTTTCTTTCTTTCTTTCTTTCTTTCTTTCTTTCCTTCTTTCCTTCTTTCCTTCTTTCCTTCTTTCCTTCTTTCCTTCTTTCTTTCTCTCTCTTAGCTGAGTATTTCCCCTTAGCACTTTATTCTGCTTTTCAGCTACAGCACCAAAAAATAGGGAATCCTTGGGGTTTTTTGTGTTTTGTTGGTGTTTTCTTTTTTCCCCTGCTCAAAAAAGCCCCACAATAACCTGATAAAATCTTGCAGTGGACCCATGGCTTCAAAAAAACCCAACTCTAATACAATTTATATGAGTCTTATAGCACCCAAATGCTCCTAACAATTCAATGAACTTCTGCATTTTACTGAAATCCTTTTGAACCATATTGGGTACAGCAGAGCTGTTGGTGAAACAGGAGCTGTATAATTACAACACCCTCATCCTTGAAGATGCAGGCAGATGTGGGGAAGGGTTCTCCATTTGTGTCATTGAAACACCATTGCAAATTACCTCTGAGTTAACTACATTTAGACAGAAGTGCAGGGAAAAAAAAATCTTCCTTGATAATGACAAGACAAAAATATCCATAAAAAGGAAATAAAGATGACATGCTTCTTTTTTCCATGACATACATTTTTTATATGGCTTAGGGGCTTTGCTTCCTGAGAGTTTACGTCGTCATCAGCTGTCAGGGCCCTTCCATGCATGATTTATGTGTGCATAATAAAGACATCGTGGTTGAGGGACTGATCTGTGATTTCCAACAGCTTTGAAACTAACCGCAATAAAATATACAGTGCATGAATAATATAGGGTTTAGTTAAAAAAGAGATCAAATTTTGAAAAATGGGAAGCATATTTATTTTCAGTTGCTTCATCCGCTCTTTCATTTTTTTTTTTAATTTTTTCCCCCTAGGTCGAGTTGAATGACAGCTTTTAAGAGAGGCAGGCCTAAGATTTCCAGTCTCTGGAATCTTTTAAGGGATTGTTTAAGTCATCTCAGTTCAGATTTAGGACAGGCTGTGAAGGTGCTGGGGCTTGAATTTGAACCAGCCCTTCCCAAAGTGTCGTTGGACTTCCCACAGGGTTTTTTCAGCGAGGCTGGTGCTCTGCTAACCCACCTGCTGTGCTTTTTGCCAGGAGGGCCAGGAGGCCACCAGCAGGGATGAGCAGAGCCCTGGTAGCTCTCAGGCCACCACTGGTGAGTTGTGCTGAAATCATCTCACACAGCTCATTAGCCCGTGTGCTTCCCTGCCTGGCTCAGCCAACAGGGCTCGTTTGGAGAGGTGGCAATCCCCGTGCTGTTGTTGGGTGTTTGCAGCACAGGGCAAATGCACTGGGCAGAGAACACCTCCCTGCTCAAGATCTCTCTGTCTGGTGGCTGGACGAAAGGAACCTTTTCATTTTCTGTGACAAAACCAAGGTTCAGAGATTCAGTAATTTGGATGGAATTCCATAGGAAAAGACTGTCCCCAGTTCCCACAGTCTTGTCCATCCCCATGACATTATCCATTATATAATGATAGAACTTCATCAGGTATCTAGGGAAATTTTACTGCTTCTATGTTGCAGTCACATTTCAAAATTTGCCTCTGTTCAGGCTAATGACTTGAAATGGAGGATTAGATCGTGCTTAATGACGACAAGAACATGACAAAGGTGCAAAAACCCTTCAGGAGTTGTCTCCAAATGTACATTAAAGTTCTCATTTGGCTCTGCAAGTAGTGAAGGCGGACAGAGGTTCTTCATAGCCTCAGAACCTATTTTAATTACCCCCTCCCTGGGTAATTACTAACAGGGGAGGAGAGGACTGCCTGAGAGCGTGAATGCTAATGGGTTCCCCTGAGAGCGTGAGTCCAGAACATCAAGGAACGTGTGATGGGCTAACAGCCTCTCCAGCAAGTTGCTGCTGGCTTGGAGGTGGGATGCTGCACTTGAGATGCCAGTGATATTCCTGGATGACTTGAGGACTAAACCACATCTTTATAAAAGCAAAGCAGTTCCCGTACTAAAATATTAAATGGGAAGGGAGACTGTGTCGGTAAAACTTGGGCTTTTGACACAGTCAAGTGCTGTCAGAGCAAATAAGGGGAGGAAGGTGGAAAGAGGGTCTGAAGGATGTGAGAGCTGTGTCGTCACCACTGGTTAGGGTGTTGCTTTTTAATAAGAGCTGTACAAGTGATCTGTTAAATAGAGGGAGGCCTCATGACGAACCAGAGAAGGGAAATCAGCTCATACTTGTGCCATGTCAAGGCTGTAAAAAAAAAAAAATAGGAGCCCAGACACTTGTGGGACTAAATGTGAATCCATACCACAAAAACAGTCAGGTCCTGAGGTGTTATCTTAGGTCTAGCACATTGGGTATCAGATCATTATTATTAAGGTTATTATTCAAAATCATGCACCACCCTGTTAGGTGGTCTCAGGGTCAGACAAAATTCACCTTTGAATGAGCTGTGATGAGCAGGCACTGATATTAAAAATAATGTCTTTACTGCTTTATTTGTTTGAGAAACCTTTTAAAGCCAGTTCTGCTGTGCTAGGAGGGAATTTTACACATAACTGCCAGGGCAGAGGATGGAATCAGAAGTAATTCTTCGACTTTCTCAGGTGTTTTCTCCTGAGGTCCTCCTGCCATCAGAAAGCAGTGTGAGAAAAAGTCTTTGCATGGAGATAGCATTGGAATATGAAAACATTATTTCTTTGGTAGCCAGTTTGATCTGAAAATAACTAAAATGGTATTTTACATTTGTTGTTTTTGCCACATTTTATGCATTGCATTCACTAGGCTCTTTTTTTCAAACTTTCCCAACTCACTAGTTAGAGTGAGAGCTGGCTGGTTCACCCCAGCTAAACCCAACCCTTGAGCCACCTGGTGAGGCTGCTCCCATTATTGCCATTCAGCCTGAATCCCACTGATGGACCCTTTGGAAAGCCCCATGGAGCCAGAGTAAAGCTCAAGGCAGTGTTTGGGAGCCTGCTTGTCCCTGGCCACTGCACAGGAACATTGGGTTATTCAAAGGTACACAGAGGCATGATGTGATCACAAGTGGGCCCGTGGACTGCCCCAAGTTGGTGTCTAGAAATGCTTATCACCATATGGGCCACATATTTTTCTCCTCTGCATTTCACACAGAGAGGGTAGTTTGGGTTCTCTCCCGTAATCAGGCTGTTGGGGGTGTCTGTAATACAGTTATTTCTAGTGAGAGATTTGAGAGAATGCTTTGACAGGCTGCCTGGAGGAGGACTGATAAGGCCAAATGCCCTTTATGAACAAATAAAACCTGATGCATTATTTTCTAGAAGCTATTTGTGTATGGGCTCTTTGGATGTTGGTATAGAGGGAGACCAAACTACCTCTGGAACCATCCCTGGCATCTTGGCTAGTTAGTGCCCTGGGGTTAATGAATTTGCACTCATCACCAAATTCCCTGGGTTTTTGGGTTTTAAGCTCACAAAGCTGAGGTACTGCCGTGGTGGAGACATGACTCTGGTTGATGACAGGGTACAAGACACGTGAGGGTCCCTTCCAGCCCTGGATACGGTGTGAGCCTGTGAAGTGCTGGAATCTGGCAGTGTGTACGTGTCTGAGTGCACACAGGGGGGTGGCAGTGCTGAGGGCTCGTGCTCTGAGCTGGATCAGGCTGTCGTGGTCCCCCCACAAGTGACACAATACTGATTTAGGCAATTCTGCCTCCCCTGTGCTGCTGCTCTCCATAACAAAGGCACGGCGCTGCTGCCTTCTCCCCCTCTGCCTTCTGCAGCTGTCACCACCACATGCCAAGAGTTCAACATTAGGAGTGTTTTGAGCTAAAAAGTCCTGCTCAGATGATCATGCTTATATCAACTGAAAGGCTTTCAAAGCATTCCAGCTTAGCCAAAATATGTGGTACACACCACGAGTCCAATCATCCCCCTTATAGTCATCTACAAAGTTACTTTTTTCAAACCAAGCTTTTCCAATATAATTTTCTTCCATTCTTGTTTCAGCTCACTAAGCATTAACCACCATGACCTACTGCATAAACCCAAACCATATTAAACAGCTTAGGTTTATAGCTAAATCCTAACACCCTATTTGGGGAATGGCTACAGTGCTTAGCTGTTTCTATAGTTCTGTGGTTTGGGGCTTTTTTTTGGACAAAGTCAAATCTTTACTTGACTGAAACATTTTGAATGTGTTTAACACCACACTGCTAAAGCAAAACACATAGAAGGAACCAATCTATTTGTTTAAGAACAGTACAAATATTAAAACAAACATAAACCCCAAACCCATCTGCAATATGGGTCCAAAATGTGTAAAAGGAACTGACAAGTTTTTATGAACTAGTTTATCTATCTGTGTGTATTTATGTCAGAACATAGGAAATGGCCTCCACCTTTCAATTTACTTGTGGGTCAACATAATAATGTGCTTTCCCATGGATAGGAACCCACTGCTCCTAGCAGAGCTGCCAGCAAGCTGATCTAGTAAAGAACATTTCTGAATATTATTGTTTTATTTTGGAAAGTGAGGGGGGGGGAAAGCCTCATAGGGTGATATAAACAAAAGGGTAAAGAGCAGGTCTGAAAATTCAGACAAATCATCATCAGCCAGGGACGTTCTGAGCAGTGTCTCCACAGAGCCATACCTGTGCCTGGGGCTATGGGATGTTTTCATCAGTAACCCAGGATTAGGTTTAAAGTCACTGCTGATAGAATTTGCAGCTGATGAAGATTGGTAGAAGTATAAATAACTGCAGGGTCCATGGAAGGGAGATCACTGGTGAGGTTCAGCTTATTTGGGCAAAACATGTTTTAGCAGAGCCAAAGGGGCTGCAGTCCATGCAGGAATGCAGAATGCAGATTCTGTTACTGTCAAACAGTTATGAAATTTCATACATGGGAAAGGGACAACCTTCCTGCAGGCAAGGAATGTGAGGGATGCCTATATGGGACAGGTCATGGTGGGTGAGTAACTCAACCTGAGCTCCATGCCTTGCTGAGACTCTCAGCATTCCTAATTTTTCCAGGGCATGTAGAGATCTCTGAATGGAGAGAGGGGGTTGGTGTGATAGCAGGAGGAATACCCCAGCAGAGGTGGCTGACCCTGGTCTGAAGAGTGACTTCCAGCCCCCCATCTATACTCTAACTAGTGAGTGTAAAGCCTGTGGACAAAAACTGGGAAATGAGAGTTAGGAAGTTCAAGCGCCAAGGTAATTACACCTTCACAGCAACACGTTGTGGAAGTATTTTAATTAAAATCTTGACTAAATGATACAGTCAGTGAGCTAGGAACATGATATAAATATGATGTTTTGAATTCCTGAATGGGTGGATATGAATGATGTTTCTTGGAAGATGCAGATGGTGCAGTGCACAAAGAAATAGGTGATGCTGGGTGCTGAGCCTGTTTGGAGCTTTTACCTGAGATCCAGATCCAAATTGTCAGCAAAGATCTCAGAGCAGACAGGAACCTCTCTCTGACCATGAGTTCAGGGCAGGAGGACTCCACTAAGAGCTGAATATTATTCTGTATCTGGATAAGTCAAAGAAAGCTACCTATCTCATTGGTTATCCCACTCTGCATGGTAATGCAAGATCCTGATTGATTCCATTTTTTTGACACGTCCAACATCTAAGTTTTGCCCATCACTTTTTCTCTTACTGGCTTTAGTCAGCTAAACTTACCTGAAGGCCCAGCCCCCACTAATACAGGAAAAAATGTCTCTACTCCTATGGCTATTAGTCTGCAGACGTAATGTGCATCTACATCCATAGATATATAATGTTTACATGTTCTAAGTGCTCCAAGAACACTGTAAATACTGTTCTTCAGGCCTTTCAATGTTAAAAGTCATGGTTCTTTCTCACGTGCATATTCCCCCTTCAATAGAATGTTATTGCAGCCCTACACCTGTGTGCAAATTCAGCGTGATTCAAATGGTAATTCCACATGCATTCCAGTTTGCTTTGTATTAAGAATGTAAAAAAAAAAAAAAAAAAAGGATAATTAAAAACAAAAGGAGAAATCTCAGAAAAACACGAGGGCAGAAGAATAAAATCCCAAAGATGAGACACCTTTCAGACTCAAACAGACAAGGAGAAGATGGAGAGGTAAATTTGACTACTGGGGAAATATTTGTGTGAAGAGAAGAACCCATTTAGAAGAGGGCTCTTTCATACCCTCAGAGAAGGACCAGGGTGATTTAGAATGAGGAAAATTACAAGCCAGAACAAAATGCTTGGGAAAGCAGCGTGCTCTCTATTTCACCCTTCCTTTAAATCAAGGCTGGATCTCTCTCTCTCTCTTGGAGGAGAATTTTCACAGGACATCAGTTACTGGAATCAATCTCAGGAAGAGTTGAGTGAAACTTAATAAGCTGTGACATAGGTGTTCTAAGCAAGATGATCCCTTCAGCCCTAAAGTCCCCACATCCTAGGGATGAGGAAGAGCAGAGCCCTACACTGCAACGGGAACAGCACCAGGGAGTAAATAAAGGAGGGGCAGAGCAATGATGTCCGAGCAGCCAGCATGAACAGTGCCTTATCATTCACTTTTTACACCTAGATGTCAGCTGGATGTTAAGTGGGTGCTTTGGGACCATGAGGTGGCATGAAGCCTTTGTAGGTGCACATAAACATCACTGCTTTGCCAGGCTCCTTTCATGATCTCTCCTTTCCATACTTGTAGCTCCGGAATGTGCTCTGTCCACAGAGAAATTACATTAAGCAAGGACAAGATTCTGTGCAGGTACACTGGGATTCCCTTTTAGCTCAGCTGGTATCTTGTTTTTGCCAACCAGGATATGGCATTTCAGGAGTGGAAGCTATTTTACCAAGCATTCTCTCAGCTCATGGTTTACTGCAAATATTGATGGTTTATGCTGTGGAGGTTTTATTGCTGAATTTTTTTGCTGGGCTGTTACTCGAGTTCAGTAATGAATGCCAGCATGCTTATTTATTTATTTATTTATTTATTTGCCTACTTACCTATTTTAAGCAGAGCTAACAAGTTTCACAAGAATTGTGTGTCACAGGGAGGTGTCTTGGCTAATTCGAAGAAGCAAATTGCAAGAGCAGGAAACCTCAGCATGGGAATTAAATTTTATAAGAGAGACACAAAGTGCAGTATGTTCTCATTATGGTGGAGGAACTCTACTGAGACAAAGAACTGCTGCACTGGAGAATGATCAAATCCCACCCAATCCCTGGCAAAAAATCTTACTCGTTCCAAAGAAGGGAAATCCTTCCTCATCTGCAGCTGACTGGGAGTATCACATATCCCTGAAATGAATGGTGCAATCACTAAACACAGGATGCTTCCCTTACACTTTAAAATATACGCAGATGGCTTTTCTGATCCAGATCTTCCTCTGGAAACTAAAGCTTGTGATGCGACCTATCAAAATTGTCAGTAATCAGGAGAGCGATATCCCCTGCCAGCCTACTAGAGAAGTTTTTAGAAAAAGCATATCCTTCTTTGACCTGAATATTGATTAATCTTATTTTTGCTGAGTTATTTTCCTGTCTGACAGTGAGTGCTTCATTTTTGCTCATGCTTATTTCTCATTGGAATAACTTTCCTACCTCCTTAGGTGTGAGAGGGTTAATGTTTAAATGAATGCTGGATGTCCTGCAAAATAAAGTCTTATTTGAAATGCTAAATTATCTTTGTCAACATGGAACCTCTCTGAACTTTATAATTAAAAAGGGAGGAAAAGAAAGCAGAAGAGACCAGAGAAATGCCAATCTCCAGGGGTTTTTAAAATTCTTCATTGCAAAGGACCATGTATTCCTGCACTGGAGCAATTTTTTGGTAAGAGAAAACACTGTTGATATTTTTCTGAGAAAATTTGACATTTTTCCTTGTGAGATGAAGGTCAAACACTGTGCAGGCAACATTCCTTCTCCACCCATCACCAGACACTGAGCTCCCAGCACATCTCTGCTCCCAGAACTGGTTCCTCAGAGCTCAAACCTGGAGACCAAACCCTGCTACAGCTCCAATGCTCCCGCTCTTCCTGGACATGGAGCTTTGTGTAACCCAAACCTTACATCCCTGTTGGATGATTTCCCTGTCAGCGATTTCTCGCACACTAAAAGGGCTGAGGATGACAGCACCACCTCCTAAAACATGTCATATTGTCCTTCTTGACCCACACTGCATGTTCCCTGCTTGCACAAGTAAGCATTTGTCCTGGTTTGCCAAAGCAGGAGCAGAAGCCTCCAGTGTTGTCCTTCTGACATTGACCAATGCTAGATAACCAGATGGTTAAAAAAAATAAATCTTTACCAACCTTGGAGGCACTGATGTGGTACGGTACCAGCTGACACCAGCTGTTGATTACCTAAACCTTGCAATTTTTATTTTCCTTAATGTACATCAGCTGCAGAGCTTGCTGTCACAGAACATTTACAACTGTCTAATCTCTGTATTCTCCTTCAAATCAGAAATTTGTCTCAATAACAATCTATGATTTAGCAAATAAATTACATCACACATTAGGATATTTGTGTTCCTTTAAAATGCAGTCACAGAAGCCCTCGGAGGGCTGCATAATGTGTAGATGAACAAATTCACTTAGAGGTATCATTCCTGTACACATATTTGTGAGAGACCTTTTATTTACTCAGCTAAATCAGGAAAAATAATCATGCATTGTAATTTTTTATCTTTAGAAGCTGTATAATATATGCCAAATCAAACATGTAACTTATCCCTCTTTAATAGCATTCTTTGTGCCATATAACTGAACAGCAGCTGCTTTGTCAAGTGACCAAGAAATTAGACTTTGGCAAAACAGGGGTTTTCATCAGCATATGACCTTAAGATAACATTTACATTTCAGGAGATGCTGTTCCAGTCAGAACAGAACTGCAGGGCAAATTCACATCTCTGAATACTCATGGAGGCATCTGACAGAAAAGCTAATAAACGCGCGAGATTAGTACAGTTTTATTTTCCATAAATCTGGGACATGTTCAGCAATGTCAAATGGGTTCTTGTGCCTTTATACGAATAAATAAACCCAAGCTTACTCTGAAGCTCAGAAGTGAGGTGGAATTCATTTAGCTCATTACCATTTAAATGATAGATGGACAGGGTAAACTCTTTTCTTTTGGGGCAGGGGATGGACAATGAGGAGAGGAAAGCAGTGGTATTACATAAATTTGGGCTCCCAGGCTTGGATGATTGGACTCAGATGTTTCCAAGGAAATTATTTGCTCCAAAAGGGCTCTTTGGTTACTTACAGGTATAGCAATCATATTTAAAATGTTTTTACTCACAGGCAGGCTCCTGTATCTTCAGTCACATAGGATTTACTGGAGGGTTTATCCTTGGGCTGCTCTGTTGAGCGCAGAGAATTCAGGTGGGTGTTTTCAGAGAGTTAGGCTGCCAAGACATACAGAGGGAAAAGCAACATGTTTAGAGGAGAAATATTTTGCTTTTGCCATTCTGGCTATAATTTATTTCCAGCTTTTGCAGTAGGTCCCGATTTGCTTCTCCTAACTTGAAGAGAAATTTGAAAGGGAGAGAGGGAACTGGTAGTTTTTTTGTTTGCTCATTTATTCCATGAGAAAAGGAGGTACCTGGGCAGCTGAGAATAAGAAGGTAAGATCTTCACGCTTAGCCTAGGATGAGTAAGAAAGAAATATATCAGTATTCTGTAAATTAACTCAGTCCCTTGTCAGCCAAATCGCATTGAAAAGAAGGAATAAAATAGTAACACATTCATTATTGTCTTATTTAAAAGAGAAAAGAAAGAGACCCCAAAACAGATGAGACAATAGGAGATTTCATGTGTGACACTTATGCTGCAAAATCACAGATGACTTGCTTTTTTTCTTGCTTTTCTTGTTAACTTGAAGCTTGATGTAAACTCTGCAGAAGTTTTCAGAGCACCCACAGGTCTCTTCTCACAGTTTCAGTCAGAGTTATGGGTAACTGTGGTGTGTACAGAGCTGTGACAATTTTCTGATGTTGGCATCACAACTCCATCAGACTGCTTTGGTGACATGAGAAGAAGGATGGAGATAATAGGAGGATAAATATAATAATAAAAGGATTTGATATAATTCATCATCCACGTTTTTCCCCAATGTTTTACATCCAAAACTTGATTTCTGCGTCAACCTCACTACTTTTTTTGTGCTTACTTCCTTCTTTCTGGCCATTTCACACCCCTCCTGCATTTCAGACCTCACCCAGGATGTAGATGAATATGGCCTGGGCTACTCAGGGAGAGCACATCCTCTCCTATTTTCTAGATTTCCCTTTAAGTGGGAAAAATGCAAATAAGAAGTTGATTTTTTTTTTTTTCCTTGTCCAGGAAAAACTCTTGCACCACCATAACTCATAAAAAGGAAAATACAATAGATACAACCTGCCACAGCATCTCATAATCCTGGGCATCCATTGACCCCTGCCTAGAAATATACAGAATCCAAGCCCATGAGTGATGCCCTGCTCACTCACACACATATTTTGAGCCAAAACCTGGGACAACCAGCTGCACAAAGGGAGTGAAAAGGGAAATGTATCCACTCGTGTAGCTCTTTCAAAGTGACTGGTGGCACAGGGAGCCCCAGCTCTGGGACTACAAATATGGTTTTAGTCTTATTTTTTACTGTTTATGAAGAATCCAAAGCTTTCTCACTTTAGACTTGGGAGTACAAGAAAACTTAAGAAAAGGCAGAAAGGTGGAAGGGGTGAGTAGGATAGTAAAAGCAATAGGATGATCCTTAATTGCTTCATTTTGGTGGGACAGATAGTGACAGCACGAGCTCACTGGGAGGAATTTGGGTGAAATAAAGGTTGAAGGAGTGAACACCACTGTTCATCCAGAACACCAGAGGCTGCTATGTAAGCAGATTGATAGTACTGGTGGATGTCTGCCAGTCATTATGGGAAATTACATGCAAAAAGGGCACTAAAGCAGAATCACTGGGTCCTCCCAAGCAGCATTTTGGGTAGATTGGATGTGTCAGCAGACACTGTCCTGGGAGAGTGTTGTGTTTGACACCCAGCCCAGGAGGAGGACCAGAGCAGGAAGGGCTGTGAGGTTGGTTGGTGGTGCTTGTCGGGACGGTTCTGCAGGAAGAAATGTGACAGAGAATTGCAGAGGTGGTGGAAGTGGGTGTATTTTTCTCATAAATAATTTTAAAAATAAAAAAAATCCTGTGTTACTTTTCATTGTCTCAGATGTGGATTGTCTGACAGAGTCACCTGCTGCAGAAGAGTGCACCCCAAATGTCTCAGAGCTGAGTCCCTGTTTTACAACATTAAGGGAAGAACATTAAGTCCTGAGTCCCCCTTTACAACATTAAGGGAGCTCCAACAGGGTCACGTTCTGCAGAGGGCTCTAAGGGCTTTTTCCCCCCTCTTTTTTGGCCTGTAATAGCCTAAATTTTTTAACACAAACAAAATGCAGTGCCAACTGCGTTCCTTTTGAAGGGCTTTAGTGGGTGAGGTTGGGATTTCCACTGATGAAGGAAGATTTCTGAGACAACTTAGTTGATGTGCAAGTTTGTAAGTGGCTTGGCTTATTGTTGTTCTGATTTGCTGGCATTCCCTCTCTCACTTTTCCCCACAATTTCGGAGTCTACAGGAATACTTAAAGGCACACAAATAAAATGAGATTAAAAAAGTGTTAATAATATATCCAAGGACTGGAGGGGACAGAGGGAAGATGGACAGAGGGGACTTTTTGCTTCTACAGCACCGCAGAATGAAAACATCTGTTTCCAGTTGACTCACATTCCTAAAGATGCACTAGTCCTTGATCAAACCCATCCAGTAGATCTTGCCTGAGCTGTGGGGTTTATATCAGCATTATATATCTGGCTCATGGGCAGCCTTCACCGGCCAGGTAGCTAACAGAGCTGAGGTATTTGCTTTTCTTTATTTTATTTTAAGGATCAAGGCCGCATTTGCAAACAACGAATTACATTTCTCCGGTGTTGACAATTGCAATAGTTCTCGTGGATGCCTCATTGCTCTGGGCTTGGACCTCAGCCACTGTGCTATTGCCTCTGTGCCCACCCTTCAATTGCTGCTCATCAGCCATCCATCCATCCCTCTGATTCCCTGGCAGAGCAGCCTGGAGTAAGGCAGGCAAGCTGCACTTCACCGTGCTGCAAGTCTCTTTATTTTTGTTGGCTGGGGAAAAGCTGCTGGTCTCAGTTTCTTTTAAAATATTTTGTGCTAAAGAGAGGAAAGGAAGCTGAGCTGCAGAGCCTGGGGGGCTCCATTCACTGCTAAGCTTAACTTCTTCAGGTCAGCTGCCAACAGCTACCAACACTGTGTCTTCCAGCATCTGGTGTTGGAGGGTGATTTGGTAAAGCCCTCCATCACGTGCCTCCCTGTAAGCCCATGAGCTGTCCTCCTGATGTCAGTGAGACTATTCAAATCACTCACAAGCCTCAGCTGTAAATGGAGGTGGCAAATGGAAACAAAATGAAATATGGAGGTGTTTTCCTTTTTATATGTTGTCCGCAGGAGGAATGACTTTGTTGATGCTGACAGGTCCTGCAAGCACAATATAATTCCTTAAAAGCATATATCATTGAAAACCCTCTTGTTTGGTTTCTGAGGAATGAACAAATGGGTTTTCAGGCAAAAGGTTAGAATTTGCTCTCTCATTTTTGCCATGGACCACACTCAGACTAGGATTACTCTAGGCAGCATGTGGAAGGTGTAATTGAATAGCATATTACAAGCTGAGGTCTGGCAATGTTTTTCAATTTAACTTGGGCAAAAGCACTGTTTTTTCAGGCCAGCAGAGCAGTATCTCATCACCTTTCCTTGCACCCAGCACACATCCACAGGTGGATCAAATGGAGCCTACTTCCAGGAAAGAATTCAAACTTTCATGCTGGGCAGGATCTGAAATGCCTCCACTGCTTTTCTGCCTTGTCTAGCATATTCTCTGTGTAAACCCACACTTAAACTCTGAGCATGGTGTTGGACTGTAATAGCTGGAAAGACCTTCACACAAAAGTGCAGTTTTAAGGTCAGTCATCAAATCCCAAACATTGCAGATGGTGTGCTGGTGGCTGGATGTCATTTGGACAGATCCAAATCCCCCTTTGGCTCTCAGAAACATCCTTGTTCCCTGGCACAGCAAACTGCTTCTACTGCTTAGGGTGATTAGGAGAGAAAATGTGGCAGGGCAAGGGCAAACAGGGAAGCCACCCAGGGTAGTCCAGTTGTCCTGAAGAGAGCCCTGCACACATTTGCCTCCTCCTGCCAGTCCAGGAGAGGTTCTCTCACATTTTCCTCAGGACTGGCTCTGTGTTTGCAGTGTTGGCACAGAGGGAGTGAGGAAATGGCCCACAGAGGGTGGCCAGAAATGCACAGTGTTGCTCAGCTCGTGGTGGTGTGCTCACCTGCTCCTCACCACTGTAACCCTGGAGCTGTGCAAATAGAAACTGCTGCAGTGCTGATGTTGCAGGGTTTGCCTTTTTTCCTGTAAAAAAAGAGCAGCCTGTAATGGATGGATCTGGAAGCTCCTCTGACATGCAGATCTCCCTTTCTGGGGAGGATCTGGGCTCTGTATCCCAGATTCCACAGCTCTTCTGCTGGGGGTTTGGGAAGCACCCTTGGCTTTCTCATTCTGGTGAGAGTTTGTGAGCAGGGAAAGGAGAGGGGAAAGGTCTTATGAAAGACTCAAATCTGATCTGGAAATGACTGACCCATTTTTAGACCTCTGCTCTCTAAATATAGTTCTTGCCACCAGCACCTGCTCTACCAATAAAGTATCATCTGTGAGATGTCACTCACTGACATTCAGTGTCACACAGAGAAACAGGCCAAGCATTTGCCAAGCTGAGTGTTCTCTACAGGGAGGAATATAGCTACAGATCATATGACCTGGATAATATTTGACAGGATTGTGCCTCCATACATGTTTGCTCAGCACCTTGTGCACTGGAGTTTCCCCAGTTTGGAGCCACAGGACATTACTGTAACCTGAGTATTATTTATGTTGGCAACTAAGAGATAGATCATGGGTGAGGAAAGAAAAAGAAGAAATGCTGGTGAATGGATTTGGGTGTTATGTCTTTAGCATCAAACATCTTAATATTGAGACTGCACTGACCTGAACACAGTGGAGAGATTCTCTCTCAGAAGATTTATTTTGCATAAAGATCTTGATTTCCAGAGGTCACGCATATTTTTACACATTTTTGTGGCTCAAAATTTCTCTTTGCTGCATGACAGCTGCAGTTCCATGAGTGATGGAAGGATTTTCCTCCAGGAGAGGAGAGAGGCAGCAGAATTGCGCTGCCCATATCTAGAAGGTCACACAACTGCACAGAAGGGACAACTGCTTACCCCTGTAATCCGCTCACCTCTTTCCATTCCCAAGTGGAAAGAGACCTTCCATCTCACAGTTTGGGATTGCCTGGGGCAGGTTTGGTATTTCAGCTAGACTTTGACCATCACCCATCCCACCTCAACTGAGATATGCCAGGATGCAGCTCTGGCTCAGGGTGGCGATCCCAGGTGGATTTCCCACCTGGAAATTCCCACATGGAGATTCTGGGCTCCTGCGCTGCAGTCACTACAGGTGTTTACCAGCAGCACTGAATCTGAACCCTGCAGGAAACTCAGGGGTACAAGCACATGGAGGAGGTGGTGTATCCTAACATTTGGTTGCTGAAATCATCTCCTGTCCATGTCACCACCATTTACCCCACTCGGCCACTTGCTGGACACGGGGGTATTAAGGGTACTGCTTTCCCAGCTCTCATAAGGTGAAATTGTGGTTCTTGCTCTTTTTTGAAACATCTCAGCCACTGAGTGTGGGCACACAGCCTCCTTCCTCTCTCCTTTTGCTGTCCTCCACCCCCTTACCAAGCACCTGCAGTGGCTTTCAGCACGCATTCATTGTCTGCCTTTTGATTGCTGCATATATGTTCAAATTGTTATTTCCCAGCAGATGTATCACATGAAGGTACTGAATTCCCACCCTACCCTTCCTTCCTCTCTCTCAGAGCTCTGACTCTGGTCTCACAAAAGCACCAGTTTTATTGTAACAGAGCTCAGAATTTAAGCCTCGTTCTCAGATTTGTCTGTCTTAAAACAGAAGATATTATAAATATTGGCGAAGGCAAAGCAGCAAGCATAACCTCCAAATCTCTCTTGTTCAGATCAGATGTAGCCTTCCTGCTGTAATCATTCCTCTCTCCCCCTCCTTCCCCTCCCTTCTCTCTCTTTTTGGATATGTGTTTCTCTCTGACTGTGATTCTGCAGTGGCAGAAAGGGGTCAATCTATCTGTAAAAGATGGACTCAGCCAAGCTTTTCTAGCTCTTTCCTGCTGATGGCAATTATCCGGAGGTTGGCAGCGGTCCCAGAAACCTGCAGTTCCTGCAGTCCTGCTGCTGTGAGCCTGCTCCACAAAGCCAGCATCCTAAGAGGATCACTTGGTGTGATGCCCAGGAAATGACAAACAGAAAAGGTCACACGTACTCCAAAAAGATATACTGCTCGGCAAATTTAATTGACATTGTGCAGCTTTTAAAAACGTCCCTGCAGACATTCCAGCATTTAACAGATGCAAGCAAAGAACAGAAAAATAACAGGGCTTTAGAGAAAGGGCAGAAAAAATACATTTTGCCCCCCCCCCCAAAGAATTTTTTCATACCCCAGCAATATCCTTTCACATGGTCTATTGGATCAGGATAATTTTTTGTTACCCCTGACCTGACAAGTGAAATTGTCCATCCCATCCCCCAGCCCCCTTCCTTCCCTCACACACACACTGCTGCTTTTTAAATCATTGAGCTTTCATTTCACAGGGTAACTGTCCTTTTTTTTTCCCCTTGCATGTTAGTCTGTTAAAATATTGTACAGGGAACCAGCTCCCTGTCAAGGCCAGGGCTGTGCTGTGTGGAGGGTCACCATTCTGTCGTGTGTCATCTAGCCAGAGGAGGAAAATGCTGTCTGCATCAATGGGCTTTTCCTTTAAGAAAAAGTAACAGGAGATCTGTGGAAATTCAAGAAGGTGTCTGATATCTAATTTGCAAGAAGTGGTGGGAAAGCAGGAGTGGCCAGAGTGAATTTAGGATGAAGGAAGGTGGTCCTGGTTCAGCAGGGACTACACTCAATAAGGATTCAGCTCTTCTCTTTTTTTTTTTTTTTTTGGTTTTCTTTATTTATTTCAGCCTCCTTTTGCTAAGAGCAAATTTAAAATAAATTTGACTTCATGGTTTTGCTTTCAATGCTCCCCATTTAGATGGAAAAGAGTGGGTAAAAAAAAAGAAATTAAGTAGTGTCACTACCGACGATGAAGCAGATGTGACACAGCAGATCTGGATGCTCATCCCATTTACATCCATGCAATTTGGGATGAAAAGTATCATCGTCCTGTGTAGTAATCACCATGATTCAGATGACCAGGATACTAAAGAAGTGAGGTTTGAGTCCGTGGGGAACTTTGTATCCTCACATATGATTCCCAGAAATTGTGTCAGATGAACTGCTATGGAGAGGAGTGGTTGATGATTCCAAAGCTTTGAGGAGCTGCTATCCATACAAAACCCCCAAACTTCCCACTTTCAGAGGTGTTGTAAAGCACATGAGTGCTTTGTGTATGAGTAAACACTTCAGGAGGTGCATGAGTAAACACTTCAGGACTGTATAAAGCAAACAGAAATATCTCTGTGGGTTTTTCTCTGGTCACTACATTTAAGAAGACTTAACTACTGTTAAGTCTAAATTGTGAGTGTGCACATGGGTAGCATCTGTGGAAGCCTGACACTTATTTGCCTGGAAATGGCCAGACTTGAGCAATATTAAAACTTCAACATAGAATCAGTGGAATAAGTTTTTTCTGCAGAGCAGTATGAGCAGAGAGTTTACAGGGCATAACAACAGAACAGCAGCAGGCTGTAGAAAACTGGAAAGGGAAGAAGGACAAAGCAAATAACGTTGCTATTGAAATGTTGCCTTTGAATAATTAAGCATAGAGCTGGAAGTGACAAAATGCCCTCTGAACAGCACCTGGCTCTACCAGTCATAGAAGGTGGGGGAACATGCACTGACTTTCTTTGTAGCAGGCAAAATAACCCCATCATTATGGTGACTGTTGGGACCAGAGCCCAAGATTTCCAGTCCACCCTGCGTAAAAGAGCAGGTCACACTAAAATACAGGGCCTTGGATAGTGACAGATCCATTTCAAGGCAGCTTTTGGTGTATGTCTACTTCAAAAGAAGATCCCATTGGGAAGAAAACATGACATTCAACTTTGTTGGCATGGAGGTGGCAAAATCCACATTCTGAAGTAAAGCTGAATATTACAGTTCAAGGAAAGGCTAAAACACAGGTGTGGGGAAATTTTTCAGGGCGTTATTTGTTCTAATTCTAAAAGGATCAGTCCATCCTTCATCTGCCTCAATGCCAGGGTAAGTGGTCAAAAGTCACTGTTATAAATTTCATGTCAGTTCCTACCCCAAACCTTGCAGAGTGGGAGAAACATCAGCCCTTCCTTTGAAACATCCTTTGGTACCAGAGCAACCAAAGGTTTGCAAACCCAGAAAGGTTTTCAGCTCTGACAAAATCTCTCTTGGTCCAAATCTTCTGGCTGTCAAGAAGTGTGTGAGCTAATAAAGCTTCAGTTTACATAGCATTGTAATAAGATTTTGGTTTCCTCATGGATCAGGCAACTCCAGCCTGAGAGCCTGCTATCAGAAGTCGTTGAGTTTCCAACAGGCATTGTTTCTGATAAAGGGTTTTTGCTCTTGACAAAACCAGTGTATATCAAATGACTATACAGTGCAATATTATTGCCTGGTTTCGCAACACACTCTCCTGTTACACTGGACTTCACAGAAGCAGCACAATAAAATTCAGCAGTTGATCTCCTCTGTACTGCAGACTTCTGTTGACACAATTATATTGGTCAGGGGAGACAAGAGGTGAGAGCTCTGGCTGTAGAGCAGCAATCAAGAAAAGCCTGATTGTAAAAAATGTCACAGAAGCCAAAACTGAGCTTTTACCATATCACTGCTTTTGCTTCAGGATGTGGGGTAGAAGATGAAAGATATATTTTCCCTCTCCAAATTACTTAAACCTTCTAGTTCTGTCTTTTTGGGGGGCAAAAATTTGTAAGGCACATTGATATTTGAAACAGAAAATGTTTTATGAGTTAAAGTTAAATGTTTTATGATTTAGGTCTTCTCTTTCAAAAACCCAAAAGCTCCAATCATTTAGACCACAGGAAACTTGCCAGCTGTGGAAATATTAAGGCTTTTACTGCATGCAAGTGAGTTGTTCTGACTCCATCTGCTAAAATGGTAAATTTTTGCATAGGCTTGTTTTGACTGATACCAAATCCTGAGTACTTTGTAAGGCAGTTGCATGCAAGCCTGGTGAAAAATACTCAGCTCTTGCCAGCTCTGCAAGGTGACCAGTTCATTAGAGGAAGGTGACAGGGTGGGTCTGCATGACTTATCTGCAGAGAGACAAAATTTGTAAACTTCTGCCTTGTTTTGTCAACTAAAATTATTAAAACCAAGAAGACATTTAAGCTTTTCTGGTCATCCATGGAAAATAGGTGAAATGGCTGAAGGGAGGGTATTTAGATTCCAATGAAATAATTTTAATTTATGGACTACTAATATTCTGCATTTCAATGTTGGATTGATTTTATAAATCTTGTCATTAGATTTTCCTGTTTCCATTTATACTAAATGTTTGGAAATCTTAGTAGATTAAAACTTCAGGAAACAGAAAATTTCTATTTGAAGCCACTCCTTTCTTTGCATGGAACATTTAGAACTAGAATAACAAAAAAAATTCTAGGAATAGACCCCTGTGGTGTGTCAGTGTGAGATATCATCAGTGGGAACTCAAACATTGTGTAGTCTCAGGAGAAACAAGAGAACACAATTTAATTAAAGCTTTTTATTTTAATTGCAAAATTGTATCATTTTTTTAGTTCAATCTTTGGTAGGAAAAAACCCCATGAACTGGATTATGGCCAAGTATGATGGCTATTTCTTGTTATTACACAATAGTTTAGGAGGAAATCGTGGAATCTTGCAGTAATTTCATGGAAGGGACCTCTGGAGGTCACCTAACCCAGCCCTGCCCTAAGAACAAGACATACTGAGCTGTTCTATTTCCAACCAAAGCTGTGGAAAAACCAGGCCAGGAAGGAGGCCCTGATCAGTCAGAGGAGCAGCTCTGGTGCTCCCAATTGACAGTGAAACACTCCAGTGCCATGCACAGAGGTGCTTCCCAAACTGGGGGAACATCAGGGGAGCAGAGGGAGCTGCCAGGGACCTGCATCTTATGAGACAGGAGCTGATGGGTCCCAAGCCAGGAGCAGTAAAATCCAAACTTCCCTTCCCTATAAAAGAATCCTCAGCGAGCACTGGCGACCAGGAGCACTGCCAGCTGTGCAGGATAAACACGGTGTAGTGAGGCAGCCAGGGCAAACCTACACAAAATCCTAAGGGCACAGGCACAGGCTGTCCCCACATGCCAAAAAATGAGCCTGCAGGGGAAAAAAATTGTTCTTGCTGAACAGAGAACTTTGGCAGGAAATTATTGAATAAATGGGGAGTTAATGACCTTAGGAAGAAGGTCAAACAATTCGGGAGAACTACAAAAATGTTGTGAGGTTGTATAGGGAGAAAATGAAAATGACCAAAGTCCGAATACAATTTAATCTGGCCACTGTCATAAAGGACAACAAAAATATTTTTTTGCAAATATATTAGCAACAGTAGGAAGGCAAAGGAGAATCTCCAATTCTTTATTGGATGGCTTGGATGGACCAAGAGCATCCTGGCCTGTATCAGCTGTTTTGTGTCCAGCTGGCCCAGGGCAGGGCTTGTCCCTGTGCCGGCCCTGCTGAGGCACCTCCAGTGCTGGGGACAGCTCTGGGCCCTCAGGACAAGAGAGACCCTGAGGGGCTGGAGCATGTGCAGGGCAGGGAACAGAGCTGGGAAGGGGCTGGAGCCCCAGGAGAGGCTGAGGGAGCTGGGCAGGGGCTGAGCCTGGAGCAAAGGAGGCTCAGGGGGGCCCTTGTGGCTCTGCACAGCTCCTGACAGGAGGGGACAACCGGGGGGGCCGGGCTGTGCTCCAGGGAACAGGGACAGGATAAAGCCTCAAGTTGTCCCTGGCAAGGTTTGAATTGGACATTAGGGAAAAATTCTTCACCAAATGGTCTGTCAAGCCCTGGCACAGCTGTCCAGGGCAGTGGTGGAGTCCCCACCCCTGGAGGGATTTCAAAGCCATGTGGATGTTCTACCTGGGGACATGGGACAGTGGTGGCCTTGCCAGTGTGGGGGGAATGGTTGGACTCAATGTTTTTAGAGAGTTTTTCCAAGATAAATGATTCTGTGATTCTATGGTATGACTTCAAGGCTGCCTTACTGTCTATGACTTTTATTCTCCCAGTGTTCAGTACAGAATCTGAACACCTTCCATGGAGAACCAGCAACATTATTTTCATCTTTCTGAGATGAAAGTATTTTTTCCTCTTTTATATATATATATTTTATTTGAAAGATCTGATCATCATCCTCTTCTCTTGTTGCTGGCAGCACAGATGCAAGTCCAGGTGCCAGCACTATACTGCTAGTGATCACAGCTCCACATTGCAGCCTTAATAGAGAAAAAAACCCCTCAATCTACCCATTCTTTTTAATGTATATCTTGCTGCCCTTGATCTGGAAATCAGTTCTCACAGCTCAGTTATTTAAAATACGGTCATAGGCTCATTAAAGACAAGAAGGGACAGGACTTTGGTTTTATGTCTTGCCTCAAAGATTTGGACATTCCAGTCTGCACAGAGCTTTGTAAAATAATTCTGGGACTTCTGTCAGGTTTGATTTATGACCACATGTGTCAGACGTAATTGTACCATCACTCTATCCACTCATTACCAGTTTTTCTCTCTGCAATGCCCTGCACCAGAGTTCCAAGGGACAGAGTGACCTGAGCTTGTTTTTCCAGTGAACAACAGGATTAGAGGTCCCCATTCCATTTTCATGTTTTGCTTATCAGTGACCACCCTAAAACTGAGGGGTATGGTCAGAGAGTACAAAGCTGCACAGAAAGGAGGTGCTGGGAGTACCCTTGTCCAAATCTGCCCCAACAAACTGAACCACAGTGCCTGCTGAGAGGGCTTGGAGCAGCCCTGCCTGTGATATGTTCTTTGTATGTAAATCCAACATACCCATAGCAACTCTGGGTTGCATTTTATGGTGCACCAATTTCACCGAGTACTGGATCTAAGATCTTTGAAAATGTTATATTTTCCAGTAACAGGCAAGTCACAGGACTCCCAATTTGGTTTCATGCAAAAAGTCTGTGTGCCCCACATTTTGTCTCCCATACTTATCAGGAAGAAGTTTATGATCAACACATCCTTTTCTGATGAAAAGTAGAGAAGATATAATTGTGGAACTACTCTACTGCTTCAGATCAGCATTGCTGTAATAACCAAACTCCTAAAACCTCTTACTCTGATGGTTTGAATTTGCAGTCAAAACGCAGTGTTGGGGGGTTTGTTTTCTTTTTTTCCTTTCTTCTACTTAGCTTTGAGATTTGATCTCTTCTCAGCTTTAGATTTCTTTGCAGTCATAAATCAAAATAACTGTCAGGCTATCATGGCATCAGGTTCATCACTGAGCAGTGACTGAAGCTCAAACACAGAATTTAATTAACATTGGACAGTATTTGTGGGATGCTTTTTTTTTTTGTAGGATCAAAAATAATGGGGTTTTTTCCCTCTGAAACAATTTTTCTCCTGAGAAGTTTGTTTTTTGAAGCTAAAGGCCTAAATTGGAGCTCTAAATAGCTGAGTCCTAAACTACATTTTATACTTTGGATGAATTTCACATAGTTTGATCCCAGGTAAGCATCATAAATGTCACAAATTTATAGAGTAGTTCAGGTGGGAATGGAACCTCTGAAGCTCACCTGTCCAATCTCTTGATCAGAGCATGTTATGCTTCAAAGTTAGATCCAGCACATCAGGGTCTGGTGCAGACAAGTCCTGAAAATCTCTGAGGAAGAACTGCACAACTGCTTCTGTGTATTTCCATGCTCAGAGTGAAAATATTTTCTCATATCCAGTGGATATTTCCTTTGCTGCATCTGGTGCCCTCTGAGGAGAGCCTAGATCTCTCATAACAAAAATCCTCTTTGGTAGTCAAAGACTGCAACCAGATTCCACTTTAGTCTTTGGACTGCCCTCACATTTCTGTTTACATGCAAAATAAAAGGTCCCCAGGAGCAGGGGGAGAAAGCTGGGTTCCTGAGGTAAGCCACTTCATTTTGGTTTTGGGTTCATTTTTTTGTCATTCTGCC
Source organism: Agelaius tricolor (assembly GCF_023055355.1). Classification (NCBI taxonomy): domain Eukaryota; kingdom Metazoa; phylum Chordata; class Aves; order Passeriformes; family Icteridae; genus Agelaius; species Agelaius tricolor. The sequence continues at coordinate 55,332,816 of NW_027269264.1, read as the reverse complement.
CACCCCCAGTCTTAAAATGCTTTTGGGCATTATGTTGAAACACCCAACCTAAATTTCCTCTTTTGAACCATCTGAATTCTTTGTTATTTCACACAAAGTGAAACAGGAGAGTCTGAGATCACTGTACAAGCAAATTCTGTGCACCTCTCCAGAGATGTGAAGCAGTCTGGATAAATGACATAGGAGTTGGGTGTCAATGATCCTTGAGGGTTCCTTCCAACTCAGGTTATTCTATGAAAAGCAAAATTTTTTTTTCTTGCAAAAAAATTCTGCCACACTCATGCCACTCACATCCTACTTGTCAGATGGGTAGACACATTTAGTCCATCCTGTGAAATCTTTCAATATTAAAGAGGTTCAGTATCTAGTTCTGGGACACACACGAATGTGAAAACCAAGAATAAACCACGAACCATGTACATTTAGACAAAAAACCCCCAACAACCATAGAAACATAAAGCCTTGGATAAATTGAAAAGCAAAAATTCAAAACCGAGGAAAGGCTGAAATTCTGGCATCAGGTTGTGCAACTCCTCACCACAAGATGTCATTGGGGCCAAGAAATCAGTGAGGTCTGCTCAAGCAACAGGACATCCAGAATGATCAAGGAATGCAGGACTTCATGTTTCAGAGTTAAGACCAATCTGTAGCTGTTATGATTTAGGATGAAATTCTCGCTGAGAACAAATTACCCAACATCTGCCTTTCACAGACTTAGTTCACATTCCTTAGAGGCATCTGACCCAGATTGTTGCTGGAGACTGGATGCTCCCTAGCTAGTCCATGTATCTGATCCAGTCTGGCGCTTCTTACTTTGCTATGGATCTCAGTTGGTTTTTTTATTATTTTTTTTTCCTGTTTTACCAGTGCTAAAACATAACTAGAGAAAAACAATTAGCTGTTCTCCTTGCCCCTGAAGACCTGATTTTATGCACAGAATGTTGGAGAAGGCACAAAGAGAAAGGCAGAACCATCCTGTACCTTGATGTTTCTGGAGCTAGAATTCTCCAGGACACGTGGCCATTGCCATATTCCTCCTCTGTTTCAGCCATCCTGGTAGCTGTGCAGCCAACACATTCCAAAATAATGCATTTACCACCATCCTCTGTGCACACCCACACAGTCTTTCCCTGTTCTCTTGCCTAATTGCCTTGCTTCCCCTGACTGCAGAGGAAGCCCAGCTCACAGGTTTCAAACCCCACAGAATTCTGCCATCTTGGAGAGAGTGACAAGCACCCACAGCATCATTCCTCCTCCTACTGCATCACCCACCACTCCCTCGTTTCATCTTTGTTTCTGCACAAAGCTCTGGGATACACCACAGCTCCAATGTGCATGCAGATTACTTTCACCTAACCTCCGGCACTGTGTTAATTTTAGTGCTCCCTGCTGCGGATTTAAATCACTGGGACAATTTTGCTTGCCATGTAACTCCAAGTCTATGGGAATGCAGAATAGATTAAGTGGGTATACTATTTTTATATCTTAAAGATCATTGTTTCTTTAAATATCACGTGAGTTCTAAATATTTAACTGAAGATGATTGATATGTCTATTTTCCATACAGTATAAAACAGCTTAATGGAGTCATAAGATTTCTGCCGACACATTACAGGATTTGGAATCTAAGTTACTCTTAGATTACTGGCATCCATGCCTCCCACCACAAATGATCAAATATCGTGGTGGCAGCTATGACATAAATCACAGGAGTATCTTTCTCTATCTATCATTGCTATAACCAGGTTCCAGGAAAAGGAAAACACTATCTACAAGCAGATGAAATCCACAGCATTTATACCCTGAGGTTTCAGGCCCCAAAGTTTGATAGTAATAGCAATATTGCACCACACAATAATTTGTTCTGAACTGAAAAAAACCCCACTTTTATTTTGCTTTTGAAGACACCCTTCAATGTCCACATCTCTCTCTGTCTGGTTGAGGCTGACCCTATGCTAGAAATACTCAACTGTGTTGAATCTTCCCCATCAGCTCTACTAGACAGTGATTATATCCAGGAGGGATGAAAACTTGAGACTTTCAGGTAACCTGAGGTTTTAGACACCCTTATTCTTTCAGATATTTTTTGGTGCTACATTAAGGGTGGGCTTTTCATCAGTAGGGAGGTGTTGAAGTCAGGGTATTTCTCCAAAGAGAGGGGTAGACCAGGTGACTACTCATGCAGACCAGGTTTTTTAGGTTTTATCAGCAAAATTCCAGGTTGCTGCTCCTCACAGCTATTCCTAAACATCTCTTTTCTTGAACTCATAACTATTCACCTAAAATGGTTGATGAGCCTTGTCTTACATAGAAAAAAATTCACAGTGGAAAACTACAAGAAATTCCCTTAAAGAGCAAGTTTGTCTTCTCCTGCTTCTACAAACTCTACAAACACTCTACAAATATTGACATACAATCAAAAGCTCAACATTTACAAATTTAAATCCAATTTAAGGTCTCAAATGCAGCAGTGCTGGTGAAATAGCTCTTGACTCTCCTCAGGGTTGACAGCATGAGGCTGTTCTCTACATGGAGAAGCAGAGATCAAATCTCCAAAGAGGAGCTGCCACCACTGCCTTGTTCTACTCCCACAAGCTTGATGTGTCTCCTGTTGACCCCTTTGCTCTCTGAAAAGGGCTCCTGAGGGCAGACCACATCCTTGCCCAATACCTGTGAGCCACAGCACTGCTGGGGGACCTTACTAAAGTGCTTCAAACTCTGACCAAGCTGCCAGCAAACCCTGTGGGAGGAGAGGAGTCACTCCAAAGAACATAAAGACTGTTTGAAAAGGATTCAGACATTGATTTTGACAGAGGAGAAGAGACTGTCTCTGACTCATCCTAAATTACAGGGAGTAATGTCAAGAATGGTTTTAGCCACATCGTGTACTGTATTCTGCTGGGACAGAACCACTCTGCTCATTGTGAGTTTGACACCACCTGAGTCATTAGAAGTGGTTTTCATGGATGAACCCATTTCAAGCCTCAAAATACAGAAGTTCTCTGTATGAAGTGTCTGTGACAATTCCTCCAGTAATTTCACATTTGGATTCAATAGCTGAAATGAATTATGAAATTCTCTACACTGTCACATATTAAGAAGGAACTGTGAAATGCTGATAAGACATTGAAATGAAGGCAAGGGGATTAAAAGGTCATTCTACTGCACTTTTTCATCTGGTGAAGATTTCAGACTGAGCTAATTACCATAGTACCTGAGCACTTAATAGACTCTGCCAAATTTGTTAGTGATCTCAGTAATAAGCCGAGTACACAAACATCTCTGTAAGGTCTCAAAACATCTCCAACACACAGGTGAAAACAGGGCTAATGGGTCCAGTCCACAGTGGACTGGAAGATTCATGTTTAATTTCTTAAATAAGTGACCCATTGAGAATTTTCTCGTTATCTTCTCAGCTTGGCTCAGGAGGCAAAGCACACATTCAAGTGTGCACCAAGCACAGTCAGTACAGCTGGGTCTCTGGGAGCTACTGCAGAACCAGGAACAATTTATTCCATCATTCCTAAGCTGGAGGAGTTGGGGATGGCTGATGAAAACACATCAGCAGGGTTTGGGCTTGAGGAAGTGCTGAAATGTCTTGGTTTCTTTGTTTCCCCATTCACCTGCTTTCAATCTATAAAGAAGACATGACTACTCAGCAAATAAATAAAATTTGGTTAAAAAAAACCCAAAAAATCAACCAAACCAAAAAACTATTCATAGAGAAAAGCTGATATTTTTTTATCTTGAGTTTTGACTACTGGTACAGTGATAGCATAATATTCAGCAGCAAACAATCTAATTTATAGAAGTAGACCCTCAGAAGCTTTGAAATGTGTTGTTTTTATACCTTTATTCACCAAAAAGGATTATGATTTTACAAGCTGGCTACGAACCTATAACATTATTTTATTCTAAATGAAGGGATCAGCCATTTGTGAAAGAAGGAACAACCATTTTGTGTATTTACACAAAGTTCTGTACAGATACCTGTGTTTCAATTATATCCTCACTGTGGTGCCCTGAGTATTCACTGTGGTCAGATGAGAAAATATTTGTCTTGTTTCTCGTGTTTTGACTTGAAATACCACCCTCATTTGAGGACTGTTTATGGGTTTACATGGTATTCAGGGGAAGTTTCTCAAGAAAAAATATTATGGAGGAGCTGTCTACAGACCCAGAGATCCAAAGTCACTCAGGTGATGGCACCTGTTTATTTATTATTTATGTGATAGGGTATGTAATAATAGGACTGTATGAATTGCACTGTAGGGGACAAAAAAGAAGAAATTTCAAATCAACAAATGCTCCCTTCAGTTTGTGCCATGGCACAACACTTATTTTTATGCGTTTTTTTCTGCATTTGTCCCTTTATTAGTCTTCATTACATTTCATATTGTGGCACCTCCAATATTCTCTGAGCTGCCCACACTGATTTATATGTTCCTCAGGATCTGATCCAAGTAGTAGGTTTTTCTTATATTTTGAGAGATGTGTATTGACACAGATGCAAAATTGATATAAAATTAATCCTCTTTGTTGCAATTACAAATCTCATAGCATAAAGCTTTGGACAAGAATATTAGAAAGTGAAAGGAAATACATAAAGCCCAGCCCAGGACCTCTTCCACAGAGTGGCTGAGCCACATTTTTTTTGTTGAATTCTGTAGTATATGATCAGAGCCAGAGTGTATCTAGTGCATAGAGACAGGGCTCATGATTTTAGCCCTGGCCCCATGTTTCTGTAAGAGAGCTGGTCAAACATTTCTTTATAAAAGAGCAGATTCATGGTTTTAGCTGTTAGGTTTCCTGTGAGTGCATGACCTGTAACCTGGGCTGTTGGATAAATTATTTCAAATAAAATAGAGAATCCATTATACTTAGCAATTTTCAATGACTGAAGCCTGTGATTGGCTGAGGATCTTGATTATTTCTGTGCTGACACTACTTATTTATGAACTGTAATTTTGTTTTTTGACAATTAACTTTCCTGTATTATTCATACTGATATTCATAGTGAATTTTTTTAACCAGTACCTGCTGCTTCCACAATAAAGATTTTCACAGGGAGCAGAAAACATAACAAAATAATTCTCCCTCCCTTTTTCTTTTTCCTGTAGGATTGGAACAAAACCCCCAACATTTTTCTTTCAAAGGAAACCTGAGACTTTATGTATTCAACACATTGTGTGGAACTATTTCAGAGCTTTGGGTCACGAATGGCTTCTTTCCATTAAAAGTAATGCTGTTATTCCTGGCAATGTGAGCCTGCTCGATTTTGCTCACAAGTAGAATCTGCCCATACATATAAATCAGTGCCTGCAGCTTCAGCAGAACAGAGGAAGAGGAGGCACAGCTCATCTCCAACTTCCAAGCTGTACTGGCAATTTTCTTTAGCACCCTACACTGATGAGATTTCCGTAGCTGTTTTAGTTCTGTTGAACTCGGGCTTGAATTGAAGGACGTGGTTTTGAGACCTGACCTTGGGGGCCTCAGAGGGGAGATTTTGTGGGGAGCAGCTCATGAATAGATGTCAGGCTGGGGTCTGCAGGGAAATGCACACCTGCCCCAGAAATGCACAGCTAGCTCTGGCTCGACCAGCCCCCTTCCCATTGTGTCTGGGAGCCCCTTCATGCCCACCTTTAATCAGGGCTTGGCATGTGGAGAGGTGAAAGTGGCCTCCACTCCTTCATTCCTCAGTGCCTTCATTCCTCAGTGCTTTTACTTTCAATTTTAAGAAGCTCCAAACACAAACTCTACCCCATGCCAAAGCTGTCGGGGTCTGCCATGACACAAGGGATGGATCTAATCTGCTGTCTTCACCCAGGCTTGAAACACCCCTTGGCTGGGAAGGATGTGCAGCATTTGGCTTTTTGCCCAGAAAATCAGAGCCCCCAAAAGGTCATGCACACACACACACACACAAAAAAAAAAACAACTTACAGAGGTGCCTCATGGCAAAAGGAGATTGGTAAAAAGCTTCTTTTCTGAAAGGTTAATTGACTTTAGGGAGACCTTCATCTGAGGACGGCCCCTTGTGCTGATTGCCTCTGCTCGTGATTTGGTTGGAGAGGAATGGATTTTGCACTCAAATAATCAGGCATCAAGGAGGAGTGCAACACATGGGAGAGCTGATTTATGTCACCTGGACATAACAAGTGGCAGGCAGGGCTCAGAACATCCTGTGGTGTGCTCTGGACACATCATACCCTCTGCTGATATCAGTAAGGGGTATTAAGTACTGGGCACCTTTGAAAATTAGAATCCCTTTGTAGGTTGTGAAATATGGACATGGGGGCTCTGAGTCAGGACTCACAGTCAAGATTATTCTAAATATATAGAAATCCAGTTATTACAGGTTTTCAGTAAAGTGTAGGTACCCTTGAAAATTGGAGTCCTGAAATTTACCAGGGAAATTTATGGAGGTGTGAGTATATTAACATATTAAATCACAGGTCACAATTAAATCACAATTAAGTCACAGGTTCTAAACAGATTTTAGGAGAAGTGGTCCACATGTACATATTGGTTTCTAGACACAGAGAAACTCTGAAAACTTGTCTTTCCATACTGCCTTTTTGATGGAACTTAGTATCCCCTTTGTTATGGTACCTTTTTCATTTGAAATGGGACACATCAGCACACTGATTTAATTTAAACAGTCACTTGTTTCCCCTGAGTTCCCTCCTTTTCCTGACAAAGCAGCAGAGAATGTTGAGAAGAGGAGTGGGTTGTGTGCAGGAGGAGAAACCCTTCAGGAGGCTCTTGCAGGTCCTGGCCTTGGCCCAGGGCTGCACTGACAGCTCTGGGATTTCCAGATCAGAGCAGGGCCTGGCTCACACAGCCTGGGAAAAGCAAGCCTGGGTAGTATCCTCACAGATGTGTGCATCAGTGCTGTTGACAAGGAGTCAGCACTTGACTATTTCAGTCTTTTGGCTATAGGGAAAATTGACATCACAAAGAGCCAGGCTCTAAGATGAAGCACTAAAGATTCACATGCAGCTTTAAGGACCAATGAAAAGTTGTTATTTATATTGTGGCAGTACCTGGAGATCTCAGCTGGACTCAGGGTCTTGTTTCTCTGGCTGGTCTCCACTTCCTGTCTCGTGTTTCTCACAAAATACACCTTTCCCTATTACCCAAGCACTACTGAGAATACATTTGATTGTGGCCAAAACATATTCCTCCAGAAAGCCAATCCTGGACACCATCTAATCAGGACATATAATTTGTTTAGTTTTAAGATTTCATCCTATCTGCAGATGGGCTAACAATTTACAAGGTCCAGTAATTATAACCCTGGATATTTCCAACAAACTTTTTTGCTTCTAAAGGGTGATAGAAGAAGAAATGGAAAAAGCATCAGCTCGAAATTTGTCCTCCAAGGACCCTATTAAAATTTATAGATTAAAAAAAATTATATCATGTATCATAATGAAGCCAAATCAGCAGTTTTGGCCTTGCTTCTCTAAGCAGAAAGGCTTTGCTGTCTGACTTCTCCTTGGCTGCCTTTCTAGGCCTGAAATTCACAGCTGCATTGAAGCGGAGCAAGTCCAATAATGCCATTTGTTTTTCACTTAAAAAAAAAAAAAAAAGGAAAAAGAAAAAAGAGAAAGAGGGACATATAAATGGATCATAGAAGAAGGAGGCCATTAGCAGACGTTTAGTCTGACCATGGCTAGAAGTGCAGATGGTTCAGAGGAACACAGCCAACTTGGCGTTTATATAAGCTATCTTGTATCTCCCTCTTTTTTCCCTACACTGGCACAGATTGATTAAGAGGTCAAATAAAGGCTGCTCCAGTGTGAGAGTGTGCACGATGTATGACAAAAAATCCTGTCTCACAGTCCAGGGTTTCTAAACAACATAAAAGACAAATCAATGTATAAACTAATTCTCAGCCTGTTTAAGTCTTTTCTTCCTGAGAGCCGTATGGACTTCTCACTCTCTCTCTTGTTTTTTCTTTTCTTTTCTTATCTTTTCAAATGTCCCAGTGACAAAGTGGTAAGTGAAGACAAGTGGTGGAATGAGAACATAAGGAGGTAGAATAGGAAAGTCCCCTTTAATAAGGCAGGCAAAAATTACTCTACATTCAATAGACAAGAAACATTCTCCAACAAATATCTCTTCTGAATTATAAGCAAGAAAAGAAAAAAAAAAAAAAAAAAAAAAGAGTGCAAAGGTCTTTTTAACTGACAGCTTCCCTTGTGGCAGTCTGCCTCCTGCACTGCCTAGCCTTTTGGTACAGGGGTCCTGCGTGTACCTGCTTTACACAGAGCTGAGTCTGTAAAGGAGAATTGGAATTTGGAGATGCCTTCTGCAATAACAAAAGTAATGATCTTCATATGAATTTAGACACGTGGGGGATTTTGATGGTGTTTAAACATCTGCCTTTCAATTTCTTTTAGGATACAGGATGTCTGGACACCTAACTGGTACCCAAATCACAGATTCCTGACACAGGGACCCTCTCCAGGCACAGCGGGTGACCTGCCCAACTCCTGGATGGAGATCATCCCCCCTGAACTTCAGAACCCTGAAGTGCTTCAGCATCTGAAAACTGGGCTAAGCCATGAGCTTTATTAAAGGCAGGAGCCCACCCCTAAGCAGATCTGAAGGCTGGGCTCTGGAGTGAGGCTCAGGTTGCAATAGCTCAAGCGGGCTAACTGAAGTCCTGCCTGCGCTTTTTAATGCTTAATTAGCCCAGGTGCCACGGGGATGGATGCATTGAAAACAGATGGAGAGGTATTCCTGACCATCTGAAGATAAGCAGATCAGTTAGGCCAGGTTCTGTGGATCTTGTTTGAATAGTTAATCACAGGAACACAGAGATGAAGAGAACCACGTGGGTCACTGAGCTCAGGTCTGTGAAATTTTCTCATTATAATTTACAACCTGGAGAGTATCAAGAGCGTGCCAGGTGCTTCATATAGTCAAACAGTCTGACAAGCTGGTATTTATTTTGGAGCCAAAGGAGGTCTGTTTGTTTTATGAATCAAGGTTGTTATTATTTTTTATTTTGAGACTGGGAGGTTGCTAATCATTTTGTTTACACTGTACTTTGTGAGGGGATATTTTTGCTCCCCTCTGTTACTGTTGACTCTGCATCATGGCCTAGCATTTTAATTTAAGAACTGTGACTTTTAAAGACTTATTTGTAACTACTGAGTAGCCTTTGAATGTGTTTTTGCTTTGGATTATTTAGACACAGCTACACACACACGTGTAGATACTGAAAATCAGTAATAATTACAAATAGGTGTCATATATCCTTAGACCACCCTATGGTCCCAAAATTTGGGCATGATTTAAATATTTGCATGCACATAGGATAAAAACTCCTTGAAAATCCACTCAAAAGAGAAAATTACTTATTAACCAAAGCAACTGATCATCATTTTTCCAGACATGAAAGCAGAAGACAACAGAAACACTTTTTTTAGTTGAAATTATTGATGTGGTTTAATCACTTTGAGTGTGCACTAAAGAATTAACAGCAGCCTGATGTTAAAATTTATAACCAAAATTCTTATTTACTGAGTATGAGTTTAAATGACAAAACCACATTGTTATGTCTGCTTTAAGGAAAAGTCTGTCAGGGAGTTTGACATATTGGTACAAGTTTCCCTATAAATATCTCAGAAAAAGCAAGTGTAGATGATTTTAGAAGCATTTATTGGACTATAAAAAGTCAAGATTATGAATAGGTCAATATTTTTTGAAAGGTGTTAATATAAAACAGTGTTAAAAGATTCAGAAATGATAAGTAGATATTTTAAGCTTGCTGCTGACAGAAAGTGACATCTGATAAAGATGGAGATAAAAATATCAATAAAAGATGTTACCTACATTATACCATCCATTTATTTGTTTGAGTTAGTAACAATTAGATTATTGACTGTAAATAATTTTGTAGCCCTTGGTAAATTATTTATGGTCATGTCCTTAAAAAATGCCTTTCTTTATATGATTTTCCTTCTGATACATAAAGTGCCCAACATGTTCACTGAGCAATTTTTGTCTACTAATGAAAAACCTCTGAAATCTGGCCAAGAATAACAAATTTAAATCAGCGAAAATAACTTTGTAGCCACCAATATGATCAGATGAGCTAAACTTCTGAAAATAGAGACAGAATGGTAAAAACCAGGCTTGGTAGGATGTTTCTTGCAGCATGAATGTTTTCAGGAGTACTTACAGATAGCCAGTGTGAGACAGGAAGGATTTAAAGGTATTTGGCACAGATACTAGACTTTTCCACAACTCAGCATCACTGGAAAAGTCCAACCTACCATTCAAAGCCATCTGAGGAAACCCTCAGAAGTAATTCTTGGACATACAGCTGAAAACACCAGTCCTCAAGTGTAAACAGAAATGAATTTTCCAGGCAATAATTTATGGCAAGGGGCCAGAGGATGACAGTAGATAGGCAGGCATCTGCCACACATAAATACAAAAGTCAGCTGGACCTGAGCTGCTCTGCTAAGACTTCCAGCGTGTGAGGACGCTTTTATCACAAGAAACAGATCCATAAGATGTCCTGAAAACTCAGAGAGTGCTGTTATCCCTCCCTCCAGGAGCAGTCCAGATCTCTGGTGGTGGGACAGGCAGCCTAATGGGCTGTTACTTAGCTTTTTCAGCAAGGCAGAAGTATCCAGCACATTAAGCCATGATGTACTACAAGCTTGTAAATGACAGATTGTTCATTACAGGGCTTCAGAGAAGTTAATAATCATGATAATGGACCACGAGTCACAAGTGTCTCCTGTATACCACTCTTTCACTTTTATAGACATGTATAAACTTAACACATCAAACTCTTGTACTGCACAGTCAAGTGGGAGAATCAATTAAGCTGGTTGAGAGGTTTTGCAGTGAAAACTGAGGGAAAAGTTTACCCAGCACACTCCCCTGCCCTTGTCAGACTTCCAGAGGGCTGGGGAAGGATGATCAGCTTCTTCACACAGAACATCTTACGAGATTTTGAAGATACAGGCACTTAACTCTGGAGCACCTATTTAACTCTTTTGTTATAAGTTGCCTGAATCTAGTAGACTAAAATGAAAACAAAAAAAGTGACACGGAAAAATTTCAGCAGGAAAAAAGCTGAGTGTTTCAGAGAACTGACTGTAAGGATTACTTACAGGGGTAGCAGAAAACAAGTAAAAAGACCTGTTTTCTAAGGACAATCAGAAAGGTTGCTATCCATTGCCACATCTTCATTCTCCTTTTCTCCCACTACAGCGGAGTGAAAATCAGTCCCCATTTCTAATTATTCACAATTACTCTAATTATTACTTGAGAATCATCAGAGGGAATAAAAGGAACATCATAGGCTGCAACACCAGAAACAGTTACTAAGATTTTCTGCAGGTTTCCCTATAGATGCCACAATTTTCTTCTCAGAGGCAACCATAGAGACAGCATGGAAGGTCCCTCAGGAATGCAATTATTGAGATGAATGATAGGAAAATGTCCAGTCTTGCCACAGAACCACCAAGAGTGGTTCTGTTCTTGGCATGCTCATGCTCACAAGACTGAATGGCTTCTCACACTGGTTTTCTGCATGCCATTTCCTATAAAGTTACCAAAAAAACTTTTCCTTTGTTAAGAGGAGAGGACTGTGTTCCTAAATCCATGCAGTGGAATTGATTTTAGGAAAGACTCCCTTGCTGAAGGGGTGGTCAAGCATTGGAACAGGGAAGTGATAGAATCCCCACCTCTGGAAGTATCCAAAAAAGGTTGGGGTGTGGCACCTGGAGACATGGTTTATCAGTGAATAGGGCATGGCTGGGTTAACAGCTGGACTCCATCATCTCAGGGGTCTTTTCCAAACTTCACAATTCTATCATTCTAGGATGTAAAATTCAAAATTTGTTATATTTATTTGTAGGTTATCCAGGACAGCTTCTGGACCCCTTATGAGTCACCTCCAGCTAAGGATATTCTATAATTTTTACCTAAAATACAGGTGGGCAGGACATGAGAGGGAAGTTCTATAGACACAAAATGTGACTTTCACTTAATCTAAGACAATTGATCTAGGAGTGCTTCAGGGTATTGCTAAAATTCTGGTTAGGTAGTGTGTTATACCAGCTTATTTTTACCTTTATATTTGTTAAAGAAAATATGTTAAAGTATGAGTAAGGGTGCTGTTTTAAACTCATGTGTTTTTGAGTATAAGAAAATGGTCTGTGCCATAGATGGACAGAGGCCTTTTGTCAGCAAAGAAACACTTTTTCAATCTCTTTTGCTGTTCTGTAATTTTTTGATATAGGAAAAACCTCAAATATTTAATATATTTGGAAAATTCTTCTTCCAAGTAAACCTTGGCATTTCTTGACAGAGCTCTTGGGTCCAAATTAACCCCACCAGTTTTTAAGTATTTATGTTATCTTCCTAGTTCTTCAAGCTCAGGGTTTTGTTCCTAGACTGGAGAGAGCAAGAGGAGTGCATCTAGAAACTGCATTTCAGCTGAGATCTCCTTTTAATCTGTTTCTGGATCTGGAAATATGTTTTGGGACACGGAGATGGAATACATGCTCTCAAAATAATTTCTACTATTTATGCAATTCTTCTACAAGTTGGTTGTAGGTTATTGGATGAAATGCAAAATAAACTGTCTTTTTTAACACATATGTTGAATAACAATTAATATCAAAATTTCCAGCTTGACCTTCTAGACCAAATGGCCTGGAACAAATGGAGTAGTTACCAGCAGGGAGATGTCCTTGCCTTCCTAAGCCCCATGATGCTGCTTAGAGACTTTTAGACCAACTTCATCCTTGCTGGTTTTGAGCAGTTTATCCAGCAGTATCCAGTTTTAGGCTCTTCCAGAAACATGAAAGGACGGCTGGTATTGCTGATCTCCCTGTTTATCCTCCTGCTATTAAATTCATTATATTCTAATGAATTCATCTTAAACTGAAGCTGCTCAGGAGCTGTGCTGTTGTTGCTGTCAGTGTAAGTCAATGCTGCTCTCATCTGAAGGCTCTGATGTGTAAATTACTTGCTACCAGTGCTCTGACTTTATGTGTAGGCTGGGACTGTCAAATGCTGGACAGGCACACTAGCAACCTAAATTTTACTGAGTCCAGAGTTAGAAATAAAAAGATCATGCATAAATAGAGTGCAGATTGTCAGCCTAATGTAGTCTATGGTAACAAAATTCTGACTCTCCTCTTTTTATATCCAAGGAGAGCTAAATAGCAAGGAAAATACAATAAGTAATGCTAGCAATTATATCTGTTTTCCTGCAGATAATTTATGCGTTATAACAATACAGGAAGGCTACCATCCCTGCTTGTAATCACAGGCTGAGGCTATTTTATAAACAGTGAAACCACCCATTGCTGTTGTCCATCATTTATTACTCGCCTAATAAATACTTCAATTACATTTAATAAATAATGTATTCAGGCTCAGCGAAGTGATAATTCTTTAAATTAATTATTAAATTCATGCAAAAAGGTTTTATTGCAAGCACTACTAAAGGAAATTTCTGTCTTTTATCTAAAGTGATTATTCATTATGTGCAGTAAAAGGCTCCATTTGCATATTATTAGTGAGGTAACCTTTAGCCTTCCTGGCAACAATAAAGATGCATCTTGATGTTGCTGTGCATTAATGTTCTAGGTTAGCCTTCCAAACCTAAAGTGATGATAAACAATATGTAATAAAGCCTTTGTTTATGGCCTTCTACCAGCTGTTTTCTGATATCTCAAATATACTACAATGACAAAATGTCCAGTAAATGTATTACAGCAAGTTGTTAAAAGGTGTTGCCTGCAGATGGTTAGTTGATGGGAAACAGTAAAAGTGGAACCAATTAATGCCCTGGAGATCTGAGCAGTAAATTCGTCTCAAACAGACTTTTTAAAAGCCCATGGTCTCCCATGTGCTACCCTGTACTTGCTGCTGCCCTTGCCTGCTACACAGCAGAGACTCTGGGAGTTAGCCATGCACTTTGGCAGGGCTCAATTCCCCAGACAGCAGAATTTTTCCTGTCTTGAGCAACTCTCAGTACCTACACAAGGAGTTCCCAACACTATCCTCTACCTGCCCTAGCCTAGATGTCACAGTGAGGGAGAACTTGCTGTGGAGGGAAGTCTCAGTGATTTTCATTGAGAGAAACCAGAGTGGCTTCTCTTTTCACTCTTTTAATCTTTTGTTACCTCTTAAATCCCTAGAGCAAACATTCAGTAATCCTTAAAGGGAGAATGACCCAGGTTAGTGAGGAATCCTTAAAGGCAGAATGACCCAGGTTAGTGAGCCTGTAGGGCGTGTTTCAGAGCTGTGGAGTTTGGCAGCTCCCGGCTGGGAAGACCCATCCTGTGGAGCTGAGCTGACAGCCTGGTGCAGGCGGAGCTGTCAGTGCCACTGATTCACAACATTCCCTGAAATCAATCCTGAAAGTCAGCCTGAGAGGCTTCAATGAGCACATCTGGCCAGGAGCTGACTGCACCAGCTGGATTCTCCAGGTCTTCATCCCTCAGCCCTTCATCCATGAATCCTTCTGAGACCTGACTGCTGGGATCTTGGATATGTATGTAGCCCAGGATCCTGTTTTTGCAGGGAAACCCTGACCTCTTCTCCCCTCTGAGATGTTTTCCTTTCAGGGATGCCATCTCACAGTGCAGAGTCCTGATCAAAGCTGATATTTCATCTGGGCACATAAACAGAGCAGGTAACACCCCCCAACCATGTCGTGATCAATGAGGGCCACAGAGCCCAATCCATCCTTGGGATAAACACACAGACATCCACCACCCCTTACGCTGTCTGATGCTGGAGTTTTCATTAGGCTGCCTGTCCCTCTGGATGATGGAAATCTAGGCAGCACATAGGTCCTCAAACAGCTTTGATTTGTGTCCTGACAGATATTGATGTAAAAAAAAAAATAAAATTAAAAATGGAATAATTATAACTATTAAATTATGATCATGTTACTTCCCCTACAAGTCTACAGTCTCAACCACAGTGAAATTTTTAATGCATGTTCTCCACATCCTGCTTTATTTAATCCTTTTCTTTTAAGATGCTTAAAAAAAGAGTCTCCAGAAAGACAAACTGGAAGCCAAAAATTGACCATAGGCTTCTTTTAACTATATCCCAGGTGAAAAACCTTTTATTTTCAGAGTATGTATCTTGTCTTTTATTTTTCTCCCCGCCCCACTACAAGCCAAATACAGGTTCTGTTTCACCACTTTTACAGGTGTTTGGGAGTAAGAATCATCTTTAAAGTTCCTCCCAAAACATAACATCCTATGATTTCTGAAAAAATGATTCACATAATGCATCCCAGCTGGGAGCTCATTATTTTAAAGATGATATGTATTTAGTAAATCTACATGAGGAAAGCATATACTCTTTCCCACAGGTTAACCAAGAGGCCAGATGAGATTTTTTTTTTTTCCCACCAAATGCCTAGAGTTAAAATTCTGTTGTTTATTTTTTTGTGGTCATTAAAGAAAAGCACCTTCAAAAGGCAGTGCAATGTGTCCTGAGGTGTTTATCTGAGACAAGCAGGATGGCTCCCATTGCAGTGGCCAAGCTCTGTTGTGGGACCCCAGGAGATCAGAGTGAAGAGTTTGAAACTACTGAGTTTAACCAGGATGAGGCCTGTCCACCTAAACCCAAGAGAAAAACCTTAAAATTTATAGATTATTGTGCTGCAGCAGATCAGGACAAATCACGGGAAAGAATCAGGATGGTTATTAACCTGTTAATGCCCAGGACAGGGAAACACCTTGTCCTACATCAGCATTTGACCCTGTGTGAATTGCCCTGAGTTAGCTTTGTTGCAGTTCCCTTTCCTGCTCAGGAAGTAAGACCCATTTTGCTCTTTAGCCAGACTTTTTTTTCAGATAAAGATGTTGCCCAAAGAAGTTGCAGGACTCTGTTATCTCCTTTTCCAGATCTGATTCCAAATTAAAGGCATTTTCGTTTCCAAGTTACTCCTTAATTCATACAAAAATTAAAATATATATCAAGTCACTCTAGACCCTGCTGAGAGATGAGAAAGAATTCAGCATTTTATGGATCCAGGCTCCCTTCCCCCATCCTGCTAGATATTCACATCTCTAACACGGAGACCTCTGGTTCACCTTTGAATCACTTATGTTCTCTTCACCATAGCAATCAGCTCAGTCCTACATAAAGTGTAAAGTGCTGACATTTTCAAGCAGCCTAATGTTTCTTGCAGTCATCTAGCAGCCTTTCAAATGTATAATCCTAGATGCCCCTGCTTTCCTTAATCAGCTAGCAGTGAAAAAGAAAAATGGAATAAAAGGACCTCATATATCCTCTTCTCCCTCCCTCCTGCAATTTGCTGTCTGTCCAAACTAATCCCCCCCACATCCCTCCCATTGCACAGATGCAGTGAGATCTCTGAGCACAAATGTTGTAAACCTCAACACAACTTCACCAATTCACACTGAGGGAAATAAATTTAATTCACTCAGCTTCTCATCATCTTACGGCCCCTTTAGGGCTAATCATCTGTATTAACTTTCTCTGGAGTCTTCCTAATGTCTGAGTGCCGCTGACTATTTTGTACCAGAAATGCATGTGGCAAGAGAACAAATTGCCCAACAGTGGATTTCCTTTCTACAACAGTGGTTTTACTGTTTAAAATGAAAGAATCGGGTCTGGAGTGGTGTTGACTTAGGGCTTGGATGGCAGGTTATGTGGCTGACTACAACAGCTTCATGCTGGCATTTGTAGTAAATAATTCTTTCCTGAATAAAATTGTTTGGCGTTTATGCAGACAGGTAAACTTTTATTTCTATTCAAGAGCCACAAATTATTTTAAGATTTGTGATTTTGAGAAGATTTATTTTAAGAAGAATGATCCCTTTCTCAGCCAACCAATTTCTGGAGTTACCAAATTTTAATAGTTAACTGTCTTTTTTTTCCTTTTTTCTTTTTTTTTTTTCCTTTTTTATTGCAGATCTGCAGTAAGTATCATTTTTAGTAGCTGGCCTTGAATGCTGGTAAAAGCTCATGCTTGACTTCAAACCTGACTGAGATGTGCTTCTTTGAGGTGCTACACAATGTCAACACACTTTTGTTCAAGGCTGTGGATTCAAATTCTTGTTCTTCCACAGATTTAGTGTGTTCTTCTTAGTAAGGACTTTGAAGTACTGCTGACCATACATTTTTTTCTTTACAGTCTGCTTAACATTCTCCAAGGGACAGGGATTGTTAGCATGTATTTATATCAGGATGTGAATTGCATACTACAGAAATCAGCAGAATTTATTTTCCTGCTTGTTGACTCTTCACACCTAGCTTGCCTTTCTTTCCCTTGACCTGTCATATTGCCCTTTTTGATCTAAGACCCTCAATCACCAGAGAGAGGTTGAACTCCCAGGATTAATCCTCATCCTCTGGTCTTTTCAGTTCTGTTTTTTCCTAGGTATAAAGTGCTGTTTGGACATGTTTCTCTGTGATATGTTATCACCAGTGTTAAAACTGCATGGCAAAACCAGAACTTGACACCTATCTACTTCTTTCCTCCTCCCTTTTCCTCATGGTTTCTGGTCCCTAAAGATAATATATTTCTAATGGACATTTATCTGTTCTAATTATAGACTTTTTTACCCCATCTGATTATCCACTTCTGATCTGAAATCTCCTCTGAGGCAGCCTCTCACTTTTCCCTCTGAGCTTGTGTAATATCTGGGGATATGAAACTTCTACTCTGGGTTAAGTTCAGATGTGCTGAGTAACACCTTGTGGGACATCATCAGTTTTCAAACAGACCAAGCTAAAAAAAACCTCCTCTTCACCAGAAATCTGAAAATTCTTTCTTTTTTCTGTTTTCACATGGGGACATTCCAAGGTTTTTAAGGAAGACAAAACCAAAAGCTAATTTAGGACCAATGTTGAGGTTTTCTGCAGTGCCTGCAGTAAACAAGGGTTTACTATATATCTATCTCTGTGTTGCAGTTTTGTGTGGAGATAGGAGATGGATGTAACATCCCTTTCCTTTCCAGCTACCCTGCTCTCAGTGGAGGGAGAGCTTTCCCACAGACCTCTTCATTCTGGAAAATCATCATGAAAGATTGGGAACAGCCCCATCAAGGTCAGCTGCTTTCACAGCCAGAGAGATGCAGTGTTTACTCCTCGTTTTCAAACTGCCTAATTGCCCCATTTTTTTCCTTTCCTTCCCTTTAGAGTCAATGTTTTCTTTTTAAACCAAAAATTAATTCCAGATTTAAGAGATATTCCAGAAACCAGTGGTTTCTTCTAGCTGATCACATAATTCCTGTCTAAGGGTCTTGATCAGGTTTTTCCTTTCACAACAAAAAAATCCATTTGGGGGCTGAAGAAATTTTGAAAATATATAGACTCAGTTCTAGAAACTAGAATTTTCTTTTGAAGTCACAAAATTCCCAACCAGTTTTCACTGCAGAGTCAGATTTCCAGGACCAGTGGGAGCTGAGCCTGGAGCACCAAACAAGATTCCCACTCTCTTCTCTCTAGAGGAAGAGTTGCAACACAGGCCAAATGTTTGGGTTTCCAGACAGCAAACTGCAAAATTGTGGCTACTGGCATCATTTGTGCCTTTCATATTTCATCCAGCAATCAATCTCCTTGTATCATCAGCTAGGAGAAGAGAGTTTGATGAAAAATCATGACTAAGGGTGTGAGTGGGAAAAGTGAGGATTGACTATTTGGCTCAGACACAGAAAATTTGTACATGTGAAGGGCATGTGGTAGTAGAGTTAGGATTTTTTCTCTTTTCACCCAATGCAGCCCTATACCTTTACCCTTTTCTTCCTGCAATCTCCAGATGATGCAAGTGCTGCTATAAATGATATTTCAGCTTTTTATAACTTCAGACACACAGATTACCTCCCCAGCATCCTTTTACTCCTGAGTGTGGGTGAAAAAAAAAAAAAAGAAGTTTTTAAAAATGTGCTTTCCACTCATCAGGTTCAGTCTATTTCAGTAAAAGAAGTGAGTGGAAAAAGAAAGGCAACAATGATTCCACAGAAACGTTCATATACTTTGGGTGAAGGATTATATTTTGCTAAACCTTCCAGGAAAATAAAACTCAGAAAAACAAGAATGCTTTACAGAGGTATGAGAATCTTTGTCACCAATCAATGATATTTTGGCTTGCTATAATTTCTTCATTGCCTCCCTCCATCTTCAACAGGATGTTTCATTCTGAGTAATCTTGCCTTTTTGGGCCTCTCTGCCTATCGATTTAGCTAAATTAATAGCAAATACACCAGAAAGTCTGGGTTCCAATGATATTTGTTTTTCTACTGAAATTGTGACTCATGTTTGATGGATAAGTCTAGAGTGACGAAATGAAAGGAAAGGTGAAAACAAAAATATCTGGAATAAACTTGTTTGGAGGAATTATTGAGGCTGGAACTAGAGAGAAGTCAGGAACCCTATTTTTTGTGAGCACATACTTCCAAGTTCATGCCAACAGCTGCCCTCTCTGGTGCTTTTCTATTTTGAATAACAGGAATTTGGACATATTTACCCAGAATTTTCTTTTTGAGTTGAAGAGGTAAAAAGAGGGAAAGCAAACCATCCAGTTTCTGAATCACCACCAGAGCAGGAGCACCTGCTGGCTCCTTGTCACCATTGTCTAAGAGGAGCCCACGGTGGCTGCATTCCTAATTTTGGCACTTTGGTTTAATGGCCTTGGCTGTCTGGAAGGCATCCCAGATTATGTCCCCTTTTCCACCTTCTTCCATTTGTGCTTAAATGAACATAGGTCCTGCCACTGTACTAGCAGGATCACAAATTGCTTAAATGTGCTGAAAATGAGGTGTAACGGGGACATACTAAATGATCCTGTTGAGCATCATTATCATGAGGAACTCAAATAGGTGAGACATGGCTAATTATACCACCCTGTCCTCGGCCTTCAAGCTGACTAGAAATTTGTTTTGAGGCTAAGAATTTCATTGGATTTGTGAAAACATTAAAAAAAAAAAGGTATTGAATAGTGTCCCATTTACCCATCTTTTATCCTTTCTAAGCAGTTATCTGTCAACCAGGCAGGAGAGTGGTTCCTGTCTTTCCATTCCACAACCCAAAATCTCATGTTCAGCCCTTTTGACACAGACCTGCATATTCTCAGTGATGAGGATATTAGTTATATGGGGTATTAGTTATATATAATATTAGGATATTTTACTGCTGAGACCCCACTTCTGAACAGTTAGGATTTATGTTACTTATTAAGGGAGGAGATTTGTAAATAATCAGTAATCTGAATATCTTTTACCAACCCTGAGGGAAGACAAGCTGTGTACTTAAGCTGGTCAAGTGTTGTCCAGAAGAATTGTCACTGGAAGTGCTCAAAAATGTGTAGATGTGGCACTTGGGGACATGGTTTAGTGGTGGAGCTGGCAGTGTTAGATTAATGGTTGGACTCAACATTAGAAGGCTTTTCCAACCTTAATTATTTAATAATGGGTTTATGATTTCAACACTGGAAAGTGTTGATTCAAGGCCATGAAATGTGCCTTCAGAATCTTTGATGTCGCTGGACATTTTCACCTACATCCAGTGGAGCTGAAGAAGAAATGAAGGCTTAAGGGAATTCCTAAATCACTGACACTGCGAGCAACCAAAGTCTGTGAGACCCAGGTACGTGGGGTAAATGTGGGTCTACAGAAAAAAACGTTCCCTGTACCACATAGAATTAAATCTCTACTGTAAAATGGCCTGCAAGAGAAAAAAAAAAAAAAAAAAACAAAACCAAAAAAACCCAGTCCATCATCTCCTAATATGACTCTTGAAAATCTGGCTTTTGGGGCAAGTCAGTATCAACAGAATTAGCATTAGTAATATTAGCCAGTCGTACCCTTTTTTATTTCTGGCAAGCATTCACTTCATCAATTTAAAGGAGAAGTTAGTGGAAAGAGGGAGGAGTGACTCAGTTCCTATTAATGTCCTCTTTGTCTTGTAGCACAGATGGAATTCATATAGATAGCTAAAACTGCTGAAAAAAATGAAAGATTATTATAATAAAGCATCAAAAGGTAGAAAATACCAGAGAGGATAATTACATTGTCATATTTTTATATGGAAAATTATTTTCCAGGCAAATGTTGCCTGTTTGGAGAAGTTGAAAATAACTATAAATACATCCTTCTGAATGTCATGGAACAAAACAATTTTAAAGTTTAAACCCCATTATTTTAGAAGAGCCATTTATTTCAAGTAGGTGGCAATTTTCTTCCCCTCCCCCAGCCCACATAATTCAGTAGCTATTCACCTCTCACAATTTTCATCTAGCCTGTTCTTTAGAATCCAATTGCAACCTTTAAAGTAGTCATCTATTTCTAATGGAAATCTCCACATCCAGCTCTCTGAGCCACTTTTCCAAACTCTTAATAAATTGCCTCAGGTTGTAGAGCTAGTAGTGACACTAAGTGGGGGAGGCCTTTCATAAAATGTTCTGAACCTCAATTCTCTTCTCACCCTTTCTTTTGTCCACTGCTGTGTGCATTTTTGCAGATTTCCAACAATTGCACAGTCAAGTGGAACTGATGACTTTATTCTCCGGCAACAGAATTTGGGAAATTTGCCAGATAAGTGGGTATGAGAAGGAGCATGTAAACGGGGTCAGCTCAAGTAGAATTGGATCTTGAAAGAGCAGTAAATACCCTGCTCCCACAGAGTACTTTTCTTGGCAAGAATGATCTCTTCAGGGAGAGAAAGAGGAAATCAGAGGGTGACTTATGTTACTGATCTTGCCTCCTGCTGCTTCCTCACAATGGGTGCCTGCAGAGGGCTGGAAGTTTTTGAAAGGCAGGTGGGGCATGGCAGCCCTCGGGGTGCTCTGTGGGCACACTCCTTGTGGAAGTGCTGGGATGAGAGGCGACCTCAGGGGATGCCACAGCATCACCTGTGAAGAATCTCAAGTGTGTCCAAGTGCCTGTCTGAGATGCTGGAGCTGCTGGATGAGAAATGAGTCAGGACAGTGAGCCTCAGGTAATTACTGGCTCCTCTGGTAGCCAGTACAGCCCTTGACATAAAGGAGCAATAATTCTACTGGCAGTATTTGATTGTAAGTCTCTTCAGAACCCATAAAACAGCATAAGATGGGCACTCAGGAATAGTGTATCAAAAAAAATAATGGAATGGGTTGTTTGAAAAGGACCTTAAAGCTCATTTAAGCCCCCCATGGGCAGGGACACCTTCCACTATCCCAGCTTGCTCCAAGCCCCATCCAGCCTGGCCCTGGACATTTCCAGGGATCCAGAGACTGCCACAGCTACTCTGAGCACCCTGTGCCAGGGCTGCCCACCCTCCTAGCCAGCAATTCCTTCCCAATATCTAACCTAGGCCTGCCCTCTGTCAATGTTAGATGAGAGAAATGTTTTGCTAAGATGGCTGTATTCTGGAGCAGAAGGCTATATGGACACCGCAAAAGAAGCAGCTGTCCTGCTAAAAGAGATGGTGGGCATGTAGGTTCTCAAGTGTGTGTAAGTGCATAATGTTGTCATGAGGAGGGCAAACGCAGTCCTGAACACCTAAGCAGGGGAATTATCGAATAAAGAAGGGAAGCAATGTTCCTTGGTAAGGAAGATGGTGCCTTAGTGCTGGTTTCTACACTTTAAAAGAGGCTGTGTGTGAGTCCAAAAGCAGCCAGAGAAACATTACAAGCATGCTTTACAGCAGGGAGAACCTGTCTCACCACCAGAAATTTAAGAAGTCCAATCTATCTAGTTTATCCAGGAATATACTAGAAGGTGAATTGGTCATGGTCTACAAATACCTGTGTTAGGAAGAGATTTTAGGAAACAGACAATTTTTTAATTATGGAGAGCAAAGCTTAATGAGATTTGGTAGTCTTGAACAAAGCTTTTGTGAACTCAGAGTAGGAATGCAGAGTACATTTTTAACTGTGAAGATAATTAACCATTGAAACAGTTTAACTGAGAGTATGGAAGACTTTCTGTCACTTGAAAATGAGCTAAACTATTATTTAAACTCAATTAAGTTCCTGGTGCAGATATAGCTACAAGGTTTTGTGGTCTGGTGTTATGCACATCAGATTGAAGGCTATGACTATCTCTTCCAAATTATAATTTTTCATTAATCATTTCTGTATCAAAGGGATACTTCTTTAGAAAGGGCAGGAATTACTCTGAAGACTGCAATTAAGAACACTACATTATCACATATTTAATTCTATTGGAACATAAATGAGCTATAACATTTAAAAGGCTTTAAGAAATAAACCCCTCTGCATTGCTCTGGGCTTGCTAGTTCTGTCCTGAGTAGTCAATATTCACAGATTCATCTTCTGGTTTTTCAGACATCATCAGCCACCTGACCTGACCTCAGAATTTCACCTTCAGGAACAATAGAATGGGGAAACCATCTTCTGTTCCTTTGCTATTCTCTGGAATCAAACCCCCATCTCCTTTGAAGGGACAAAAGAAGTGCTGGCAAGACTGATTTTGCTTGTTTTAAGGCAGCCTTTTAGAGAATCTCATGACAACACTGCTATCTTCCATGCCAGCTTGTCCATGAGGTTTAGTCACCTGACTGACAAAAAACCTTTGAGAAAACCTTCACTTTGTCATAGAGAGAATAAAAAACCTGAAATGTACTCCGCTGCCAGATCATTAATGGTGCAAGGAAGAAACTGAGGGCTTGTGACTGAGCTCTGCATCATGGCTGCAACTGTATAGAGCTCAGGAAAAGCAAATTAAAAAAAAAAAATTAAAAAAAAAAAAATCAGTGCACAACCATTGCTGAGGGAGAGGTTCATTCTTCATCAGAATCCTCCAGGGCACAGCAAGTCACTGAGATCAGCAGGACACAGGGACCTACGCCTGGAAATATAAACCTGTGCTTGCTTGAGGAATTGCTCACATCATCCACAGCTTGAGAGGTCTGCTGCCATTCATGCAATATTAGAGTGAGGCAGGAGAGAACTTGTGGATTTATATTATTCCTTACACCAAGGAATACCTTCTGCAATATCAAGCCAACCCACCACCAAATCTGTATTAATTTCAGAGAGCTCAGTACCTTGTAGGTTTTTCCGTGTGAGATCAATGGGGTCTAAGGAAAATCTGCAGGTGTTTCTGCCCTTCCCTGGGAGCTCACTGCAAATATTCCTTTCTTAGCATTGCTCCAGGAGAAGTGAAGCACAGAAAATGTATGGAGCCTTAAGAAGATATTGCAAACAATTTTTATGGGAGCAAAACAGTGACTCTCACTGCAGTAACAAAAAATCTGAAAGGTCTGCATGAACAGACGAGTGTCACAAGCTGCTTCTGCCCCCACTGAAATTCTTTGGACCTTCAAAAACATTGAATTCAATGCAACACTGTATTTTAACAAAATTAAGGAGCCTATAAACAGAGATTTACAGAATTTCCAAAGGTTATACAGTTTAAAAAGTAGATTCTCTAATACCAAAACTGAAGCTATTTGGATCAGAATCAACCTGCATGCTGCATTTGTGCTCAATTTCAAAGTTAGATGAGAAGTAGACAAATGAAAAAAACAATGATGAAAAGAAGCCTGTGGTCTTTTCTTAGAAGATGAAATACACTTTAAAAGTTCATTTTTCATGAAGAGAAGTCTTAAGAAGGACCTTTCCTTACACCACAGTGGAAACAATCTGGTTTTTTTCAGACTGGACCATATAATTTCCATTGGATTAGGATATTTGTTTTAAGTAGTTTGGTCTCTAAACCAATATGAAGGGGTTTTTTTTCCCTCCCCTTGGCAACATTGCAAACTTTTGTCTCTGAGACCTATGCATTTGCTGTGGTTTTCACCTCCTGCAGTGAGTTGAACTCCTGTCTAGAAGGGACAGAGTCCATGTGCCACAAAACCAACATGCAAAACCATTTGGGGCTTGTGTGGCTAAATGAGTCAATGCCCAAAAGTCTGCTTTTTACTGTGCCTGGTGAAGGCAGCTTCCTTTCCCCTGTGTTTATGAGAATGAATTACCTTGAGGTCTCACAAAAAGCTGTGGCATGTTCTTGCTACCCGCTGGGCAACTGAGAGCAAATGAAACCACACTTGATTTTCATAAGACAGGTAATTATCAGCAATTGAGTAACTCACAGCCACAAAACTACAGCTGAACAAAGCTGCGGGCTCTGGAGGTCTCCTCTGGCTCTAAGACACAGAGGTTCTCATACTTCACTCAATTTAAACCATCCTGAAATGAGACTAGGTTTTCCTATCCAGGAGAGAAACAAACCTATATTTGCAGCTTTATGGTAACACTGTTATTTGTTCCCCATAATTTCATCCCTTTTTCACATTTTTCTGGTACAGCTTGCCTGAGGAAGTCTTCCCTTGTCAAGACAATGTCAAAAATTAGACAGTATTATCTTCTCCCTCTACCCCCAAGCACCCAATGAAACCATCCTTCCAGCCCACACAATTCAGTCTTGATAAATCAGCGTTTTCAATAGGAAATAAATTGGTTACATGACAAATTTTCAGCTGGTTCTAATAAGAACTGGCAAAGGCCACAGTGTGATGACAACTTGCTTTCTCTTAGGGCATTTCCTCTTCCACTGAGATATCTCTGGACACCCATTCTTGCCTTTCAGCTGCTCTTCCATCTGCTGACATCAAAACCTCCCCATAGGAAACACCTGCCCAAGCTGGGAGAGGCGGCGGGAAGTTTTTCATGATGCTATGGGAGAGTTTGAACAGAGAAGGAGATCCGAGATCCTTTAATCAATTTTTGGACTTTCTCTTCCTTGGCCTGCCTTGCTCTGTGGCCAAGGTCTTGAAAGAACAGCCCCAGCTTGAGCTACATAATTTGCAACTCAGCTGCAGCTGCCAGCAGTAAAAACTTGATGGCAACCTTCATCCTGGGAGTGTCCATAAGGGATGCATGGAAATTAGCAAGGAAGTGAGTCACAGAGAGGACACATCCATCAGCCTCTTATGGTTCATAATCACCATCCCAAAATCAGCTCCTTCTCCTGTTGTGTTGTGACTTCACACTGCTACAGGACAAAACAGATTGTTCCAATAATGTAGTCAATGATCAAAATTAAAAAGTGGGGCCACAAAATTATTATGACGTTCCTCAAAAGCAAAGAGGACTGTGAAGAGATGGATTGCTGGTGAAATTAATTGGAAGAGAGACCTTAAGTTTTATTAATCTTTTTGAAATATTGCCTGGTCATTGAGATCCTCATGGACAGGATTATTTTTTGTGGTTTGTGAGAGAAAACTGGGGAGCTGATTATTTGGTGAGAGTGGGAACATAAGAGAGAAAACTGAAGTCATTAGGAGGAGGAAAGGGCTATAACCTATACGTGTCTATGAACATATCTGTTGTACATTGTGGGGAATACAATGACATTCTTGGATAATAAAATTAAAAAGAAAAAAAAAATCATTTTTACAGACTGCAACAAAAAATTTTGGACCTTGAGGCCAAGGGGTGTGGCAAATTCAGTCCTGTAATATCTTTCATTGCAGAGTCACAGTTTGGACTCAAAAACTGATTTGGTTTCGGTATTATTATACAGTGTTTTAAGGGAACAGAAGCTTGTTTTCTGCCTAATGACAGCTGGTTTCGAGACAATTTAGAAATAAACCTTGCAGCTTGGATTGAGGACCTTTAGAGAGAGGATGGGTGTGTTCCACATGTCCATGTCTATACTCCAGCTATGCTGTTGGATAGAAAGCAAACACCTGAGCTTGCCCAGCGTGGTGTATCCATGCAGCAAGAATTGTCAGTGCTGATTTCTCCACGCCCAGGAGGATGACCTGCAAGGCCCTCACATCTGCTTTTCTCACCACATGAGCAGCAACACATCACTTATTTCCCCATCAGCAGTGCTTTGACCTTGCTGATGGCTTTGCAGATGGATGTTTTGTCAGTTTAGACTCCAGTGCATTTCCAGAGGCTTTTGCTTCCAGCCTTGCCCCTTTTCTTGAAAACCATGTCTTGTGCTAAAACAAGGAGAATTCCAATACTTTGCACAGGTTCTTTGATAATTTTGACAGAGGAAGCAATGGTTCTTTTGCGCATTTAAATTGACAATAAGCACAGTGTGACCTCCTCTAAAATCAGTTTTCCATCAAGCAATGGAACTCCAAGGATAAAGTTACCATGTCAGGCTCAGCATCCTTTGCTCCCCAGATGCATTTTTTTCTGTTAGTTTCATCTTTCCCCAGATGCATTTTTTTCTGTTAGTTTCATCTGCATACACTTCTAGATGATTATCTTATATACCCTCACTAAGCCATGAAAGGGTCAGCTTCTCCTCTAGTTTTTGGCTGCTGACATTCTCTGGAGGTCATTAAGGTAACAGCAGATTTATTCCAAAATAACTGGCATCACCAGGTGACCATAGTGCTCTTTCCCAAGCTCAAGATAAGCTCACGTCAGAATTGTGCTTTCTTCTTTATTATCTCAATTTTACTCCGTGTGTCACCTTCCCCATCTGGAAACAGGTCCTAACTGAGCTAAGCCTTCACAAGGACTAGATGGAGAAAGAATATTTCAAGTCCAGCAATAAACTAGAAAATGGCTGTGTCTTACAAGGATTTGGGATCATTTCAGAAGGCATAAAGGTCCATCTTACCTCAGAACAGAAAACATTTCTTTTAACATAATTTTCATTCAGTTTGACAAACAAACTAGAAAATTTTAGCCTTTGACAAATATTGCTATAAAGCAGAAATCTAGAAAATAAAGTACAGCATAAATTACTTCAGGCCAGAAAAATTGTTTCAAATAAATACTTTTTTTCTCCTAAACATTAGTTTGCTTTCTCAGTATAAAATTTTTCCTTAAAATTTGATCACTGTCTGAGCACTGAAATATGAAGAATTTGTTATGGTACATTCAACTCATATTTCTTGATTTTTTGCCTTTTGAACGTTTTAATTGTGCATTTTTAGTTTTTCTTCAAGTCAGAGCATCCATTCAAGCCCATTTTCTAAGAGAGACTTCTAGATAACTTTCATAAAGTTTCTTTGGAGCTTCACTCACCAATGGAAACAACTGGTTTTCAAGAGGGATGTGATGATGTGGCATATGAATGCTATAGCAATCAAGAAAAAGGTGACATTGTAAAAATCCATTAGTTTTTAACATGGTTAAGAATTTCAGCATAAATTTTCCCAGAAAAGTAGCAGTGCTCTCCCCGTTACTGTAGAAAATATATATAATTTCATCCCTTAATAAGCTTTGCAGTGAGAATTGAAGCAAACCTCATAAATTCTGTGAGTTTTTCAGCTTCAAAGGTTCTGCTCAACACTCTGAAGGCTGCTAGCTTCTTGTTAGCCCTGTGGGCTGGTGCTGGGTCATGGTAGCTAGAGGTGGGAACACTGTTTTCCCACAGCTTCACCTCTGTGGCAGAGCCTGGCTTTGGCACACGATGCTCAACAAGTTTCAAAGTTCTTGTGAAAGTGCCATGGAACAACATGTACTTGACATCTATCAAACAGCCATAAAATATTTATAATTCTGTAGTTAACCCAAGAATCATTTGACTGTATGAAAATCAACCCAGTAATAGGAGCAAAGTATTGAGTTGTCCAAGTCTCTAAAAATAGTTCAACCTTCCTTCAGAATTGGTTTCTAAGCTTAGACAAGAGTCTGGATTTGGTGGGTTTGATATTTAAATTGCATTTTGGGAGTTTTTATCTGATAATAGTGGAAATCCATTCACCCTCTTGATGTTATGACATTTTTTCCATTTGTCCTGGGAACAGAAATTTGATATCTTTTGATGCCATTTAGATTTTGTCTTTTTTTCTATGTTCTCTGCATTCTTCACACACCTATTTGTAACTCTTGTCACTTATTGTACTAGTAGCTATATTTTCCAGTACATTTCTATGGCCCTTCCCTAAGCAGAAAGACAAAAAACAAATTCCAGAGCCCCAAGTGCCGGGAGGCACAAGGCTCCCTGCTATCTTGATTTTTCCTGGGAGCCAAGGCTGAGAACAGCCCTTCAAGACACATTTTCATGGGCAAAGTACAGCTACTGCTGGAGGGGGGACTGCAGAGAAGGGGCTTGGCCTGGGGGGGAATTGTATCACCACTTGTCCTAATTGGTGCTTTTTATCAATTGTGCTATTTTCCTAAAACCTATAAAAATGCACTCACCCCTGGAGGGGAGTGGGCTTTTGTGGACATCTTTCCATAACTGCCCCTGAAAGCCTTCATTAAAGATCCTTTTTTATACTACCTACCTCCTTACTAAAATTATCCCAAGTTTCATTTCCAGGTTGGGAAAAAGGCAATACTTTCATGTCCAGATGCTACTCACCACAACCAGAAAAATGTGACCAGAATTAGCCTAATTGCTATTCTCATCAAAAAGGCCTAAGGGAAAAAAACTTCTGCTGGTGGTTTTGCCTTGCCTTTTGTGCATGAAATATGCACACTGTCATAGAACCATAGACACACAGAATTATAGAATTACAGAATGGTTGGGGTTGAAAGGAACCTTAAAGCTCATCTCATTCTAACCCCTGGCCATAGGCAGGGACACCTTCCACTATCCCAGGTTGCTCCAAGCCCTTTCCAGCCCTGGCCTGAGACACTTCCAGGGATGGGGCAGCCACAGCTGCTCTGGGAAACCTGAGCCAGGGCCTCACGACTCTAATACACTTCACTTGATTATTTCTGAGATCCCCTTGATCAAGGGAGGCAGGTAGGAGTTCTGTTAAAGAAAAAAAAAATCTTTAATTAAAAAAAAAAAGTATGACTTAATGATTTTGGAGTTGGAATAGCTACTGTAGGAAAATATAGACAGGCAGATTAAAAAGAATGTCTATTGCTCCTGTATGATACAGCCTGACATTTCATAGGAACATTTTTAGTTAAACTTCTAAACTACAGACATCTCCTCAATTATTTTCACACAGCAGAAGACCTCATTGCCAGCTGAGTGTCTGTGTAACTCACAGGTAGCTCACAGTCCTCCTGGGTGGAACTTCTGAAGAATCAGAGTGCATGAACAATGACTGCTGCACCTGAAACAGCCCTTCACCAGCTCCAGTGAACACTCTCCACAGATCAAGAAGTTAATTTCCAGCGTGCCTCCTACAAGTGATTCCTTGTTTGAACAGCTCCTTTGCCTTCTAGAACAAGGGGTGATGAAAAGGGGAAGAATGCGTGAGAATCTACAGCAGGTGACTCATCTCTTCAGAAGCTGAGGTACAACAAAACAAAAGTGTCTGATGCACGGCTGACCCCAGGGGGATTCATCTTCAGCCTTGATTATGCACATCAGCTGTGTGTTTGAACTGCATCGTGCAACAGAGTGGGAACTCAGAAATCAACTGCCTTGTAAAATCAAATCTTCCCATATTTTTTTCCCTACATGTATTGATTTGCCCAATAAAAGGAATCCATCTTTGGGTACATAAGCTGGTGTTTGTTTTTCCTCCATACCTGGTTATTAATAAAGAAAATTTTGAGCATTGCAAGTGAAGGAATGTATGAAGGTAGATGGTCTCAGTGAGTTGTGTAACTAATTCTCTGAGGCTCTCTGCAAATATTAAACAGAGAATTTAGCTAGAACTCATATAGGCTGTCTCAAAATAATAAAATTAATCCAAAAGATCCATGGATTTGTGCATGAAATCCAGCCTATTTTTTCAGGCAATGATTTGAGAATATTGGTGAAGAGGAAAGCACTCATCACAAGACAATCACAAAGTTAGCATTTAGTGCTCACAAATTGTATCCAGAAACCTGCATATCAAGAGATGTAAAATTATAAAGAGGGGTCTATATGATTAATCTGTAAGATTAAATTATCTAATCTGACATTTTGCACCTCTTAAAGGCAGAAGATACTGCCTTGTGATGTCTAGTTTAAGAAAAAAACCCTTGTGCTTGGCCAAATAACTTTCCACAAAGCCCTTGATCTGGATTTGAAGTCATCCAGCAAAAATACATCTGACTGAATACTGCTGCCTGCACTGTGTATGTCTCCATCTCAGCTTGTAAATTAGAGATAAAAGTGGAAATGTATGGGGAAAAGTGCAACCTGTTCTGCAAAAAACAATTATCACAGGTTAAAGACATGGTGCCTATTCCCTGACATGGTGCCCATTTCAAACCCACACTAATCTTCCCAACAAGTCAAGCAAGTTTTGATTTGGATGGGGTGGTTATGAGAACCTGTAGTACAATGGAACATGACTTAAAAGAACACCTATGGGCAAAACCATACATTATTTCCACTAATCCTACCTATGAAAGAAAGAAAGAAAGAAAGAAAGAAAGAAAGAAAGAAAGAAAGAAAGAAAGAAAGAAAGGAAGGAAGGAAGGAAGGAAAGAACATTTTTGATCTTTGCTTGCTCTGCTGTTGCTATTTTCTAAATTTGCTTCCAAAGCTCTTTACTGATTTGGACATTTAAGAAAATGTGGTTTAAAAAGCCCTATGGTAGCATTAGGTATGAGGGCTACACTAGAGATGGAAGATTTCTGAAATTTCTATACATACAGCTTAAGATATTATTTCTTCTGGAAAAATAACAACAAAAATGATATATATTATGTACTTGTATGCATGAGCTGGAGTTTGCTGATGATGTAATTTTTACACTATTGTATAAAAATTGCTGTAGTAATTTAGACAGCTCACTAGTCCATCACACATAATCTTACCCTCTGAAATTATAAGTTAGAAACATAGTTAAATTCTTGTATTTTCCTTAAAATGTTAGTGCATGGGGAGGAGTTCAAATGCATAAGAAAGTCTTTAAACTGGTCTACTGAAGGACCAGGTGTTCAGGCTGCAAATTTCCCTTAAAAATATCACCAAAGGTGGGTGTGAAGGATTAGAATGTGGCTCTGGCTTTAGAAGTTCCTTAACAAAAAAAAAAAAAGAAAAGAGAAGTAAGATTTATTTCCCACAAATGATTCAATAGTTAAAATTCACATTTCATTTATAGCCCAATAACATGTTCTATGCACACACAGACATAGCCTGTCATTTTATATATGGGTTTTGAGAGGTTATAATGGCAATAAAATAAAATCCACAGTTTTCCTGAGAAGGAAGCAGTGCTCCTTGCAAAGTTTCCTCTCTCCAAGCACCACAGCCATGAAGAATGGCACTCAGATTATCCTGTCGATGGTTAATTTCAAATCTAGAAGTTTATTAATTTTGACTCATAGCAGAAAAGGCCATGACCAATTATTATTCAGGAAAAAATCCTGCTGTTTAGCCAAAGAACTGCACGGAGCACTGCTGCACTTGATGTGCCTGTGATAAATGTTCACATGACAAGGTTATTTGGTGTACAGCGGCTGGAAGCGTTGTCATGGCAACCTGCGCATGATGCTCATAAATTTGGTGTGTAGTTATCCTTGCTGTGTATGCAAAAAAACCCCACAAAGCCAACTCAAGCAGTTTAATTTACAGCGTTGACTATCCCTAAAAGGAAAACAAAAAAGAAAGGGAAAGGAAAAAGGAAAGAAAGAGGAAAAGGGAAGAAAAAGGAAAAAAGAAAAAGAAAAAGAAAAAGGAAAAAAGAAAAAGAAAAAGAAAAAGAAAAAGAAAAAGAAAAAGAAAAAGAAAAAGAAAAAGAAAAAGAAAAAGAAAAAGAAAAAGAAAAAGAAAAAGGAAAAGAAAAAGGAAAAGGAAAAAAGAAGAGAAGAGAAGAGGAGAGAAGAGAAGAGAAGAGAAGAGAAGAGAAGAGAAGAGAAGAGAAGAGAAGAGAAGAAAAAAAAGAGAAAAAGGAAAAGGAAAAGAAAAAGGAAAAGAAAAAGGAAAAGAAAAAGAAAAAGAAAAAGAAAAAGAAAAAGAAAAAGAAAAAGAAAAAGAAAAAGAAAAAGAAAAAGAAAAAGAAAAAGAAAGAAAAAAAAGAAAGAAAAAGAAAAAGAAAAAGAAAAAGAAAAAGAAAAAGAAAAAGAAAAAGAAAAAGAAAAAGAAAAAGAAAAAGAAAAAGGAAAAGAAAAAGAAAAAGAAAAAGGAAAAAGAAAAGAAAAAGAGGAGAAGCAAAGAGAAGAGAAGAGAAGAGAAGAGAAGAGAAGAGAAGAGGAGAAAAGAAAAAAGAAAAGAAAAGAAAAAAGAAAAGAAAAGAAAAGAAAAGAAAAGAAAAGAAAAGAAAAGAAAAGAAAAAAGAAAAGAAAAGAAAAGAAAAGAAAAGAAAAGAAAAGAAAAGAAAAGAGAAAAATAAATGATAAGGTAATTGACTACTTCAGATTATATTTCTTCACAAGCTCTTCAAAGTAAAAAAGACTTTTAAGATGATCATTATGGTAGGCAGTGCAAGTTATCCTTAATATTGAGGGGGAAAAAACCAAAAAAGTGCTTTCTTGAAAATCACTGCTCAGGTTTATTGGTTGTTTTCTGCTATTCATGCAAACACCTGGATGTAAGTGAAAAAAATCCCTAGCACCCTTTTTCCTATTTTGCTTTTTTTCTTCTTCTGAAATGTTGAGATGAAACCTTGAATCACCTGTCAAGTAGGCCATGATAAAATGCCCTCCTTTCCATAAAAGTGACCAGGATAAGAAGAATCTATCATTCTCAGCAGTTCTGTCTTGTTCAAATACAGGATAAAAATGAAGAGAGTGGTAAAAAGAATGCTCATTTCTGATGGGTAAAAATAAAGGTTTATCTGGAGACAATGAAAACAGTAGAAGAAGGAGAAGGAGACCAGGGCTTTTTATGAACCAAGTCATCAAAACCTTCAGTTTGGACAAATTCCTTAAATTATGTGTCTCAGTCTATCTGTTTAACGGTGATTTGTTATTTCCTTTCTCAGGAATAACTTATCAACTCTCTTTGAAGGAAAAAAAAATATCTGGAAGACAGGAGATTTTAGAGTAAAATTACTTGCAGGGACTGAGTAGTCTGAACCATCCTGGCCAGAACAGGGGAGAGCTGTGGGGGAAGTTCTCCCTGCTGGTGTCCCTGAATCCCACACAAGGCTGCACTCAAATTAGAAAAACCAAAGCACCAAGGAGCAAGGGAAGCATCTTTGTCTTGTGTCTGCACTTAAAGTGATGCAAACCACACCCAGTGGGGTGAAATGAATCCCAAATCACAGAATCACAAAAATTACAGTCTCGTGGAATTATTTGGGTTGGAAAGGACTATAAAGGTCAGCTCATTCCACCCCTGCCATGGCAGGGACACCTTCCCTTTGACCAAGTCCCCTCAAGCCTGGCCTTGGACCCCTCCAGGGATGGGGCAATCATAATTTCTCTGAGCAATCTCTAAGCCTTAAAGCATTTGGGCCTCTCCAGAGGAGGATGTAGATATTATTATTTCCAGATGTATAAATACTTTTGAGTCAAGAATCCTTGGCATGACCAAATCAAGAATCTCCCAGGTGCACAACAAGAGTTCCTGCTGTTCAGTACCATTCTCCTTTTCCAATGCCCAAGTCTTTTCAAGGAGCTGCTTCAATAAAGACAAAAGACACTTCTAAACATGCAGAAGTTCCCCCTTCAATTTTCTAACCATTATGACTAAAATGACACATCATTTATATCCAATGGGTGACTGCAGCTTTTTTGTTCAAGAAGTTCTTTTCCTTGACTTCTTGTCATAGAAATAAATATCTAGTCATACAGATAAACTCAAAAGGGTAGTTCAAATTACAAAAGGAGGTAATAAAGACAACTTTCATGCTGAGAAAATGGTTATCCTGACACAGACACTCTTGCAAAGTGATTCATCCCAGCCTCAGAGGGGTGCTCAAAGCAGTCAGATGATTACTGTCTCAAAAAGCATATTTCTGTCTGATGGCCCACAGAGATGCTGGATACCTTGAATTTAGACATTGTAAGACCTAAAGAGGACCAACCTAAGCTAAACATAGTTGTCTGCAGTGCAGATGTCTACATGTGAACTTGTCATTGCGTTCAGGGAGACCTGGTAGGTCCAGGCATCAGGGCAGTTTGTAGCCATTGGGGCAAAATTAATTTCACCCTTGAGATGTTTCTTAACTTTTAATTAGATGAGTGCCTTCCTACTTTTTTTAACTGCTTTGACTACATTTTTTTGGTTGA
Organism: Agelaius tricolor; assembly: GCF_023055355.1. NCBI lineage: Eukaryota > Metazoa > Chordata > Aves > Passeriformes > Icteridae > Agelaius > Agelaius tricolor. The sequence continues at coordinate 55,297,835 of NW_027269264.1, read as the reverse complement.
TGATAGAATCTAGATGGCTATTTTATGTGTAGTCTCTTACAATGAGGATCCATAAAAGTAGCTAAACTTGACATGCATGAAAATCCTTTTTTCTCACCTAGCATTGAAACCTCAGTGACACCTGTGCCTTCCACATTCCTTCCTCTAGATAACTGCATTCTCAAGGATGCCTTCTTACATTTACTTCTTTGCATCTGTCCTTTAAAATGACAAGTTGCTGTGGTGCCATGTTTTTAGTGAAACAGGGTTCTCCCACAGGGACTGTCACTTATACTGAGAAAACCTACTTTGCTATTACCAGCAATGTTTAGAGAGAGAATCACAGAGTCTCAGTGCATGTGGTCTCACACAGTGAAATAAAATGTGTCCCCAGAGTGTGATCCAGCTTTACACATCCACCACATGAATGATAACACCAAGAGCTGGTCATCCTGGGCTCCCTTTGTAGTGAATACTGGGGAAGTGGGGATGGGCAGAAAGAAAAAGCCTTTGAGGCACGATTCATCTGGATGAATTTAGGTCTATTTCAGGGTGAAGTGAATCACATCCCAAAAGATCTCTATAGGAACCCAGAATGACTAATGCAGGAGTAATCACCTGCATGACAGACACAGACAAGAGAGGCTTCAGTGCACGGTGTGCCTTAGCAGCCTCATGGAAGGGGAGCACCATTTTTGCCTGCCCTCATAGCCCAATGACACAGCAGTCAAGCAAGAAATTACTCACACCTATACAGATTTTATGCAGAACACAGAGTACAATGGTCAAGCTCCTCTGTTTTTTCTGTCTCCTGAGAACCTGCTAAGATATAGCATGAATCATTCCTTGCTGCACCAAGGACTGGGGCTGCTGCATCTTCTGAAAGTTTCCTGCTGAAAGAAATAGTGGCTGCTTTGTTATTCTGTCTTTTCCTGCCTCTCAGGGGAAAAAATGAAGGCTTGGTACGTGGCAGTGGGGATCCCTGAAGCAAGGGGAAGCAAGAAGAAAACTCTGTGGTTTCTCACATCCTTTATTTCTGCACAGCAAAAGGGAGAAATGGCCCAGTTGTGTGACCAGAGGGAATTAATTTTAAAAACTGCACTGCTGTGAAGCTGCCAGGCAGCTGAAAAAAGGTTTTTCAAGCCAGTGATCCTGATTCACGTCACGGGGGCTGGGAGTGGACGTGCTCTGGTCAGGCTTCACTCTCCACACTCAGTGCAGGGGTCTCATGCTCTAAACCCTGATGACTGAGGATGCTGGTGCTTGCTGAATTTGTTATCTCTGTTGGATCTGCAGAAATGAAAGGTGAGCTTAAAGGAAAACCCACAAGAGGCCAATGAGGGAAGATGTTAGCAAGAAACATCTTTCTTTCACTTTCTAGCCAAAGACTGTTGACTACACGGGTCCATATTTCATCATCAAAGAGTATCTCAGAAAAAAAAAAAATGAAGGAAAGAAGCATGTTAAATTTAACATGAGGCATGTTGAGAAACTACCAGATGAGTAAGAGAAGCATCTTAAAACAATAAAATACAGGATGTCTGGACCAACAACACATACCCCTGGAGTTCTCCAAGTTCCTGTTTGCTGATTTTAAAATATCTGTGATTTATATGTTTGAATTTTGTCTTTTTTAGTAATATACTGAAGTTTCTTACTGCCCTGTAAAATTATTTTCAATAATTCTATAATAAATTAAGCTATAAAAAACCTCTTCTCCTTCAGTGAGATGTTGTGGGAATTAAGAAAAGATTGGAGATAATCAGCTTTTCAAACCATTTTCTCAAAGTGTCTGAAAAAATGCAATCAGATGGCAGCTTCACTCATTTTTTTAATGATGTATGTAGAGGAGAACATAAATCTCCCAGTCACGACACAGATGTGAAACTGATGTTAGAACTAAAACAGGAAGCTCCATTTCAGCCAAGAACTAATGTTTGTAGTGGTCAGACATCTCCATGTAATCCTTCCCATTAAGGAGGAGCGGAATAATATTCTATTTCTATAGTTATATAATAGCTGTGCCTTGATTAATGTCCTTGTGACATTGAGGTCAAAGGAAACAAAATTACTTTCAACAGGACCAGCTTTGTTACCTCTTTGTGTTTTGGTATTTTCCCTCTAATCTGAAAAGCTCTCAGCTACACGTTTTGCAAACTCAACACCAGCCATGAGGACATGGATGGATTAACCTCTCCCTAGTCAAGCTGTCCTAACTTTGGAAAGCTGCAAACAGATGTCACAGCCTCCAGGAGAGTCTTGTGTCAGCCCTGGGAATGGATGATTTACCCCCTGGATGAGTCAGGGGCAATTTTCCCAGGCATTTTGCTGCCTGGCTTTTATCACCCCAGCTGCTTGTTTCTCATGCTCCTGGGCACACAGATACAGGTTTGTGCCCGGCTGCCACCATGCTCTAGGTCCAGGCTTGGGCTTTGCCTCTCTGCTCACATCTCCACAGCCTCAGGGGTTGCTTGACTGTGCCTCAACTCACCCTTTCCTGGGCTGGGTTAGAATACTGTGCACACACAGAGATGAAACAAAATGAAAAGTCAGGCTAATGCCTTTTTGCCAAGTTGTTTATTGAACTGGGATGTGAGGAAAAGGGGCCTTACACAGAGTCATAGAGGGTAAATTCTTCTGAATCTCTCCCATGAGGAAAGGCTGAGAGAACTGGGATTGTTCAGCCTGGAAAAGAGAAGTTTGAGGTGACCTAATTTGTGGGTTTCCAGTACATGAAGGGAGCCCTACAAGAAAGATGGAGAGAGATTATTTACAAAGGCTTGGAGGGACAGGACAAGGGGAATGACTTCCAACTGAAAGAGAGTGGGTTTAGATTGGATATTAGGAACAAATTCTTCCCTGTGAGGATGGTGAGGTCCTGGCCCAGGGTGCCCAGAGCAGCTGTGGCTGCCCCTGGATCCCTGGCAGTGCCCAAGGCCAGGCTGGATGGGGCTTGGAGCAGCCTGGGACAGTGGGAGGTGTCCCTGCACATGGCAGGGGGTGGAATGAGATGATCTTAAAAGAACCTTCCAGCCCACCCCACTCTATGATTCCATGAATGATGCCAGTGCTGTCAAACAACAGTTATTTGCCAGTTTCCTATTGAACAATAACATCATGGTGAAAGAATCCAAATATGGGGCCAATATTTTTTTCTAGAGCATTTTGATATCACTTTCCTATATGGTAACCGAGTTAAGTTTTTGACGACTTAGTATTCATTATCTAAGTGAAAATAGTTATAGGCACATCACAAAAATTAATGAAATGGAAAACCAACAAGCAAGGTAAAACTGAGAATCTATTGACTGGGCAATGAGGGGCACTTATTTTTTCAGGAAAACAAAGGAGGATTTAAGCCTATAAATAAAACTGAAGCAGAGTAAGAACTTTGCAGAGAGTAGCTTATGACACAGCAGTTGTGCTCACCCCAAGAGCTCACCCCATCACACAAAATGAAGCACAGAATACTTCTTTACTCCCATTGAAACTTGCTTCTGTGGGGTGTGCACCTTTTTGACAGCTTCTTCCTGTGAGCAAATGAGCTCTTGCATGAGATGAGCGAGGAAACAAGAGTTAAGCTCACAGTAACTCCAGACTTTGCAGTGGGAGCTGTATGGGATCACACTGCTTAGCACAGCGGGAGGAGAGGATCACCAGGAAAGCCCTCAACCAAAGCTCTGTCAAAGTGGCAGCCAGACAAGACAGACACGAATCTGACTGCTACCTTCACAGCAAGGAGGCTTGTTTGGGCTGAATCTGACAAGATAAAATTAAACTGCACACAGCTAATAAATCTTAAAGGAGCTTAATTTGTTTTATATATATATATATATATATATATATATATATATATATATATATATATATATATGTATATATGTTTTTTTAATAAGTGATGCCTCAGGCAAGGATGAGCAGTCCAGAAGGAAAAAGTTTTATATATATTTTTTAAAAAAAATTCTATAATCCTTAGGTTCAGCCTTATCTGCTGTGTTTCCTGCATCATTCCTGCCTCTGAAATATTCAGATTTGTGTTGGTTACATAAGCCCCAGTCCTGATGGTTTCTACTCAGCTAGCTGGGGAACCTAAACAGGAGTATGCAACTTCCAGGTCATTAAAGATGAACAGCTCAGCTTGATTTCTCAACACTCAGAGCCACTTATTTGTTCAAGAGCATTAAAACAAAATAAAATAATAAATATTATTTTGAATCTTGATTTTGAAGGAGTGACAGACTATTTCTGAACGTCCAACCCAGGGTTCATCTCCCCTCACTTAATTTCTCAGCAAACGTGTCTCTCTAAACAGAAAGGTTGAATTTATTTCCAATAAATTATTCATGGGGTTGGTTATGACTATGATACTGAATGCAAGACTGAAAATTTTGAATTATATTCCTTAATGGATGGAGGTGTACAGTGGAAAATGTAGGATAGGTATCAGGAGACAATCCATAGGGGTAAGGTGTATGTAAGGTGATGTGGTTTTCCCTTATAGACACAAAGCTGGATAACATTTCCTGGTCTGTCTTCAAGCTAGGTTAGATGAAGCTTTAAGAAATGCAGTGAAAGAAATACTTGACTGACCTGTAGATTACTAGTAGAAGGACTAATGGAAGAACTGTGGAAGAACTTTATGAGATTTTAGCATCCATAATTCCGACAATGATGCCCCTTCCGAAAATATTTCCATCTGAATTCTCAGGACACTTGAATATAATGAGGATAAAGCCTATCAAAACACATTTACTTTGCTTTATTCTTAAACAGCACAAAAGAAGACACCTCAGAAATAGCTCTTTCCATAACTTCATACCTTTGCTAGAGGATCTCACCCCCAAAAAGATCTGAGATTGTTCCCTGGACAGGCTGAAGAACCCTGCTGATCCTGACCCTCAGAAACACAGGGTGACCAAAGTGCTGTCAGGTGTACTGGGTCATAGCTGCTGAATGCCTTAAAAATACACAGAAAAACCTTGAAATCAGCTGGGAATTTTAGGGGGCGTTGGTGCAAAGACTGTAAGACATGAGTGATGTGTTCACCCACATGCTGGTGCTTTTTTCACAGGCCTGTCCTACCCTGTGCCAGTGGCTGTGGCTGCCATTAGTGGCAGTGGGAGTCACACACCAGCAATGTAGGGGAGGGTGAAAAGAGGCCAAGGAAAAGAAGGACCTGTCTGCCTTGAGCTGGATTTGGAACCCAGTTGCACAGGCCTAAATGAAGATGTGAAGTGACTTTTCTGCATTTTCTGCCTGTGTAAAAGTGATCAGAGTTGTCTGGATGTTTAAAAAATATTGTAGTAAATAAGAGATATATTTTCTAAGGTTTGTTTAGACAGCCTAAACTACAAAATAATTCTATAATATCTATAATAATTATATGATGCACACCTCCATTTCTATTTGTATTTATATAGACATGCCTTTTAATGTTCCTTATACATGTATTTTAACATTTTACTCTTGTGTATCTATTGGTACAGTTTTTCTTTATTTCCTGCATTTCCAGATCTTTCTTACTGATTCACTTTGAGAAGCTTTTTCAAAGCTGCATGCCCACTAGACACACAGGCTCGTGCTGTGATTCCTTCAGTTGTTGAGATATTCCATTGGCCTTTGCTCCTAAGGGAAAGCTGAAAGTGCCCTTGACTTTGTTATTCCTCCATATTCCCTTTTATAGACCTAAACTGGAGGATTTTGTTCTGTTATTGCCTCTACAAACTCTTGTGAGACAAGTTGCAGACCTTGTTTCACACAGAAGGTCACCCTATGGGGTCAAGGGACACCATTCCCTTATTTCACTGGAGGTTTCAGCAGGGTCTTTAGCCCACGGGATTAAGGGAGATGTTTGAATTATACTGGGAACTGAAGAAAAAGCAGAACTGTTACAAACATATCTGCTGGTCAGCATGAAGTTAAGATAAATTAAATCGTACAAAATGTGCACCACCACATGCAAAAATTATTCCTTCTGGCATGAAATTGTCTAAGGCTGGTCACAAAGTGCCCACTTGAAGCACCAACTTGCTGTCCTTTGTAAATTAAATTAATCAAGAAATAGTGAGACAATACTATGAAAGAGAAGGCAAAAAACCTGTCCTTTGAAGGAACAACTGTACAGATCATCCAATAAATCATCAGGGGATGAACAAGACAGCCTGGTAAGCAGCAAAGGATGCTCTGCACTCTTTCCACCCCTGCACAGCCAGCAGTTTGAGGCAAGCCAGTGTGTCCTATCCTATGGATAAATTTCAGGTACATTGCAGTGCAAAGTTATAGTTAAAAATACCTTTTACTCTCTAGTCCCTTCACAAGCTGCAAGGGCTCCAGAATTTTACAGAAAATAGTCAATCCTGTGATAACTGAAATCTCTTCGGGAAGGGGATTGACTTCTTTTGAGCCTGTGATGCAGCTGAACAAAAGGATGCTCTGTGCTCACAGGAGGCATTTCAGTCCTCCAACAAACCCAGGGAATACAGCACCCAGTGATGGTAGAGCTCTGGACAAATCACTGCCAGCACAGAGCTGACTTGCACTGGAAATTCCCCACACTCCTATTGATCTTATTAATTATATATTTTTTTTATCTTTTGCATGTCCCCTTACAGTCTTTCATGTCACTTGTATGTAGCATTTTATAAAGAGCAGAGATTTCAAGCTCCACGGCCACTCCCTTTTGGACAGTGAGGAGATGCTAATTCTGTTTTACACATGACACCATCAGGCACAGAGCAAGGCTTCCCATAAAGCTGTAGCAGCCATGGTGTTAGATCCACACCTATTCCAGCCTTTCTAACTCTGAGCTTGCACCCTCAGCCAGCAGTGTTTTAAAGATTTGGCTTTAATACACTCCCACTGAAGAAAATTTTATAGGCTCTGTTGAATAAAGAGGTCTTCATCATCATGGATGACTGTTTTAAAAACACCTGGGATCTAAAATACTTAAAAAATGGGTTAAAAACCCCCACATAATGGAAAATAGTAGGGTATGCCTGGATGTCCTTAGTCTACAAGCACATTTTTGTGTGTTAATAGGATGGTCTGTGTGTCAAGAACAGCACACATGTCTGCACACAAACCTTGCCTCATTCTGTCACTGGATAGAATAAAAGATGCTTTTATGTGGTGGAAACATGAGCAGTCTGAAGGAAACTCTTTCCACTGAAGTGTTTTTTGGGCCTGGGATTACCATCCTGGGTTTTACTCAGATCTCTAAATGGATTCTCCCTGGGAAACAGGAGGTTACAAAAGCAGATGTCTGCTAGACACAATTGCCTATTTCCCCCCAAGTGGCAAAGTCACTCAATTTGCTGAGTGGAGAAACCACTACAGTACAAACCATAACAACTCAAGGCATTTGTCTCAGAACACAACATTCTTTCATTACCCTCTCCCAACCTTCAGCGTCGCTTCAGACACACATTATTAAACCACAGCTAATTATTAAATATTTAACAAAGACTGTACAGTACGTTGCAACTACCAAGGTAGGCAGAGCTGTACAGATTGATTTCTCTGTGTCTGGAGCTCAGTATGCATCAAACAGCATGGATGCTTTGAAATTTCAAATCACAAGGCCAAGTTTTGATGGTTGATAGTGCTCAAAGGGGAGTGATTTCCTTAGCCCATGAATATTTTTATGATATTGAAGAAACATCCAGAAAAGAGAGAAAACCTTGGAATCCTAAAAAAAAATCTTCAAAGTGAAAAAATATATCTCTCTTGTTTAGTCAAAAATTCTTTCAGATAAATATGAAATATTTGACCATCTTAATCTATCATTAAGATGTAATTCAATTTTTAAAACGTAAAGTTTCTTTCAAATAGAAGTATTTTCAATTTTTTAAGTTAGAAAGGAAAGCGCCTCCAAATTTTGAGGAAAACAAGAATAATTTCAACAAAGTCAATCTCATTCAGTGGCAAGTTTTCCCTACGTGACCTTTCAAACTTTGGAGTTGGCAGCTTGATGTTTACGTTTCAGCTCTAAAGACCTTTGTTTAAATCCAATTTGCTTGTCATGTGGAATAAATGTTGGAACTTCTCTTTAATCCTTTCACAGATATTTCTGCACACAGATTAATGAATTTTAAAGCCATTATGATCATCTAGTCTGACCTTCTGCATAACACGAGTCATAAAATGTCACCCAGCAATTTTGCATCAAGCCCAATCATCTGCGGTTGAGCTAAAGCTGTCACACCACGGAGCACGACTCTCAGCATATCCAGGGGAGAGGAACAGTAGCAAGAACCACAGCTTAGCAAAGACAGTCTTCTGTGTCAGAGAAGAGTATTAGCCAGCTGAAGTTGCTATGGTACCAGAAACTGCAAAAAGTACAAAATTAGCTTTTTTGATGTCTTCAGAGAAAGTCGTGTAAGAAGTTTCCTGCGTATGCTTTTTGGGATGGGCCTTATTTATTTATGTCAGGGGTAAGCAATCTCAGGCACACTCTGTTATCACTACTGCAACAGGATTGCGACAGCAAGTTTTAATCCAGATTCCAGGAATATGGGCTGGGAAGGACAATTTAAGTGTGAGGTGAGGCTTTGAGCAGCCTGGTCTAGTGTGAAGCAGAGATAGAATGGTTTGGGTTAGAAGGGACCTTAAAATTTATCCTGTTCCACGCCCTGCCATAGGTAGGGACCCCTTCCACTATCCCAGGCTGCTCCAAGCCCCATCCAGCCTGGCCTTGGACCCTGCCAGAGACCCAGGGGCAGCCCCAGCTGCTCTGGGCACCCTGGGCCAGGGCCTCGCCCCCATCACAAGCAATAATTAATTCCCAAAATGCAATCTAACCCTTCCTTTTGTCAATTTGAAGCTATTCCTGTTGTCCTGTAACTCTGTACTTTTTTCCAAAGTCCCTGTTTATGTTTTGGAGACTTTGAGCAAATATTACAATAATTGACCTGGATATATGTTATTAGTTGCCTTCCTCTGAAGTGCAGAATTACAGGGGTGGGATGGAAGGGAGGGAATATGATGCTTCCCAATATCCATGGCCAATCCAGGGTTTTTCATCCTTCACCAGCACATTGCAGCTCTCTTGGTTTTCCATCAAGGCAAAATGGGTTAACTGCAAGACTCATTTAATATTTTAATAATCAGTCATAGAACTGGGGTTCAATACCTGTGATGCTGGCTCCTCTGTCTGATTTTTAGAAATAGATGTGCTTGTAAGTATTTAACAGAGTCAATATTCAATGGAAAATTGGGAACAAAGCAACATTTTCTTGGCTGGAATGTGCTTGCTCTGGTTAAACTTCTGTCAAGAAAGTTTTATTTCCGCCAAAATAATTTTTTTCAGTGAAAATGAAGATCAGATGATTTTGGTTCATGTGAAACAGGGAATCAGGTCCAATGTAGGTACAGTCTGAATAGCTGGTACCCCAAAGAGTGGGTCAGTTGAAAGAGATTTTTGAAGATGCACCTGGTTTTTTCTAAAATGGCTTAAAAAAAAACAACTAAAAAAGATAAATCATCAACAAAAGAAAGGTTCTTTGAATTAATTAGAAAAGTGCTGCAGATCAACAATCTTAGCTCCCACCCAGCTTTGGGTGGGCTCTATGCTCCTGTTCTTATAATCAACCTTTCTCAGAACCACGGCAGATGGTGGTCTTCAGGCAAGCAACATCATCATTCCCCAGAGAAATTCCATCACTATTTCCATTAAGAGCAATTGAAAATGGGCCTGTGAGTTAAAGGGGGTTGCTTTAAACCCATTTTGAAAGACTGTCTCTGGCCATGGTGGGGTTGGATCACACCCTGTGTAAAGAATGAAGATGTGCAACCTGCAGAATTTGTTTGCAATGAAAGGGGAACCTTGCTCCACGGCAGCCCAGTGTTCATTCACTGGGTGGAAAAATCATCAGATCAAATGTCTCTGTTTCCCCATAAAGTCTCCAAAGCAGAGAAAAAAAGTGATTTCACTGGCAATGATGATAAGTTTGTGACACGTTTTCTTAAAATTGGGTTCCTTTGGGATAGACTTTGTGTAAAACTACATGTGAGTTGCCCTTGAATAGGAAGGAGACGTTTTTTCTGTGAAACTCAGCAACCAAATAAGAAAAAAATGAAATTAAAGAAATGAGAATGAAAGGCCCTAAAAGTTTTTATAGTTAGTATATTTAAGAGAGCTTAGAAGACTGAGAAAACCTTTCTCCCTTTCCTTCCTTGATAATGGCATACAGAGCATTTCCTCTTTCTTCTTTCCTCATATATTCTGAAAATATTTAGGAAGATAAATTTGAAAACTAAATCCTAGGTGGACTAATCAGAGAAAGAGGTTGAAGGATTGAATTTTGTAGAGGAACACTATAAGCCATCAAGGACGCCTTAATTGTCTCAATAAGGCATAGCCAAACCCAAACTGTGCTGGACTAAGATCTTGCATTAAGTGATGTTTTAAAAGTAGACTTTTTTTTTTCTTTAAAAAAAAAAAAAGATTAATAATTCCCATTTTACATGTGCTGATCTGACTGCTGCTGCAGAGAGCTGGAATAATTTCTGCCAACACTCACTGCCAGGTTTGGTTTGGGCAAGTCACACCTATAACAAGTGTTTTGGGGCTTGTGTGTAACCTGCTGGCTCTTGTTAAAGTACATTTCAGCCTTTGATGTATGTGAAACAATATTGTCAGTCCCCCTTACCACACAAATCACAAGTCTGACTAATAAAAACACAAAGATTGTGTATGTAATAATGAGTTCCCGAAGGGTGGAAAGAGGGCTCTTTCATACTGTGCTGCACACAGGCACGTATTAATGCAGTTTGATTTGATCACTGGAAAATTTTGTCCTGTAATTACTAAGCAAACATGAGGTGGAATGACAGGGAAATGCAATGAAACAGGCCTTTGAGGTGGAAGATGGATTTTCAGAAAGTGCAGTTGGGAGGGAACACATACAAATCCTGCACAACCGCCTTGAATTACAAGGGACCCATTGGTTAAAAAGATTAATTGTAGGCTCACTTAGTCCAGCAGGACCTGTATGGGGCAGTATAGACCAAGAATTATTGTGAAAGAAGTGGATTTGGGGCATGTGGGTTCTCGTACAGTCGGCACTACTTTTGGAAAGCATCAGTTTTTCTGAATGGTTCCTGTTTTCCTTCCAAAATTATTGATTTTTGTTAATATAAAATTCAGATTTAATTTTAATACTTTTTAGCAGGATTGTAACATTTCCTTTTATTGGATGTTTTCACAACATGCACTGTAAATTTACTCAAAGTCCTTCAGTATATTCACAAATATCACTCTCCTATATAATGATATCAATCACTATACTTTATATTTTTCAATTTTTTTTTTATTCATCAGCATTAGAAGTTTTTTAACAATGCCAAATATTCTACAAATGTGCATCTTTCTCTTAGGAAGCTACCAAAATTTGGATTTTTCCTGCAGACTTCCTTGGTGGGGCTCACAAAAATCCAACCTGCCTTGTGGAAACTATGAGTAAGAAATGGAAGGATTTGTTCAAGCACCCATAAATCTTGGTTTTCCTGCCTTCCCTGACATCTATACTGCCAGATGGAAGGACATCATGACAAAGATGATGCTTGCACTGTTCTTTCACTTCCTTTGTGTGCTTTAAGGTGGAAATAGGCGTAGCTGGGCAGAATCTCTGAGTTTAACAAAAAGAGGGTGTAGCACATGTCCTGGTGGAGACTGAGAGTGAGCAGTGAGCACTGGGCATCTCACCCACTCCAACCCCACTCTGAAGGCCAATTCTATCTCTTTGCAAGAGGGTTCTCAAGGTTGGCATTAACTTGGAGAATGGTACACTCATACCAGGTGCTGTGGGCTTGGGTCAGTGTCCTGACCCAGCACATTCATTCTCCTCTCAATTACACAGGAATTGCCTTTGCTCACAGCATTTCAGTGGCACTTACAGCCTGGCATACGCTGTAAAGCCTCCAGAAGTTACAGAGTTGCAGTAAACCTTCTTGGGAAGATAAGCAATTAATTTCCAGCAAACAATAAAAATATAAGTATTAAAGGTCCTAATAACAATGGTTAGGACTGGTGAAGCGTTTATTACTCTCCTTTGTGCTCTCACTTGAAACATTTATCACCACTGAACTAGCTGGTTATCCTCTTTTAATTATTTCATATGGAATAATTAAATAAAATGAAGACAATAATCTTTTATAGATGGTTATGAGGAGGAAAAATTTTTCTCAGGAAACTGAATATGGATTTTTTTCCCTCCCCTTTACCTCCCAAGACTTTAGAGATCTAATGTATTCAGTGCTGCTGCATAAAGAGAGCTCCGGAATTCTCTGAATTATTTATTTTTAATAGTTAGCCATCATTTGAAAGTCTCACCTGGATGACCTATGATTGAAGATAAAGCCTCATTGAGCACAGTGTTTTGTTCTGATGACAGATTTCCAGACAATTTCCCGTGTATTATATGAGAAGCTGAAAATCCTGCATGCTGGCTGTATTTAAAAAGGCCATACAGCCCTGCCAAGGTTTCCCAGGCACCCAGGGCTGTGATCCTTCCCTCTCTGCTGGATGCTGCCCTGTTCTGGAGGCACAGGACAAGAATAGAAAATCTGAGATGGCAATTTCCATTGCTGCAGCCCTTCAGACCTTCCGGCCCTCCCTGTGAATACAGCTCACACTCCAAATCCACATGAGGATATAGATCTGGAGATGCATAAGGGCAGGTGAATGGGGCTCTGATCCATCCAGTCTGGTTCCAGATGTTCCTGCTCATTGCAGGGTGGTTGGGCATGGTGGCATTTAAAGGTTGGCCTCCCAACCAACACTGTCCTATGGCTCTGTGGTTCCATGGGTTAGAGAGACATCAAGGCACTTTGATGAAAATGTTCAAGAGCAGCACAAAATGGAGAAGCAGAAGCACAAAACTGGCTGCCAACTTGTCTTTGTTAGATAAAGACTACTTTTGACTCTATCTTGCTGTTTGCCAGGTAAGGTCCCTTGCACAGGCAGAAGTTAGGAAAAAATAGATGGACATGACCTCTGAGCAGATGAGGTACAGGTACGCTCAGGTTTCACATCTCTGGAGAAAGTTCCTATGAAGTATAAAAGATTTCTATTTTATACTCAAGTTTCAATTATGCTGAGTATAAAATAAGGGCAGGTAATCTAGTCCACAGTGCAGGCTGAAGCTTGTTTGAAGCTTGTGACAACACACAGGGAAGAGAGAGGAAGTGTCAGCGAGAGCAGTGAGGGTGGAACTCATGGCTGGGCCTCACAGACATTTGAGCGTGTTTCTACCTAGAGCCAGTGAAGAAAGATGACGATTCTGAAGCAAGAAGGGACACAACCTGACACAGGGCATATGAATCATCCTCCTGTGCTCTGGGGCTGCTACAGCTCAGCCCACATCCTGCAGGAGTCCTTGCAGGAGGTGATGGTGGAGTCAGCAGGCAGATGGGCCGAGAATGGCAACCTACATTTCATGCTGCACAGATCTCACCAGCTAGCAGCGCTTTTGCCTCTTTGATCCTGCTGAGTTGCCAAAGAGGAGCAGAATACCTGGCTCTCCTGCTGACTACAGCAGGCCAAATCCTTTTGCAGCAAGTTCTCCAAGTGCCCTGTTGGAGGGGAGCATAGCTGCTTCCATGGAGGATGTTTCTTCCAGCAGACAGAGAGGAGGGCCTGCAGTAAACTGTGGCTTTTCTCAACAAACTGTCTTTTCCTCTGTGCAATCACAATACCAAATTCAATCTTGATATTAACTGAATTTAGAAAAGTACGTTATAAATGGAAGTTTTTGAAGGGAAAGGTGATCCTCTAGTTAAGGTGCTCAAGGGTATTCCTAAGAAGACCTTAAGTTCTGAATCTGGAAAAGCAATCATTATTAACAGCATAGTTCTTATAATATTTTCCTATTTAAGATTTGCTTGCCTGTCACCATTGTTTGATCATAAATATACCCATTCTATAGCTTAATGAAAAGAACTCTTTTTACAGCTTCAACTGAGCAGATCTGGGGAATGCTGTGGGTGGTGGTTTTCTGTTTGTTTGGTTTATTTTCTTTTTTTTTTTGGGCAGGGGGAGGTGTCAGTGCTATTGAATGTCTAATCTGGGCTGTGTCAGCCTGCACATCTGAACACACACAGACTCTCAGCATCAGAGTCAATGTTGTTGTTGTTTCTTAAATTAGTTCATGTCCACACGGAAACATTTAACCCACCAATGTTTCCCTCCAGCCACCTGCCCTAATTCCAGGACAACACTGCTGTCCTGTGGTCTGATTCTTGGCTTGTTCTCAGTCCAGTTGAACAGCAAACCCTCTTAGAAAATTTGTTTCTCACAGGGCTTCCAGCGTCATAACTTACTACAGGAAAAGGCCATAATTTTGACTTGCTTTACAGATGTCAAATCCTTCATGGAACTCAGCTTAAACTTTAGGCTCGATGTCAAAAATAATACAAAAAACTGGCTGTAATTACCTCCTGGAGTTAGCTTGCAATAAATTAAAACAAAATTAAAAAAAATCCATCCCACATTTTAAAGGAATTTTGACTTTCTGCCTAGATATATATTTTTTCACTCCTTGCTTGGAAACTTTAAGAAGGGAACAATTAATGAAAACCAATTGCTCAAAAAGACATGGTTTTCAGATCATGTTTGTTTTCATATCTTAAACTAGCCCACTGTGCCTTAACATAGTTTTAATTCATAAGAAAACCCCAGGACAGATTAGAAATGTAGATTAGAGGAGGAAAGATATAATTTTTTTATTTTACTTTGACCCCATGTTATTCATTCCTTCCTGGAAACCTAATTTTTTTTTTCTTTTTGGCTGCTCTAGTACTTTATTATTTTTGTAGTATGCATTATTGTAATTAAAGGGGTGTATATTTTTATGGACAAACCCCTCTTTTTGTTTCCATTGCCAGAAACTGTTAGTAACATGCAAATTAAATGCAGGCCTTTGGAATGGCAAAAAATTTTGGTTTGTGCCTCTCCTCCAGCACACTATAATTTTTACTAGTGCACCTTTTTCTTTCTTGGGTGTAATAGGAAACAAAAGGTCTGTGCTGCTTTGAGGAGAACAGATTATGCAGGGTCTGGGACCTGAACAGGAGCTGGAAATATGAGCCCAGATATCCTGACTAATTTTTTAAGCTAGAGGAAAAAACACTGTTTGTTTGGGAAAATATCAGTATATTTAGGTGTTTATCCATCACAAAACCTGGACTCAGGCTATGAGCAGGTAGAGCCCTTGATACAGTACTGATCCAGAGCTGGGCATTCGCCCACTGATGGGGTTGGACTGGGCAGTACACCCAAGCAACAACACCAAAAACATTGTTCCTTCTTAAATTGCCTGTTTTGAAATGAAATGTTATCTGTTTTGTCCCAAGTTCATGCTTTGCCATCCTGTTTCACCACCTGGGCACACCATGGCTGAGAAGGTTCTGCTGCTTTAACATGCACAATGGGAGCATGAGGTATTCCAGCTCTGGAGTCTCTGCTTAGAAGCAAACTTGGAGCTCTGCCTTCTGCAAATAGACCCTGTTACCCTCTGGAAATAATAATCTTTCCCTGTGGCATGGACTTTTCCCTTTCTCTCACTCCTGACTGGCTGTTCTACATGGGTTTGAATCCCTCTTTACTCTGTTTCCTGAAGTTTGGCTTGACCCTGGGCCATAAGTCTTGCCCAGATGTTAAGTTTGATCCAATCCTTGGTTGTTCTGGCTTTTGCTGCCTGGTTTTGAGTGCAGTACATAATATATCAGGTGTTTCAGCCTAAACTCAGTCTAAAGCCTGTGAAACTACTCTGCAGTTGTTATGTGTGTGTATATTTACATACATACATCTCCCAACACCAACCCCAAAATATTTTGCGTGACTTTCAATTTAAAAGGAAAAAAAATCTAACAGTAAGTCAGAATGTCTGTATTGTCAAATCAGTCAGTTCCTGTTAGGGGATTACCATTTGAAATTCAAGATAGCAGCTTTTCAGAGTAAATGGTGAATTAGCTACTCTATATTTAAACCTAAAAAAATAATGTGCTAATTTCTAAGTCAAAGACCTTGGATTCCTGACTAAAATTGCTTGTGTTTTTCAAGTTCTATATAAGAAGCATGAAGCACAGTGTGTAAAATACTGCAAGTTTTGCCAACATTTTTTTGCATTCATCAGTGTGTAAAACTGTCTGAACTAATTGCTGCCAGAAACTCACTTTATAGAAGTGATCATAATGAGTAATTCTTTGAGCCTAATGGATTTGCTTCAAGGGGGAAGCAAAATGAGCCAACAAAGAAGTATGCAGAGTTTTCCAAGGATTTAAGGTCAAATAAGACACCAACTTTCAGAAGTGTAATGAATGACAAGTAGGAAATCACGACTTTCAGACACAGGAAAAGGTCGCCCTTCTACTGTAAGTGAGGATGCTTCCATAAATCAATATTTTTTTTTCTTGCATATGACAGAGGAATTCTGTTATCTCAACACAGAGAAATCTTAAAAACCAGCATAATTACTGGTGAAATTAAGCTGACAATTTGTGGTCATTTTCATATATTTTTTTCAGTTTTGTATTTTTAAAGTAATCTTTAGTAACTTTATAAATGATGAAAAAAATGGTGTCACATTTTACAATGCAGGTCGTTGCAGGGTGACAGCAGACACAGGTAGATTTAATCATCCATCCTATGGGCTCCCCTTCCCCATTTATTACACTGACAAGCCCAGCCCAGCCCAGTGGCTGATCTCACACAGACCATTAGTGTGTCACAAAAGGGGATGCAGAGTGCCTGCCTTGCCCATCATCCCAAAGCATGGCCTAAGAGAAGAAAGTTCCTTTTTGTGTGCCTGAAAACAGGGAGTCAAGGAAGAAGGAGAGGGAAAAGGGTAAAATCTGTATTTTCCCATTGTTGAGAGAAGAGAAATGCAGTTCAAGGTGTTTGGGGCAAAGAAACAATCTCTACACACAACCCAGTTGACTAAGCCAAGATTGTTCCCATACAGAATTTTTCCTGGCTCCATCTTCCTCAAATTTTAAGTCTCCTAAATCCCCACTAAATTATAATAAACATACATCTGTAGTAAATTTTACTCAAGCTAATAATTCTCCCACTGAGCTGGGGAAGGCCTAAATGATGGATTTCACTTTCTTGAATAATACAGGTGTTTGTTTTAACTAACCTTAAAAAGTCACAAATATCCCACTATCAGACATTTGGGCATTCCTACAAGCTAGTACCAAATGTTGATGTCAAAAGAGAAACGATTCAAATTAAAAAAAGAAAAAGGCAGCACTCAAGAGCACATGTTTAAAAAACGTCTTGCTAAGTGATGAAGCAAAAGGTAAAGGAGAACCACAATCACAGCTTTCATATCTCCTCTGATCACCTGTGCCTTTTATTCCTTTCCCCTGCAGGAACCAGGATGTCTTTTCGATCTGCAGAATCCATACAAGATGTGACAAGAAATTCCAAGCTACCAATGCGGGGGAAGAGGGAGAGAGATGCTGATTTCCATTTCTGAAACAGGTATAATGTTCAGAGGCTTTACAAGGATGAATTTAGAGAAGACAAACTTCCTCCTCCAGCACTGCCTTTTGTATCCTGCACACTCTCACTTCACCAGACACTCCTGTGCATCACTTTGCAGAATTTCCAATCCAGGAATTTCCAGCCATACAGGTATCATGCTTCTGTGTTGTCTTGAGTTTTTAGTGGCTATGTGTCTAGCATTTTCACACTTTCCTTTACTGGATCACCTTCAAGAGTCACTTGAATGTTGTAACAAATGAATTGTTAATTTTTGCAGCTGTGGATGTTAGTGGTGCTTTAGTCTTGAGATCCCTGCTCCCCACTCATGGCGATTTTGCCTCTGGTTTGCTGAAATGTGCTATGTCTAGACCAAATTAATTGGAATCAGCTAAGAAATACTGAAGGGAAATAAAATGGCTTGAGATACACCGAAGGGAAGAAGGAGTGAATAATCTTGTTTGGGTTTCAGGGCGGCAAAACTAGCAGAATAAAACAGATAACTCCATTTCTATCAGCTAGGACAGTTCTATCTATTCACCTGTGAAAATCTGTTCTTGCCTGACAGAGCAATCCTATTTCTGCATGGCTGGAATTTTGTTGGCACTAATCAAGCTTTTTTTGTTGAAACATTTGAACGCAAATGAAATTTAAAGATACTGTAATGTCTCTTTTCAGGATGGAACTTTATGATTAGAAGCATAAATTTTCCCAAGCATTCCCACACGCTGCAACTTTGCCATGTCTGTTAAAGATGTCTGAAGAGGTTTCAAAGTGCAAATATTTTGTACTTTCTCCGTTCATCTCAAAAAAGAAACTATTACAATATGCTTATATTCCTGCCATCTGATTGCTTCTGATGGGGAGTTGATTTTTCACGAAGAATTTAGGATTTTAGTGGCAATGAGATTTCCTAAACTAAAACAGAACTAAAATAAAACAAAATCTAAGCAGGAGGCTCATCATGGACTTTAAAGCCGAGTGTGAGATGGTTGATGAAATCACTGATTTGTTAAGACTTGCAGCCAAAAGTGGAGGTCACCCCTAATAGAGAAGAAAAAAAAAAATCAGGTCATCCTCTTCACTCTTCATTCTTTGGGGAGATGCTGTGCTGGACTTTGCTCTCACCAGCAGGGAGGGGCTGGTGGGGAATGTGGAGCTCAAGGGCAGGCTGGGCTGCAGTGACCATGGAATGGCAGAGTTCCAGATCGCTGGGGAAATGAGGATGGCATTCACAAACCTTCCTGCCCTGCACTTCAGGAGGGCAGACTTTGGCCTCTTTAGGGGGCTCCTTGCTAGAGTGCTGTGGGACGGAGACCTGGAGGGGAGAGGGGCTGAGGAATGCAAGGATTGCCTCCTCCAAAAGCCATGAAATCCAGTGAGTAGGAAGCCAGGTAAAATTACCAGGAGTCCTTTGTAGATGAAGAAGGAGCTTCTTGGTGAGCTCAAACGCAAGAGGAAGGCCTACAGAGGATGAAGGTCAGGGCAGCCTGCAAAGGACACAAGAGACATTGTCCAGGCAATCAGGGAAGATAATAGAAAAGATAAAGGAAAGATAATGCCCTGATAGAATTAAATCTGGCCAGGGATGACAAGAGCAACAAGAAAAACTTCTATAGGTATGCCAGTGGTAAAGGGAAGGACAGGGAAGGTGTGAACCCTCTCTGGAAGGAGAGGAGAGACTTGGTTACCCAGGATATGCCCAAGACTGAAATGCTCAGCAATATTTTTGCTCAGTCCTCACCAGCCAGTGGCCCAGCCACAATGCCTGGCTCACAGCAGGCAAAGATGGGGACTGGCAGAATGAGGAACCTGGCTTTGACAGGGCTTCTAAAGCCAGCTTTAGAAGCACAGGACTTTCATCATGCCCTCTAAATGTTAAATTTTCTCACCTGGTTTAAGATCCATCCTCAAGTCTAATGCTGCAGAGCAATGAGTTCCACAGGCAGGCTGTGCTGTAGGGTATTTCCTTTATTTGTTTTAAATTTACCTACCATTTATTTTAACATATGAGCCCCAGTTCTCATATTACTGTGGAGTGTAAAGAGAAGGAATGATCAGCTTTTCTTACACTATTCATCATCTTAAATAGGCCAATTAAGCCCATGTAATTATCCTTCTTTCCAAGTTAAATAATCCAAGTCTTTGCAGCTTCTAATATGGAAAGTCCATCATGCCTCTAAACCATTGAAAATTATATGGTGCTAATTTAAAACACGGCCACTTGTAACATGTGTATCTATGTCTATTTCTACTGACACTGTGATTGTCAGCTAGCTGAACATGTGTAGCACAGAAAATGCAGCTCCAGCTGCTTGTTCCCACACTGACTAATGGAGGGACACTGGGTCCTGGCAGTGGTGACTTGTGTGTGCTGAACATGGCCTGTCATGTTTCAGGGGGGCTGGGAGCCAGGGACACTTGAAATTGTTGAATATATTTTTATTCCCCGATCTCTAGAGACAAGGGGCTCTTTGATTGTGTCCACACCACCCCGTTCCCCCACCGGAGTTTCCCATCGGACTGGTGCAGCCCCAGAGAGGGGAAAATTCAGTTATTGCTGGAGTCCAAGCAGCGTCGAGGGTCCCCAGCTGAGATCAAGGCTTCATTGTGCTCTCAATGGCATAAACTCATACTTAGAGACAACCCCTGCCCTAAAGGGCTTGCAGTCTAAATAGGAGAGACAAATAAAGGGTAGGAGAGAAAATAAATGTGGAGTGACTTGTGCAGCTGCTGGAACAGCTGCTCTCAGAGGGAGATGGGAACAGGACCCAGTTTGGAGGGTCTTGGGACAGCGTGTTAGCTACCGGGCTGTCCTGCTTCACATTTTCCTGCAGAAAATGACATTTTAACCACCCCATCTTGAAAACACCTGGTCAGGGAGAGCCCAGGGGATGGAAAAGTTAAAATGCAAACAGCTACTTGGCAGCTCAGCACCCTTGGGCAGTGTCTGCTGCTGCTGAGGACAGAGCCAGCACAACAGAGAGGATCTGATGTGGGAAGGGGCACACTGAAACAAAGGTGGTGTCTCCTTGTGGTCTCAGGTCACTGGTTGGTGTTAAGCACTCAGGATTCAGGCCACATGAAAGCTTTGGCAAAATTCTGAGCAAATGAGGACTAGTAACTCATTTACTAGTAAAAGAGGCCTTTTACCCAAAAATCTCAGGAACATTTAGGTTTGGAACCAGATTTTAGTGCGTCCTTGTGCTCCAGTGTGGGGAGCTGTCTGGCCCTGTGTGTGTGGAATCAGCTGCTGCAGCATCTCGCAGTTCACATGCAATGCTGACTAACGAAAGGAAAGAGGTGAAAGCCTGTAACTGAAGGGCTTTTGCTGCCAGGGACATGCACAGCTGCACTCCCTGCAGTCTTTCCTCGGCAGAAAACAATGTCTCTGCCAAGAGCTGGTGAAAGCTCTGGGAGCCTGTGCTCTTGTCCACACTGTATACCCAGGTAGTGAACCATTTTTGTCACTCTGAGCTGCGCCTCCCATGCAGTTTTATGAGCAGTAATAAAATCTTACTCATTCAGGCTGCTAAATTTGACTAGATTTCCTATTTGTGAATGTATTTGCCATCCATGCAAGCAGCACTTCACTTTCTCTGCCTGCCACAGAATGCCAGCCCAGAATTTAAGAAATTTCCTGGTGTCTCAGGAGGACCTCCTAACACGGGGATCCCTGCTGAGCAGACAAGACCTGCCAGGGTGTTTCCCAGGATTACCTGATGCTCTTCAGTCACTCCTCATTTGAGGTATTTTTCCTGTCTGACTGAATTTCCAAGGGACAGAGCAGTGCAAAAGCCGTAGGGTTTGCTGTGATCTCTGCAGATGGTTCCCTCTTCTGAGACTCTTTTTCCACCCTCTTTCTTGCAGCTACTTCAAGAGACAGACTTCTCCCTCCCATCCCCTTTGAGATGGAAATGACTGATCCAGCTCATACTTGTATTTTTTTTTTTCCCATAGGTAGTAGGCTCTTCTGCTTGTGTGCACTGCCTGTGTCTCTGCCTCATGCTCTGCACCCCAAACACCTTCCAGCAACCCTGGTAGCCTCACAGCTTTAGCACTAGCCAACTCACTGCCATGGCACAGGAGGGACATCTTCCATGCACAGCAGCACTTATGGGCAGCCCATTAAGACAGTGCATTTACAATTGCACACACATTTTACAGCTCTCAATGCCTATAGGTAGCCACATGGTACATTTGGGACTTAATTTTCCTCAGGACTCTTGTTACAATATTCCATCTATAACCTTCAATTTTCTCACAGTGCGTTTCCTTCCCCCTCTCTGAATCACTGCTAAAAAGTCTCTTATAAATCCTAAATTTTAAATCTGGGCAAAACCTCTCTACCACTAGCACCTGGCAAAAGGGATGAGCAGCTCATGGAGATATTCCTGACGTAATTGTGTGATTTTTGGGATGCTCTCAAATTATGTCAACTTGTGTGAGGCTCTGGCACAGGTCTCCCACAGAGGCTGTGGCTGTCCCATCCCTGGAACTGTCCAAGGCCAGGCTGGACAGGGCTGGCAGTGACCTGCTCTAGGGGAAGCTGTCCCTGCCCATGAGAGGGGTGTGGAATGAAGCTTAAGGTCCATTCCAACACAAAACACTTTGTGATTCTGTGATTCTTAGTAGCTGAAACTGAGTAAAATTGAGAAATATCCTCCTAGGGTGGCTTTGTTTCACTAGTGCCCTCTCCTAGCAGGGACAATGTGACAGCCCTCAGAGGCCAGTATCCTGCCAACTTAGTTGTAAAAACCTCACCGAGCAGCATAGCTGCGTCTACAGCAAGATTTTATTGGCAAAGACACATTGGCTGGGTACATTTGAATTTTTTTTTTTTTTCACACTTTTAGCCAAAGAAGCTCTGCCAGCAACATCTCCTAGTAAAGACTTCACGGCAAGTAGCCCACTATGAATGCACTCACAGAGGCACACAGAATGGTCATTAAAAAAGATGTTCCCCAGCTCTCTGCTAAGTTCTTGTTAGACTCAGATATGTAGCAAAGTTTAAAAAAAAAAAAAAAAAAAAAAAAAAAAAAAAAAAAAAAGAGGAACCAATCTGCCAGCCGCTTAATGCGAGTCAACAGCTGTCTCCTTGTGGTAGTAGGAACTCCAATCAGAGGTCATGTTCTAAATTAATTCTAGCAGCACCCAGTGTTTTCCCCAATGACTATGATTCTTTTGGGTCAATCCTAGGTCACGTAAGACTGAAGAAAAACTGCTTTCATTAACTTCTTTTCTTGGGACCAACTCACTCCAGAGATATTCCTTGCCAGAGTTATGTGACTGCTTCGCAGAACAAGATATTTTCCCTGAGTTAATCACTTAAAGATTTAATTCTCAGCTTTTAAAAATAGTTCACACCATAACAGAGAGTATTTTCAGGGTTTATCCTCTTCCTCTTTTTAAACTGATTTTCAATTCACTGTTACTCAATGTCTCTTCTGCTATTCATGGAGCACAGCCAAGTGAAACCGGGACCCGCTATGCTGCTGATTTACACTATAGAACCATTATTAGCTGAGTTCTGCATTGGCATTCCAGACATTCCAGCGTGCAGCTAGCCTCCTGTGTATTTATTCATTCAAAATAATGACAGGGCTGGCGAAAGAAGCTGGAATGACAGCCCTGTGCAGTGGACAGGTCCTTCGCTGGGCCAGGGTGCAGGACTGGCAGGGCCAACGCCTGCCACCCCCTCCTCCTGCCTCCCACACCCTCCTTTGCCTTGCTCCAAAGCCTGTCTGCACCTTGCAGAGTTAAAATCCAGGGCAGAGAATTCACAGGGCCTAGTTAGGCTTTGGTGCAATCTCTGCCCCTGCTGCTGGTGGTTTTCCATCATTCCTAGTCTTTTAAAGGGTTTTGCAGCACAGCCACGCTCACCAAATGGCCCCATTTCTTGAGTCACCAGGGCAAACACACAAACACACACAACCCCAAACTATTTAGGACCCTGAAAGTAGTTCTGAGGAGTGACTTGGCTGTGTAAATCACAGTTCTGGACACCTATCAGGGTAGATCTGAGGTCTCTAAATGGTGCAGTGTCCTGGTTTCAGTTATTTGGCCCAGCACCAGAGCACGCTGCTCACTCCTCTCCCTCCCATTCTTTTGTGAGAAGGAAGCTTCATGATAGTTCATTAACGTTATGAAAAATGCACTCTTGGAGACAAGCGGGTGTATGGGGAGGCAATTAAAATGTTCCATTGTGCTGAGCGCTGTGCAAACACTGAAACAATGGTCCCCAGAGTGGGGATCTCACCACCAAGACAGACAATAGCAGCCATTCACACCACCTATTATAGACTATTTGGGGTATCTATTTTAGGTGTGAGTCACAGCCTAAATTTTCTGTCCGGGCCAAGAAATAGTTGCTTCCAGGGAGTGATTCAGAGCACCTAAGTTAGATGGCAAAAAGTCATATGGTAGTAATATCCCCAACCAGTATGTGGAGCAAATTAGGGAGAATAACCACCTTTTGCCTAATGGACAGCTCTCCCTAGGCTCCCTCCACTGCCAGCAAGAGGAAAAAGACTTCACAAGACGGTTCACAGCAACCAAATCAAGTTCTCCTTCCTCCTGATGGAAACCATTTCTCTTTACTGACAACAGAGGGGGAGTCTGGGGATAGTAAGTTCATTAGGCTAAAATAACCTCTTGTAACACCCTTGTAGCTAGCAGGAAAAACAGCATGCAGCTGCCTAACTTTGTCAGGCTGCCCACTAAATCTATTAATGGATATAAATTGGCAAAAAAAAAAAAAAAGATTGGGAAAAAGGCAGAGAATCCATTTGCAGGAAAACGGACATCTTTCCACATCTCAGTAAACACACTCAGCAGCCATAATGAAAAACATGCAGCATTTCCATAAATTTGACATCTCCTCCCAGACACCTCTGCGATTTACATTCAGAGCAGGACACCGTGAAGCCCAGACGCCGCAGTGCTGGGATGTTTAAGCCCTGAGGTTTAAGCCTGTGCCTTTGGGCTGTCTGTGGGGTGCATGTCCACGCGGAGGGCTCCTCAATCCGTGTGCTGAGTGCCTGCTATCCCAAGTCACACACTTCAGAGGAAGGCAGTGCCTCTTGCCTGCCGGGGTGAGAACCAGTTAACCAAGAAGGGGCTTGGGGCTGCTGCAGCCATCTCTCAACACTCAGGGGCAGCTTGCACCTCACAGCGGGGATTCCTGCCATGCTGTCCCCAGCAGTACCCACATATTTCCCACCAGCGTTGGCCAACTGGTGCCTGTGAGGCACTGGAGGCCCTCAGATGAGAGGTGCTGATGGCAGAGCAGAGCGGTTCAAAGGCGCCGCCGTGCCTGGGTGCTGCTGCACCATGACCTTCTACGGTGGTGCTGTGGCAGCCTGCTTCTTCACGGGGGCATTTGGGCTGACAATGTGAAGCTCCTTTTCCCACATAATTGAAAGGAATTTCTGATTATGCACAGGGATGTCAGCAGTGCGAGGAGCTTGGACGCCTTCCAGCCGCAGCCGGATCCAATGATAGCGCTGCGATTTCTCCTTTTTTGGCACTCTACTTGTGAACTTTCTGCTCCCTTCTGGGAGTGATTTCTCAAGATAATATGCTGCTGCTCCAGCTTCTCTCTGATGGCCTAGATTTATAGCTTCTGCAAGGCAAGAAGGGGTGTGGGAGAGACAGAGAGGATGAAAGCAGAAAGGGAAATTATTTTTTGGTTGGGGTTTTTATTATTTTGGTCCCACTCTGCTACAGCGACTGTCTCCAGGCTTTGCACAAAAATAGTCTGTCCTTTCCATCTCTGTAATGCTCTTTACTGCCTGCAGAGAAAGGTTGAAAGTACACACGAGTTTTTCTGGCCTCTCTTTAGTCCAGCCCCTGTGAATATGTGGCATGAGGTGAGCACTACATTTATCTCTGACCTTTTCACCATCTCCTGCATCTGTTAACTGAAAAGAGAGGAAGATGTCCCCAGCCTCCTCTCCCACAGAGCAGATGGTACTGGTGACTTGATTTACTTTATCTCTATCCATCCCAACTTGCCTCAAATCTCTCTGAATGCCTAATTTATCTAAAGCCTTCATTGCTCTAACTACACTGGGGAAAAACAAAACAACAGCCCCAAAAACCCCAGCCACTGATTTTCAGGGAGAAATATTTCAAAATTCCAGATGCTGTGCTCAGAAATTTAGTAACACCATAATTAACTAGGACAAAAATTTCTCTCTTTGGATGTGCTAATCAGCTGAACATCCTCTTTCCCCAGTGACTTCAGACTGTTGGAGATGTTTCCATAACATCAGAACTGTATTATCCAAGTATTTTAACCCTCTCTCACAGCATTTCCAGGAAGGTGGGGTGGTGCTGCCATCCCCGTTTTACAGGTGGGAAATGAGGAACTGAGGCACAGAACTTATCTAAGACAGACTAGGTGAGTTACCCTTTGAATATACCTGTTCCTCTCTACTGTTTGTAAAGGTAGATGGCTTATGTTTTATAGGATTACATCCATAATACTGCGTGGCTGCAGATGACTAAGATGAATGCCACTTTTTGAGACTCAGCAAGGTCACCCAGGAAGAGTGGAGAAAAGCTGTGAAATGAGCCTTTGCATTTTACAAATGACCTGGTGAATAATACATGCGCCTCCTTATAAAGGGGCTAGCTCCTGAAATCGCAGTCTTTGGGTTGGGAGGGACATTAAATATGTTGAAACAGCATTGCCAGCAGAGGCAGGGGGTGCTGAGCACCTCCTGGGGTTTGTCTTGGACTGTGTTTCACCTTTGAGGTCTTCCTGACTGCCCTGGGGATACCAGGGCAGTCCTGTGGTGCTCATTGTGGTTTTAGCTACTGAAATGTTCAAGTTCTTCAAGTTGCATCTAAAAATGGGAACTACTGCTGACAGAGCTGCCTGTGCTCAGCTCCACATTTCCCATCATCTTGGACAGCCAAATTGCCAGTGTTGAGTACTCTGTCCCAGAGTTGTGGCTCAAATCTTCCCTCTCTGAAGACAATACATCAGGAGAATGGCAATTGCAACTTAACTTGTTCCTGTTTATCTCTTGCTGGTTGGCTCTCCAGGACTCTCAAACTACCCCTCACTATGACATTTCTAAATCTCAGGAAACCTGATTGCAGGTGCAACCCAAGGAGAAACTCTTTCAAAGAGAGGATTGTTATATCAAGTGGTGATGGGGAGCAAGGCACAAGGCTTTCTCATGAGGACCACAAGAAATCATCCTGAAGGTCAGAGCCAGAGAATGTTTGCACAATTCTTTCTTGATGCCTAGAGTATTTCAGCATAAAACCGCACGTCCTGGCAGTGATACACCCTAATTAAGCACCACCGAGAATCAAATTGGACTTGCATTCAAAGCAGAATTGAGATTGAGGCCACTTGGTGCTCCCTGAGCCTGTGTCCTTAGGCAGGGGCTGTGATTGAAATGACCTTACAGACAATCAGGCACAGGAGTCAAACTCCTCCTCGGCGAGGATTGGTCTGGCTTGATGGGAAGCCTTTTGCTTCCTCTCAGAAATCAGAGTCACAAAGACATACTGAGTGGCTGAGGAAATTATATTTTATTCAACTTATCAGCATGTGAAAGATAAGGGGAATGAGCTGCAGTCACAATCTCTTCTGTGATGGCAGCTGCACGGGGGGAGCAGAAATGATGCAGCAGGGAGGGAACTCGGGGGTGCTGGCAGGTTGTGAGCTGGCACAGAGCTCCTGCTTTGGCCTGGGAAGGATCTCAGAGCTGTGTGCAGGGGCAAACACAGACAGCAAACAGCCATTCAGACCAAGCACCACTCACCACTGCCAGGCAGCCCAGTGAGTGTAGCAGCCACAGTGCTGGGGTCAGACCAATCAAAGAGAGTGCACGGCTCGCATTGAGCCTTGTGATGGCTTGGCTCTGCTGTGGAGCAGGAGTCAAGGCAGGCTGCAGAGCTGTCACTCCTCATTTCCAATTATTTTCTTTAGCTGGGAAGCCATAGAAGTCGAAGAATCATCACAGAATGATTTGGGTTAGAAGGGACTGTAAAGAGCATCTGATTTCACCCCCCCTGCCATGGGCAGGGACACCTTCCACTGTCCCAGGCTGCTCCAAGCCCCATCCAGCCTGGCCTTGGGCACTGCCAGGGATCCAGGGGCAGCCACAGCTGCTCTGGGCACCCTGGGCCAGGGCCTGCCCACCCTCACAAGGAAGAATTCTTGCACAATATCTGATCTAACCCTGCCCTCTGTCAATGTGAAACTATCTCCCCTTGTTCTACAACTAGACATCCTTGTCAAAGTTCCCTCTCCAGGAGAACTTGTCCTTAAGTCTGATTTGCTTCGTGCTCAAGGTGCTTTTGTGCATGAATGCAGACAGGAAAGCTGACTTGGCCATGGACAGCACACAACATTTCCAGCTGCAACAATGCCTTTGCCATCCATGGATATTCCCACTTCCCCCCGTGAGTGAGAAAGTGAGACCACCCACCTAAAGTGGTAAAACCAAGGGTTAGGCTCGAACTTAGTGTGGTCTGAGACAAAATATTTACTAGCTTGGTAGTAACTTCATACTGGCAAGTAATACTAATAAAAAGCGTGTTTGATGTATTCAAAACTTATTGGTGTACACATTAAAACATGTGGTGGAATCTGGGGGCATAATAAAACAGCTGCTTTAGTTAAAGCCAGAAGAAGAGTGTCTGGTGGTCATGCTGGAGAAAAGGATGGGAAAAGAAAATGTACCCACTTTAACTCCTTCACTGCTGAGGAACAGCCCCAGAAAGCATGTTTTTATGTAAAGCTGCCAGGCCCCTGAGCTAAATGGGCTTCCCAATAACACAATTTTCCTCCACTGCACTGCAGACACCAACACCCCCCCTCCCCTCATCCCCCCTCCCCTCACAACATTTTCACTGCTATTTTATCATCAGGCCTAATTTGATTTAACAAGCTTGGCCCAGATAAATCAAGTGGTTACAGATTAGGAAGTCCTTGTGCTTACAAGGCCAGTGCTCATAAAATTGAATGCATCATGCAACTTATAAACAGGAAAAGATAAGCACAGTTTTATGTACTCCACTCTGCTGCAGATTTCATGCCAGTCCATCTCCCTGGGAAAAGGAGGACGAAGGCTGTATCCTCTTTGCAGTTTGTGCAGGGCATTGCTGATGTTTGTGCTCCTTCTGTTCTACTTTTAACACCTTTTTTCCCTCCTTGGCACTTTCATACACCTCTGGGACACCACTTAAAGAAGTGTTCAAGTATATTTTTTTTCTCCTGTATTTAAGGGACCCCTCCAGTTATTTGTATGTTTGAAAAGAAAAACTTCTTAATGTACAGAATAAGAGAAAAGGATTAAAGGTTTTCCTTATTGTATGTTTTTTATGGATTTGGAGTAAATAGCATTCATAACCAGGAAGTTGTTCAGAGTTGTCCTACAGGAAGGTGATGGAAGAGAGAATAAATAAAATTTTTCTTGCTGTCAAAATAAGCAAGTCCCTCATTAAAATAATACAAAATAGAATCATAGAATAATTAAGATTGGAAAAGAACCCCTAAGACCATTGAGTCCAACCATTAGCACAGCACTTCCAGATCCTGCACTAAATCATGTTCCCTGAGTACCACACTACATGTTTTTTGAGCACTTTCAGGGATGGTGATTCCACCAAACAGAAACTGCACTTCTTCATTTAATCTGGTTTTGTAGAAATGAAATGCACTCATTTTCCCACATGCAAAGCTGATTGAAGTCCTTGGGTATTCTGGGGCTGGATTTGGTTCATGAGCCCTTGGATGGTGCCTTCCTTCATTCAGGAGCTCGTTCAGCTGCCTGATAAACATCACCTCCCCAGATCAGGCTAAATACAGCACCCTGCCTTCCCCAGCAGGAGTCTTCTCTAACAGGCCAGAGTTAGATGGAGCAGCCTGGGGGTTCTTTATATTTAACATCAAAGCAGGGCAAAACAAATGCAATTACAGCCCAATAATGAAATTTGTATTTGCTCTAAACGTCCTTAGTTACGTAGCAGAAAATCCAGATACAGATGAGCTAAAGGCAGATCCAAGGCGAGTGGTGGGGGAAAGTTGAAATTTCTTTTCAAAGACATAGCAAACAGTGTATAAACCTCACAAAATGTTTACTTTTTTTGTTTAAGCTGTGGAGTAAAAATAACTTTCCATTTATCCAGTGAGTGACTGTGCAGGATGAGACCAACGGGGAAGCTGCTCTAAGCCTCCAGCAATGTGATGTTTTTGAGTTCAGAGCAGGGAAAGGAGACATTCAGGGCTGTGCCTTGGATTAATGGCCAGTGAGCACTCCTTGTAGACATTCCCTGAATGCAAGTCTACTCTTCATTTTACCAAGATAAGGTTCATACAATCTCTGAAGAGCAGTTCAAGGTGGTGAAGTGACTTTACTCCTTCTTAGAAAGCAGTATGCATTAGTTGGCATTTCCTGTCCCACATTTGGAAATCAACTCTCAGCCTTTTGCCAGGGTCTCAGAGCAAGAGTCCAAGGAGCTGGGAACAGGTTATCCTCTTTCCTAATTGGTAATGTGAAGAGGGAAGACAGAAAATTTACAATAAATTCAGTCAGAACTGCAAACAAATTAATTCCCTTTTATTGTTTTCTGAATCTCCTATTGTTGGGATCAGAACAGGTGATCTTTCCTTAAGGGATTTCATGCACCGTCCACATTTTTGTATCTTAATGACACTAATTTTAATGTACTCTCTCTGCTGTGCAGTGGGAAATATTTTTGTTTAATGAGCAGGCTTCTGTTCCTTTGCTTGTACTGAGTAATGCTGCAGTTTCAGGGCTCCTTGCAGCAGGACATGTGAATATAAGTGAAGAGATTAATATGAATAACCAGTACCAGACTGCCAGACTGAATATACATCTTTTGCTAGCTAAAAAAATATAAAAGGCCCTTGAACAAAACTCATCTGAGAGGCAATCCTATTCAAGACTCTGAAGTTTTCCCTGGATGAGACACAACGTGAAGGAAGACTGCTGAGTCCCCTGGTGAGAAAATGTCGAGGGTCTTTATTCTGGTCCTGTGGTTCTGAGACTGCTTGAATCACAAGGTCATGGCATGGCAAGATAGCTCGTTATATCTTCTTTAAACTGGCTAAACACATTTTAAATAATGCACTCCACAAATGAGAAGGTATTTTCCACTGAGGTGGGTAGCATCATCTCAGCTCTCCGAAGATTAAAGTTTACTGCTTCCTAATGCCTCTTGCCAAGGACACATTTTATTGCCTTTGTGTTACTGTATGTCAGTCAGGAATAAATCTCTGTAGAGCTTCTATCTCGCTCTTCAGCCACACGTAGCCTCATTTATATTCAACAAACTTTTCTTCCCTTCTCTCTCCCGTGCCTCCCGCCCCCTCTTCCTTCAGAGAAGGCATTTCAATGAGTCTGTGCAGGCACAATTTAGGACTGAAATGAAGATCTCTATTCAGAGGCTGAACAAATTCTCACAAGCTTCCTTAGACCTAGGGCTAAGCTCTTCAGTTCCCTTCACCCCTTTTGTCTGCAGGTTTTTTGGGGCCAGACTGCCAAGTTCAAGCAAGGCTCCGATCTCTCCTCTTTCACAGGCCTCCTGATTAGTGGCTTTCTTTTTCCAAGACTATAGATACAATTATTAGAAATTCCTTTTTTTGTGAACACATTGAATGAAGGTATGAATGGAGATGGTAAGACGAAGAAAGTGAGAAGCTTAATATAACTTTGGCTTCTGTAGTTAATTAGATTTGGATGGGTTCAGAGGAGCAGCTGTAATTTTTTTTTTAATTGAAGTTACATAAAGGACTATTCAGTGTATTTTGGGTGGGGAGGGGAGACTGTATAAAAATAAAGAAGCTGAGAGATGGGTTTTGGAAATACACCCTCTCCCCCTCTTCCTTTTTTGGGAAACAGTTGTGGGAAGAGAAAAAAGAGAAAAAGAAAAAAAGTGTCCCACCACGAAAGGGGATAACAGAATCACTGGCTCTGCTGCTAATACTCTGTGTCTGAGGCACAGTATGCAGAATGCATATTCAAACAGGAACTTTTTTTTTTGTTCAGAGAGAATCTGAAATGCAGAAGTCTGAAATGTATTCCTTTGCACATCCAGAACACTAGATCTCAAACTTTCAAAAGGACATTGCCAAGATAGAGATCACATTCAACATTTAAAGCATTTCACGAAGATATATCGCTTCCTATCTGCCTGAAATCTTCCTGCTGCTAACAGAAGGCATGGATTTTGAAACCCCAGTGACATGGCAGCAGTTACCCTCTGTGTTCATTCTTCACCCTGCCTGGTGAAGGAAATGAGACCAGTCAGCTCTGTCTGCTGTTCTATTTCATCCTCGCTTTCTCTTTTGTGACACACTCTGCAATCTCAGAACTTCAGCCTTAATTGAATTTTTAAATACGTAAAGGGATGGACAATAGAATTATGGGGCCCTAATCTAGTGGGTGGCACCTCTTGTACGTGGTGGGGGAGTTTGGAATTAGATGATCTTTTAGGAGCCTTTCAAACCAAACCATTCTCAGACTCTATGATCATGTTTTGCAACCCCTTTTGTTCTTTCACCCTAATCTGCATGTTAATCCCAAGGCTCTTTAGTAAAGTGTTTCTCCTTCACCAAGGGTGTTTTGGCAGCTAAACCTTCAGCTCAGTAAGTTACCCACTGACTGCAGCCGTGCTGATTTCTCCTCAGCTAAGCATGGAAGCCTGGGCTGTGGGAGAGGGTGTCTGTCACTTCAGTCACACCCACACACTGCACTGACTTTTGGTCACCTTTTTAGGGGGGTGAGTATTATTTTATTAATTACATGGCTATATCACAGAATCCCAGAATAGTTTGGGCTAGAAGGGACCTTAAATCTCTTCTCCTTTCATCCCACTGCCATGGGCAGGGACACCTTCCACTGTCCCAGGCTGCTCCAAGCCCCATCCAGCCTGGCCTTGGGCACTGCCAGGGATCCAGGGATCCAGGCCCAGGGCACCCTGGGCCAGGGCCTCAACACCCTCACAGGAGAGAATTTCTTCCCAATATCCCATCTAAATCTGTCAGTGTAAAGCCATTCCTTGTAGTCCTGCCCTTGTAAATAATCTCTCTCTGTCTGTTCTTTCAAATCTGTCAATGAGTTTTCACTGCCATCAGCCTTCTCACCTAGGTTATCAATAGGGTGTATCAGAAAGAAAAATTCTGGTGTTGATATATCACTATATTATTTATACATCAATCAAACAAGCAAAAAAATTCAACTAATTGTCATTATGACACTTAAAGTAATGTCCCCTAAAAATCCCTGTTTTCTAAATTTTCTTTCTTGGATAAATAAAAGTACAGATATTCTCTGAATGACATTTTTCTCTTGAAAAGACCTTAAGTGCATGTCCCAAAAAACTGTAGATAGCATCTCTGAGATCTTCAATATCTCACAATATCTTAGAGATATTGGTAAATATTCTCTATATTTTAAATAATATGTTGGGAAAGAAGTGATTTGTCAGTATGGTCTATCGTTATCAATACTTTCTCCTCTCTTTGGAAGAGAAATAGAAATTTTTATAAAATTTTAAAAAATTAAAAGACCAAAAAAAAAGCCCAACTGAGATAAAGAACAGTTTCCTAAACTGTCTGCCATTATTTGCTTAGAAAAAAAATGGTTTTAGCATGATATGAGGTTTGAATTTTGTTTGAACTGCCAACATATTATGATATTGTTGAAATAAAAATGCTTTAAATTGAAAAAAGAAAACATTTAATAAAGTATTTCAGACTCCTGAGTGATTTTTGTCATATTTGTTAACACATCCTTAAAATGTTGCTAAAACAGGAAAAAAAAAGTGTGAACGTTTTTCCAGCTACTTCAGATTGGATTCAACTATACTAACCTTTCCTCATCTCAGAGCATTATAAATGTCATCTCTCCTTATGACACTTAAGAAGGGAAAAAAAAGGAAAAAAAAAGGAGAAAAAGCTCGATTAGCCCTGTAGATTTAATGTTTGGAGAAAAGGTGTCAAGGCTGACTAACAATGAACAGTGTTGTTGGGCTTGCAAAAATTCTGGCACGAACTGCTGTGCTCAAGGCTGAGTGGATGGCAGAGGAGGAAGAGCCAGAAATGATGTGTGATATTCCTCTCAGGAAGACAGGGTAGCAGCACCAGGGCATGGAAATTGTTGCATTTGGTTTCTGGTTTAGAAATCATCCTGCAGTTGTTAAAGCAAGCAAACCACCTCCAGCACAGACATGATGCAGTTGTGCTTTATTTCACTGCAAACATCCCAGCCTGGTTACTAGAGGCCCCAAGCTCTGAAAGACAAAATTAATTATCCTGCCTGGAGTTCATCACTGAAATAACTCAGCTGCTTCTACCACCTGAGATAAATCTGTTTTGACTAGCTCAGTTACCTCTAACCAGCTGTGCAATTCTAACAAAAGAACCCCTGACATTCCTCATTTTGCTGTTCGCTTTTATCTTTCTATTAATTGTTCTCTCCGAATAAATACATGTGCTCGTGTTAGGGGAGTGTCTGCTGCTGGGAAGGGGAGGAAGGAGAGACAAAGGATGAGGTGATGGTGTCAGAGCCAGGCTGGAAAGGACTTGGAGCAACCTGGTCTAGTGGAAGTTGTCCTTGCCCATCATTGGATGGAGATGATTTTTAGGGTCCCCTCCAACCCAAACCACACCGAATAGGAACTACCTGGATGTGCTGCATGCAGATCTTGGCTAAGATAATGGGTGGAACCTAAAGTTTTGGTGTGTGGAACAAATCTGATCATTTGAGGGACACAGAAACACACCAGGAACGCTGTCATTAGAGTGTTCAAGAAGCTGAAAAAATATGCAGAAGTCAGCAATGGCCACAAAAAGGAAATAGGTGGTGGGAGCAGAATTAAGGTTTATTGATGACCTTTTGAAATGATCATGAACAACTTTTTGCTATGCCTTCTATAGATAATCTCAGCAGTTGTTCTACCCCAAATATCTGTGCCTTGAATTTAAATTCGCTCTTTCAATATTTGTATAGTGACTCAAAAATTCCCTTTCTGTAAATATTCCCAACAGGACAAGGTGGATATTGAAATGTTTGCCCACAAAAGGTGTAGTCACTGTGAAAGCAAATCCATTTAAAAAGTGTTGAGCAAATATTCAGAGGAAATGAGAATAAAATGAATGAAAAAGGCTTTAAGGGGGTTTAAAAAGGAGGCAGGTGAAGTCATTGTGATAGTGCCATGTCAGATTAGTGCTCTGAAAGAGCTGTAGGGTGCAAAGTAGTTAAGACATTATTTACCCCTTCAATAAAGCAAGTATTATTTTTACTCACATTAATCAGTAGACTTGTAAACCCATTAGAGAACATAGTCCATGTATAATAGGAAGGAGAAAAATCAATGTAGAATGGCAAACTCGTAACAATGAGTGAAACTAAATGAGTTTGCTGTGATTTTCTACCTTTTCAAATTGCATTACTTTTTAGAATAAACCCTTCAGGAAGCTTGCTGTAGACCTGACTGAAATACTGCAGAGCAAATTGGTAACTAAACAGGGCATCAAAATAAAAGAGTAACCCAATAACATAATCCTTTATCTAGAAGTCCTCACTGCTATTCTGACTGTATCACTGGTCTGATTTGATATGTATTTTCTGTATATATTCAAATTAAATTACTTGGACTGGGAGGTTACATAGCACTCATCTGGAAGGAGCTCTGCTCCATTCAGCGTCCCAGAGCCTTGGGAAGGACCAGCCTCTCACCCAGACACCGAGCTGCCAAGAGCCTCTCATGGTAAGACAGCTAAGAAAGAGACTGCTGGGATTCAGAATCCCCTCAGAAGAGTTCGAGCTGACTTCTGAGAAATGTTCTCCAGACCTGGGGCAGAGTTTAAAATGCAAGGAAGGTCTTGAAAGAGCCTTCATGAGACAGCTGTGGTTGTTGGGGGGCTACAGCAACTGCTGCATTTACGGGATGCAGAAAGGGATGGGTTTTGTTGATGTTCACATCCTGGATGCACAGAGGTGAGAGTAGGAAAAAGGCTTCATTATCCTGGTTAGTGTCTCTGCTTTGAAGTATTTGTGGCCAAGCCTTGATCCCTAGCGTGGATCAATTGTGTTCAGAAGAAAGGTACTATTGAATCCAGAAAGGATCTTAGGTCACCCCAGTGCCTACACCTAGGCAGGGAAAAATTTAGAGGAAGAGGAAAGAGGTTGCTAGAAGTGCAAAATCACAGTGCAGCTAACAAATGTAAATAAAATACATTTTTTCACAGCTGCAAACTTGTATATTGCAATAATTCAAGAGTGAATAGACTCCTACCAATATACAAAGCCTGCTGTCTTAAAGACAAAAGGAAACATTTTTCAGAATCAGAAAATGACGAATAAATATAATCTCAACTGTGTCACATTGTTATCTTGGATTTTAAATGGTTCTGTGTCTTGCTTCTATGCAATCAGAACATTTAGCACTGCAATCATCTTACGAGAATCTCCTCTACAAAGCAAAGTGCACTTTGAGTATGTTAAGTAATAATTAAATCCAGTCATTGTGATTGCAAACATTCATCTCCAGTTAAATGGATGGCTCCCTTCAAACCTGTGTTGGTTGACTGTTCTCAGCACAGAGCTGCCTAAAGTTCTCTGCTGTTCCCTAATACTTTTCAGATTACTTTATCTCTCTTTCACTTCAAAAAGCAATCAGATGGGAATAACTTCTGCTCTTGACACTGTAAACATGATCCATAACTCTGCAAGTGAGTCACTGTGACTCTGTATGGAGAAAAGGTTTGAGAAAGTGGCTCTTTTATTCACCGACTGCTCACCACATTTGTCTGGTGGGGGAAAACATATGCAGGTTCTGCATAAGAGGACAGAGACAGAGCATGGATAGACAGAACCAGAACATGGGATGGATAGAACCTTACTCACACAGCTCTCTCCATCGTGTGACCCATGGCTGCACAGAGGCAGAAAAGGTAAAACAGAGATTTCAATTCCAGGAACAGTTCATTATTGACCAACCTGAAACCCAGTCAAGGGTGTAACCTGATCTTCAGAGAGTTATGAGGGGAGAGAAAATTGCGGTATCCTAATGGAGGGATAATTTCAGTAATGCTTGGCCATTTAATCCAGATTCTTGAGTTCAGAGTAAATAAAAAGTTATCCAAAATATACAGAAGACAAGTAGTACATTGCCCAAGCCTGCTATACAGTCCAGATATATAATGCATAAAATTTAGTAGAATGACATGGATATCAGAAACGTGGACCACCTTACAAGAACTGACTTGCACTGTGGTGGCTCAAGCCTGCAAATATAAACAGTGCAAATCATCCCTCTACCATCTTATTCCAGAGAACCAGGGGTG
Organism: Agelaius tricolor; assembly: GCF_023055355.1. Classification (NCBI taxonomy): domain Eukaryota; kingdom Metazoa; phylum Chordata; class Aves; order Passeriformes; family Icteridae; genus Agelaius; species Agelaius tricolor. The sequence goes on along the minus strand of NW_027269264.1, from coordinate 55,261,029 downwards.
GAAAGTGAATCCTCACCACCATCCCCACAAAAAAAGTGGTAACAGGAAAAGGAAAGAGGCCTTGATACCTCACAGGGACAAAAACCCAGGAACATTGTTCTGGAGAAACTCTTATATTGCTTTTGATTATGGATTTTTAATTGTGTCATATAAAATTAGTGCTTAGAGAACCTAGATATGATAATGAAGGCTCTGAACCTTAGAGAGACATTTAAAATTGTCTTCAAAGAAATTCCTATTTTACCAGTATACTAAGGCAATATACATAGGATTAGATAAAATTAGAACTGAAACTCTCTTAAAGATCTTCCCATCACCTTTCCAGTGCAGAATCAGTGCATTTTCATAATTCTTCTTTTCTCTCACTTTTACCAGGGAGCCAGGGCTTTCTCCAACAAGCTTCCTTTGCAGTCTATGCCAGGTTTTGGATGAAATTTTCATTAGGATATTCCTCCCTAATATTTTCCATTGCCTAATTTAATCCGATTATACCTAATTACACTCCCCTGAACAACTAGAAACTATTCTTATCCCTCCCTTCAGATGCTTCCAGACAATTATCTGTCTCTGTATCCCTATTTGCCAAGTTACAGCTATTCAGTTTTTTTAACCTTTTGTTCTATTAACTTTACTTTTGTTCTATTAACTTTACCAAAGGCTATACAGTACCTTCCCTGAGAGGAAAGAAAATTTGGAATGACTTGCATTATTTTAAGCAGATGGACTAGGCTTGCAAAATATTTGTCTCCTCCTTGCAATGATAGTCACGAGTGTTCCATCTCATTTGGAACTCCTACTTCCTGGAATCCTGTGAATGGTTATCAAATAGATTTTGTGGTCAATTTAATAATAGTTTCATAATTGATGTACTTGTGTGCCGCCGCCGCTGCTGCTGCTGAGTATTACTGACTTCAAGAATTTATTTGCTATGTTATTCCATTGGATGAGAGGAAAAAACCCAACAAAATAGCTGTCTTGTTATTCCACACTGGTGATGTCATCTAAGGATTCTTGACCAAGGCTTTGGAATATCAATCAAGGAAGAGATTATCTGAGGCAAACTGTAACACCAGACTTACTGGATGATTTCTGTAACTAAATATTTGTGGCACAGCTTGTAGACTGCTGGCTTTTGAGCACTTCTGAAGTTCTCCCAAAGAGAAAATCTTAGAGAATAAAGGGAATAATAGTTTGGTGGAGTTAATGTAAACTAAATCACTGTGTTATGGGTCAATACAAATGTTGTGCTCTGTTCAGATTCATGTTTTCAGCAATAACAAAACCCTGGCCAATTAAGCCTCAACTCAGCTCAGCTGAAGACAGCCATGTAGAAGATAGGCATTCAGACTAACCTAGGCCCTCCCGGGCACCTCCAAAAAGTGATGTATTTCACCTGTCTCTGATATTGATCTTGGTGTACAAGATGCTGCTAGATATTTTCATGAACTGCCAGTAACACGAAAACAGAAACTACTCCGGAAACATCACAGCTTTGAAAACAACTCACCAGGCTGTAATGCCCTCAAACCCCCAAGGTATTTAATGAGCAGCAAGTGACATTAACAAAGTCTTTTTCCTAATCAGTTTGGGTGGTTTACTCCTCTAGATTCCTCTGATTTCCCCTACCCCGTGTCCTTCATGATGAAAAGCTGTGATGCCTTCCAGCCCCACTTCCATCCGTGGAAGTGGGAAATTTCCCCATTCCTGGGAAAAAGCAGCTTGTGTGCTGCTGGGGATGTGGGAATGTCCCCTTCAGCATCTGACTACCCAGACTGGGTAAATATCTTCTCACACAGCACAGGTTTTTTCTTTTTGTGATTGTTGGATCATAGAATCACAGAATCATAGAATCATAGAATGTTTTGGGTTGGAAATAACCCAGGATGCCAACCCCCTGCCTTGGGCAGGAACACCTTCTACTAGATCAGGTTGCTCGGAGCCCCATCCAGCCTGGGCTTGAACACTTCCAGATTCACCTCCTCTAGCCAGTTTCCAATCTTCTGTAGCTCTTAGAAATGTAGCATCACCAGGATATTACAGGAGATTTACAAATCCGTCTTCAAATCTGACTGAAACGGGCCAAGAAGTCTCAGAGTTAAGTGGAGAAACAGGTGGAAAAATCATAGTATGATTGCAGAAGCCTATTTTTGCTTCAGAAATTCAGCTAAAGAAAGAAAAACCATTTAACAGAATTAAATCATAACTTTTTTTTTTTTTTTATCAGGCACTTGCTATCATTTTCCCCCTTGCTGACATGAAAATTGAGAAACTGGGAATCCAATTACAAACACTAGATAAAAGGGAATGATAGCAAGGAATTTTAATTGGATGGAAAAGATGTTGAAGGCATGTTCACTAGATACATGCTTCAAAAGCAGCAGAACTACCAGTGTACAGGCAGAGGTCACTGTATAAAGGAATAGCAGGTGACTTAGAAACTGAACCACAGCTCAGGTTTTCAATCAATAGGGCCAGTGAGAACTGCTGGACCTTCGATGCAATTCATTACTTCAAGAGGTAGTAAACAGCAATATTGACATTTAGAATTCAACCAAACCCAAAATTGCTTATGTCTCTGGCAGCTTTATTTTAAAGTGTGAAAACTCTCAGCAGGAGGTACCAAGGGTTCTGCAACCTTTTATTTCCAAGGCTTACTGCAAGGAAAAAACAGGCTGTTTGAGTGTCTGTTCTGAACAGCTCTTATTGTGGTCCTTCTCCTCTTTCTTCTTCTTCCTCTCTTCTTCTTCTTCTTCTTCTTCTTCTTCTTCTTCTTCTTCTTCTTCTTCTTCTTCTTCTTCTTCTTCTCCCTCTTCATCATAATTTATTAATGTTATTAATATTATTGCTTCTTCAAGATGTAATAGTAGAAAAAAATGGAATGGTCTGCTCTTTCCTGTATAGCATGGTGACCTAAAGTCCTCTTGATACCTTAACTTAGAAAAGCCTAAGTTTTTTGGCTTGAAATATGATTTGAACTTTGCATAGCTCTCCTGCTAAGCATGGCAATGAGCAGTCACATAGCCCTGCTAAGATAAGCACAAACAGTTTCCATGTAGGAAAACTCAAAACCCAAATCCAGATGAGCCTGAGCTCATTTTGGTTTAACTTCCTCTTGTGGTAGCCCCAGACCCACGGGATGCTGGCATTTTGATTACAGTGCAAACCAATGGCAAAACTCCCACTGTATTCTAAGATGTCAGGATTTCACTCATCAGAATGAGATAATCTATCAGCCCTCCTTATTCAGTCCCAGTGAAAACAGGAATGCACCAGCAGATGAATCTGGCTACAATTCAGGCTGAGGTGTGCAGTTTTAATCTCTTCCTTTGAGAGAACAGCCCAGCATTTGACAAGCCTTTGGTGGTAGGATATATACCATGAATTAAATTCCTTTGCTGCTGGGCTCTGTTTGTGGGGAAACTATTTACCTTTTAAATGATACACTTTCTCAGACCTGTCACTGGAAAGCAGACCCACACCTGGCTCCATAGCTTCTGTTAATGGACCTGGACAAGTTTTATTGGAAGGACCGCAGGGAAACAGAAACAGCCACACCAGACTTGATGGCCCATCCAGGGAAGTTGTTGATGTTAGATCTTCCAAGGAACAGATATAAACATGCCCATAATGGATTCTATAAGGGTTCTGTCTGCAGAAGAAATGTCCCCCAAATCCATCCAGTGCAGGAAATGATAGCTCCTTGTCTGGCACTGGAAACACAGAGCTTCCTCCTGTCCTTCCCTCTCTAACATCCTTTAGAAAACATAGACAAACCTGAGTGCACAGAGTGAGAAAGGATCACATCCTTAAAGAGTGAAAGAGGCTGGGGTTTGCACTAATTAACCTCTAATTGCAGTCCCTGATTTGGGGAAAGAAAAGGAGAATAAGAGAAGGGAAGGGAAGGGAAGGGAAGGGAAGGGAAGGGAAGGGAAGGGAAGGGAAGGGAAGGGAAGGGAAGGGAGAAGGTAAAAGGGAAAAGGGAAGGGAAAAGGGAGAAGAAAAGGGAAGGGGAAGGGGAAAAGAGGGGAAGGGCAAAGGAGGGGAAAAGGACAGCAAGGGAAGGAAAAGTGCATAGTTTGATATGCAGAAAACCTAAGACAGTGGTGATGCAAGCTGGCAAGTCTGTTTGAGCTGGGAGAGGATTTTACAGTGCTCTGGCCCAACAGTGGCAGGGTGCTGTGGCCTCTCGTGTCCTGCCACTCTGAAGCCAAGAGGAGAATGCCCCTGTGCCTCTGAGCAGGAATGCAGGGTGCACTGTGCTGGATGTGAGCTGGCACAGACATCTCTGCACTCAGCATGACCAGTTCATAACCTGCTGCCCTGTTCCAGCACAGGGAAGAGCTGAGGGTGATGCTTTTGGGTAATGGTTTTATTCTCCTCCACTGTCTGAAAGTTCAAACATCCCGGACCCCCACAAATAATTGGTGAGACTAAGACATGGTGGGGAACTGAGAACTGTGTTTTTCTGTGCAATTTAAAGTGGCATTAGGGATAGGAGATACAAAGTAACTGAAATGGTCACTTTGTAACCCTTTTTATCACGGGTTCTAATTAAAAGGAAAAAAAGCAATCTAAATAAAACAGATAGTGTTCTGAAACTAATGGTTATACAGGAACCTTCAATGTATACAGAGGGACTGAAGATTCAAAAGTATTTATATCTTTATTTCTATCTCTATCTCTGATTTATATCTTGTGCTTGTATTTACATCTTCTCCGTCTCAAAATCTCCAAACTCTCCCCTTCAGCACTCAATGATATTTATAACACCTTCAACACAAAGTTTTGTAGAGAGCTAGAATTTTAAATTAAAATTATATCTTTTCAGAATTATTTTAAACTACTCGGACTCTCCATTAGTAGAGTTACAGGGAGATATATTGACATGTGTGTCTTTCAACAATACCTCTCCTTCTTCACCCCAAAGGTTGTCCCAGCTTGCAAGTTCTTTGCCTTCCCAGAGTGTAATTGCAGAGACTATTGCCACCACCTCTGCAGACTTCAATCTCTTTTCCTGGAAATCACTTATAACTGTTACATAAATACATAGAAATCTATTCAATTATTTTCTTGCCCTTCCCATGCCACAGATCCATCTACTGGTAACTTCTGTTTGAATACACACCCTCCTTATCTTGAAAGAATCAGGCACAGTCTGTCTGAAAACAAACTTGATTATAAGGCAGTGAGAAGAGATGGCAGCAAGTCAAAGAACATTAGGGTTGTCATTTGCCAAAAGAATTTTCTTACAGCTTGTGGACACCGAATTATTGACACAGTTTGTGGTTTTGTTTTTTTTTTTTTTTTTTTTGGGTGGGTGGATATATTTGCAGTGCTGTTTTTATAATAGTACTGTGATGGTAAAGTTTTTTTAGATGGTATCATTATAGTTTGGTCGGCAGCTCTTCCTAGAGGTTGCTTTTGGGACCTGAGTGGGACAGACTTATAAGTGAGAGAATTAATTAAAAAAAATCTGTAGATATTGGGTATGACCTGATCTGAGCTAGACATCTTTGGCTGTAATTGAAAGGAAATCATCACCAAATGTTGACTCAGCTGACCTAAATTAGGTAGCTAACTCAGTCTAGGAGGTTTTTGTCATTAAAGTGCCCATTTCCCTTCAATGGTAATAAAGGAATTCTAGGCAGCTAGTTCAGATAAAGAATCATAAATATTCTATAATTTTTTTGAAAATAGACCTATCAAATGAAACCATTCAGAAAGGACTAAAACCAGCAGTGCATAAGAGATTACGTAGACTTCAGGTGAGACTGTTCTCAGGTGTAAGATTACCCACAGAGAGTAAAAATCACTCTTTAGTAAGCACAGCAATTATTGTCATCTTGATGTAAAGCAATGAGAAGAATCTTTGTAAAGGTGCGCAAAAGGAAGAAAAATTTTCCAAAAAAAAATGGGCAGGCAAAATGGCCTCTGATGGAGTCGAGTAAAACCAAATGTTTATTTTTCTTCTTTGCATTTCTGAGAGGCTTGATAGTACTGAACTCCCCCATTTCCTAACCAATAACACTTGCATATGGTTTTCATGCAGCTTTCAACTTACACTAATAGCTGGTAGTGGACACTTAGGTGTGTTTAAAGGCTGAAGATTCTTCAGCAAAGGCAGCAGAGCCCTTCCCCAGGGCATCCTGCTGATCCCTCTCCATTTCTGAAGAAGTGCTGGTGGTTAGGACACTAACTGGGTCTTTGCAGTGTAGTCAATTATTCATCCCCTCACTGATACCATCTGACACCAACAGCTAAAGGACTTGATGAACCTGGTCCCTGTCTGATTTATTTTTTCCAGTTTTCCTCTCCAGGCCACGTTTTCAAGATCTCTATTCCTTCCTCCCGATCTCTGACCTGCCTTCAACCAGGCTGCCTACCTCATGATGTTGAACAAAAGCATCTGATTAGGGTGAATTTGAATTAAACTCAAGCAAATAGTGGTGCAAAGCTGTGCTGGAGCACAAGAGGCAAAGATTGTGGTTGGGAACAAGACAATTATGTTAATAACTTCTTATCCTCAGACTATGTGTGCTCTTGGGAGTTGTCAGCTGGGCCCTAAGGAATGCTGAGCCATTGGTATTCACCATCTTTATTCAGATTAAGCCACATAAATAAAAAAGTGCCAACAGACAACAGCCTTTGAAGATACTGAATCTCTAATGCGTATTGCTTTTCATTTCTATGCTTTGTTTTCACTTTAAATAATAATGAAATTTTGGACAGGAGGTAAGGCTGGGAGGCACAGCTGAACCTGCACCTGGGAAGGGCTGCTGGTTCTGGGCACTAGGGGCTTTGGTTATCCACCAGATCTTCTTGCTTTGATCAGCCTGACATCTGCAATTACTGGGGACCAAGCTAAAAAATCTCATAGCAAGCAGTCGCACACTGGGAAGAGCATACATGTTTTCTATATAAATATCACTTTTTGGATTTCCCAGCTTTCCAGCATTTCTCCATTTTTTAAAAAATGCTTTATGTTCCTTGGTTTTGATCTCAGAAGACTCAGAACCTCACTTCCATTCCCCTCCACCACAAATTAGCTTCTCAGCATTTTGAGAGGCAGTAAAATGGGGGAGAGAGAGAGAAAAAAAGGTGGAACTTCCCAGGATTTCTGCTGTTCCCTCCGGATATACTCTGTGCCTCTCCCCTTCTTTCCAGGCTATGTCTGTCAGCCTGAAAATTGGTCTCCTAACAGTGTGATTTCCACATACAATGGTAAATAAAGCAGTGCAGAAGCATTGGACATCATGAGAAAAATGCATTTTAACTGCAAAGGGAAAATCCTGAGCATGACCCAGGACATCTTGCAGCACAAGGATTAGTTACCAGAGAATGTGCTATTAAAGGTAAATTATTGTTTCTATCATTATCTTAATAGCCTGGTGGTTGTGATAAATATTTACAGCAGCCCAGGAAGGTGAGAAATTCTGTATTATTAGAAACGAAAACAGTCGCTGTTTTGATTTTGAGGAAAGCTAACCAGCTCCTGTTTCCCTATTGAAAAATTGCCTGTATTTGGGCCTTCAGTGGATGATGCATTGATGCATCTTTTTACATCTCTCCTCTCTGGCTCTGGCTGGATGTAGAACCAACAGCAGCTCTGCAGGTTGAGGCCAACTCATTAAGCTGGCCCAACCCCTAAATCAAAGCAACGACCTGATGGAGCTCCAGGCCAACTCCACTCACTCCTTCCCCATTCACAGCCCTTCCTTTCACTGTCACCCTAATCAGGGCCAAGCAGAGAGCCACGAGGTCACGACACAGTCCCTGGTGGCAGAGTCCTGCAGCAGGGGCTGCTGTGCTCCGTGAGGCAGCAGAGGAAGCACAGGCTGGTGAGATAACACTAATCAGCTCACAGCCCTGAATAGAACAGGGAATTAACATGGCAGCTGTCACTTATGATAGCACACAGTGTCCAATTTCATTCAACTGGGCCACTTTAATGTTCATCTCCTTTCCTGGTTAAGCATAGGTGATTCTTAATTAACTTTTCCTAACGCGCCACTCCCAGTTGTACTCACTGTGGGCATTATCCAGTACAGATATATTTGGGAAAGGACATGTAAGAACAAAAGTCTTTCAAATTATGCAGAAATGGGGCACCTAGGGACTCATGGACCTTAAAAAGTTCAGTCATTGGGTACATGCCTCTGGCATGCCTGGTTTTATTTTAGAATTTCCTTGCGTGGGAGAAGATGACTGAGACCTCAGACTGTACAGACAAATGAAGAATTGAGTTAATGGATTTTATTTTCCCTCCCAATTCTTTCTTAAATGGTCCTTAAGGAAGGCTCTGTATTTTTTTCTGGTCACATTATTGATACACATTCCTCTTCAAACAAAAAAAAAAAAAACTTGAGAGTCACACAATTGCTCCATTTTAGTCCCAGTTTTCTCAATTGCTACACTCTCCATTAATTTGAGGAGGCTTTTTAGAGTGGTAATTGAGCAGTTGCTCTCAACACACAACAAGGAAAACAGAATATCAAGGCTCAATCTTTTCTGAGTGATATCACAGGTACTGCACCAGGTCCTGTCTTGTCCAAGAACATCACCTCACCCTTTCTAATTTGGTTTAATTCCTTGCCATGCCTATCCCAGCCAGCAACATTCTTTAGGGGTTTTTTGTTTGTTTGTTTGTTTTATTTTGTTTTTTAAAATTTTTTAAAAATTATTATTATTATGCTGTTTCAACTCTGTCTTCACACAGGATACAAGATAAAATGATCTGCACAAAGCAGAGATCAGCAAGATGTTTGAGTCCAAGAATGTTCATGTCTGTCAGAACCAAATCTGGGAATAAAGGCTTTTCCAGGTATTAAATCTTGCAGTAAACAGTGCAAGTTCCCTGCCACCCACCCTCTTCTGACTGTACTGACTCTAACTAAGGTGACACTATAAAAGCTCTTCTTTTGCTAAAATTTGCTAAAATAAATTTTAAAAGAAAATAGTGAAAAAAATTTAAAAGGACTTCCCACTGAGAACATGGTATGACTTAGATCAGAGCTGACCTACATAAGAATCACAAAGCAAGTAAGGAAAATAAATTATAAGGGGAAAAGAATTTTAAAAAACAGGGAACCAGGTCAGTCCAGCAAGAGGAAGAGGAATAGGAAAAGGAAGATTTGAAAGTTTTGAGTAGGGTGGAGAAGTCCAAAAGAAAAGGGATCCCCAATTCAGCTGTGATGAGGAATAATGATGTGATGATGATAATGATGAAGGCAGTTCCTGCTCCTTATTGCCCACCTCCAACGCCTTCCTCTTCCTTCATGGAAGGAAGCAGCAGGGTTTAAAATAGGCACCTGAGACTCAGCTGGTTTGCTCCTCTTTCCTTTTCCATTGGAATCTGGCCTCTACAGTGGTGTCCTGCGTGACCCATGCCCAGAAATGGGCACTGTGTCCGAAAAAAATAATAAATTATGTGTTTTGTTATATAAATAAATACATTATCTAGGTAGGGGGATTGAGTTACCATTACCAAATTCATGGACAGCACCAGGTTGCATGGGAGTTTTGATCTGCTGGAAAGCCTGAAGGCTCTGCAGAGGGATCCGGACAGGCTGGATCCATGGGCTGAGACCCAAGATGGGTTCAAAAGGACAAAGTGCTGGGTTCTACACTTTGACCACAATAACCGCATTCCAGGCTGGGCAGAGGGGCTGGAAAGGGCCCTTTGGGAAAGGCCCTGGGGGTGCTGGTGCCAGGGGCTGGACACGAGCCCAGGGTGCCCAGGGGGACAGGAGGCCAATGGCCCCTGGGCTGTCCCAGCCAGGCTGTGACACAGCCCCAGGGCAGGGCCTGTCCCTGTGCCGGCCCTGCTGAGGCACCTCCAGTGCTGGGGACAGCTCTGGGCCCTCAGGACAAGAGAGACGCTGAGGGGCTGGAGCGTGTGCAGGGCAGGGAACGGAGCTGGGAAGGGGCTGGAGCCCCAGGAGAGGCTGAGGGAGCTGGGCAGGGGCTGAGCCTGGAGCAAAGGAGGCTCAGGGGGGCCCTTGTGGCTCTGCACAGCTCCTGACAGGAGGGGACAGCCGGGGGGGTCGGGCTGTGCTCCCAGGGAACAGGGACAGCAGGAGGAGGACAGAGGCTTCAGCTTCACCAGGGGAGGTTCAGGTTGGACATTAGGAGGGATTTCTCCACAGAAAGCATGGTCAGGGAAGAGTGGAAGAGGCTGCCCAGGGCAGTGGTGAAGTCACCATCCCTGGAGCTGTTCAAGGACTGACTGGACATGGCACTCAGTGACAAAGTGGGGACTGGTCACGTCTTGGACCCGATGACCTCAGAGGCCTTTTCCAACCTAAATGATTCTGAGATTCTGTGATTGTTCCTGTGAGCCAGTGCCAGAGGAACCTCAATGCTACAGAAACAAAGAACAGCCCTGGAATCCCATTTCTCCCAAAAAAGCCAACAAACTGAATTCTCCTGGAGGCTTTTAGTCGACTACAGGTATATAAAAAGAAAAAAAAAACCCCAAGAAAAAAGTTTAAAAGCATTTTCTAGTGCTCTTAGCTGCAGGTTTTTTGTAGTGAGAATGTGCTACCGTAGCTTGCTACTCCATTATCATGCTCTGCAAAAATAAGGTCTCATAATTAATGTCTGACAAAATAGCAGGTGTCCAAGCCTGGATTTTCCCCCCTTCCTTCTCTTTTTTTCCCTTTGTAGCATAAAGGTGAGTTAACAGCCTTATGTGTTCTGCTGAACTAGAGCTGGATCCAGCTGAACTTCAATTCATCCCAGCAGCAAACTGTTTATTAAAGAGCTGTCAAATGCCCATATTCTGTGGATCATCACAGGAGCTGACAGTGCGACAAAGGCTTGAAATCCAGTGCATATCACTGGAGGATGCCATTAAAATGAAAGTGAGACCAAAACCTCGCAGCTGTCAGTCATTATCTAGGACATTCTCACACAGTAGATCTCACACACTTCCCTTCATCTGGTGTGGGTCTCCTCTTCACACTTCTCCATTTTTTGCCGTAATGAAACAGCTTTCGAACAAAAAAGGATTTTTGAAACAAAAAAAAATCCATAAATCTCTATAGAAGATGTGCATTTCTACTCCATTTGGAGTTCTCCTGCAAGTCCAGTTAACCATTGTATCTCTCTTTTTGTCACCTGCTGCTTATTTTATAGGCTGTTATAATTTAGAACCTGAAAAGAAGCATAAATAGGAATGACTGAATTTCAGCCATTAGAATAGACCTTTCACAAGAAAAATTATTCTCAACCACTTGCCCTTATCTCAGACCAAGCCTGAACATAACTTTGTTCCAGTTCAAGTGAGACTGGCTCAAAACGCTTCTGTCCTCATTATTTTTTTGGGTTTTCTTTTATTTTTCCAATTCTGGGTCTACCTGGGGATTTATTGGCTGTGATAGCCAGATCAAGGCTGTGCCAGTGCTGTCAGTGACCAGCTCTTAGCCAGGAGAAATGTCTGGCCTGAGCTCTGTGGACCAAAAGTAGGAAATGCCTGAAGTCTCATAAGCTTGTTCTGAAAGAGCTTGATATCCAGCCTGTCACACTGATTTTACAGCCATTTATCTCTATCAACATCAGAGACACTATGCCAGAGCAAAAAATAATGGAGTGTTGACTCAGCCTTTTACAATTTTAAAGTCATACTTGATTTACTTTAGGATACAGCATATTTTATTGCCTCTTGTCTTCACTCTTGAACCCATGTCTCCTCATCACTAGACCAGTGGCTAAAGACATATCCAAATACAAGACAAAACCAGGGTGTAATTACTCAACTGCACTCTCATCACATGTCCTACATAATTATGAAATGGTTCCACTTTTTATGTCTATAATTATTACAAACTCATATCAAAAGGAAGGTCATTCATATTAGCACAGCTTTCAGATTTATTACACTACTCTGGCACTGCTTTGATGTAAAAGAGTTTGACAAATATATTTGGTGTAAAAAAATATTAAGGGTAATTATGTCATTTGCGCATGGATTTTTATGATTAAAGAATTTTTAGAGGATTAGTGAAAAACTTACCTTGCACTGCAATTATTTAAAATTTTTATTTTGCTTTAATATGTACAAAACAGCTACAAAAATTGTGAGAATAATTCTAATACAGCTCCAGGTTAAATTCTGTTTCATTAAGAACAGAGAGTTAATAATGCCAGTCATACATTTCAACTTAGGGGTAATTATACACATTTAAAAATATATTCTAAGTGTAATTACAGTGGAATTACAGTAAAACAGCCATGCAATGAAAAGCACTCCATTACCCAGAATACCTGAGGCAGATGGAAACTTAACTAAATCAGATGACTTAGTATTTCAGCCTGGAACTTTGGAGATTTTTCAGGCATGCCAGTGAATAAGGAACAGCAAAATACAGTGAATATTAAAAAATACTGCAGTTATATCTAATAGCACACAGCTGTAAGAAAATTTCCACAACACACACAGTACAAAAAAGTGTAAGAAAATGAGGATATTCGGACAACAGGTTTTGATTTTTGGCTGCAATTTCTAAATGTAAATAAAAAACAGTTTTGGGGAGGGGTTGGACAGCAGTTTTTTAGACTGGAGAAAGAAGAGCAGGATGGTGTAAGGAAAACCTATGTAATGCTGCCCAGAAGATGAAGCTCCTGCTAGAAGGATGTCTGGAAACATGGAAACCATTCTGGGCGCCTCCTGCTCTGCTTAGGAAAATGAGTCATACTTTCACATACTCTTTATGACTAAAAAGGATGGCACTCCTGCACTGCTTGGCTACAGCAGCAATGCTGCCTCCTGACAGAACAGCCCTGGAGGCCCCAAATCCTGATTAATTGCTCATGACATAAGGAGTCATGTTAATATCAGCAGCGGGATCCGGCTCCCAGGGAGAGAAGCGGCAGACTGGTAATTCCTCTTGATCCAAAATGGAACAAATAATGGAAATGAACATGCAGATCAGATGAACAAAAACAAAAACCAAAACAAGGGTGGAAGATGAAGCAAGAAAACTTTAAAAGAATATCTGTAAGCATCCCTGGAAGAACCTAGCGTTGAGCTGTATTTGGATAATGTAAAATAGTTCCAAAACCTACAAAAAGTCTCAACAGATCCAGAATCTCTCTGGAAAAGATGCCACTACTCTAGCCTGGCAAGGTGGGTCAGGATGGTGCAAGCTGTCCCCACGCAGAGCAGAGGACATGGAGAAAGTTATGGCCTGATGTGTCCCTGCCCAAGATGTGCTGTGGCAGGGGTTCAGGGAGCTGGAAACATCAGCTTCCATGAGAAATGGGAGGTGTGCGGACCAGCATGCCTGCATGAGTCAGTGGAGGGGGGAACTGGGCCAGCTGGAAGATTTGGTAAGACTGGGCACATATATCTTCCACATTGTCTGCAACCAACATCATCCTGGAACAGAAAGGCTGGATTATCCCAGACTGAGTAACACAGAAGCCAATTATTTTTGTGCAAAAAAACCCTCCTCGAGTTCTTGCTTCCGTTTAATTCCGTGGTCCAAGTGAAAAACTTGGAGACAAAAAGTGTGTGAGGTAGAAGGGGAAAGGACAGGGGCATTTCCAGGCAGCCAACTGGATTAGCTAATCTTCAGTGGTACTGCAGCACAGTGTCCCCAGGAAAGAAGCTGCATGACCCAAACCTGGTAGAAGCCCTTTGGTGTGGAGTGGAAGGACTCACCTCACCTTGCCAGAGCACACCCAAGAAGACCCCAGCTGAACATGAGAAGAGCCTGTGGAGACAAGTCCACCTGGCATGCCCAAACTCCACATCCCCATGGCAGCTGAGGGTTGAGAAAGGACAGAGATCTTCTGGAGGTGGAAATTTAGGATCAGTAAAAAGAGGCCTCAGGATGGCAGCAGAGGTTCCTGACCTTAACAAAGATCCCTGGGGAGTTCCTGACCTTAACAAAGATCCCTGGGGAGTTCCTTGGTGCAGGTGAATGAAAGAAGAAGAAAATGGGTCACCATCATGCATGGCAACACTTGGACACATGGCCTGAGGGTGTTGGGTAAGGGGATTTAATGTTGCTCATGAAAACTCTGGGATTGACAGGAAGAGCTGTGGGACTTTGGTCTATAATTGAGGGAAACAGGCAACTGGACAAAATAAGGATTTCAGGAACAAATTAATTAAATACTGACACAACCAAAAGAAACTTCAATCAATTCAAGGCTGGACAGGACAGAGCCTCACACTGCCCTGTGAGCTGCTTGTGGGAACTTGCAGATCACCAGCTGGAGATGTCCTTTTGAGGGAAAACTCTGTGTTCCAACACAGGCAGTGCAAAGCCCATCTAGGAATTTTGCTAATAAATACAAAAATCTGTGAAGGACACAGGGATAACTGGACAAATTTTAAAGGTTGATTTTCATATGATTCTAGAGGAAACAGCCCAAACTCATCATGGATGGAGAAGATTGAGAGGGAGGCTGGAAAAAACTCAGGAAGACTTGAATCCTGTGGTTCTTTCAGAAGGCTGTCCATGGGAAAAAATACAGTTTCATTGTAATTTTGGTAGGAACTGTGATACAAGAAAAAGTGGACGACAAATTAAATCTCTGGAAAAGTATTTTGAAGAGGACAGTTAATTGAAGTATGATTTCTAAGTATTTAGGAATAAGAATTGTCATAACCATGACAACAAAAACAATAATAATAACAATAATAATACAACAATATGCCCTAAAATCATTCTGAATTCAATTCCAGAGCTGTACTCTTGCTCTTTGTGAAAATACAGATGATGCTGATGAAGATGGAGGCTGGCACAACAGCACGCATTGAGCAGCTACTCGATCATCTCACAGTGTGAAAAAGGATTGAACAAGTCCCTGGGGAAAGTTATCAGCTTAGTGTGAATTAGCTTCAATCTGTCCTAAAATCTCACCTCCTTTTTGGCTCAAATGCATAGAGGAAACAGGTCTTCTCTGGAAGACAATGGGTGAAAGGCTAGAATCTGCTTCATTTTCAGATGGTTGTTGACCAGGATGCTCTAACAGGCCTAAAGTCCTTGTGGAAATGTGCAGCAGGAATGTTAAACAAGGTGAGGAGAACTGCAGAACAGGATTACATCTGAGGTCATCCTACTTAAAAGTTTAAAATGAGACTAAAGTGAAACACATTGCAACTTCCCAAGGGCCTGTTATAAGGTCCTTTGGTTTATCAGGACAAGGATACAACTGGAGTGACTGGCTAAGAGGGAATTCTTTGTGGCTCAGTGTCATTAGGCTCAGAGTTGAACCTCAGTGACTCTTTCTGGCTTATCCTTCTCCCCTTGAATCCAAACCTTAAAAAGTTTATTGCTGAATCTCAGTTAAGGATATATTTTATTTTCTTTTTTCTCCCCCAGGCTGAAAATCTACTGCTTAATTACTTTTCAAATTCTTACCTATTTGGAGGCATCTCAGAGGGGAGCAAGAGAGTTTCATTTCAGAAGCCATTCTGTTCTTGCTCCCAGTTCCCAATTCCTTCCCATGAAATATATTTTACAACTTGGAGCACCAAATCTCAAGGATTCCTTCTGTAACATGTTTAAATTACCTCCTTCTATTGAAGATATTTGTTCTTCCTCAAGAAATCTTACAGACAGCTGGGCTTAGAGACTGCAGCCAGAGCCCAATGGACCTGGCACAGCGGTGCCATACGAAGAAAAGCTTCCAAAGAAAACACCATGGGCAAAAAACCCCTTTGCTGAAAAGGAAGTTCTGGTTGTGCTTAAATCTGTAAGACACTCTCACCATGGCCTGCAAGGCAGAATAGCTGTGGTTAGATCAGGCCATAGTTTCTTGCTCTAGCTCTTTAATTCTGACATCCAGGGGAAGCTTGCCAGGTGGTTGGAAAAATTGCCTTGTTTTGATTTCATGGTCATATTGAGGCCTGGGTGTGAAAGCACAGTAAGGCTGATGCTCTTCCAGATGGTGTTATTGGGAAGCTAATTGTAAACATTGTCTCACGCAGGAGTGGGAGGAACCAGTTGCTCCAGAGAAGGCTCCTGTTTGGGAAAAGCTGAATGCTTCTTTTTATTTCCTACTTTTTTTTTTTTTTTAACTTTTCTGCCCAGTTTAAGAAAAGTGGAGTGAAAGTGAGAAAGTGGAGCGAGGCTGCAGAAAAGAACACTAGGAAAGATCTTCCAGAAACAAAATTTTCTATCAAAACAGAGGGGCCAAAAAATAATTTGAAAAAAATCCTGACCATCCACTTTTAGAGTATTCCCTGTTTTTTCTCAGTGTATTAGCAATCTCTCACCCTGGTCTGAAGACCCAAAAAAATAAGATGTTCAAGGCCCTGGGGACCATGTGTGAAAACTGGGAGAGCTTTCTGAACTACAGAGAAGTGGCTGTCAGGGAGGTGGATGCCCTGTATCCTATCCCAAGCCTCTCTGATTTATCTCTGGGGTACCCTGCAGTCTTCCTGCTGGTGGGTCCTGCACTGGAAGATGCTGGACAACCTCAGGCTCGGATGCCAGTGACACTTGTGTGTGCTGTGCTCTGTCTCTCTCTCTCTGCAGCCAGCAGACCAAGTGCAGAAATGCATATTAATGCATATTAATGCATATTAATGCATATTAATGCGTATTAATGCCCTCACATGCTTTACACCTGGACAGGTGGAAAGAGGGAAAAATGAATTTGCCCAGGCAAAACACCCTTGTGCATTTTGCCTCTAGAAGAGGTATAGAGGTTCCCATCTGCAATGGTGGAGGAAAAGCTCATTGCTGAATCTCAGTTAAGGATATATTTTATTTTCTTTTTTTTCCCCCAGGTTGTAAATCTAGTGCTTAATTACTTTTCAAATTCTTACCTATTTGGAGGCATCTCAGAGAGGAACAAGAGAGTTTCATTTCAGTAACCATTTTGCATTTTGGTTTTGCTCCCAGTTCCCAATTCCTTCCCATGAAAGATCTTTTACAACTTGGAGCACCAAATCTCAAGGATTCCTTCTGTAACATGTTTAAATTACTTCCTGCTATTGAAGATATTTTTCTTTCTTTAATCTATCTGATTTTTTTCCCAGCAAATGAACTATAAAATTTTTGAAATTTATTTTCCTTACTTTTTTGTTGTTTGTTTTTTTTTAACTAAACATCATGCTTTCAGTTGCCACTTAAAATGAAGTAATTACTTCTGTTTTTTCAATCCTCTTTGAATGAAAACCTCTTTAGTTTTAGCTCACTTGGCAGGCTTTATTTCATAATTTAAAACTTTTCCAAGTTAATGCACAGTTTTGGTGTGGGTACTAAAAAATAAGTCTCACAAACTCTTGCCTCATTACATGAACCAGTTCCCCAGGTCCACCCACAACTTAAAGGCAGAATACAACCTTTCTCAAGCCCCTCCAGTGTCCTTCAAAACACATTTCTTTAAGCTGCACAAGAATGTCTTAGAGGCTGGTGCCACAGCCAGAAGACAAACCAGCACTGTTTTGGGCACAGAGCAGAAAGTATGCAGGCATTAAAACAATCTAGCATGACTAGCATTAATTTACTATACTGTTTATGATTAAAACTGTCCAAACAGTTAGTCAGAGGGAGCTGAGTTTGCACAGCTTTGTCTGGATGCCTTGTCATATTTAGGATTTGGACCTCAGAGGAGCAGGAATGCAGAGGTGGAGACGCATCGTGGCACAAAAACACAGAGCAGATGAATTTGTTGGTGCTGGGTGGACAGTGACAAAATACTGGTAGAACCTCTCCAAGCCCTGCTGCTTTTAGCAAAGGCCATTGTATTAAATTCAAGTTTTACACTACCCACCTCCTGCAGTTGTTCAAAGCTCTGGCCTACAGTGGGAAGAGAAACGTTCCAGTGGGCTGCAGGGGTACAGGTGGTTGAGTTTACCAGCTCTCCAAGTGTTTTTCATTTCTTTTTCCTTCCTGAGATAGTTAAATGCATATTCCTCAGCTGTGTAAAAACAAATGGCCTACTCTTCCACTTGGGGTGGCGTGTTTCAAATGAAAGCCAGGCTTAATTAGAGCTTTTGAAGGCTTAAGAGTTAATGTGGGCCCATTAAACACCAGCCACCAATTCTTTACTCTCTGGCCATCAGTGCTCACAGCCATGCCAGTGTGGGCTGTGAGGCTGTGCTAGTGGGGACAATCTCAGGATGGTGGCACCATGCCCAGCTTGGGACAGGCCAGGAGCAGATGTTTGACCATTGTGAAGCTTGGAGAAATGTCTCCAGGTCAGAAACACTTGGATGGCGATCGTGTTTTCCAGCTGGACTTACTGTGGGATTTGAGCTTGCAGGGAGGTGGAGAAAAGCTTGTGTGGAGGTGAAGAAAAGCTTGTGGGGAGGTGAAGAAAAGCTTGTGGGGAGGTGGCCCTGGTGGCCAGCATCACTTGTCACTCTGCTGTCCAGCTGTTGGGCTCTGTGGGTCAGTGGTGATGTGCACCTGGCCAGGGCCATGCAGAGGATGGATCCCTGCACTTGCCCCTGTGTGGGAAACACTGCAAGAATTATTGCTCCTATTTTATAGGTTTGGGAAGCTGGGGATTAAATGAGTTGTCAAAGGCCACACAGAGAGCCAGGGGCAGAGCAGGCAGCACACCACGAGCCTTCAACTGCACTCTGAGGCAGCTCCAGACCACACTGCATCCTAAAGGCAGACATTCAACAACCCTGTGGCCTGTGTAGGTGCTTAAATGGAAGATAAATTGCAGCATTTTTGCCTTTACTTCCATGGGTAACATCTGTCCAGACTTCTAAACCTGCACAATGACTGGTGAGTAATTCTGCAAAGATCTCTACCAGACAAAACAGACACACAACACACAGGGATTTATATGTGGGGCTTCCCTGCAAAAATCTCACCGACAGACTTGCAATAAATATATAATTTTATGGCATATTTCTCAATCATATTCTGCTACATAATATCATGCTACGAACTGTGAGCTACCTTGCCAATGGAAATATGCAGCTGGCAAGAAGTAAAGTCTCTCCAGAGCTGTTCAAGGAGTCATAACTGTAACAATATAAGCAAATAGATCATAAGCATACTCCTTTATGCAATTTTTCTCTTTTTTTTTCCCTCTCCTCCTTCTTTCTCCTCATTTTCCCCTCTCACTTTCTTCCATCTGCCCTTCTCCACCATCCTCCTCACCCTCAGTCACTCCTCTATTAGTGCTTAGAAGATTTCACAGTTTTCTCCCAACCCTGGAAAGAATATAAGTCGATGCTGCTGATTGCCTTTGAAAACATTTGGAACAAATTATGTCTACTTTTGGAATCTGAATAAAAGAATGTGAGCCTCACTGGAGAAATATGAAATACAGGGTGGGATTCACAGAAGATCTGTACCATTTTTCCCCCTCCTTTCTTAAAAACAAAAAAATCAACAACACTTTAAATTTATTTTTCCTTATTTTCGTTACTTCAGGTTGGAAAATATTTCATGTGGGAAAAGTGAAGGGTCTAGAAGAGTGCTTTTTGTGAAGTGACATCTTCATCAGTTCTTTTAAAGGTGACAGTGATGATTGGCATGAGCCAATTGTTAACATGAACTCTGTGAACCCAGTAGGCTTGATGAAGAAATGAAGCAAATTGTATTCTCTACTGAGGGACATTTTGGGTGACTGAAGTCTCTATTTTCTGCCTTATTCTGCTTTTAGGTAGTTTGCCTCAGTTTCCCTGTGGTGCCGTGCAGCTGCCATCAGCAAAAGAACAGAGATCTCCTGGGGAAAGGCGCTGTTGGGACATTTGGGGCAAATCACACATTTCCACATTCAGGCTTTCCTACATGTACAAGTATTTGCATCCAGAATTTTGTTTTGTCTTATTGCAGAAAATGTTGCACAAAGTTTGGTTCCAAATCACCCTACAAATGGCTCAAGTTTAGTGGAAGGAACAGTGAAGGAGGACTTCTTGTTTCTCTATTTATTTTTTTTTCTTAATTAACGTTGATTTGTTTTGGGTTCAGATTCATGCCTAGTATAAGTGGAAAAACCTCATAATGAAAAGATGGACAGCTTTGCACTTCTACACCAGCCTCTGTGAAATCAGGAACCAGCTGATCCACGGCCACATATCTGGGTTTAGGAACATTTCATCCTTTGCTCTTGAGGCTTGATTAAGAGAAAACGAAGACAGAAAGTTGCCCTGTAGAGGGCCAGCCATCAGGACCAGTGTTGCTGAATCTCCTGGGCCACCATGGCCTGACAGTTCTGGGCTTAGCCCTTCCCTGGGGAAACTCAAAAACTGGGGAAACTTACAAACGGGGGATAAATGTCTCACAAGGTTTTTCAGCAGATGTCTACTGAGATTCTGCAAAGTGTGCAGAATAAAGGGAAAGTAGCAATGACCAAGACCTTTTGCCATTCCTCTTCTGCTTTTGTGGAAGCTCTCCAGAGGAGTTGAAGCCTAGCCACACTTAAAGCCTGTTGCAGCTACTGAGTTCAGCAGTACTCTTCTTGCTTTGGACTTTTTGTTTTGTTTCCTTGACTCATAAAGCTTTGGTTTCTGCTCATAAGTGCCAGAGATGGCAATAAATGCCAAAGCCCTGGCAAGTTTGAATCTGTTCACATAAACCCTGTAGGTGTGAACTTGATTCTTTCCGAGGGTTGTTTTGGAATGATTCAGTCACATTGTTTCGACCTACTTTCTCTCCTTGCAAACTTCATCTAGGCTGGTTATTGTTTATACAAAGGGACCAAAGGCTATTTTATATGCTGGTATGTTATTTCTGATAAATAAGCTAAGGGGAAAAACAAAAAGAAAATTGGTGAAACACACTGCAGGGGAAAACTAGAGTTTTTTGTCCAGACTGGAAAAGTCACAATGCAAAGAAGAAGGTTGAGAGAGTGACTCCAGCAGTTTTGAGAAAGTAACCAAAGCTTTATGAGGAGAGAATCCCTTGTGGGCTGGGGAAAAGAAGATGGCTCAGAGGGCAAAATCAATCCTTGTCACAAAGTGAAGAGTGGGGAGGTGACCAGGAGAGGGAGGAAAGCCATCTAGAGGGGGAATGGAGACCCTTTCCTGGTATTCCCTGATGGAACACAGTCAGCTGGCCCATGGGGGAGTTTTTGGGAGACCCTCTCCTGTTTGGTCCTGTCAGCACCACTTTAACAGCAATAAAAGGGATGGTTGGAATTCCTGCTTCCTGGAGAGAGAGTGTGCCCTACGGAGCTGGGGAGAGATAGGAATCAGGAAGATCATAAAAGATGGGAAGGCAACAGTTGAGGCAGGGAATCATTAAAAGGAAGTTAATGCTGTTAGTGGGAGGTACTCTAAGAAAATATATTAGAAGCTGAGATGTAAACTTGAAGGGCAAATATAACCCTTTACATCTATGATTTTCAAGAAACTCCTACAGAGTGGCATGCCACAAATTTTTACTGGAAGCTTGACATCTGGTAGCTTTTTATGCCTCTGGTAATCAGCCTCCTCATATATGACAGCTGGGCTGGGAGCAAGTACTTTTCTCCCAGTGTTTGCTGACACTTTGGAACAACACCATCACTGAGAACAGCACAAACCCTCCTCGAGCCTCCACCAGGGAACCCAGAAATTATCATTATGACTATTGGGTTCCCATGGAAGACAGCAAGGAAAGCATCCCTCTGCTAAGTCAGTCTTGAACTGCAGCAGAGAAAAAAGAATAAAAAAAAAAAAAAGAGTGTAAATATGTCTTCAACCCCAGATCTCCTGGACGTTAGGAAATCCACGTGAGCGTGCAGTTCCACTCAGCTTAAAAGCTCACAGTGATGAAATATTACCAATAAAACACCATGAATAGACTTTCACATACAGTAATTGGAATGCAAAAGGTATTTAATTGTCAAGCAGGCCATGTATCATGTCTGAAGCCTGGAAAACCCCAAGAACAGCAGTATTTATAGCCCTTTGCATTTTCTGCATTTCAGTTCTGTGCAAGACAAAGAAATCATCTGCAGGGAAGGTGTCAATCCTGTGGCAAAGGTTACAGATTAAACTGCTGCTCTGTAAATATGTATATACATCCACAATGCATGCATTATTCTGAAAGGAAGCCAGTCATCCAGACATTGATTTCCCTGCAAGAAATATAATTCACTGAAACACAGTGGCTGCTGCAGCTTAACAAGCACTATTTCCTTCCCTCATACATGGATTTTTGCATTCAAAGGACACGGTTTGCTTATAAGTTTGTGTGTGTGCAGAAGAGGGAAATCTTTACCTAGAAATCTTTACCTTCACTGAATGCTACTTTTCAGCTAATGAGATTTCTGTCACCTAAATTTTCATTGTTTTAAGAGCAAGTGGCTGCCGACAGTTTCCTTTCAAGCTTGAATGATGAAAGGAAAACACCACGCTGCCTCATCTGGCTAGCTTGCTGTGAGCTAATGAGCCTGAGGCTGCACCCATCTTTGCTATACTAGTGTGACCTTATGTCTGCTAATGCACAGGGAAGGAGTGAAAAATGTACTGCTAGTTCCCTCCAACAGTTCCCTGGGGACATGCTGAATGTGCCAAACAATTTAGCAAATATATATCAGGTTACTGTGTTGAAACATACTCCAAAGTATTGCAACCTCAGGTATCTCAATCAAAACATCGCATTTTATTTTTGCTTATCTTCCCCCTCTGTGTTCAACATTTGGTAATTTCTCCCTGAAAGGGATATATTTATCATGTAATTTTTATACCTTTCAGAGTAACTCCCAATCAGTGATTAGTTTCGTAATAGGCTATCTGAAATTTTTAACTGTATTTTTGGTTGGGTGGTTTTTGGAGTTTTGTTTGCTTGTTTGCTTGTTTTCTTTTCTTTTCTACTACTGGGTAAATAGAAGTTGATTTTAGAAACAATTCCTGACTGTGGGTGTACAAACGAGTGCTATTAAATCTCTCACAACATGGTTTGTGTTGGAAGGGACCTTACAGATTACCTCATGGTAATCTCTAATTACTCTGCCATGGGCAGGGACACCTTCCACTGTCCCAGGCTGCTCCAAGCCCCATCCAGCCTGGCTTGGACACTTCCAGGGATGGGGCAGCCACAGCTGATCTGGGCACCCTGTGCCAGGGCTTTACCCCTCTCACAGCCAAGATGTTACTCACTCCAGTAGAAGTGATTTATCAGCTGTTGGCAGCAGTACCCTCTGTAGTTTGTTGATTTATGAAGTTTACAGACCTCTACGCAGAGAGGCAGAATGTTCTTTAGCTGTTCCACCCACCCCACAGCTCCCATCTGACTGTTCTTCACTCAAACCTCTGTGTCCTCAAAAAATAAATTTCCACCATTTCCCTCTAGAATGGACTTGGCAACGGAAGAAGTGCTTATCTTTTGGGAAGTCACTCCCTACAGTGAAAAAAAGGTACTTTTCCAAAGGCAGTCCTGACCCCAAGCAAACAAAAAATGGGGAGAAGGCTGAGCTTTCCCCATTTTGAGGGCAGGGGATGCCAGGAGGGATGATAAGGTTCTTGGCCCTGTGTGGCACGGGACTGACTGTGTTTGCCTCCAGCACTGCAGTGCCTGCCAGGGTTGTCTCTGCCTGCTGCAAAGAAGCAGATCTGAGCACAGACCTCCTGCCCTGTGCCTTTTTAATGGGCTGTTTTGTTTTATTTTGTCTGCGGCTGCCAACCAGCATTTTCTCCTCTGCTGTTGGAACAGCAGAAGTGCTGGCTCGCTGGCACGGAAGCTGCTTTTCCCTCTCACTGAGCCTGTCTGAGTTATTATTGCACTGCAGTCACCTCGTCCTTTTCTGCTTTCTGTGGCATCAGCATTTCCCCGCAATAGCAGTTGCAGTGTGCTGTAACCCTGCAGATGTGCTCCATGAGCCTCAAATCACAGGAGCAATACTTTCCCCTCCTCTGTGGTCCCTGCCTTCATTTTAAATAAGTATTAGGTCTGAGGCACAGAATCTTATGTTTGATTTCCTTTATTTGCCTCCATCCACACCTTCCTGAACTGCTGTGGTAAATCCTTCATGCTAATTATGATCCTTTAAGACTCACAAGAACAGCAAATGCTTATACACTGCTTAAAATACAGAGATAGAGCGTGGCACTTATCCAAAAGCTACAATCCAACCAGGACAGGATTAAGTATATTCAATGCAAACACACCCACAATCTAATCAAGACAAAAGAAGAAATCCTGGCTCAGTTTGAGTCAATGGGAGTTTTGCCACTGACTTCAGTGAGGTTAGGATTGCACCCAAGATAAACAAGTACGAGACAAGACAAAATAAAATAATTTAGAAGTGGGAAGGTTTGTGAATGAGTCATGGGAGAATAAGGCAAGGGATATTTACTTTCTGGGGGGAATGAAGATGAGGCAGAAATGAAGTATGTTTATTTATATGAGCCTGAGTGCAGTGAAGGAAGAGTGAGGGGTCCCTATGTGCAGAGCCCACACCTTTCTGACAGCTGCAGGATGGTCACAAGTGAGGCTCCCCAGGGCTCAGTATCGGAGCCAGCCCTGTTCTACATCTCTAGGGATGATCTGGGTGCCAGGATTGAGTGGACCCTCGGCAAATGGACAGATAAGACAAATTTGATTGGGAGTATCAGCCTGCTGGAAGCTCTGCAGAGGGCACTGAGATGTGGCCGTGTGTCTCGTCCTGCTGGCACTCTGCTGATGAGAGGCTGACACCACAGAATAGGCAGAAAGACAGATGTCTTCACCAAAACCTCACCAATTATATTTTTTTCCTCATTGAGGTTTTTCCCTACTGCAAGAATCCTGTAGGGTTCTTTACCAGGCTTTATTTTTCATTTTTTTGTATGAGAGAGCAATAATAAATGTCCTAAATCTAAAAGAACCAAAGAATCACCTTTAATTAAAAACCAACAGAAATATAATATTTTTGAATATTTCTTTTTTCTTTTCCTAGTGTATATAGCTTAGCATGTAAAGCTTACCTAAAATTTACTTTATTTTAAATAAATTGCTTTTTTGGAGGGAGGTCCTTCTTCATGGCAGTGTGACTATATGTTTTATAACTGGGAGAGAATAGGATCTTTCACTCTTGGACTTGCTCTCAATGGAAAGTGAAGAGGTGATGGGTCTTGTGTCAGAAAATTCTGCCTGCCCTCAGCCTAAGGGTCCCTGCCACTCTCAGGACCTGTTTCTGGGGGCAGGAGCTGCCACTGCTTCATAAGTGAGTGTGTGCCTGACTCCACCCTTTGGGCTTTCCCTTTGCTGGGGTGAAATGGTGCCTGAAGTGGGCACAATGCTGTGGCAATCTCAGCAGGAGCCTTGCTGAGAGGCTGCCATCTCTCTGCAAGGAAAGCTGTGCTGCTCCAGATAATGCTCCTCACAGGTGCCAGCTCTGAGTCACCTCCTGTGAGAATCTGCTGCTGCTGCCACCAGCAGCACAAAGCCCAGCTGGAGAGCAGCACCCCTGGGATGCAAGGGTGCCAATATTGGGGCCAGCTTCATCCAGTACCTGTGCTGATGCACGGGCAATAGCACTGAGAGGGGCTGGAGAAGGCGTCAAATTGGGAGGCAGAGAGGCTGGGTGAGGGTGTGGCACTGCTGGGAGGACACGGGTGAGTGGGAGGGATGGGCCTGCAGGAACCCAGAAAAGGGAAGTGACAATTCCCTCCCCAGGGAGGAGCAACCCCAGGCATTGCACCCCTGGAGATGCTCCAAATCTGGCTGGACAAAGCCCTGGACATCCTGCTCAGACCATGGATGAGCAGAAGTTGTACCAGAAAACCTCCAGAGATCCCTTCCAGCCTCAGCTGTTCCTCAGGACAGACAGGAGGTTTTTACCAAAATAGGCTGAAATTATTCTATGGATGTACCTGACATGAACGTGATATCCATGTCTAAATCCTGTGTGTTTGGATGAATGACAAATTCCTTTTCCTAACCCTTTCACTTCCTGGGGAGGGAATTGGATGTCTGCAGGTTACTCAGGGGTGTCACTTCTCTGGTATTTCATGCACACACACAAACAAGAGCATGGGCATCACCAGCCTGGGCCAGCCAGGTACAGCTGGTAGGACCTTACCTTTGCTACATTTAACAGATGTTTCTTCACTCACTTGACTGGGAATGAGACTGAGAAATAGTAAATTGGTACGTCTGAATCCCCTTACAAAGCTAAAGATACTGTCAGGATAAGACACCTATAATGATCGTGGCTTCCATTAAAATGTCACTCATGAAACAGCTCTTACCACCTCAGCTTATCCTTCCAAATGCATGGGAAATGCCTGGCATCCCAAATAGTGAAGAGTAGTGACTTATTAAACTCTCCCAATCACAATTTCTTGCCAGACCTGGATGCAGCAAAGAGGAAGGCAGGACATTTTGGCTCAGCCACAAAGTCAGTGACTTGTCCTCAGGGCTGCTCCACTGCTGCTCTGCTCTGTGTTCAGTCCCTGCCAAAGGGGGAACAAAAACAAAATCCTCTTTGCTAAAGGGGGACAGTCAAGGGACTGCCTAACAACAGAGCACGGGCAGTGCAATTTTTTTTCTACCAATAGTGCTATTCAGACAAGAATAAGCAGTAGGGACACCTTCTGGAATTTTTGCTGAATTTTTTCAACCTCCATAGTGTCTTGTGACTGCTAGCTCTCCTGGAACCTGCAGGTGAGCAGGGGAGGGGCCAAGTGAAGCCTTGAAGTGCCTTTCTGTCTCTTACCTGGCTTTGCAACAACCCCCCGGGGTATAAACTAGATGAGCTTCAAAGCTGCAAGAGGATGAAGAGGGATCTACACCAGATCCAGTGGAGAATGTGTGATTTGTGATGAGTGCCTGAAAATAGCACAGCTAAACCTGTCCTTGCAACAGAGCTACAGAAAAAACAAAAACCAGCAGTCCAAGAAAAGGTCCAAAGATGGCAGAAAGCTCAATAAATGTGAAAAATATTTTCTGTGCTTTTCTGTTTTTTCAAGCTCCCTTTCTTTAAAATGCCCCTGTATGGTCACACCCACTGCCTTGTAGTGAGGGGGGGAAAAGGTTTGTGGTCAGACCTCATTTCAGAAAGTTCTTGAAAAATTCTTGTTTTCATGTAAAATTCATCCTGCTTCCCCCTGCCCCCCCAGAAAAATCGCATTCCAGACTATATCTGGTTATCTGTTACTGAAACCATAACATGGTCATGAAATCCAAACTCACCCTGGAGGCATGCCAACATCTCCAAAACTTTTACAACCAGAGTTTCAATCAAGTTATTCATCCACCTAATCGAAAAAGCTAATAACATATACAATTTCAGAACTTCAAATATTTTGCCTTCCATGGCGGAATACAAATGAAACCACAGTTTTCTTAACACTGGTGATAGCTGACAGGAACTATTTGACAGAATAACCTCTGCCTGCCTCAAACAGAACATGCCTTCTGGAAGGACGCATCACAAGAAAAAAAATACAAAACTAGGTTAAATGGTGTGAATGAAGCAAGATTCAAAGTCCAAATAGTAAGGGTATGCATAACTGTTGCTATAATGAAAAACAAACCCCAAGGGGTTAACCCAGAAAGATATCTGTATTCTGGGCTGAAAACATAGTGCTTGGGGCAAAAACTAAAAAAAGCTAAGAAAGCTGATGAAAAGGTCCCTCAACACCCTAATCAAGCCATATTCCATATTCAGTTCCAGGACTACCTTGGCTGGTTCTTTTAAGCAAATGATTCATTCAGATAAAATGAAATCAAGCAGGAGTTGGTGTTCCTAAACTAATTTGGAAATGTTACGCTAATTAATTGGTATTTCACATCGGGATGGAAATTGAGGGAGGATTCTATGAAGCCAGCAATGTTTTCCCCTGTTATGTGAAAGAGTGAGGAACAAAACATGAATGCAAATTCCAGCCTTTACTTATTATAGTTTTGGGTTTTAAGGTATGGCGAATATTTTCAGCAACAACAGTCTGCAGTGTCCTGAATGACAAAATAAGATAAGATAGTCTGCTTAATGTGGTGGGAGATTCAAGAAAAGGGTGAGATGGATGATCCATTTCTGGATGAGATCCATGAGGAATGGAATTAAAAAAGCTCTTAAACTACTGGAGGTCATTTTGGAAAATGCAAATTGACAAAACAATCTGGTTGCATCACTGCTGCTGAGTCTGAAAGCAGGAAAAATAAGAACAATCAAGAATGACAACAAACAAGGGGTGAAAATTAAAAGGTCTAAGCAAAGCACAGAAGAATGAAACATCCCCCACTCCTATTCAAATGGACTGGAAGAAGTTATTGAAATGGACCAGCTGCTTTGGAAACAGAAGGAAAACATCTTGTGAACAGGAAGGCATATTACTACCTGAATTACAGATGCAAACAACTGATATTGGAGAGCATTCATAGTTCACTCTTCTACTACCAACTTTTCTGCTAACAATCTTTTTCCATCAGTTTAGTTAGGCTGAGCAGGATTATATACACATTTGCAGAAAAGATCCAAACTGAGCAACACATTTCTGCCTTTCTCCCCATGCTGAAGCCTGACATCATAGTCAAGAAATCTTTCAGGGAACTGTTTGGAGGAAAATGTCTCCTTCTGGCAGAACTTATAATTTGAAAAGAAAGAATTCCCTCCAATGGATAGAACCCTCATTTGTGAGGTTAGGAGAATTACAAGTTTACAAGTTTTCTAGGCACATGGCAATGATCAGGAGCTCTTTTTCAGTATAATCCCTCCTTGACCAGCCTGGAGCTGTCTCTACTGAACATGGGTTCAACATGGGTTGAAGTGAACAGTTATATTTTTCTTATAGTAGATGATACAAACAGCTGGCATAGCAGATGAAAACATTTCAGATGGGAAAGGCATTAAGAGTTCTGTGTCCTCACATGTCAGGCATTGGAAAAGATGGGATAGGTTAGCATAACAGGGAATTGCAAAATTATAGAAGATTATCCCCCTGGAATTATTTAAGCAGCATTGCTCTGCCTTTAAAAAGGGTTTCCCTATGGTTAATCACATTTATTGTTGCAGAAATTAATACCTCTTCCTTCTAAGCTTCCAAAGTCCCACTGTGATGAAATCTAGTCAGTGGAGACAAGCACAGGGACCACGATGTGAGTTCATAACTAAGCTCCTGGGCTGCCACCAGATCAAGGCAGTATCTGCTAAGGGGTGGGATCCCCAGAAAGGGAGAACATCAGCCTGTTGGAGTGACTCCAGAGGAGGAACACCAAGTTGATCAAGGGATGGAGCAGCTCTGCTGTGAGTGAGGAAAGGCTGAGAGAATTGGGATTGTTCAGCCTGCAGAAGAGAAGGCTTTGGTGTGACCTAATTGCAGCCTTCCAAGTACCTGAAGGGAACCAACAAAATGGAAAGAGGCTATTTAAAAATGCCTGGGGTGACAGGACAGGGGGGAATGCCTTCAGACTGGGAGAGAATAGGTTAAGACTAGATATTAGGAAAAAAAAATAATTCCTGTGAAGGTGGTGGGGCCCTGTCACAGATTGCCCAGATAAATTTGGCTCCCCCACCCCGGAAGCTTTCAAGACTGGTTTAGGGACATTGTCCCTACCCATGGAAGGAGGCTGGAACTAGAAAAGCTTTAAAGTATCTTCCAGCCCAAAACATTCTGTGGCTTTGTGAATCTCTGATGAATTTGCTTGGCCCATTCTTCTTGCCATGCAAAATGAAAGCAAAGCCGCTGGGTGGGGTGTTCAGAGGCTGCCTGTAGAATGGAATGGAATGGAATGGAATAGAATAGAATAGAATAGAATAGAATAGAATAAAATAGAATAGAATAGAATAGAATATTTCAGCTGAAAGCAACAAACAATAATCATCTTGTTCAACTGTTTATGGTGTGCTAAACTTGCAGATGTTGGAATTTCTTGTGGCAGTTTTGTGGTCATGTGTACAGATACAGAAGCCCCTGTGCTCTCAAAGCAGACTTTTAAAAAGCAGAGCAGAGCTTAGAGTCTAACAAACCAAAACATCCTGTTTCACGCTGTCCTGGCATTTTCCTTTAGCAGGCCACTCAAACACACACCAGCCTCTATCCTGCTTGCTGTCCAAAGAGGGGCCAGCAGACCGGTCCCTGGTACCTTGTACAACCATTCACACTTGTGAAAGGTCACTGTAAAAGCACAGCACATCAGAGCTGTGCTGCTAAACACCCACTGTGTACAGATGTAGATGGCTCACCACTGTGGAAAGCAGCTGAGAGCAGATCCAATACGCTGCACTAATTAAATGTCTGACTGGGCACAACTAGAGGAAAACCGGATGAGAAAGAGAACTCCGGTTTTTATTTTGTTAACACAAACATTTGGACAACTTTTGTGGCCACAAAGCATATTTGTACATTCTATAAAACTTGAAATAAACACAATGACAACAAAAAGTTACTGGAATTCCAATGACTTCAGCAGCCATATCAGAATTACAGTGTCCTTAGAATCACAGTTTGGGTTGGAAGGGACCTTAAAGATCATCATCTTCCCTGCCACAGGCAGGGACAGCTTCTAGTAGACCAGGTTGCTCCTAGCTCCATCCAACAAACCCTCTTCCTGATGTTTTGTAAAAAGCAAGCACTTTTGGCATTGACTCCATCAGCATCTTAAATAAATTATGTTTCCCTTTAGTGCCAAACTCCCAGTTTTCAGATGGTTTCGGAACTTACTTGGTAAAGATGTGCTCACAAAACAGATTGTGCCAGACTGTTCCAATAAATGCCTGGTTTTCTAGAAAAACACAACTGATTTTCTAGGTATAAAAGATGTGAAAATCCTCATTTGTTAGGCTAGTTTTACGGCTTTTGATAAAGTGCTACCTAAGGCACAAAGAAAAGACAGCAAGTTGACTGAAAATTGACTTATTATTCGACAGGGAAACAGTGCTGTTGGACTAAATTTTGTTTTTCTGCTGCTGTTGTCATAGGGCAACATCTTTGAGTGGCAGTACAGAGGAACATAAAAAGTGTCACAGATATGGCATGAGCTTGGAAACTTGATTGAGAAGAATTTAATACCATATCATATATCAATCTTATCAAATATCATATCATATCATGTCATATCATATTGAAGTTGTGGGTGCCTCATCCCTGGAAGTGTTCCAGGCCAGGCTGGAAGCAATCCTGAGCCACCTGGTCTGGTGGGAAGTGTCACTGCCCATGGCAGAGGGTTTGGAATGAGATTATTTATAAGGTACCTTCCAGTGCAAACCATTCCATGAGTCCATGATTCTGTATCATTCAACAGCATGGGGCAAAGTCACAAACCCTGAGGGCAAGTATCTCAAAGTTTTGATGTAATGATATTTTGAGAATTTATCCCTTGGAATGACAAAAGAAGAGATGGCCCAGAGGTGGTTGCTGACCATAAACGGAAGTTGTACAGTGACAAGTGTGATCTAACAGTTTGCAAAATAGACTGAAATTTCTAGTGGAGAAAATGAGGTGTTACTGGAGAAAAGTCCTCATGAAAATATGTTCAAGTGCTAGAGAACTTGTAGTATAATTAGATACAAGTAATTCTTGCAAATATAAGGTAAAACCCAATTGCTTTTAAGATATTTCCTTTTTTGAAGTTTATTAAGTTTATGGAGTGAACTATATGAGACATTTGTAGTGGTCAAGGCTAAACTCAATGGTCCAGATCTATAAACACATAACAATCTGTTTCCAAGTTACCTGTAGCTCCTCACAATTGTTATTGACATAAATGCCATTTTTGACTTAGATGCCCTACTCTTTTTTCCCCTAATGCATGTCCCTAGTCCCTTTTGCTTCAGTAGATAAAAAAATTATCCACTTTTTTATAGCATTCACCTGGTGAGATGGGGGAAAATGTGAAGTGACTTCTTGCACAGGTGGATATTGCAGAGCTCCATTTAAAAATCTCCTCATGGCAGAGCTGTGCCAGCCCCAGCACAATTGATTCCTGTACCACCATCTGTTAAAGCAACATGTTGGCTTCTAGACTGGGGCTGGTTCATTCTGGGGTGCTTGAAACACCTTCCCATTGAGTTAGACCCTCTCCAAAAGCTGTGCCTTTCATTTAGGGGCCAAAGAGTGGGTTAATTGGAGACACCACTGAAGCAGGGTCTCCGCAAACACCTGGCCAAACCAAATGTAGTAAAAAATCAATGAACCTTAAATGTTTGCATCTGGGAAAAGTCATATTTTCTTGGGAGCTTGCTCATCAAGTCTAGGGAATTAGTACATGCACACTTATATCATCATATAAGTTGCAGAGTCTTCATTGTAATGTGCTGGGCACGTGTCTGAATTTCTTCTTCTTAAATATCAAACCAGAAAGTACCAGTGGTACAGGCAGAGGGAAATTACTCAGAGAGAAAATTACTAGAGAGATTGGCAAGAAAGGAATTCTACAGTTCAGCAATTCAGCCCATTAGGCAGTCTATGATTTTGCAGATTCTACCTGACCCAGTTCTGCTCTAATTTTTCTTTGATTATCTTGCATATAATATGTCTGTATTCCTATTAGTCTAGCAAATGTTGGTGTAAGCTGAATACTTCACTTGTATTTTGAAATATCAAAGTGTATTTCTTAATTACAGCAATTTTTTTCCACCTTAGAATTTCAGTTTATTTCAAAAACTGCCTGTCTACAGTCAATTCCTCAACTGCTCCTTCAAACCAACCTGGTTATACACAGAGAGAGAGACAGCTAAAAGGGAAAAAAAAAAAAAAGAAAAAAAGAAACACTGGGTGCTAAATATTCTCATAATTTCAGACTCTCTTCAGACAAAGTAGTTTCGAATTCATTCCTTATTTTCCAGCTCATCAGCTTTAATTGTAAACTCTTCATCATGACAGACTATGGCCAGCATGAAATCTTAACCACTGCAGAGGCTTTTTAAGCTCAACACACAAACCTTCTATGGGGGTTCTGAAGGGAAGATTTTTAACTCTTTGTGTGTCCCCCTTGGTAACCAGCTCCTGGAACAGAGCTGTGCAAAGGTCTTTGAGATCTCTGAATGGAAAGATAATCAGCTTGTAAATGTACCAAACCCATAGTTTATTTAAACATGCTTCATCTGCTGCTTTCTGTAAAGAAAAGCTCTGCACCTTGAGAAGAAAAGACATTTTGCTGGTCTGATAATTGCTGCCACTGCTAATGAACATGTCAAAACCTGATGACATAAACACAGAAAAGGTGAGAAATTTTCTTGTTTCATTTGAATCCATCAGCCTTGAAATTGAGATGTTGGTTCATCAGGTCAAAATGGACAATTCCTCCAGATTATTAAAAAGTTCCTGTGACCACTCAGCCTACTTCCAAGAAAACATCTCTAGATGAAACCTGTCAGCTTCAGGAACCTATCAACTACGTTCTGTTTGACTGTTCTACAAGAATAACCTTCATGAGAAATCTGCTGGCAACAACAAGGCTGTTGGTAATTTCTGTAGGCTTGTTTGCAGCAATTGTGTCCAGGAGTGTAATCAGCTGAAACAATTATTTTATTATTGCTAAGAAATACCAGCTTCAGGGTAGACAGAAACATGGTGTAGAAATCCTGACTAGAATAAAAGTTTTGGATCAGGGCTCAAGAAATGTATAGCAGGGCAATGCTTTTTTTTACAGCCTTTCAGAACTAAGACATTTTTTTGTCCTGATCCATGGGTTTGTTGGATAGGGCAAGGATAAGGTTAACTTCACTAAGCACAGCTGTAGGCAACAGGAGTGGCCTTCCATCAGTTTGTGGCCAAGGGTTGGGATATTTACCTACGCTGTGAAAAGTCCGGTGCAATTTCCTTTTCTGCTGCTGATGATTGGAGCTGGCATATCCCAGGCCAGTGAATTAATGATGATGCTCTGTGGGTTGCCCAGTGATTGCGCAGTGGGCCCCTCCTCCCCACTGCCAGAGCTCAGTTGCGGGTGCTGTTTTATTTTGTATAAACAGTTAATCATGGGCACTGGGACAGGCTCGCACACGGCGTTGAACCGCCAGGTCACGGAGTCATTCAGCATCTCCCGGGCTCCACTCCTCCATTGAAACACAGCACAGAGGTTCCAGAGGATGAGATGATGAAAGGTCAGCCCTCCCCATGGCCCACAGCCTCTGATTTGGACATTCACTGCAAACAGGAGTCATTCATCCAAATCCTTGCTTTGAACTTCTCCCCCATCTTTTCATAAGTCTCTCACAGCCAACTTCCCTCAGTTTTTCTCTTGTGGGAAAACAAGAGGTGGCCCTAACCCAAAATTCTATAGGTTTTTTATCTACTGGTGTTTAGATACAAGTGTAGGGATAACACAGAAAGCAAAATGAGCTCATGGAGCAGTTTGTTATGTCCCACCACAAGGTGAACTCCCCTGGGGCTGCCGAGGCAATCATTGCATGGCCATGCAAACCAGTGGTACAAAATGTGGTGTCACAAATTATCATTTGTAAAGTTCCATGTGGCCAGTGCTCTGCAAATCCATTCTGAAAAGAAGGGTAATAATAACATGATATTCACTAGACCATCTAGTCTTTTCTGCCAAAAATATCTTAATCACTATTAGAGATATTTAACGTGTGTCATGGCAGGGATTATTTGTGGGTATCAAAGAGTGGCTGAAACCAAATGCAGAGGAAGATCCTGCCTTCATGGTACTGGTGATGCCTTAAGTTTTAGCTTTTATATTTTTCAGATCCTGCACTGCATTATTGTACAGATCTGAATAATAGAGTGTTGGTAAGTTCTCTTCACAGTTTGGTCAGACAAAACAATCCTTTTCCAGATGGGAAAGGTCATCATCTAAAGGTCACCATCTCAGCTTCAGCTGAGGAAAAGTACAAACACAAGTGAACTGGGAGGAGCAAACTGGGGGAATGTGACTTCATTACCTAAAACTATAATTGGACAATTAACCCCTGATATGCAAATAGACTAAATTTTTATCTGCCCAAAAAAATCTGTGACTGTTGTCCAGGTTGGGTGCAGCCTCTGCGAGGCTCCTGCACTGCCCAAGGTGTACCCTTTGAAGCCTTCCAAATAAATATAGTTATTTTATAACTCTGTGTTCTAGGTAGCCTCTCCAAGGCATCACTGGCTGCTGTGGGGTGCTGTGGCAGAGTGACTCAGGCTGTGCTGACTTGTGCTGCTTGAGATTACAGCCCATCATATTTAGAAACACGGTATTAAGAGTGGTTATGCTCTTAAACTTAATGAAATTACAAATTGGAATATCTCTACTGAAATTAATGATCCAGAATATTACACTCGAGCAGAAGTCAGCCTTGTCTTGAATTTTGAAGGTCATTTGGAAACATTAAAATTCAGTTTTATGCTTTAGAGCTTTGAAACAATAATAAGGTAAAGGGGACGTTTGACAATGACAGGGGGGGAGAAGTATCTATTTCCCTACTATTACAACCAATTTGCTGAAAAAATTATGGAGAAATGCAGCCCCCAAAAAACCCCACCATATCCACAAAACCATGGTGACATTCAGAACAAGCTGGTGGTTGCTATTGCTTTCAACTCGTGCTCCTGACAGGGCAGAAGAGGGTTCCAAAAAAAGACCCCATGGAGAAGGTGCCTCAGCACAGACATTTGCCCTGTTGCCAACCTGGCAAATTTTTTCTTCCTACTACAAACCCACGTTAAGAACCAGACAAATTGTGCATTTAGGAAAAACTGGGATGAAAAATAAAATAGCTTGAGTCAAGCCAAGCAAAATAATTAGGCTTATTAAGTGGAATGAATAAAAACCACCCAAAGCCTAACTCAGACCCAAAAAGCCTCCCAGGAAAGCAAAAGGTTTTTTAGGGGGAAAAAAAATATTTATTCAGGTTCAAGGCAGTTTTTCTGGTTTTAGTGAAAAAATTGGTTTAGATTATTTTTCTTTTCCCTAACTTTGTCAACACCTCAAGTTTTCTTATTTTTGATTAAAAAAGAAAAAAAAAGAGAAAGAAGGTTGGTCTTGAATTGATTGATTTTAAGAAAAAATCTTTCTGTTTTTTCAAAATCTAATTTCTCATTTTGCAGCTTTAGGAATTTATTTTTTTTTAACATAAAGAAGATCCCTGCAAAGTCATATATTAAATTTAAGCTAATTTTCAGATAATTACTTGTCTCACAGTAATATTTTCTCTAGCTCTACCCAAGACCAACAGAGGGTGGACATTATTAATAAGTCCTAAGAGAGAAAAAAGGCAAATGAGGAATGGACTACTGAAAAAAAGACATTACCCCACAAGAGAGAGAAAATTTGTTGCAAGCAGGGGGAAGAGAGCAGTGCATTAAAATAAAATAGCTGATCCTACTGATCCTGGCCAAAAATATTGGAACAATTTTGGAATGCAAGTCAAAGAATAAAAGTGCCTGCA
Organism: Agelaius tricolor; assembly: GCF_023055355.1. Taxonomy (NCBI): domain Eukaryota; kingdom Metazoa; phylum Chordata; class Aves; order Passeriformes; family Icteridae; genus Agelaius; species Agelaius tricolor. The sequence continues at coordinate 55,224,864 of NW_027269264.1, read as the reverse complement.
GGAGGAATGCCTCATTCCTTGATCCAAGTCATACATGGTAGGGACTGAACATGTTCCTCACGTGCCTCATTTTTCATGTGTAATGTGGGAGTAATAAATATGCTACCTTGATGTCTTGAGAGTTCAGAGATGTGTATGGAAGTACAGGGTGAAACTCTAAGCTAACTGAAATCCACAGCAGAATTTCTTTTGGCCTCGGCTTCTTCTTTTCTATTTCTGCTATTGTTCCTCTAGTTTCTCTTTCAGCCAAAAACCCCACAATTTTGAAAAAGTCAGAGGATGTCTCTGTTTGTGCCCATCTCTGCTGTATCAGACCCTGTGCACACACGGGGAGAAATCTTTGCCCCAGATTCCTCACAGCTCCCATCAAAGCAGTGACTAGAGAAAAAGAGATATTTGCTCCTTTGCTTTCAAACACTGTGGTTGACCTGCTCCCTTCTGGAAGTGAGTTCAGGCTTAGGAATTTGCCAGGAAAGCTTTTTCCCTGGCCCACACAAGTCCGAGTTCCATCTTGAGGCAGCAATATATTTTCAGGCTTTTTTTTTTTCTTTTCTCACTCTCACAGAAAGAACATTAGTATAGTTAAATTTTTAGAAAGGGCAATATTAACAAAAATGGAAAAGGTAAAACTAAATCAATACAAGGTAATGTTCAAGATGACCTGTGCTGAAATATCATTTTGAAATTTTCAGCCCATGAAAATATCCCTAGATTGACATTTTGTCTTCATTTTTTCAGGAAAAAGCGCTTTTATATTCACACTTTCATGGGAGGGGAAAATTGTTTTCCATGCAGCTGTATGCTTCAAGTTGACAGCTGCATTTTTCATGGATATGAACACTCAAGCTGAGGTTGTCATTCAAGCAGCTTGAGCTGAATCCATGCAGGGCTTTGAAAATGACCAGAACCACCCTGAAATTGTCCTGAAGAGAGAAGAGTCCCAGGGCAACAAATGCTTCAGGGCCATGTTGCCATGCAGGCCATTTGCTCTGTTCTGACCCCAAAAGAGCTTTGCATCACTAATTGTGGATTTCCTACATGTGACAAGACAGAATTAATGAATCCAAATCATTAACAGAAACCCAAATTGTTGGTACATGACAGGAGACAGGACTGGGTCCTGTTTTCTCCTGTGGGGTGTGGTTGAACGCTGCTCCAATTCTTACAAACGCCAAAGTCAGGATGAGACTGCCTTAGAGCTCTGAAAAGATGAGCTAAAATCTCATGTCAAGCCAAGTGTGAAGGCAGTACTGGCACAAGAACTTCCATCCTTATAGGTTGTGGATTTATTCCCCAAACGTCCAGCTTTGAGAGCTCAGTTGTCACAGAATCCCAGAATAGATAAGGTTGGAAGGGACCACAATGGGTCATTTGCCCAACTCCCTGCTCCAGCAGGGTCATCCCAGAGCACATGGCCCAGGATTGTGCCTAGATTAATATCTCCAGTGAGGAAAACTCCAGACCTTTCTGGGCAACATGTTTCTGTGCAGAATCACTGAATGCTAAAGAAGTTCTTCCTTTGTTCAGCTGAAACTTCCTGTGCATCAGTTTCTGCCCACTGCCTCTTTAATCTGCTCAGACTATTTTAATCTCATGGGGACTCATAGTTTTTGGTTCTTTTCCTAACTTTAAAATAAAAATTAATTTAATTTTGAAAAAAGGTAAAAGAAACAAACCAAACAACCTTGCCTAATTGAGTCAATGACACCTAGAAGTCAGTCAATAAAATTTGCATTGACAGCAAATTGAGGCAGGGATTATCTGGGGAAAAGGGGAACTTGCATTCTCCCTTGATATGTTCTTATAGAGGTCAAGCTTACCTCCCTGGATCACCACATGTGTACAGTGAACCCCCTTCATTTTGGGGGTTTCCAAAATGGAAAAGCAACCTTCCAGATCTTGTGCACCCTGCTAAGCTGAAGGCATGAAATGTGAGTTGGCCACAGGGTTGCAAGGCATTATGAGTAACCTACATGTGTAACCTGCTCTCTTTCAAATACCTCATCAATCTGGAAGCTACACTCCCCATATGCCTCTTCTGCCAATTCATTTTAACTGTCAAAGAGGTTGTTTTCAAAGGACTCGACTGACAGCTCAGAAATCCATCTTGGTGGATTGGCAGGGCCTGGAAACTGTGTATCTGAACTGTATAGAGGTCAGATGTTTAATTTCATGCGGGTTCCCATGATTTATAAGTGCCCCAGCTCTCGATAGAGAACAGTCTGTGCTTCCTCTGTTTGTCAGGATGTAATGCCTGCCTAGGGACTGCTCCCTTCTGCCCAGCCTGCACAGTTGCAAGGCACAGTGTCAGTTCTAAAAGAGATAAATACACTAATATTAATATTAAATCAAAAGGGGAAGCAGGCAGGTGTCCTGTGAACAAAAAATCTGATGAAAAGACGTGTCTTGTCAGATTTTCTCTGGGCACCCCTCTGGATGGTGGCTTGAGCAGCATTAATGGGCAGAGGTGAAATCAGCCCTTGGTATGGGCAAAGGAACTTGTCTGGTAAGATGCACAAGGGAGGAGGAAAGAATTCACAAAGCAGTTCTTGTGAGACAGAGCAGAGACTTACAACACTGTAATTCTGGTATGTTTGTTTTCTGCACAAACCAGGGCAATTTTGGAAAGACACAGAGAGGTGGTTTGCCCACTTTATGCAGCAAAGGAGGAAGGAAGTTTCCAAAGGAAGGTTCCTTTAAAGGAAGGAACCAAACCCATGACAGATGGGCTGGAATTAGGTGACCTTAAATTCCCTTGTAACCCAAACCATTCCATGATTCCTGAGTTACCAGCTTTGCCTCACTCCATGGAGTGGAGTCATTCCTATGTTGCTTCCCCCATCCAATATACTCAGCCATAGGAACAGTCAGGAGAACTCAAAGGTGGCTTCCAAACTTGGCCTGGAAACACCAAAAGACCAAAAAAAGCCAGGACATGGTTTTGATTACTTTTGATAGCAGCAGAATTATTCCATCCCAGAAATGCTCAGACACTTGGGAAATTATAGGAGAAGAAGGGGAAAGGGTGCTATTTTTTTTTTCTTCTTTTTTGTCCTCCCATTTCATTTTTGCTTAATCTTATCCTCTGTGATCTTGTATGCTGGGCTATAACATCATTCTCCTATGGGGAGCAGCCTGAACTGAATCTTGCAGAATGAAAAAGCACCAGAAAAGGCCTCACCAGCACCATCTCTGAAAGGCTCATACATCTCCTGTCTCTCTGTGCCTTGCAGAACTGCAGCTCTGGTGGCATCAGCAGCTGCCTCCTGGGGCAGATCCATGCATTGAGTGATTATTCTCTCCAACCCAGACTGATGGAAGGCTTCTTGCCTTGGCAAAACGACTAAGCAATCCATATATTTCTGCTCTTTTTATGTCTTGGAAAGTTAAACTGCTTTCTGCCTTGATTATTTGTCTTTGAGTAATTTGTAAAAAAAAAAAGACAATAACATAAATGGAACCAATGTGTTGAATTTTAACTCTACTTGGTTTCACAGGTATTATTTCTATTATTATTATATATTATTAACTCTACTTGGTTTCACAACTATTATTTCCCTATTATTAGCAGGGGCTCTTTTTTTGTTTTGTTTCGTTTTTGTTTGTTTGTTTTTTGTGGGTTTTTTTGTTTGTTTGTTTGTTTTTTTACTTGCCTAGCTTGCCTCATTGCTTGGGTGTGATGGAAGAGGAGGATCCACATATATAAAATACATTCTTTTGTGTTTCCTTCAAGACTAGCTGGTCCTTGTAGCAGATCAAGGAGAAATGAGCCAGACAATATTTGCTTTTCAGGGCAGGTAAGTCATGTGTGCAGTGTAAAGCCAAACCTTCCCTTGGCTTCCCTTAAGCTCTCAGTGATTCAGAGGCTCCAGATGAATTTTCTGCTGGCCAAAGTAACCCAGCCAGCAGAAGGGCAAACATCTCACAGCAAGTGTTTGCACAGGCTGGTTGATGGATCACAAATACAGTCCCATCAATCTCAAGTGTCCTTCTGCACCGTTCCTTGGCCCATGGATGTCTTTGTGCAGACTTCCCAGGACATTGGGACATTTGGCTCTTGGGGACCACTCTCTATTCACGCCCATCAGTAACTTGACACCAGCACAGGATGAGGAGACCACTTTTAAAAACTTTTTTTTTGTTTCTCTTCTGGTGTCTAAACATCACGATCTGGTAAGGACTAAGCAGCAGTGAGCCCAGATCCCCAGAAATATGGGTGCACTCATATTTGTTCCCTGCTCTGCCTAGCTGAGTACGGCAATGCTGCAGAAGGAGGGAAGAATTCAGCCTCTGTGCCCTGCTCCAGCTCTCTCACGGGGATTGCCGTGTGGATTGCAAACAGCACCTGCACCAAAAGGTGGTGCTCTGGGTAAATGGTTGTCCCTGTTGTGGTTCTGGTTGGGATGTTGTGGAGTGAGCCCTGACTTTGTGGATTTGCCCTGTATTTGTGCACCCCCTCAAGTCATTAACCCCAGCAGTGTCGGCCGTCAGCAAATGCCACCAAATGTGTATGTCTGTGAAGATCCATGGCCATTTTCAGCCCCTTCAGCTCCAAGCACTTCCTTTTCTCCTTTGTAGGTGGTCCCAGTACAGCTTTATATGTGTGTTAACAATCCAAGAACATCTGTAAAATGTTTATGCCATGCTTGGAAACAGAGGAAGGGAGAAGCCTTAAAAAGAATGAGTTCTCAGTACCATTTCAGGATATACTGTAAAGACTTGTTGATTTCCTTTCAGGATACCCTGTATTTCATCAGAGGCTCCTGAGCTTTCTTTGGAAAGGTTTAGCAGATCAACCATCCCACACCAGAATGTATTCCAGCACAGAGGAATACTCCTGGAAACCAGACTTACTCCTGTGGCTGGTGTCAGATTCAAAGTGATGGACAGGAAACTTCCTTCCCCTGTGCTCTTGGTGCAGATACAGGTCATAGCTCTTCAAAGAAATTAAGTCCAAGGCAAAGAACAAAGTTGATCTAGGCAGTGTCCCATTTTACTCTGAGAGCTCACCCTGTGCAAGGCAGATTGATTCCTTGCTGTCTTGGGAGATGTGATTGCAAACCAAAAGACCAAACGAGGGAGTTATGGCTAATATGCCTTTCAATGTAGTGCTTCACCAGAGTGATCACTAAAATAAAGAACAAGCTACCTTTGCCTTAGCCCGTGTATTCTCAGTGCAGAGATGCACTACACAGGTGCAATGGTTACACAGATTTACATAAAGATTCCATGCAGTCTGCCATTTCAAAATAGTGCATGCTGCATTTCCCCCGCACTGAGCTCCGTATTTCCATTCCAGCTGGACAGGCAGCTCTCAGACTCCACACTACACCTGTGTGGCTTTCCTGCATTCCCCAGGTGGCATGGCACATTGCAGAGGCACAAGGCAGCATGCAATCCTCTCCCCAGAGTGCCACGGGCTGTAAAATCCTTCTCTCAAGAGAAATTAGAGAGGCCTCCATGGGCTTTTGTAAATGGCAGGCTCCCATCAAAAGCAGAGGCTCGGGATAGGCCAGAAGATGTTTCCCACCTTGTTCTTCTCAACGTGGGTAAAATGAAGTCAGTGGAGCCAGTTTGCTCCTCTTGACCATTCTGAACATAAAGCAGCAAGAGGCAAATGCCAGACTATGTTCAATACAAACTTATGGGTTTATTCACACTGAGAGGCATTTAAAGCTCAAAATTCGAGAAAGTAATCTACGGCAAACAGCCACAAAGCAGAATGAAATATATTGACCAGGATTATTCAGCAGCTGGAAATTTGACTTTTGTTTATGGAAAAAACATCTTATAGGAATTACCCAAATCCACAGAGTTCACAATTATTATTAATGGCATTAAGCAATACATTCTGTTACATTGTAGATTGTAAAACTGGCCCTTTGCCAACCAGTTACCTACTGGAACACTCATTATAACATAGAATTAATTCAGTTCTTTGGAAAAGTGCTCAGGCAAGTGAGTTTTCAGACAGCAGGATAAAAAAAATAAATGGATTGCATTAAGCAAAATGTTTCTGTTTGTACAAAGCCAGCAATTTTTTTATTCCTTTGGATTCCTACAACTGAAAAGTAAGGGAAAATGTGGTTTAGGGTTCAGCCTAATTTGGGAGGAAGTCCACAAACTGTCAAGAAAAAACACTACATCACAGCAAAGCTCCCAAGTCTTCTTTCTTTCTCTGTTTAAATTGCATTACAGATTTTGTGTTTACGAAAGGAGATTAAAGATAAAGGCAAAAAGGCTGTCCTAAAACCTCCAGTCCCACAAAATAAAACCCCTTGTTATTTTTCTCTCAAAAATTATGGAGATGGGCTCACGACCCTTAACGGTTTGGCCTTGGTGGAACTGTGGAAGGGCAGGAACTGAGTCCCCACAGAACAGACCCAGGAGCCCAAAACCAAGGGCCAGCCTTGCCAGAGCCTCAGGGTGCTGCTGTCTCTGAGGCCATCCCCTCCCCTGCTCAGCAGTGCCAGCTTCCAGTTGTTTTCCAGTAAGATCTGGCAATCTATTACATGAAATAATAATGGCATGATGTGGTCTGTCTGCCCTTTCCAGCTGGGATCACTCTCCTTGTAACACTACTGCAGACAAGTGCTGAATCTCTCCAAGGAGGGTTTTAGTACAACAACGTGGCAGAGTGGCTTAAATTCCCCTCTCAGTGAGTGAATGTCTCAAGTGGGGGGCACAAACTCATGAAGCAGTGGTGGCTTTCACAGGGGCCCTCAGTTTCATTGCTTTTTGTCCCTCTCACATCCCTTTGCCTCTGATGGCTGCCCTGTCCACCTCACCTGGTGGGAATCATATTTTCCTGTGTGTCCCTGCAAAGTGCCTCACTCTCTGCTGGTGGGTCAATTTGTAATCTACAGTGACCTTTGGAGCACCAGAATCATCAGCACAATCCTATTTACATTGATGTTAAATAATGTGTACAAAAGCAAAAGGAGCACTGCATATAGCATCTCTCTCTTTTTATTTTTTTTCCCTTTTCACAAAAGGTTAAATTAGTGTACATGCTATGGAATCTCCACTGTTTTCACTTTATCTGCTAAAGAGCATGAACTTTAGTCTTTGGGTCCAAAGGGGGAAAAATCAATAGCATCATACTGATACACAGGAAACTTTATTAAAGCAGCCATGGGCATCTCCACAACCTTACCCTATCAAGCTGGCTTGCTAATTGGTTTGCAATGGTGTGGCAGCCATGAAAATTACCCAGGTCTGTCTTGTGGAAATCTGGCTCTATCAGCATCAAGAACACAAACAGCCGGGGAAGTGGGCAGAGGTCACTTCCTCATTGTAGGGAATAGAAAATGAAGCTTGTTAACATTCTGCTGCCGCTTCTTCTAGGGAGGAAAGAAAAAACCCAACCCACATCAGTGCTGCGGGGAGCTTTCCTCTGGAGGATTGAACAAAGATGATCAAGCTTCTCTCTGCTCACTTCCACTCACCCATCAGGTTTTCACTGACGGGGAAGCCTGAAAAAACCTGCCAGACATGTCATTTCATACCTGCTTGAAGTCTTTAGTTTGGAGTGCTTCTCTTATTTGTCCATCACAACACAGTCTCTCTCCCTTTTTACATGTTGTCTTCTCTCTTTGCTGAGCCCTGGCTTGTTGCTGTGCTAAACCCAAGTCAAACTCAAAATGGCCTGAGAGACAGCAGAGTATCAGCAAGAAATAATTAAAATCTTGCAAAGCTTTTGCAAGAAATGCTAATTATAAATGGAAGAGGAGAGATGTAGTCCCAAAAATCACCCCTGCCACCAAGCTCTGATTGAGAAAAATCATTGGCTGGCTTCAAGAGTTTACAGTTGTGTCTGTGAAGTAAAAATGTGACTTTAAGGGTGGTGTTGCCTCACTGAGTCTGTGCCAGCAAGAACCTGAAGGAGATCCAATGCACCTGTGTAAGGAGCAACAACTGCTGATTAACCTCAACTCACATCAGGTCTGTTAGCCACACAAAATCAGCGCTGAGTTGCTCTCTGTTTTGCACCAGAGTTTCTCCACAGGATTCTGTGGTAGAAAAAAATCCTCTGACTTCTCTCTCAATCCACCTGACAGGCCAGATAAGCAGTAGAAGTTGTTCAAACCTGGTTGTTGGGTTTTTTTTCCCCCTTGCAAAACTTAAATTCATAATGTGGCCCCCAAAATAAATGAATCAGTTTTACCCCTTAATGATGATGGGGAACTTCAACATATGTCTGAATCGGTGAATAAGGGGCTCTCCATGTCTCCAAGAAATTGAGACCTAAGTAGGTTTTTTGACTTATGCTAACCTCCGTACGCACAACTTTTTTGGGGCCTGCCAAACTCAGAAATAAACCATTAATCCATGTCCTAAAGCTTATCCATTGTAATTTCAGATACATGGAAGTTAAATATGGTTTACAGCCAGTTTTGGTTCCTGTTCAATCTCCTGATCATCTTATCCTAGTGATGGGCTCTTAACACTTTGAGGCATTCTCCGTTTGTGTGAAGAGGGAAGAACTGACAGGATCTCTCTCCCAGGGAAAGTGAATCAGGAACCTGGATGTTCACACACATATATAACATATCCCCACAAAGAAGATCTCAGGTTAAACTCTTGTGGCCACTTTAGGACTCTTGTGTGGCCATCCTGCATGTAAAGATCTAGTTCATGATCTTAAGTCCATCTGACTGATTATACTTGGATAACATCCTGGAGGCTAACTCAAAAATTTCTGTGTTGTTGTTGCTGGTTGGTTTCTGTTAAAAAAAATAATGTAAAGAATTTTTTGCACAAAACATATGGAGGAATCATAGAATGACTAATGCCAAAATTGAATGGTTTTTTTTTGTTGTTGTTGGTTTTTTTTTTTAATCACAGTTTACTATGAAGATATTTGTAATTTCTCCAGCCAGCTCTCTGGGGATGATTTCAGCATGCCCACACTGCAATGGAAGGAAGTTAATTTATGGATCTGCTATGCTAAATCTTCTGTCCTGGCTGGTTCAAAATATTAAAATCCTAAGGGGTCAGTGAATAAGGAATAAAAAATCAGGAACTGGGTTTGAAAGAAATGGAGGATTTCAGTTTGATGTACTTTTTTTTTTTCTTAACATGGAGTGGTTGTGTCAAAGTACAAGAGTCTCATCTTTTTGTCCTGTTCACTTTTCCATTAGCCTACCAACACCAATAGATCTTCTTGAATTTTAGAAAAAAGGAGAAAGATGAATTTTATGTCACCATTAAAAGAATTAATACCTCTTTCCAAGGGGAAAAGCAGATTTTTTTTTTTCAGGTGGAGCAGGAGACACTGGACAGGAAAACAAATTGATTCAGAAGGCCATTGAACTCTGTGAAGAGCTCAAATCTCTTCAAACTAGTAAGGATTTGAAATAGTTTGTTATTATGCTACCAGAGTCTGCTGAAATGTCTCCTCCAGTACCTCACATGCAGAAGAACATACTTTAAATACAATATTAAAGATACCCTTAACTAGTAAAGATCCTGTCATAGTATGCTAATCAAATCCAGCTTTGATTTCATGCTTACTTTTCTGCTCATCCCAATTGTAAAGTTAAGCTGTAATTAATACATAAGAGGCTGGTGATTATACAGTATTAGGCTGAACATATAGAGTGAACATACAGCATTAGATTGCATTTCAATAGATCAGACACTGTAAAGAAATAAGATGAGGTCTGGTATTAGCAGGCTGCTAACTTATCTGGGTGAAAATCTTGAGCTCTTGCATTGATCTCCTGCCATGGGTGACATCTTCTGCATCTGTGTGTGTGTGTGCCTGCTTACATGTGCTCATGCAAACTAAACAAGTATTCTTTCCCCATTACTATTTTTTTTTTAATTTGTAGATTCATGGAGTTGTAGAATATTCACAGAGTTGAAGGGCACTCACAAATATTATTGAGTCCAACTGCTGGCCCTGCACAGGGCTAAAGAATCCCAGCATGTGGCTGAGAGCATTGTCCAAAATATTTCTTAAACTCTGACAGGCTTGGAGCCGTGATCACTCCCCTGGACAGACTGTTCCAGTGCCTGACCATCCTCTGGGGCTCTGCCACCCAGGGAACCATTAGTATTTATTTGGAAATTGGCCTGGTAGGTGACTGCCATGGCAGAGGTTGTGTCCTCCAGCAAGCAGAGGTGGAAGCTGTGCTCCCTCCCTGCCTGCCTGCTCAGAAGAAGGGGCAGAACACATAAAAGAATAAACCCAGGATTACCCAGCACCCTACTGCCAAAGTGTGCATGAAAACTAGAGGAGTCCCTTCAGACGTCTTGTCAAAGACGTGCTAAGATCTTCTTTGCATCCTCCTGCCAGCAGGAAAAAAAGGAGAGCTTTCTATAGTCTGAAACACTTAAAACTAGAAGAAAGGACGTATGACTCCAAGAAAAGCCCTGGGATTCATCATTCAGCTTTATAGCATAGGAAATCACACTAACTGTAATAAATAGTGAATAGCAGAGATGAGGAAAAAGTAGCCCCCTATGATCCTGAGCCCACTTGTGCTTTCTCTGGAGTACATCCGGAGCAATTGCAGTAAAAAGAAACAACAGAGGTCCAGACGCTCAAAGTCAACTTGGCACCATAAAAGTTTAAGGAGTTCATCCTTTGAAGAGCCCTGTGGCTCAAAACATTTTTATTTAAATGAAAAAAAAAAAAAAAAGGAAAAAAAAGAAAGGAAGAGAGAGGCAGGGAAAGGAAGGCTCTGTTACAGAGAGAGGTTTATTGTGCATGCAGGGACTGACTGCCTTTGGCTGCAGCACCACACCAGAGCCCTGCTGCCTCTGCTGTGGCATCCCATCTCCCCGCACCGTAACGAGATCGCATGTGAAAGCCTAAATTATGCAAATGAAAAGGCTCCACTAATACTGTTGAAATATTCCTGGAGTGTACACTTGACAACCTCAAAGTACATTTCACACCACTAATGACTTCATCACTAACACAATTGTCATGAGTCAAGCAGTTTCCATAGCAACGCTCTAGTACAGCTGTTTACCCATATAAAGTACTGCACCTACTTAGTTCCATATACAGACAGATCACTAGATTCCTAGGTACTGAAATTGAAATAATTCAATTTTCAGTGTCTCTCTTTATGAAGTGATTCTGCCAGCTATAGGTATTAGCATATCAATGTGACTTTGACAGGGTCTGCTGCAAAAGACATATTTTGCAGGCACTTCATGTCAATTAGAGCCCTAACTGTTTCATGGAATAATCATTCCTGCCAGATTAAGGTCAGGCTGCAAGGTAATTTAATTGGTGCCATTATATCTAGGGGGAAAAATGCTCTAATAAAGTGCACACACTGTAGCTGCCAGTGAGGATGTGCTATGCGACATGAAAGGGATTGCCTTCCTAAAATGTGTGGGCAAACCATTTAGAGAGAAGGAAATAAGATGGAAACAACTTCAGATGCTTTGTTGCCAACAAAATTCCAGTGTGTTTGACCAAAGGGGGAATTTTATTTTTACTTGAAGTGGCGCTATTCATAAGGGAGGAAGCACTGAAGACAGATAAATAAGAAAACGAAAAGGATCCTCTCACTCTGTGCGCTTCTTATCTCCTGTGGAATGATAAACACTGTAATTAAAAATCTGAAAAAAATCAAAACAAAGTCTGTTTTTCCCAGGGCTGGGATGTAGCAAGCAAGGCAGGAACCTCCCTGGCCTCCCCATGGGGAGCAGAACTGTGGGGTTACTCCTTCCTGCTGCAGAAACTTTGAGCCAACAACTTGTTTCATGAGCAGCACAAGTCCAGTTTCCTATGGAGTCAGGTAGATCACCCTCTAGATTTTCCCTACCTACCTATAATTCCATTTCCCACACTTTTTCCAGAGGGTCCTTGCAGATCCAAGGACACCCAGTGAAGGAGTCAGGACATGACTTTGTGTTAGTATGGGTTAGGAATGTCAGCTGCATAGTCTTTGTTTTCTGCTTTCTTGTAACCTGAAAGGGACAATAATTCAGATATTTTTTAGTTCTCCAGGTCTTGATTTTCACAGAATTGTATTTATTTTCCCCAGAAATTTGATTTTCCTTGAAGCACATGTTTTGTTTTTCTCTAATGTCTGCATCCAACCAAAGCTTTCAGTGGACTGGCAGATGGGTGGAGCAGAGGGCTCTCCAAAATGACAAGTTTATAAGGCAGGAAGGTGGTGAGAGAATAAGATTTTTAGTTCTGTATCCACATCCCATGATGATTTAACTAATGTCAACAAACAGGGGCTGTCCTGGGAAGGGCCAGGAGTCGAATTTTGATGATCCTAGTGGGTGCCTTCCGACTCAGGATATTCTGTTCATAGCCACACTTTAAACACCAATATATCAAAGATAAAGCCAACTGAAGGATGTGTAGTATTCATCAAAGGCTCAAGGCCCATTTTTCAGTTATACCAACTGTCTCATTTTCACAGACTTCATCCAGGCTGCAATGACTTGAACTTGAGGATATTCATAGAATATTGTGACAGGGTCAAGAACAGAGAAAAGTTTAGTTTGATTCTTTATAACACAAGGAGTTATTACAAGTCTTTGTCAGGATACTGCGATCCAAAGCTTTTATGTAGTAGTATTTTATATTTTTTTTCCAAAATAAAAGGCATATTTCTAAACTGTACTTTCAGACTGGTACATTTTGCATCCCTAAAATACTTGTTTTTATGACTTAGAGTTGTGCCTAAGATGTTGTGCTGTGAAAACTGATCATGATGAGCTTAAGCTCAAAAAGCAAAGATGAGAATGCGAGAATGAAAGTTTTCTTATTTTCTGACTGACAAAAAAAAGAGTTTTATACATATATATATATATGTATGTATATATGTATATATATAAAAAATATATATATATGTGGAAATTCTACCAAAACAGAATAATTTTGCAAAATTGAAGCAATGGAGAAAGATCAGATTCCAAACCCTTTGAATTTCCCTATGAATATTTCAAAACTCTCTATTCATTATTACTATTTCCTTTTTTCATCCACTCAGGCTTACGGTGGAACTATTTAAGAAAGATATAGGAAGGATTTTTTCCTGCTATGAATATTGTATAAACTAACTGATTAAGATCAAGCAAAGGTAGATTATAAATTGAAACGAATGTTTTTGTCATTATTATTTTCCTTTAAATGTCTGCTAGAACATTTTGGTTCGGCATCTGATTCAAATGCATTTTATCAGCCATAAATTACCCATTAAAATCTCCATTAATCCCATTACAGATGTAGTCTATCTTCCTTCATTTGGTTCACCCTTGGTCCTCAATGCAGGAATATGGATAATGGGGTGAAAGATGGCTCTGGATTGAGGGCTCAGCAGCTCAAAGAACTTCAAAGCTCTTAGACCTTTTTTCTTTTTTAATCGAAGTAAGGAACTTGACTTTTTTGGGGTGATATTGTAGCCACAAACTAACAAATTATAGAATAATTTAGTTTGGAAAAGACCTTCAAGATCAACTCCCACCATAAATTTCACACTGTCAAGCCCACCACTAACCCATGTCCCCAGGTGCCACATCCACATGGCTTTTAAATCCCTCCAGGGATGGGGACTCCACCATTGCTCTGGGCAGCCCATTCTTATGCTTAATAAAGCTTCTTGGTGAAGAAATTTTGCCCAATTTCCAATCCAAACCTCCCCTGGCCCAGCCTGAGGCCGTTCCCTCTGCTCCTGTCCCTGTTCCCTGGGAGCACAGCCCGACCCCCCCGGCTGTCCCCTCCTGTCAGGAGCTGTGCAGAGCCACAAGGGCCCCCCTGAACTTTCTGCTCTTAAAAGAGTAAGGTTTACTGGCAGCAAGCAGAGATTTAGAAACTTGAACCTACTTTAACTTTATGACGGAACGCCCTTACTGTCTTTCCCTCTCTACTTATCAGAAAGAATAGAAGAGAGTATAAATAAGTGCGGAAGGAAAATAATGATATCTTCCATGTTTCCCATGTTCCTCTCAACACAGTCCAGTCCACACGGTGGACTATGCTTAATACAGTTCTGCACACAAAGTCTAGATGCAAAATCCACACTAGGTAACCAGTCACGCTGTCAAAAATCTGAAACTCTAAGATGCTTTCTGGTAGAAACTTGAGTTTTACACTCAAGAAAATGTAAGAACAGTCAAAACTCTGTATGGTTGTTGCTTTATCAGTGTTGTCATCAATCTTTCAGTTGTAACTGAGGAGGCAAGCAAAGACTCAGCCTATTTAACAAGAAACTTTGATTTGAGCTCGTGGGACTGACCTGTAGCTTTTCTCCCACCTGCAAGAAAGAGGGATTCACTATTGAAGCATCAGACATTGCTTCAAAGGTATTGCAGCTGTGAAATGAGCTGTCTGCTGTGGTCTGGGTGTTGAGCCTCTGCTCTTTTCATGGGCAATTTGTCCACATTTATAACATAATCACTTTTACCACTGGACCATGTTCATATGGACATGGCTTGTGGAAGACATCCTTCTCTCCACCAGATGATCTTCGTGAGGGGCTCTGTATGGCCGTGCAGATCACCTGCAGCTCTGCTGTGGCTTTGGCTCCCATTTGCAATATGACATTGCCACGCTGCCCACAGCTTCCAGGTACATCCGTGCACCTGCCTGGGGCTGGAGGAGATGAGCACAGTTCATCAGTGAATTTTTAGACTTGCACATGATTTTGCTTGCAAGGCCACCTGCATCCTGCAGGAGCCCTTGTGCTCTGGGCAGTGGCTGGCCAATGATGTGGGAGGTAACAGTGTACAAACAGATTGATTTTCTGCTTGCTTTATGTAGTGCTACAGTTCCTCTTTCCCCTTTTTCTGTCTTTTTCTTTAATAATACCTCCTTCTTCAGCTCCTGTCATATGAATGGACTTGTTTCCTGAGTCCAAGAACGCTGTGTTCAATGTAAAGATTTAAGGATTATGAAAACCTCTAGATCACATAGCTCCTTCTTTCTTTTCTTTTTTAATAATTTTTGAATGACATGGAAAACAGGCAATGGAAAGTTTTCACATTTGTGCAAACATCTTATTTCAAAGGTTGTCAGACAACAAATAAACTAAACAGATGACAAAAGCTGACGAAAACTGGGAAAATATTGCCATAAACAGAATTTATTCAAAAACACATTTCCATCTGGATGAAATCCCCTTTCATTCTTTTCTTCTAATCTTATTTTGAATGAAATAATTTTTTTAACAAAACTCTCAGCAGAACAGGAGATATCCCCCTGATGCTAAGATCTGACTTGTTAACTGCCATTGGCCTTCTCTTCACCAGGTGAAGCAAACCAGATGAGTTTGGCCAGGGATTCCTCATTTGCCATGAGAAGACCCTTTAAGAAGCAGGCAACATTATTTTGTTTGTGCCGTGTTTACAGCCTGCAACACCCTTATTTAACCAGCAAAGAAACCCATTATCAGAAAAAAGATTCTTTGGATTTTGACTGCTTGCTTACAGCTGCTAGGGTGCTTAAAGCAGAGAAAGCAGCTCAGAACGCAGGCAAAGGAAGAATACATTAAGTTATAAATTAAGGGAATAAACCTGAAAAAGGCTTTCATGCCTGATTTATTTTTTATTTTTTACAAAAGGGAGACAACTTGCAAATGTATATCTGTGGAAAGAGGAGGTGGCAGTGAACAAGGACAGTGCATTTCCCAGTAGGAGATGAGTAAGCTGAGGGATAGCTGCAGGATGTCAAGATGTACTCTGCTGTCACAAAGATTTTACACATAGGCTGGACAACCTGTTAAATAAATCAACATGTATCTATCTCTCTCTTTTTTTTTTCCCCCCCAGATATCTACATGGAAACTCACAGCTGCATTTTAATGTGTGCAGAGTGTTTGTTAACTTGGCATAGCCTTTTCATCATTTCCAACCCAACGCTACCTCTGGGGGGTGAATCATCATTATGTAACACAGCACACATGGTACCATGTGATGATCCTTGTCCTTGCTGAGGAACGAACAAAAAGAAACTGGAAAACCACAGAGCAATATTAATACAGAGGTACACACGCATCCTAGTTATCATAAACAGGATAGACAGGCTGCTGGGTATGTTTTTCTCACCTCTCAAAAACATTTATTGATTTGAGTGGGAAATGTTCTTTCCTAGCTAGTACAGACTCTGGTCTCTGGAGTAATTAAAGGTGAAATTTATTTTTTTTTAATCAGCTTTTGCATTGAGAGGAGGAATTTCAGCTAACTCCAGTAGTCAGAGCAGACTTACAATAACCTGTAGCTCATTCTTGTCTTAACCTCTTATGCACTGCACTGATCCAGAACACAAAATAAAGTGAATTTTTGAGATCAGAATTCTGTTGTAAAGCTGAAGAAGACCAGCTTGGTGGTCACAATATAAAAGGAAAGAGTGAGATTGTTGCATAGGAAGTTATAAACAAAACAGAACAAGACTGAACTGAACAAGTGGTGAACAAGAACAGAACATGAAACTGTCTAAAACAGAGACAAAGCAACTTTGGCTATTCCTCTGCACTGGTAATGGAAAACATCAAGGGAATGCTTAGTTATGAGCCAAAGTTTCCACTGTATCTCAAACAAATCCAAGAGTGGGCACCTCTGCTGTCCCTGTGAAATGCAGCCAACAGCAAAAGTTGGGAACCCAAAAGTTGTTGGAAACCGTCTGTCTGGGAGAGAAGGATCAGGGAATATCCCACCTATAACTGAGTGGTTTGTTCTCTTGTATAGACAGACTCAGGCACCATGAACTGGGCACTGAATTCTTGTGGGAATTAGTAAAGGTAAGAAGATTTTTAGAAAGTTGGCTTTAGAAACAGAAAGAACAGAAAATTTAGTTAGCTGCAGCTGTAAATTCTGAAAGTAGGTAAAGTTAAAATAGTAAGCAAGGAAATTAAATGATAGTTTGAGTCTGGCTGCTGCTGTCTGTATGTGAGCTTTTCCATCTTCCTATTGTCTCAACCATGTAAAAAGGCTGATGCTGCTAATGAAGGTCAATGAATGCACCCCAGCAGTCCCATCCCGTTTGTGAAAAACACCAACACAGACTCATATCTCAAGAAATAGTGTCATTTACAGTGGAAACTACCAGGACCACCTCTGCCACAGACAGCTGTGACAGCATAAAAATCCTGCCTCAGAAAGGGCCAGTAGATTCTAAGATGGAATCAGTGGAAGAAAACAGATTTTGCACTACAGGTATGAAATGGCTTCATATGTCTTAAAACTGTCTCTCCCAGTTTTGGGAAGAAAAAGAAGACAAATATCCTATCAAGTCCTGCTCTTAATATTCAAACTTCCTCAGGAATTTTCAGAAGGTTTAATACTTTCAGTAGATGTTTTAGAAACTTTTATATTCAACAGCTTGCCCGTGTCTTGCTGTTCCACGTTTTTTTTTGCAGGTGGACTAACCAAGCTGCTAACAACCAAAGAACAACATAAAGTGCCTTGAGAAAGGAAGAACTGGAAATAGCTAATATGGAATAGCTAACATGGAATCACAGAATAGTTTGGGCTGGAAGGAGCCTTAAAGATCGTCCAGCTGCCATGAGATGATGCCATCTTCCATTAGATCAGTTTCTTCAAGCCCCATCCAACCTGGCCTTGGACACTTTGAGGGATGGGGCATTCACTACCTCTCTAGGCAACCTAATATGAATATAATTTTTGAAAAATGGTATTGATTTTCACCAAAACCCTGTATTATATCTGACAGTATGAAAACAGGGGTAGGGCAGAAAAGTACCTTGCTTCTCTGGTTTAATAAGTCAACATGGGATTAAATAGATATTTGTATCTACACTGAATTAAGATTTGAGTGATTGTCATTCAAATTTTGTCTGCTGTTTACAGTCAAATATTCTATCACACAGACTCTTTCTTTAAATATTTGTATCAAAATATCACTATGAATTAATACAAGGCATGTACTCTGAAGGGATTTTTTTCTGTCAAAATTGTCATCCTCCAAGTCTACAACTCACCATGTATACAACAGAGAAAAGGGGGGGAAAAAGTACCTGCCAAGTATTCACAACATATTTTCAGACAGTAGCAATATCACTTAGGTTTGAAATAATATCAAAATAGGGTATTGCAACCTGTCCAAATACTTCTGCATTGCAATGTTTCATATTTAAAGAAACAGAAGGAAAAAAAAATGCTTTGCCATGTTTCAGTGGATCAGTTGCTGAGTTATGGAGCTACTAGGTTAATTAATATGTCGTCAGACACAAGAGAGCGTGGTGTAATGAGCCACATAGAAAAAGAGAACCATGGCATGGTTTTGGTTGGAAGCCATCTTAGAGATCATCTCATTCCAATCCCACTGGCACGGGCAGGTACACCTTCCACTGGGCTGGGATGCTCCCTGCCCCTTCTGCCCACACTGCTGCCAGGGGGATGCAGCCAGGATGCTGAGAGTTTCTGGGCTGCAAGGGCACATGGCTGGCTCGTGTTCAGCTCCACATCAACCAGCATCCTCTGTTGTCATTGTCAACCCATTCCCTGCTCAGCCTCTGTCTGTGCTGAGGATTGCCCCAAACCAGGCACACTTTTCAGCCTTGCTGAACTTCCAGAGGTTTGCATATTCTGACCTCTCCATCCTGTCCATGTCCCTCAGGATGGCATCCTTTCTCCCCAGTGTCTGGCCTCCCCACACAGCCCGGTGGTGTTGGCAGTTATGCTGAGGGTGCATTGATGCCACTGCCCAGCACTGCCATTGTGCCCATGTCACCAACAGAGCTGTTAAACACCAGCAGTCCCAATTCCAGCCCTTGGGAATGCCACTGACTTCTCAAGTCCTTGACTTCATCTCTTTAAGTGAGACCATCCAGCCAGCTCCTCATCCACTTGAGTCATCTGTCAAAACCATGTCTCTCAAGTTTGGAGACAAGGATTTCATGTGGAATAGAGGCAAATACTCTGCAGAAGTCCAAGTTGATGAAATCAGATGCTCTTCCATCATCCCCTAATACTGGAACCCCAACAGAGAAGGCCTCTGAATGTGCCAGGCACAATCTGCCCTCAGTGGGTCCATGCTGTCTGTCACCAGTCACCTCCTTATATTCCACATTCCTTAGCACAGTTTCCACAAAAAACTGCTCCACAGTCCTGCCACACCCCTAGGTGAGACTGTCTGTAGTTCCTTGGGTCTTCCCAACACCCTTGGGTCTTTTTCCTTTTTAATAATGAGGGTTATGTTTTCCCTTCTCCAGTCAGTGCAGCTTTCATCACATCACTTCTACAACTACCCAAATATGATGGGCAGTGTCTTAGTAACCCATAATTCTCCATATCCAGTCGAAACCTACTCCCTGTCAGTTTGAAGCCATTCCCCCTTGCCCTGTCACATCAGGCCTTTGTAAATAGTCCCTCTTCACCTTCCTTGCAGGCTTCTTTCAGGTACTGGAAAGCCACATTTAGGTCACCCCAAAGCCACCTCTTTTTTCAGGTAGACAATTCCAATTCCCTCAGCCTTTCCTCACAGCAGAGCTGCTCCATCCCTCTGATCACATTGATACCTCCTCTGGATTCCCTCCAGCAGCTCCAGCTCCTTGTGCTGCTGGAGCCAGGGCTGGGGCAGCTCTGCAGGTGGGCTCTCACCTGAGCCCAGGGGCACAGGGGCAGGATCCCCCCTGCCCTGCTGCCCACGCTGGGTGATGCCAGCCCAGGATGTCACCCAGCCTGTTTTTGAGCTTTGTATTCCTCACAGGCATATCCTTGCTGGGATCCAGATTAAATGAAATGTACATAACTGCATGCATGAGTAATGAGATGACCAAGCTGGATGCATATGCTCAGGGGTACCTTCAGAAAAATGACTTAGAATGAAACATAGGCAGTGTCCAGAAATGAAGCAATTACAAAAGAGTGTTCCAAGGGTAGGGGGAACCATGTGGCATCAGACCAGAAATTACAGGGGGAAGTCAGGGCATTTACAGGCAGAAAAAGGGATTTTACCCCAGCTCCAGGGAGGGAAGTGGTAACTGAACATCAGTGATGCTCTAGAGAGAGTTTCAGAGGTTGAGCCAGGAGTTACTCTATTTTTTTTTTCTTTTAGAAGAAGCCTAAAGCATTCTAAATTATCTGAGCATGACCTTAGAGTATAATTATGAAAGTTTAAATTCAAACCTTTTTACAAAAGGTCCATTAACTCTGAGAGGGTATTTTTTTAATACAATTTTCTTTATTTTTTAATGGTGAGATTTTTTAAACTTGATTTGACTTCATTTTCAAGCTTCTGTGCATTAAAAGACAGATAACGATGATCTATTGTATGTAAGGTGTGTTGTCTGAATTTCATTTTCCTGTAGGTAGATTAAACTAACCCATTTTTAGAGAGATACCTTAAAGATTCCAAATAACAGGAAATCTGCCATGTTGGCTGATGAAAAGATACAGTATGCTGCAACTGCCACTGGTAGAAAATTGGGTGTAATTTGAAGTGTGAATTTCTCTTACTTTTAAATCTTCAGTATTCTTATAAATTGAGTCTTGAAATTTAAAACACCCATTTCTGCCTGTTCTCCTGCAATGTAATTTCCCCACATGTCACTAGCCACACACCCTACTAAAATCACATGGAAAGGCTTTTTTCCCCAAACAGAAACAGATAATACTTGTACTCCATCTGCTTTCTTTTTCTTACTCCATTTTATTTGAAGAAGCCACAAGAAATTTCATAGCTTTTCTAACAATGCTGACTAATGATCAGAGATCAATGTTTTTTGAATGGATACATTCATTAGGACGAAAATCCCAACAAACCCATCAAGAAAATATGGCTCCAGAGGGATGTGAGTTATTCATGAAGTGTGGTCAAAAACAACATAAATTTTCTGGTCAAGGGAGCTGAAAGAACATTTGGAAGTATATAATATTTTGTATTGACATTTTTGAAGAAGAAATTGCCAATTTTCTTTCCAAGTGGCATTTTGTCTGAAAAGCTGGAAAACATTTCCTTTTAAACAATCCTATAATTATAACAGTGACAATATTGCATATTTTCCATGATATTTCCTACTTGGTATTTTATGAAACCATATTTATTCAAATATCAATCCTAAATCCCATATTGAGCCAGTCATTGTCTTATATTTCCTACCTTTGAGATTAATTTCCACTAGCTTTTCTTTTTCAGTGTTTTCTATCTTATAAATTTGATCCATACTTTCTGTTGATGGTGCTGGACATTTTTTTTTGTTTATGAAGTTGCTCTAATAAATGTTGGACCTCTGGTTAGGCATTTCACTCATTATTGCCCTCATTACTGGTCTCCTTGAAACCATTGTAGCATTTTCAGATTTTACTGGTAAAGATTTATCTCATTGATAGAAATACTGAAGCGAGCTGGATTAAGACCCTAATCCCTTGAAGACTGCATTAGCAGCAACTCAACTCATGGATTTCTAAACGTTAAAAACTCTGTTTCAAGACCTGTCAGACAGGGAGTTTTAATCCATCTAATGTGTACCCTGTTAATTCAATATAATGTGCCAGTTTTTAATCTAAAAGTCATGTGGTACTAAATCAAATTCATTGGTGAAATTCTAGTATATTATGGCAACACCATTTTTTTTATTAACCAGACCTGCACCATTGTCAGAAAAAATGATGTTTGTTTGACTTTACCTACTTCCATACCAACATGTTGACCAGCATCAGTTATATTTTCAGCCTGTAGTTATTTTTTGACTGAGTCCTGAATTAAATGTTTCTGTAGTTTCATCAGACTGACATCTGACTAATGAGTTTAATGAGTCATCTCTTCTGATCTGTTCAAACACAGGGCTTTCACTAGCAGCCATCCAATCATCAGGAAATATCCTCAACTTTTCCGAAACTTGTTAAAATCTGGTTTGGACAGCCACATCTTTTTGGGTCACCATAACACATATACATCTCTGATTATTTAACATTTTATTTCTCTCTGTACCAGATGGCCTCCACTCTACTGCTGCTTTATCTGTCAAGTTCATTCTCCTGATTCACATCACTCACAGGACAGAACTACACGTCTTATTATGAATTTTTATGCTTTAAACATTTTTTAACATATGATAAAAAACATTTTATGGCATCGCTGTATGCACATTTATAAATGAGCAGCAAACAGAGGGGTTTTTCCCCTTATGCATTATATAATTGCATTTTTATATTTTTTCATGTGTTAACTTCTCCACATTATGCTATTTTGTTTTTATTTTTCAGATGCCCTATAAATTATTTCACACCTCTTTTAATGCATATCTCAAACCCATATTTTAGATACCACCAGATTATGAAAAGTATTCCTCAAAATAGAAAACATTCATCTATCCATCAGCAAGGTGGAGAATGGCTTTCTTTTCCTTGCTTCCTGATTTGTGCCTTTTGTAAAATTTCATTGCATCTTCCTCAAACACGAGCAATTTAAATGGAATTGTACTTCTTTTCTCACAAATAAAACAGATTTCTCAGGCAATGGTACCCAACTTGCATCATTTCAGGACCTCTTTATTATTATTATTATTATTATTATTATTATTATTATTATTATTATTCAAAAAACCCTAAATCCCAAATCCTATCTGTAACACAGCAAGGCATTGTAACTCCATGCCAAATTATTTCAATCACTTCACCAACGCTTCTCAATAACTTTTTTTAATTCTCTCTTGGTAAGCATGCCAAGAATTTGTGTTTCACCATCACTGCTAGTAAGACTCCTGTACTTGGGGAAAAAAAAATAATGAAAATTGTATTGTGAGAAAACACAGAATATGCTGCCATCAAGGTCACAGCTCACATATTCAAGAGAAAGAAGTTGCCAAGGGCCAATTTGCACATTATTGTTTAAGTTCTTAAGGAAGGGGAGGATTTGGCCCTAGACTAGCATTCTGTGATCAAACCAATATGCTCAAATTTGGATGGGTAATTTAAGGGGAAAAAAAAAGTGTCCTATTTCTATAAAATTAATTCTGTAAGGTTAAAGAGCCTTTCTAGAGTAAGTCAGGTCTCTGAGATTTGGTGAGAGTACACCAATTAAAGGAAAAACACAGAGTGATACAGGTTTTCTACTTTCTGATTCTGATCTTGGGGCATTATCTGTGGAGCCATCACAGCTCTTGCACTCCCAGGTCTTGGAAATGTTTTGCTCTCTCTTGCTTAGGAGGATTGAAGGATGATTGTACCTTTTAAATGCTGTCCCTTTTCTTTCCTACCTGGAACATTTCATTCTCCCAGTCCTTGTTTTAGAGGTTTAAAAATAAAAAAAGCAGGAGAATACGGTTTCAATTTGAGGTGATGCATGAATTGTCATTATTTAATTAATAAAATGATACTCCTTTGTGTTATGTGTCATAGGGAGTTTTGTTTGCTCACACTGTGGTGAAAAGACGAGCCCCGAAATATCAAAAAAAACTGACAGGTGGCATGGATAACTTGTTGGACATAACAGAAGACAAACCAGAAGTCAACACCAATGCCCAAGGCAGGTATGGACTAAATCTTGGGAGCTGAACTCTTAGCCCAAGCCACTGAGTACAAAAACACTGATTCTCTAACATCCTGCAAAAGTAATTCTGAACTCAACGCTTTTGCAAAGTTTTAAACCATTTAATCTCAAGACCAAGAAACTGCCAGTTTTATCTCTCTGTCATCCTGGAAAGATCTGTTCAAGATGTACACTTATAATAAATATAGAAATAATAAATCTTCTCTCTGAAATACACTTTGTCTAGCGTTTCATTACTGCCTTCAACAACCTTTATATTGCCTTTCACAATGGTGTCTTATCTAGAAAAGAGGTTAAAGTGCCCAGAGCCTGGTTAGAGAAAATGAAGGTAGGAGATATGTTCTTACATGCCTCTTATTTTCATTTCCCCTTTCCTACGGTTATGAGCAAACTTCTCTTCAGTCCATTTCTGTAGATTACTTCCATTTAATCTTTTGTTCCTCTTTACAAGAATACATTTTCAGAGTCAATTCAAGCTCTAATACATGGCAATTACTAAGGAAATAAAATACTATTACCCCACACCTTCAAGGATTTTGGACATATTCTTCTTGGCTTTTCTATTTCCAATATCTAAAGTGCAGCACTCCTCCAGTGCCCTTGAAGAAGTACTTGTTACATTGTGCGTTATTTCTTAGCAGCAGAAGGAATAAAAATATCATCTTCAATTTATGAATCATTCTTATCTTTACTCTTCACCTTTAGTTCTCTTTGTGCTTCCTTCTCTCATAGTCTTCTAAATTATTTCTGGAAAACTAGTGTGCCTAAATTGGAACACTTTATTTTGCTACTGCTTTTATCAATGTTTTTACTCCTGCCATCTTGAGGAAGTTCAGCCTCACTCTTTTGGCACTCAATAACCTTACGCCAGAAATCTATTTTTGTTTTTTTTCTCACCTGCTGCAGGGTTCTATATTTACTTTTAATTTTTTTTCCTATGCCATTGCTTTGTCCTAAACACATTTCTGACCTAAGGTACATTGGCCTTCACTAGAAGCACACAGTTCTCTGGCTCTGATTTCCTCAAAAGCTGTATTTCATGGGAATGAACCAAAGGACACCATGCACAAGAAACTCTTATCTACATAAGAAATGATTGCCAGGGATACTTGTAGAATGAAATAAAAGGGTGGCATTTTAATGTGCTCCAAATAAGGTAAAAAAACTTATTGATATATTAATTTTGCGTGTTGCTGAACATGAGCAATGTCCAGGCACCCAGCATGGCCTCAGAGGCAAATTTAAAAGGCAATTGGATATTTTGCCAGTGGACATTATTAACTTACAAATACAGCCCAGACTTAAGAGGCAAGGGGATTAATACTGTGAGATGAATATCAAAATACATGGAGATATGAAGGTTACAAACCAAGACAAGAGGCAGGGGCTGACACACTGGGCTTCATGAGCTGGGTGGGCAATCAGTTTCTTCAAAACACAACACCTGAGAAACCCCTGTGAAGAGTAGATGTGTTGCAGCTCCCTATCCAGCAGCAGATATGAAATGTGCAGGCTGACTTCCCCAAGGAAAGATGTGCACACCAAGACAATGAGAGATGAGCCCCCCAGAGCAGTCACACAGACAAGATAGAATAGCTGGGCACATTTGCAGTAACATTCTCCGTTTTTATAGCATTTTTCCACTTTGGACAGCTCTCCAAAATGCTAACCACAACCACATGGCTGTCAAGTCACAGATATGTGAGACACAGGAGCCCCTAAAAAGCCCCACCACCTCTATTGTGTTCCTTTGCAGTATGATAAGATTTCTCAGCATGGCCCCAAGCTGTGTTGGCTCCAAACTGAGTTTCAGGAGGACCTTGCAGGAGGCAGGTAAATTACACAACAGTTATGACTTGGTATTTCTCTTTCCCTGAGCACTTTGCTGCTACCATGCAAATTCCAAGTCAGCTTTTAAGTCTGATAAATTTATTTCAAAAGTTAGAACATACTTAAGACATTTTTGAACTACACAGAGCTTCAGCAGTAGAAGCATATTGTTCCCCTCTACCTTTATTCCAACACAGTGTCTGCTGAAGTCAGATGTAATAGATCCTACACATGGGAAATGACCTCAAGTTTCACCAGGGACGGTTCAGGTGAGGCATTAGGAAACATGTCCAGGGCAATGGTGAAGCCACCATAACCTGAAGAGTTCAAAATTATGTGAATACACCACTTGAGGACGTGGTTCATGGTGAGAATGGTTCTGGGTTGGTGGCTGAACTTGGTGATCTAAGAGTTCTCTTCCAACCTTAATGATTCTTTGATACCATAGAGCAGGGTGATGGTCTGCAGCCTTACAGCTGCTGACTCTGGTCTGTAAGAGAACCTATAAATCAGTACAGATTAGCCCTATTCATAAACCCTATTCATTACAAATCAGTACAGATTAACCCTATTCAAAACCCTTTTCAACCCTAAACTAATGATGTGGAGCTCCTGGTGCAGTCTTACAACAGTGCAAGTTTTGGAAGGTCCAGTTGCAAGGAAAGACAATACAGCAATTCCCATTTTAACACAACAAACTCATTTTTCATACAGCAATTCCCATTTTACATGGAAAATTGGGACACAAAGAGGCCAGCAACTGGAAGGCTGACTATAAGAGAGAAGATTGACTTTATTTCTGAAAGTCTTTGAAGATCCAATCGACCTGGTTTGCCCATGATCACTCCTAAATGTTGTGGTAAAAAATTTCCCCAAGCCTGGGAAAATGAAGCACCAGGACATGGAAATAAGGTGTCACAATTAATTTTCTCCGTTTTTCAACCTTATTTCTCATTTGGTTTCAAATGTCCATTTTAATAGCTTTTTGGCAGTTTTAGGAAGGGAAATAATTGAGGATGCTGGAAGAGCAAAGAAACAACAAAATAAATGAAGTGGTGAGTGCTGACTCAAATGTTTTTAAGACTTAGATCCCTGTCCATTCAAGGCCAGGTTGGGTGGGGCATTGAGCAACCTGATGTGCTGAAAGGGGTCCCTGTCCATGGCAGAGAGCTGGAAAGAATTGAGTGTTAAGATCCATTCCAACCCAAACTGTTCTAGGATACTACAATCTCTGCTGGGAGGTGATTCTATAACATGCCAAATTAATGGCTTGGAATGTTGCTAGATTTCTGGTGAATATTATCATATTTCTGTTGGTATAAACAAACATTTTCTGGCTTGTGGATTGATAAAATGCTCAGAAAAAAAGGAAGCTGGAAAGCTCTCTGGAAAACCACCTTGAGGAATACTTTGTGGCAAGACACCACAAATGTGTACCTCAGTTTTAATACCTAAGTTCTTACATTGTGTTGCCCAGTGCTGCACACATATGTGCATGTGTGTACATATGAAGATGCAACAAGTATTTGAAATATTCTTGGAAGAAGACAGCCTCAGAGCTGTTGGATGTCTGCTGTGGAAATGAAATGACCACTAAGTGCCACTGCTGCAGAAGATGAGCCTGGGATAAGAAGCAAGCTGTAAAAATGACATGGCTAAGAAATGAAAAATGTAGATGTTTAAGGATATCAGCTCTGTGTAAGTGGATGGTTGCGATGAACAGGTTGGAAAATTAAGAATCAGGGCTAGGCATCCTTAAGCTTTGCAACTATGTGCTGTCAGCACAATTCTCCTCCTATCTGGATTCACACAGAGAAGAGCCCTGATGGTGGAGTTCTAATTTACACCATCAGGGTGGTGCTTGCAGTCTCCTGCCTGTAAATGACAAAGCTGTCAGCACAGGTTTGTCTGGTGCCATTTCCAGGTGAAGCTGGTGAGGACTTTGTGCTAATGAGGAGTGAGTGCAGTTGTGTGTTAAAGCAGTCAGGGAAAAATCAGATCATTTTGTTAAAAAAAAAAAAAAAAAAGAAAGAAAAAAAAAAAGGGAGTGTGTGGAAATAAAAGAAGATAATCAAGGTTTGTGTAACTATGTGAGTGTGAGAGAAAGCACTGTGAGAGAAGAGTGAGATGTGCAAGGGGAGACCATTTGCTCAAATCTGATAGCATTACTAATACATAACGACCCTGCCAGCGAGGCACTGCACAGCTGGAATTAATCTGAGAGAATGTGTGCTGCTGCACAGACAGGCACAGAGAACTTTCCCCGTGTGAAGGCAGCGTGAAGCCCTGCCCTGTGGCTTGGAAGCAGTTCATCAGGCCCTGACAGCACCGACATCTTCTTTAGGCCATCACTTTGGGAAGGCGGGAGGAAAGCTCCCCACCCTGCTCAGAACAACACCCAAGAGGAGATTTTTACTTTATTTCGTGGTGTTATGCAGTCCACCACTGTGTCTCCCCTCCCTGCTCTTTTTTATATTTAATTTTTTTTTAATTACCTGATTATTTTTGTTCTTCTCTGCCCTTATTGCACTGGCTCTGAACCCAGCTGAAAATGTGCCACGGCTTATTTACACCAAGCATCTATTCAGGCCATAAGCAGCTGCTCCATTTAGCCAAGCACCTCTGTGCTATCCAGTTTCTCTCCTTGTTATAATAAGGTGCTTTCTTTTAAATCCATGCTGTGAGGAGGTAGCAGTGAAATGTATGCAGCAGATGACTGTTCTCTCTGAAAGGGGGTTCTTGAAAACTCGGCGAGCCCAGGGTCATTATTAATAAACAATTCCCCAGTAAAAGACAACTCTATCCAGAAATGCACTACAACCACAGCTGGTTTTAAGCAGATTCATACATATGTGTGGTTTCTTGCCTCCAAGCCCCTCTTTACTCCAATCTGGACCTGGGAGGTTTCTGATTTGCATCGGTAAGTGATTTACCCCGAAGATTTGACCTTGCCAGTGCGACCCAGTCTCCCTTTGTCATGTAGCAGAGCTCCCTTCCTACAGAAATATAGCCATAAGGACTTGAGGGAAATAAGAAAAGTGCTTTGAAAGGGAAATAATATGGGTTTAGTGCAGAAAATGAGACAAAATGGGGTTTCTGCAAGGAAAAAATATGACTTTGAGGGGAAAGTTTTGTCCTGTTTTCGGTGAAAGCAAAAGCAGACATGCTTGTTCATACACACACATAGAGCTTAGCTTGCAAACATTGATTTAATGTTCATTTCAGCCCTAATTATCCTCGTAATAGCTATCGAAAGTCTCGCATAGTCACCAAATTGAAAATAACTTCCCGTGCACCACTTCCAGTTACTGCAGGAATTATGGCTTTATTGCCATTATTAACTTTCCCCAGCTAAAATGTATGCCTGGCCCTGAATTACCCCACTGTAGGGGCCAGTGACTCCAGCACAGTTTGTAAAATTATTTTCTTGTGTTTTACTTCTCTCCAGACTGACCCTCCAGCATTACCCCTAAGTATTGAGCCTACATTTAACACCACTCCTCTTCCAACTTCCACTTTTTCTTCATTTCTGTAGAATTTCCCTGCCTTTCTTTTAGACTTCCCTCCCTGCCACTCCCAGGATCTTGTCCTAATCATTCAATTCCTCAATTTCTGGTCAAAGATTTCCCAAGTCTCGGAAGATTCCCTCAGGTGCTATATATCCAGCTTATCTACCTCTAAAAACACTTGCTCCAATTCATTGGATTGGGATCTTGGCAGGGCCATCCCAGACAGAAGAGAGCTGCTAGAAAAGCCAGAGGTTTGCTGCAGGAGCCAGCAGAAAGTCACAGACCTCCACCAGGCACTTCCACAGGTCTCACCATGCCCTTCTGTGAGGCAACTGAGCCAAGCTGTGGAACTGGTGTTTGGCTTAGTGAATAATTTGGGCTTGGTGAACACAGGTCTGCCTGTAGTTTAAGCTGTGCTGACGGTGGAGTCAGTGCTAGATTGGCTTTCCTGGCTGAAAAAAACACAGAAAATAAACAAGTGAATGAGTTAAAAATCCTACCCCACCCCCTCCCCCAAATAAACACAGAAAACCCCTGACAACCACAAATTCTGTGCCTGATTTCTCCTTTGATTTTGCCAGACTTCAGCTCTAGGCTTTCTACTTGCTTCTTAAGAATTTTAGTTTTGTTTTTTTTTTTTTTTATAGGTAGTCAACTCCATATAGTATCTTTGAAAAATAAAGTTTGTCTACCCAAAGTTTCTGAGTAGGAGGCATTTTTGCCAGCTCTCAAGTAATTGGATGACTTTCTTCTGTTAATTCCAACATTTCGACGTGCAGTTTTTCACGTAGAAACTGTCTGATCTAGGTATGGGATCTCAGTTTTACCATAAAAATACATAAATCACGAGGCAAAGGAGGTGGAAGAAGACCTACAATCCCTTTCCCACCAAGGTTTCTCACACCTGCATTGATCACTCATCTTTATGACTCATCCTCATGTTTCCTATTTGTCTCATGGCCTGTTTGGTGACTTCTGTGATTCCCATACATTGGCAATAAATACAGGATTAATTTTACATCACCTTTGGTGCAAAAAACCAAGGGGGTTTGGCCTCTTTGATAGCAAGGGGCACACCCTGATAAGGACGTTCAGCATTTTTTGGGTATCCACTTCTTTTGCCACTGATCACAGCTTTAGGTAGCTATTTTTCCCCCTGGCTGTACTCAGTAGATATCACATATTGAACTGTTTATTCTGGTCTAAATGTGTTTCTGGGCTGGGAACCAGGTTCCTCATCCTGTTATTGAGGACAATATCAAACACTTGATAGTGCAATGCCAAACAAATATTTCTTAATTATGAGAAGATTAAGGAGAATGAGCTGATTAAAGCTTTGCTTCAAAGGGTGTTGAATCTCAAGGTCAGACTGCACAGGGCTTCAAGGTCAGGTTGGATGGGACTCTGAGCAACCTGGTCTAGCATAAGGTGTCCCTGCCCTTGGCAGTGAGTTGGACTAGAGGGCCTTTAAGAGGTCCATTCTAACTGTCCTGGGTTGCAAGATATGGTTTGGGGGTGTTTATTCTATTTGCCATTTGTTAGAGGTGGGGCAGCTCTCTGCTGTCCATGGGGCAGTTTTTTCTTTATCTCTCCCACAGCCAATCCTCCCACCAAGAGATCTCTCCTGTCCATGGCCACTGAGTGTCCCTGCAGGGCTGATCCAATCCCATCATTCCATGGGGAGATGCTCCGCCCAGGGGAGGAGCCAAGCATTCCTACCTGGATCCAATCTGAGCTTTGGGACAGCACAGCAGCCTTTGCCCAGTGCATTGCCAGAGGAGCAGCTTCTGCTGCCCTGCATTGCCAGAGGGAGCCCAGGCCCATCTGCAGCAGCCCTGGAGCTGCAGAGGAAAACTCCCCCCTTGTGCAGGATCCCTGCTCCAGCAGAGCCACAGCTGGCACTGCAGGAGGGCTGAGCCCCCATGGGATGGGGCTGTGCCACCCCCTGACACACAGGGGACAGGGCCTGCTCTCACTCTGGCAGTACTGTTTTATATTACTGCATTTTTTATTTTATTTTTATTTTCTTCCCTAATAAAGAATTGTTATTCCTATGCCCATATCTTTACCTGAGAGCCCCTTAATTTCAAAATTATAATTCTTTGGGAGGGGTTTTGCATTTCCCATTTCAGGGGAGGTGCTTCCTCAGCAGACAGTTGTCTTCCAACCAAGACACTAACCCAAACTGCTTTATGATTTCAATATGCATCAGCATGTAATAGGAGTGTGTGGTTTTATTGCAGAGGTGTCAGAGTCTCCTGGCTAGGACTGGTTTTTGTAGGACAGGGAGATTCCAGGACATGATGGACACGTGGCTGCATGGCTGCAAAGCCTCTCCAGAGGAAAGCCACTGCTGTGCTCAGCCCTTCATGTTGAGATTCTGAGTAATGGTTCTCTACCTACAAGGGTTTTAAAGCCCATGGGATGGAAGAGGAATGATTAATAACAGTAATTTGTAAAGGTTATGTTTGCATATCATCATTTATTTGAAGGCTCCAAATGGCAGCTGATCTCTCTAAATGGGAACCAAAATGGGGAGACTTTAAAGGATTTTAGCCAAAAGTTTCATCATGGACTTGAGGGCTTGTGGGATTTCACTGCCAATAGCATGACCAAAAGTTCCAGAGACTTTTCCAGCAATACAAAGCACCATGCATTTCTGGAAGTCCCATACTGATCCTTTTTTGCCCATAAATAGCACAGCATATCACCACACCCACCAGTTCTCCTGGGAAGACAAGACTGAATTTCAGAGATGCCTGACGGTTTCTCTCTATGCTTTTTTGTGTATTTTGTGCTCTCTTGCAATGAATGCAGAAGAAGAACTCCAAACATTTCTTAAAAAGCATTTATATATTTATAAGTACATAAGCAAATGAGAGAGCTTGTAGAGGGAGGGCTCAGCTCCTGAAATGCAGTTGTACATCACGTGGATTTTGGCTACTAACAAGAAACTATAGACAACACACACAATAATTGAAATCAGCAATTCAAGAAAAACGATGTGGTTTAGAACTGCAAGAGGAGAACCTTCAGAACCTTCTTGCAGAGGTTCCATTACCTGTTCTCTGTATTCAAGGCTGGGTACTTTGAAGACACTTGACTGCAAATCTACAGCCAGTAAACCCTCCTCCTGGGTTGCAAATTCATTGCTAGGGTAACATTACTGCAGATGCAATATTTCCACTGGATTTACTACAGATATATTTTAGAAAAACAGATCTAGCATTCCTCTGCATTGTAGTTTTTGTTAGGGGTGCATTAGTGACTCTAATGACACTCTGCTCATAACAAGCATTAAGTAACTGCTTTGAGATAAACCATGCAATCACCACTTAGAAATCAAAGATGCCTTCTACAAACACACATCTGTTTGCAATGGGTTCTCCCCTTCATTCTGCTTCCCTGAGGTCCCTCTCCCATCAGCGGGTTCATCACCAAAGCACAGAAAGCTGGTTTTGTGGGAAACATATTGATTGAATTTCTTATCTGTGAAATCAAAGTGTATAATGAATCAGTCTGCAAGCAGTGCTCCCTGACAAACAGCATCCCTGCCAAACACAAGAACTGGCCAGAAATCAAATTTCTAGGTGTTACTGTTTACTAAGCAAAATCATCAGATTGTCTTTATTTCCCAGGAGAGTCTATAAAGCCCCAGTTTGACTTCTATTTAATAAAAACAAGATGATGGGGTCAGGGGGAAATAATTCAAATCTCTTAATGTTGTTTGGGCTTACTGGCTTTGAATGGAATTGATTTCATATTATGGATTTTCATCTTTGCCCCTTGTTTGATACAATGCATTGGGAAACAAATACTGGGTACTAATTTATTCATACTGTTAAACATATTTTTAATTGTCAAGCGGTCAAACAATATTTTCTCAGCTAGCTTAAAAAAAGGCTTCTATGTAATTAAATACAACCAGTTCCATCTTTTTAGATATATAAATAATTTTTTTTACCATTGGTGTTACTATTTCCTACCTTGGGCTTCTTACATGCATTAAATGTACACTTTTCTAACCTGATGCCACATCAAAAGAGTATAGAAGAAATATTCTCCATATTTTTATCTGTTGGAAACAAAATCTCAAACAGGTTGTAGCCTAGAGCCTCAAGACAACTTTGGTAGGTAAATCCCTAAGATTTCAAGGGAGATCTTAGAAGGTTGAGGAGCTGGGTCCAGGTGATTTATTCAGTAATAGAGGAAATATATGGTGGGGAAGCAGCTAGAACTGATCTACCTTAGAACTGAACTATAGAGCTGAACTAATCTACCTTAGATCTGTAACCATTTTCTAACCCAGGACGATCCTTTTCCTGACTGTTGAATAGCTTTCTTTCCAAGGAACAAAATTACAATGGAGGGAGGTATTTTTTTTTCCTAAATGAGAAATGGTCACATAATTTTGATTTGGATGTTCATGAATGGAAAAAGCAAATACCAAGTGTTGTTAAGACTTTTTTCAGACCTCTTTTTAGTGCTTAGAAGAGGAGTTTGAAGATGGTCATAATCAAAGGCAACAGGAGGCTTTGTATTTCCTGGGTTATGAGTGAAATTCCAGATTTGGGCTGTATGCTTTTCTGCCACAAGTGACATAACAGCATGATTAAGGAGTAAAAGAAATAATTTAATTTTAATTAATAATTTATTAATTTAATTTAATTTTAATACTTTAATTTTTATTTATTTAATTTATTTATTTCTGCCACCTATGCAACCACAAATTGTCCTGATTCAGAAAGGACCCACACGGACCATGGAGTCCAACTCCTGGCCCTGCAGAGCCCCACCCAACCATCCCAGTTGTGCCTCAGAGTGCTGTCCAAACTCTCCTGGAGCTCTGGCAGCCTTGGGGCTGTGCCCATTCCCTGGGGAGTCTGGTCAGTGCCTGACCCCTCTCTGGAGAAAGAACTTTTTCCTGATGTCCAACCAAACCCTCCCCTGACACAGATCGAGCCATTCCCTCAGGTTCTGTCACTGTCACCAGAGTGGAGCAGATTGGTGCTGCCCCTTCGTCTTCCCCTCACGAGGATGTTGAAGACCCCAATAAATTCTCCCCTCTCCTCTTCTCCAGCTGAGCAGAACTCAGCGCCCTCAGTCATTCCTTGTGTGGCTTCCCCTCCCGATCCTCCACCATCACTGCAGCCCTATAATGTATAAGCACATGCATTTTCTCACTAACGCCCTTTGGAAGACATCTGGAAATCCCAGGGCAGTTCTGAAGAACATGGATTTGGAGGCCCTTGTCCTTTTGGGGTACAAAACCCAGACACAAATTGCCAGGGATCAGCAATTCCTGATGGGGCTCCTCCAGCAGCGTGGGCTCTCTCCACTGTGCTGGGCTGGACACAGAGCATGCAGGTGGGCAGCTTGGAGGGAAAGAGGAGCTGCAGCATAAATCCAATCAGCTGGAAACCACAAGGATCTCAGGCCCTTCAGGTTCTTTAAGGACTATTCCATTTCTGCTGTGGCCCCCATAAGCACAACAAGAAATAGATGTGGTTTAATGGCTGGACTAAGGGATGCTTAAGGACTGTGTGTGCTCAACAGGCTGCTTCTCAAACAGCTCATCTCTCTGTACTGCCCGTTAATGGCAGAATTCTTCTTCATCAGCTCAATCCCACAAAATCTTTAGTATGTGCTTAACTTTCTGAACTCTGAGCAGTCCCTCTGACTTCAGCACAGCTACCCCTGGTGCAAAATTAAGTGTAGACATAAATCATTGCAGGACCGAGCCTGGAGTGTTGCATGGTGAATAGTTTCTCTTCAGGAAAGCATTTATTTCCTGAAGGCACTGTTTCAGCTTAAAGTTTTCACATATTTGGGTTATACTGAGTCAGTTGGGAAGCAGAATTGAAGGACAACTGGAATTGTACAAAACACACATTACTAAATATAATATTTTCCAACTGGGGTGACGGACTCACAAAGGAATTCAGATGCCACAACAATGTTTCAAAAAGAAGTGTCAAAGAAATTTGTACTTCTCTATCTTAGCTCAAATGACCAGGGTAATCGTCTGGGAAGAAGAAGACTGGAGTTTAAATTTCCTCTTTGCTTGAAAGTATGAATGTGAATTTAAGTTCCCAACACCCTGAGGAAATTATATCTTAAACAAGGGACTGTGGAATCTGAAAAGGTTGCATAAGACCAGGTTGGTGAATCCAGTCCTCTTGTGACTTCAATGCCCACTTATAAATGTGAAATACATGTTGAAAATTACTAATTTAAAAGGAGAGAGAGAAAAAAGGAAGAAATAGAGGGGGAAAAAATTTTAAAAATTAGAAAGATCAGAAAACAGTGCCATATTGCCAGAATGTTTAAAAGCAAGGTCATGTCACTTTGTCACATCTTGTGCTATGGCTGGAGCAAACAATAAGAAATTTTTCCCAAAGATTCAGCTATGACAGTGGTGACTCCCAAGCAGGACTTTGCTGTACTCCCAGTGCCTCAGTGTTAAATATTTATCATAGTTCTATAAAATTTTACATTCATTGCACTGCTCGCTTATTTTACCTGGACCTCAAGGGACAAAGAGAATTCTGTAGTTGCTTCGCCTCTTAAACACATCAAATAATTTCTTTTTTTCATAATAGCCCTATTAAGCCATAAGTCCCTCAGTTTCCTATAGATTGTCACTGAGTCATGCTGGTATCAGAGCAGAAACTTCAGGTGAATCTTACTGATGTCAGTCAGAAAAGGGACAGGAAAATATTACCAAACCCCAGAATTTTTATCATTACAGGAGTTTGCAAGACAGTCCTTACTCAAATTGCTCATGTTGAATTGCAACTTCCTTTTCTGCATTTGCATGTTGACTGTCAATGCTTTTTTATCTGTATAGTGTCATGCATATTGCCAGCATGACACAAATAAATGAGCTAATGAATAAATAATGGCAATCAATAGAAACAAACATAAGATTGGCTGACCTCCTCATTGTTCTCACTGAAAGAGATGCCAAAAGTAATCAAGCAGCATAAATTATAAAATATAAGTTCAGCATTAGAAAGCCATTGTTTCAATGTTTTAAGGAAACTGCACTCTGAATAAGGCAATGTACTGCCTAACAACATTTACTCAGGTTTCATTTGCTTTCAGCAAATGTCCATTTCTTCTTTCACTGAAAGTAAAAAATAAGTTTCCTGATGCAGAATGGCTTCCCAAATATTTCAAAATGGTTTTTACCAAATGAAGTGTTTGTAATTTTTGTTATTATGGTGAAATTCCCCCCTGTAAGGGGTTAGTATGTTAATGAAAATAATTTTTTTTCCTTTTGCCAAGGATCTGAAGACTTAAGGCACATGTGTTTGTCAACAGAGACTCTCTGCAAGTGGTGAATAAAGAAATACTCCTATGGAAGTAGTTATTACTGAAATAACATTGAAATTACTGTTTTCAAAAGACACACTGCTTTTTCTACTATATGCTTTTAAGTATTCCCACTCCTCTTGAATCTTTATATCACCCCTTTCTTTTGTCCCTTTCATACAAATGCACAGAGAAGCCCTGTTTCCATGTGCAGTGCTTGCCACAAGCCAGCTCTATCTCAGTGACAATGCCACTTCTCACAGTTTCCCTATCTTCTTCCTATCACTAATGACCCATTAGTCATATATTTACATGCAAGGAAAAAACCCCACTGAGAACCACAAGAGCAGTGGAAGATTTTTGCAGCAATCCAGCACAAGGGAACCATGATGCCCAGACTTACCATGACACAGATACATTAAAAAAGCAACAACAAAAAAACCAAACAAAATTAAAAAAGAAACCAAATCAACAAACAAAAAAAACAGACCCCAAAAATAAAATCT
Source organism: Agelaius tricolor (assembly GCF_023055355.1). Classification (NCBI taxonomy): domain Eukaryota; kingdom Metazoa; phylum Chordata; class Aves; order Passeriformes; family Icteridae; genus Agelaius; species Agelaius tricolor. The sequence goes on along the minus strand of NW_027269264.1, from coordinate 55,188,268 downwards.
CCAAGCACAAAGAGCTTTATGAATAAGGTGCCTTGGCCCTCCTCTTCACCATTGGGTGCCAAATTTTGTTTTATTAGCCAAAAAAGGCTCTAGCAGACAAAACCCAAAAGACTACAAAGGTCCTTGTTGTAGACATGTTCTGCAGTGCCATATGATAATTTACAGTCTGTGTATATTGAGTATATAATACCACGGGGCATTTTTCTCTAGCAGAATGCATATCTATTGTTAAGTAACTGATGACAAAGGCTGGCACATTATTAAAGGCTGGACTGAGTTCAGAATTTAAAATTCCCCTTGCATTTCAAGCAATTTTCAATGTCCACAACTGTCATCCAACATTGTTTCCAAGTGGCAATTCAGTGGGAGAAAAATAGCGATCCATGTAGGGCTTCGCAGTGACACATCTGTTATGTTATTTATCTTAAGTGTGAAGACAGGAATGAACCAACTTCCAGCCTCATGAATCAGAACCGAACATAATAGAAATTAAAGGCAGAAGAGAAAGGGACAGCATCTTTGTGTGAATGTAGGTTAATGGAATATCATGTGAAACTGCTTTTGCCAGAATTACTCTCTCTGATTGCTTCCAAGTCTACTTATCATGATGTAAATCAGGAGGAGCTTCATTAAGTGAATTGACTCACTTTGGCCCAAACAGCTGTAAAAGAGATCTAAATGAGGCACAGTATCACTGCAAGGGGTCAGTTGTCTGAAGCCTTTTCATGATTAAAATGGTGGGACAAGCACTCTAACCTTTCAGACCTGAAATATGTTTGTCTTCCAAGGCAGCTGCCCAACACTGTATTTTTTAAAAACATTTCCTGCTTTACACTTCTGTATTTTGGGGCTTGCCCTTCCCACCCCTTGCCAGCAGTCCCCACACACAATTTCATGGAACTTCCAAACATTTCCTGTGGAGAAAGAAACCCAGACTTTCTGAACTCTATTTTGCTTCGGGGCATCTAATCTTGAAAGTTATGTGTGCTGTTAAAAATTGGCTTTCAAATCATGGAACGAGGCCCTTAGGGATACTTTCTTTATCTTATTTTATTTTTTTTTCTCCCTCTTCATAAGAAGTTTCAGAGCTGCAGAGCCTCAAGCCAAAAGAAATAGTTGTACAGGCAAGTTTTCTGCAGAACAAGAGGCATGCTGGGGTGCTTGCTGGAGGCTGTTTTACCCTCCTGCATTCACATGCCTCCCGCAAGGATCCACGTAGCAGATATGAAAATGAGTGCATGAACTCTTGGGTGAACTTTTAGGTTGGCCTCACTTCCTCCTCTCATCTTGGCCATTTCACAGAATCATGGAATAATTTGGGTTGGAAGGAATCTCAGACTATCCAGTTCCAATTGCCCTGCCATGGGCAGGGACACCTTCCTCTGTCCCCAGTTGCTCAGAGCTCCATCCAGCCTGGCCTTGGGCACTTCCAGGGATCCAGGGGCAGCCACAGCTGCTCTGGGCACCCTGGGCCAGGGCCTCACCACCCTCATAGGGAAGAATTTCTTCCAAATATCCCATCTAAACCTACTCTCTTTCAGTTTGAAGTGATTCCTCCTTGTTCTATCACTCCAGGCCCTTGTAAATAATCTCTCTCCATCTTTTTTGTCAGCTCCCTTCAGGTACTGGAAGGGCACAGTTAGGTCACCCTGAGGCTTCTCTTCTCCAGTCTGTGCTGTGGTTATGATTTTCATCTAACCAGGATGGGATTTACTCAGAATGTATTGATATTTTTTGGGAATAAAGTCATTGCAGTTCCTGATGGGGTTTAGCCTGGCAGTTAATGCCACACAGATTCCTGCTGACTTCTTCCCTCTCAGTGGGGTGAGGGAAAGAGTTGTGGGGAAAAAAAAATCCCCAGTGTAATTAGTGTGTTGAGGTAGGGTCGTTCATGGAGGCAGAGTAGGAAATGATGATAATAATAATAATGATAATAATAATAGCAATAATAGTAATAACAACAACAAAACAGATACAGAAAAAGTGATGAAATTGTTCAACACCTGCCATCTCCTTACTGAAATATGTTTAAAAAACAGAGTTCTTACCCACAAATCACCAGATCACTCCTTTATCTTGGTGTTATATGTGATAGAGAGAAGGCTTTGCTTCTGCTTGTGTTAGAATTTTCTTTTTTTTTTTTTTTCCCACAAAACACACCACTCATATTCTCTTTCCTATACCTTAGGGCCAAATAGATCACTATTTTTCTCTGGCATGACCGCCTCTGGCATTTAAAATAAAGCCTTGAAATTTTGCTTTGTAGCCCTGAAATGGCAAAATTTAGTTGGAACAGATGAATGAATGCTGTCAGATTTCACGTTAAAAACGGCTTTTCAATGATTCATGCACAAAGAGAAATGATTAAATTAAGTGTTTCACACACCAAACAGGCTGTTAGATAGGAGGCTTTTACTTTGGCACTATTATTATTATTATTATTTATTGTACATTGCAGAGCTGCCCCCAGTAGTGCCTTTGTAATAAAAGACAGATTCCCTTTCCCTACCCTTTCATGACTCTGAGTGATTGCAAACAAAGGCTCTGACCATGCCAAGCTTCACACCCATGGTGAATCTCACACACTGTGCTTTTCCTCTGAAAACCACGACTGTACAGAGACCAGGGCTAGATTATGTCACAGCTATGTGCCTGTGGCCACAAAAGCACAATTGTACAGCTGCTGGGAAAGTTTGAGAACTTGCTCATGTCCTTCTGTACTATCTTTACATAGAATTCACAAACTATTTATTTTCCTGATAGTCAAACCAGAGAAATTCCCTGGTTAGCAGAGTTCTCAGCCTTCACTGGTCTGAATACTGGAAGGCAAGTATAGGGGTCAGGTGTGAGATGTTTCTTTGTGTTTCCCCATCCCAATAACCCACAGGGACGGAAGATAAACTTTATTTCACACACCTGCATGAGCCCTGGCACAATGCAGGTACATTTCTTGCCCCCAGACCGCCGGCTAGCAGCACAACAACTGGGAAAATGCATTTCCTCACCTCCTGGGGTCACACTGTTTGCGTGGTGGTCTGCCCTGCATGAGTGAACCAGAGTACAAATATGCCTTTTTTTCTCCTGTGTGTTGATCTCTCGTTCAGCTTACCTACACAGAAGGTTTTTCAAATGCACTTAAAGGGTATTAACTTGTAGTTTCCTTACAACTCTCCAGTCAGGCTGCTGAGCAATTAATTGCATACTTTCTTTTCAGAAACTCAAACGGGGACTCCAAGGACTAAATCAACCTAAGGTGCAGAAATTTGTTCTACCACAGCTAATTATCCAATGAAAACTCTCAGCTCAGCAATATATCTGAAAACAGAGTGCTTGGACAGCCAATAGACTAGCATTTCAGTCTATTTATAATATAGAGCTTCACCATAGCCAACATTGTTAAGAGGTTTTTATGGTGTATAACATGAAGTTTTGGTCTTTAATTACTCCTTTAATCTTTGCTGGCTTGTTCCTGAGAACAAGTTACATTCCTGCTTTTTACAGGATAAACAGCTTCCAGGAATGCATCAGACTTCCACAAGGGTCAGGGAATGCATTTATTGAACACCACTCTATTTCAGCCTAAATACTGATTGATCTGGTTTTGTTTAGTGGAAGTGTAATTAATAGAACTAATTAATGACTGACCACCTTTTTTTTTTTTTTTTTTTTTTTTCAGAGTATTGGTACACTTCCTCATTTGTTTCATGTGGTTCCTCTTCCACCTGGGCAGGTCAGCTGTTTGGAGGATTGTTAAATCCCTATGTGCTAATATGAAAATTATGCTAAATAATGCTAAATATATGCTAATGTAGGGATTATATATTAAATTTTAAAAACATACTGATGCTGCCCATTTGTGTTGTCAGATGGGTGTCTCACAGGACTAAAGCATTTACTTTGTTTTATTACACTTTCAAATTATGGACAGGGGTCCAGATGACACTTTGATTCCTGTAAAAAACTCACATGAGGTTCTCAAAGATAAGGTATTTTCTCTAAAGTCCTGCAATATGACAGGAAGATATATGATTTCACAATGACATGACATGTTTTCCAACTTCTGGTAAACCATGGAGTAGCAACTCTACTTTTTCTGGGTACCTTTCAGAACTGGTTTGAGGTTCAGGGTAATGGGAGAATGAGGCCTTGTTGCAATTATAGAGCTTCAAATAAGAAAAGAACTCTTTTATTTACCATATATTCCCCAGTCATCATTAGCAGAAGACAAACATCAAATGAAAAAGGGATATTTAATAAATTTTTGACATTTGATCTGAAACTGATACACTGAGTGACCATGGTCTACATCTTTCCTCCCTGCATCTCAGCTTCCTTTTTCAAGCAAAGGGTGCAAGAATTGTCTTGTGGAAAAGGGTTCTGATCTGAAGAGATACCCCCTTGCAGACTTAACTTCTCCTTGGGACTCAAATATTCTCCCCATCCTGGAGGATTTTTCAGGACTACAGAAATGCCAACAACCCTTAAGCACAGCAAATTAGAGAAATCCCCTTGCCTGCAACACAGTTGTTGGAAACTCAGTCACCCATTGGAAGGAAAGAAGGTTTTCCTTGCCAGAAAGTCAGCAATTCGTGCGTAACTTTTGTTTTCCCAAAATCTCTGTTTCATATACATACAGTGATGGTTGACCTGTATTCATGCATGCAAGTGAGACTTCATGCATGTGGTTAGCTCTTGGAAAGGTTCTCAGACTCAGCTGTAGCTGGATGAGGATTTGACAGTTTGCTGGGGTGCTGACACTTCATCCTGCTTTGACCAATGTCTGCCTGTTGTAAAGTCATGGAGCAGCACTGGAAACTCGCTTTTGGTCAGCAAAGGCACATGGAGCACATCACGTTGGATTGGATTAGGATTTAGGGTAGTGCACAGACCCCACACTGGTATTCTGGAAACAGCTGAGCTTCACAGGAAAAGAATGGAAGAGTTGTGAAATGGTAGTAAGAGGTACTTGTTAGATATGATGGCATATGATGGATCAATGGGTGGATGAATGGATGGATGGATTGACGGATGGATGGATGGATGGATGGATGGATGGGTGGATGGATGGATGGACGGACGGACGGATGGATGGATGGATGGATGGATGGATGGACGGACGGATGGACTCAGAAGGATGTTTGTGACACCATTTCGTAAGAAGCTGTGGACTTCTACTGAAGAACTATTTGATTATGACTAAGAAAATAAAATCAAGAAAATGAGTCAGAGGAAATAAAAGCAGAAATATGAGTCATGGAAGCATATAAAACAAAAGTTTATGCCAATAGTTGATAGATTAATTGATTGATTTGGTAGCAGTGAAGGCAAAATCTGCTAAACCATGAGCACTAGCAGATCACACTTACTAATGCAATGCTTCTGTACTGGTATTCCTCTGACCACAAATCCACAAGAGTTCTGGAAGCACATGGCAAATGGTCTGTGCAACTGCACTAAAGAATAAAACATGTTATGTTTATCTCCTACAGCTGTACAAGTTGTCTGTGATCAGCTTATTTAAATTGCTCTGCTAACTGAGCTCATGAATGATTTGTATGTTTGTTCAAATGAGTTTTCAACTCCAAGAGTAGCCTTCCCTGCAGAGCGGTCTGAATGGTGGTCATCAATACTTTGTGTAGGTACTTTTATTCTTAGAAATTGTTTGCAACCCAGTATTGATTTTTGAAAATTGATTTATTTATATAAATTCACTAAACAGCTTTGACCAACAGTTTCTGAAGTATGAGGCATCCATGAATGGCACCTGCTTCACTACAAAATGTACATTATGTGTCATGTTTTACCTCAGTCATAGGGTACTGTCCCCAGACTGGACAGTTTAAATGAAATTAGCGAGTGGATGGCTAAAGACCCATTTTGAATCATGAATGACATATAAATATTCAGAAAAGCTTCTTTTGGGGGACACAAGGGACCTGGAAACAGACTCAGAACAGACTGCGGTCATTCATATACTCATGAATAATGTTACGAGACCTCAGAGGAGCAGGGGAGTATATCCACATACTAATATGTGCCTAACCTCATTTTATTATTCCAAGGGCTCTAATCTAACTCAGAGGGAGATCATTTACATGAAAGAGTCATTAGATAAAGTGCATAAACAGCCTTTGAAAGAGAGATGAACACACAGATCTACCTCCTTCCCAAAGCCGGCATCTGACACAGTAGATTTGAGAGCTCTACAGTCAATTGATGTCTCTTTCAGGCTCAAAAAGAAAAAAAATCTCAAATCATTTTCTCACCAGCTTCACCATTTCCACACACACACACACACACAAAAAAAGTGCTAAATTTAATGTAGTGTAATCTGGTGTCTGCTGAGCTCCCTGTAGGAGCCACAAGGTCTATTTTGAATCTCTTAAGGTAAACACGAACTCAGACCTAGGCTTCACATGGAGCCCCGTGCTCCAACAAGTGTGACTGCTAGCTCCATTTATAAGGGATGTGCAATATCAGTAGCTTTTCCCTCTTTTACCTGCCTTGCAAAGAAAGAAAGGACTCTCATGTTATAAAACATTACTGTATTTTAGAACACCTGCAGAAAAAGAAAATTAGATACAGGGAACACTGTGGGGTTTTCTTCCTAAAGAAGTCATTGATGGAGCTCACGCTTATTCAATATTAGCTGGCAGTTCAGATAATATTTTCAGAGTTGAAATTTTTGAGTCTGTTCTGAGGAAAGGTACTACTCAGTGTGATTGAGCAGGTTCTATCAAAACAAAGTGATACAGTCAGGGATACAGTCAGCATTCAGCTGTCTGCAAATGATGTCTCTGTCTAGATACCTGTGAAAAATGGCAGTGCACAGAAGCAAATCTTTAAAAATCAGAGTCCTACCAAGTGGAGGCAATTGAGATCCGTAATATGCAGTCATTTGTTGAGTCACTTCCAAAGCTTTTCTTTGTCTCACCAGAGGCAGTTGAGGGTTAAATGTTAATGTTCTTATCAAACTGTGAAATATTAATTAAAAAAAACCCTCAACAAACCAACAACCATCAAACCCAACACACATACAGCACTTTTGGGGCCAAACTTCCCAAGGGTTGTGATGATAAGATTATGATAAGGCTATCTAGAAAAGAAATAATCTAAACTAATGAGATTAAGCGGGGTGAGATCATCCATTGATGAATTTATCCCACGACTGAGGACAATGAAATGGGATTAATGACAAGGATTTTGATCATAATAAGATGTGGGCTGATGCCTGAGAGAAAGTTCAGTGGTTGCAACAACTACAGCAAGTCCCACATGTAAAGACAACACAGTAAATCTTAATTGGCAAAACGCCTTCTGGTGAAGCGATGCTTTTGCTATCATTTTATGGAGAAGTTTTATAGGATTTAACAGAAAACTGCAACCTTTCTTTCAGCATTATTTCTTCTCTCTGACTGGATCATCTAAATGAAATGGAAACTATATCCACGACAAAGCTTTTTATAAAGCTAAAGCATCCCCCCAAGTCGCCTCATGTGCTACTGGGTAGAGGCCTTTGGACAGACTCCACCCTGGCTTGGTGAGACTGACAAAAATGTCATCACCAGGGGACACTTCCAGGAGAAATTCCTTGGGGAACACCTGAGGGCTGTGTGATACAGGGAAGTTCACTGTGATCAGGACCATGCTGGTCTCAGGGTGCAATTCATCTCACCTGGACATGAGCTGGTCACCCTGGGTTCTCTTTTCTCTTTTCAGGGGGTACTGTGGAAGTTCATTTAACCAGTATCAGAAGCTTGATTTAGGATGGCATCAGTTATCTTTGAAAACATCCATCTTTTCTATCACAGAATGGAAACAGGGACTAGTTCAAGAAGCCAGATGTATTTGTTCAGGTGATAATGAAGGATTGTTCTGTGACTTGCCTCTTTTTTGCCAATATGCTAGGTAAACTTGATCAATGTGATTAGTGAAACTAGAAGGATACAATGGGAAAAAACCCCACCAAATCTTAGGTTTCTGACTGTAAAATCCGTGAAATTAGACAATCTCACAAAAGCTCCTTATTTGATAAAAAGAAAGACAGCATTTTGCTCCAGAGAAAGAACAACTGAGAAAAAATTGTAGCACTAACAAAAGCTTAATATTATTAGACAGCTGGACTCAGACAGATCCTGTAACATAATTGTCCTATTTTATTGATAGGTAAACACAGAGGTCAAAAGATGACGTGGGGAGCACTGTGAAATTATAATAATTTTCAGGAAGCTCTTCTATAGGGACTCATCACTTAGAAGAATATCAACATGTGAAACACATAACTACCTCCTCTCCAAAGCAGGACTGGAGTCTCCCAAAATATTTGATTTTAATGAAATTCATTCAACAAAAAGTCACAGTAACAAGTAGCAATCAGTGAGTGCATACAGCTACATAGGCAGAAAAAGGGAAAAAAAATCTTGGCATGTATGTGCTTTGAAGTTTTCCATGTAAAAACTACCTTTTCATAAAGAGAAGGCACACAGGCTCTATTGAACCCAAATGGCATGTCTGAAACAGCTCATGTACAGAGAGCTTTCAGGGAATGTGTTTTACTCTTGTCAATATCATATTTATGTTTATGTTCCTTACATGTACTTAAAAATCTGTATCTTTTTTATTGTCTTTGCTTGATTTAGACCAAACACAGTTCTTCAAATAATTAATGTCTTTACAGCTCAGAAATCCTGTATACATCCTTGCACCTGAATTTCAGCCTGATCATATCTTAAATAACCTTATTAATAATACTAAAGTATTTGCCAACTCTACCATCCATTAACTTTTTATGGTGTGTAAACACTTGGTATTTTACTGAGATGCTCAGAAAACATGTACAGAGGGACTAACTAAGTATGAGAGCAAGGGAGTTATCCTAATTTGTGATTTCCTGTTATTGTAAATTATACCTCTCTGCATCTTTATGGCCTCCTTCTATCTTGAAATGTTAATACGCTACTTTTCTCTTAACTTATGCACCTTGAACGTTGTAAAAATTACCTAAAAAGTCAATAAAAAATACAATGACACTGAGTCAATCAACAGAACAGAGTAATCTCTACTGAGCAAACAAGCTAAAACACAACTGCACCATGTTGGGATTGATTGAAGATATGAATCAGAAAATTAAAAGTTTGGGTTTTTTTTTTTTTCCTCCAGTCTCAGCTACTCCCAGCAGCTTAATTTGTAGAGGAGTTACTTTGATATTATCTCTAATCCTGTAAAGGAGCTGCCAGTGCAAGAAGTGATGCTGCCTTCTGTTGCATTGGTAACATGGGTTGCCCATGATTGTCCTAAATGCACAACAACAGAACAGATATTGCCACAAAATAACTCCACTTCTATTTATGAGAAAACATAGGTAAGAATGTGGATTTTTTTTTTGTTTGAATTTTTGTTTATTTGATGATGTTGTTCTGTTTATGTTTGTTTGTTTTTTGGGGTTTTTTTGTTGTTGTGTTGGGGTTTTTTGCTGTTTTTTTGTTTGGTTGGGGTTTTTTTGGTGTGGTTTTTTTTTTTGTTTGTTTGTTTGTTTGTCTTGTGCTTTTAGTGAGGTTTTTTTGTTTGCTTTTGTATTTGTTTTTGTTTTTTGGTTGGTAGGATTTTTTCCCCCATGGGGAAGAGTATGACAGCTATGACAAGAGGGGAAGCTTAAAGTCATCCCTCCCCACTACAATCTAGGTGACCTCACCCAGGCACCTGTTAGCCCAGAGCTTCACAACTTTAACAATCTCTGTTGGGTTTTTTTTTTGTCTCTGCATTTGTGTAACCACTTCATGGACCCAGTCTAGATTACATCTGACCTGCCAAGCAAATAACTCACAGCAGCTGTGCTGATTTCAGCCCCTATTGTAAATTCACAATTGAAGGTAGAATTTTACAGGGAAGATAAAGTTTTGAAAACAAAGCTCCTCACAGGGCCAGCAGAATGGATCAGAAGCTGAGCAGAGAGGAAGCCATCATTTCAGTGATGGGGACATCAAAGAGCAAAGATATGAAAATTTCAAGGCCAGTCTGGGTAATTTTTTTTCAAATTTCTATTGAATTTTGTTATGTATGTCTGGGGATAAAATATCTTCTACAAGAATCCAGAATCTGATTTTACCATTTTGGTAAATATGGTAATTTGATTCTAAGCTCAACACACAGCAGATAAAGAAGCAATCATAAACTATGTCATCATAAATAAAAGCATTATTGAGCTCAGGCAATGAAAACCAATCAATAGAGGACACTCATCCTCAGTGAAAGCAACTGCTAATGCTCTGTGGTTCCTGGTGGATACTCTGTCATTGTGTTTTAAAACCACAAGGAATTCCCTGTGTCATCAGCAATGGCCACTTTATTGCTGGTGAATTAGGAAATTAGGAGGGCTAAGGGTGCTGTTCTGAAATCCAGGGGCTCATTCATTTAGCCCATCTTACAATGCAGGAGATCACATGGATTTCTCATGGATTTGGACAGGTTCTGAGAAAAAAAAAATGGGACCTTCCTACAGTATCAACATACACATGATATCAGAGAGAATGGTGGAGCTTGTTCTTCAAAACACAAAAAAGAAATTAAGAGCTGATTATTAGTTAAAAAAAAAAAAAAAGAAATTACTGAGTTGATTAGCAGTCACACTTTTAAGTCTATTCCTCTGGTTGTTTCATTCAAAAATTGAAACTCCAAGGAAAACTTTTCTAATTTTTCCAGAAGTGTTACACTTAACATTAACTAGATTGAGTATGCTCTTTTTTTAAAGAGCAAATTTTTTTCTATTTTAAAGTAGCTCTATTCATTTTTCATGAGACAAGCTTTTTGAACATGAAGGGTTCCAACTTGAAATGAATAATTTTATCTATATTTAAAAAAGTTATTTCATTCAACTTGAAACCCCATATAAAACCCCCAACCCCCTCACCCCCAGTACTTTTTATAGAATGAAATATTTTTAATGAATAAGAAGTTTCAGCAAACTGAATAATATATATGATAATTGTGCATTTCTACTGTTTGTCCCGTGATGAATACTATGCTGACTACTATCAGATGCATTAAATCAGGCTCATTTAGTCCAAAAGTGATCAAACTTCATTTAAACAATGCAATTCCTTTTGAAAGTATTAGGGGGGAGAAGAACAACAAATTCAAATCATTCATTTCTCTCTTGCTTAATGAATTATTGATTTGTGCCTCCCTTTTGAATGATAGTGCTCTGATGCGATAAACATTGATTTGAATCTTTATACAAATATTGTATATCATCAGCGTGTTATGGCAACAGAATAATACATACTCAAATAGAGCTGAGGGGATGGAATGCCATGAAAAAACCCACCATGAGCTGCCACAGCTGTGTGTACATATGTGTGAGGGTGCACATGTAAAACAGCAATTGGAAATGAAAGTAATAAATAAATAAATAAATGGGGAAAAAAAAGCAACAAATAAATAATAAATAAATGAAATCCAGGGTGGAGGGGAGGGGGGGTATGATAATGATGCAGAATTACAGAAAGTTTACATTTGGGTTAACGCTGAACAGACAACCTTGGAAATGAAAAATAATTACTTTGTACTACTGGTAATTCCTCTAAGTTGACATTTCCTGCAGTCACGAGTGCAGAGCTGTCACAGGTTTAAAGGGAGAGCTCTCTCACACCCTGCTTGTGTTCAGCAGTTTCGCTTCGTGCTCAGCTATTCACTCCAACGGGAGCTACACAGCCAAAAGACAAAAGAAAAGTGCTGAGAGGGGTAAACACACAGATAATCCTGTCCACCAAACAATTTTGCATTTCCTTTATGCACCATTTATTTCAGACAAAAAAGCTGCTGAGAGATTTACGTCAAAGTGATTTCCACAGCTCAGCTGCTCGAGTCTGGGGAGATGATTGAAGCGCTGAGCTGCACTTTCCTGGGCACCATTGCATCCCCCTGTCCCGCCCTGCTCTTCCTCAGGCAAGTTAATTTCTAGCACCAGCTGGGTGGTTTTTTGGCAGCCTGGATGAGGGGAAGGGTCCTGCGACTACTGAGAGGTGAAGGGACAAATCATTTTTCCCTTGGAGAGCAGGGGATCCCCAGCACTGGTGGTTCCTCCAAAGTGGGAGGGCTGGGAAGATGTTCCACCATCCTTTCCTGAGCTCTCTGCAATGTAGGGAGCATCCCTCTCACACCTGCAGGGGAGATAGCTGTGCTTGGGGCACACAAAAGTCCAAAACATTCAGGCTTTTCTTAGCACAACCCAAAACATCCATATCTCCATGGAGAACCTTCATGCAAAAACTCTCAAATGAGTATGGCTGCACTGGGACAGCGAGTGTTTGTGCTATCATACACTTTCACAGTGAATTAGTCTTGCAGCTAATGATCTATAACTATTACCCACCAGGGCAGCATTGAGATTTTTTCCTACAAGGCCACAAAGGGTGAGATCTGAATGAGCATTCAGGGGCTAACCAGATCCAAACATGCAATCCCGTCTCAACAGATTGCAACGTGGGAGCAGGGAGACATGGAAGCTGAGCTCCTTCCCTCTGTCACATCACAAGTGTCACACCCAGTGTGGGCACTGTCATTTATCCTGCTGCATGACAAGAGCAGGATATGATTCCTGAGGATAGGAAACAGTTTGGCTTTCCTGTGACCACTCTCAAAGGAAACATGGGCAATTTTATTTTAAAATCCTGGCTTAATGAAGTATCTGTAGCTAGAAGCTATGAAAAGGTAAATCAGGCTAGGTAAGGTGTGCAAATAAAGACATGCAAATTAATCTTTAAACAATATATATAACTTTTTTTTTCCCCCTGTACATGTGCTTTTTGTGCATGGTTCTGCTCTTTTAAAGTGTCTCTCAATGGACTCAACAGAACAAGACTCCCCTTAAAATTTTTGCATGAGACAGCTTCCAAGGAGTAGGTGGCTAATTCAGAGTTGCCTTTTGCTTCTTCTAGTCTCAACAGAATCAGGCATCCTATTTCTATCACTCAATAAAAATTAATTCTCCATTCCCAGAAAATGGTTCTAGTATTAATTGAGAGAATGAAAGGCTTTTTTGTGGTTATCAGTAAAAAACCCCAAACAGTCCATTTAAAACCTATTAGCAAGAATAAGAGGGCTAAAGAAGGCATAATTAATGTACTTTTTTTTTCCTTTTCCACATATTTAACAGTGTTTTGGAACACGACCCATAACATACACGGCTCTGATTGTAAGGAGTTAGATCAACATCCTGCCCCAATGCGCTTACATATGGAGTGGGAAAACGGAACTTGAACCTTTAGTTTACAAGTAGCTGGGGAAAAAAATAGATCACAGGGTTGAAAACTTGCGATTATTATGGCATTTGCATGATGACAAATTTAAAAATGGTATCGCAGGTTATGGGCAGTGCTATAAAGCTGGTATTCTATGCTGTGTGTTGCAAGCTCATTTAAAATGTACTCTTCCACGACATGATGAGAACACAAATTATAATTAGGAAAGTAACCCAAGCAGAAAATTAGTCTGCAAGACTAGTCTGAATGTGCTCCTGCAGACAAAGCCATCCTGTGTCCCAACTTTACTGTCTCGGTGTAGGGAGAGATTGATGCAGAAGATAAAGGGAGATACGGCTTTCCGGGAGGGGGAGAAAAACAGAAGGCTTTGCAAGTATGATCCGTGGTCTTTCAGTTGTGCACACAGACACAAAGAGAAGCCCCAGCAGATCCCATCTTTGCAGAGCTACCGGGGGCACAGGCTGCCCCAGCTGCTGTGTACAGGTCTGTACCTGGGGTTTTGTTCCCATAAGCCCATTCATAGGTAAAGCCCCACGTTTATTAGCACAGATAAGGTCTGCTGACCCCATCCTGAACCCAGAGCCCACTTTGCACAAGTAAATGTACCTAACATTTGTAAGCAAAAAAGGGCTAGCTGTAAAGCTAATGATGTGGGAGAAAAACATGGTTCAAAATTACATTATGAAACAAAAGGACTCACAACCCCCCTACTCCCCCACCAGAAAGAGTGAAAGTGTCAAAAATTGAAAGTGTCAAAAGTTCTTGCCAAGTAATAAACCACATAAATGATTTTGAAAAACTTCTATGCAAACAAGAGACGCATCTGAAAACTTTTGCGTTTGCATTTGCATTTGCATTTCTCTTCTGTAAATGTTTTGTGGCGTTTAAAAGCCAAATGGTTCTTTACAAATCCGTTGGTATCTCTGTACTTTTTCTAGATGGACTGGAAAAAATCCCTGTAGGAAATTTTACCTACCTTTCAGATGTCTCTTCTTGTATACTAGATGCTGGTTACATTGCATTCAAAGGAAAGGTTCATAATTTTCTATTAAATATTTCTTTGTATTTTCTGTGAGAGTGAGTTTTCTTGAGGTAACTGTTGCTACTTCATTTTAAGTGCACCCATGACTTCCCTGTACCTTACAAGACTTAGCAGATTTATTCTCACTTGAAAAAGACCAATAGGAAACCAAAAAATTCTGCTGAGGCAAGGAGCCAGATCAACAGCTGGCATTAGAAAATAATTCATAAACTAAACAAAACAAGAGGAACAGAGGTTGTAAGTGAGAGCAAAAAAACACTCTTAGGGAAGAATTTCCCACCTGCTTTTTGTGGGACAGAAGTTACTTGATACTTAGGACAGCATTTAAAGACACCAAAATATATTCAATCCAACTCAGATTTAAATCCATCACCTTGACTAAGCAAAAACCCAGACCATCTGCAGCAGTTCCTGATGGTTGCTGGGGCTCTGCCACATTTATCTAACCAGGATATATTTTTTATCTCATACTTACCAGTCAGTTGGAGAATCTCACTTCAATGTTGGAATGGTGCAGGGACTCAGACTCTGGTTGGTGACAATGATAAGAAATCCAAACCAGGAAAAAGCTCCAGGAGGGGTTTCTTGGACCTGAATGAAAGAGCAGATTGATTAAGGTTAGCTTTTCCTCTCATTTAAAGGCTGTGGTGAATTTAAGTTTACTCATTTCACATTATTTCATATGTAAATTAAAAAAATTTTGCTCTGCATCCCATATGTCCAAGAGCTTAGGAAAAGGGAATTATGATTTCACATACAATGCATGGTCTGAAACAGGGTGTGTATGAGTTTAGTGTGTATTTGAATCTGATCCTGGTCAGAATATTTCCCAGGAGCAATGTTTAATACAGGTTTCAATAATGTGTTTCTGTTCATTTGGGGGTGATTTAAAACCATGTCTGGAGTAAGCACATGTTTATTAACTGTTGTTCGGGGCGCAGATATTTCCTGAATTGGGCTGTAGAAGAAACCAGAATTTTTCAAAACCAAAAGCAAAACTCAAAATAATTGCTTATATTTGAAAAGCAAAAAAAAAACATGCCTGAGTTCAAAGCTCCTCCTTTAAACTTCATCACTGGGGTATGTGCTGTGAATTTGCAGTGCCCATTTTGAAAACTTTTAGGCATAGTATTTTTTTTGTGTATTCAAGATGTGAAAAACATTTATAGATGGAGAGCACCTTCATAACAAAAAAAATTGGGAAAAGGGATACAAATTCCAATTTATTGCTTGTCAGAGCCCTCATGTTGGATTTAGTTTTAATGAAAAGGAAGAAATACACAATTATTAAAAATAAAACCAGCAATGATGATGTAGAAGATTTAGGCAACTTTAAGTTTCATTGTTTGTTACTGATTCCTGAATTTTCATTCTTCCTCTATATATTTTCAAAGAATCTACTTATGAAAAGTAGCTATATATTATGAGCTAATTAAATTTCAAAACTCCAGTCTGGTGACACTTACAGGATATTTAACACTTTCCCAAGCTGTGACAGAATTTATATTCATGGATATCTTTTCAGGAACCTAATTTTAAGTTTAAAAATACTGACTCATAGGCTTCTCAGGGTGTGTGAGAAATGTCCTATGGAACATTCATAAGATGACAACAAGAATAAAGGTGTTGGGTTAAAAAAAATTCTTGGAGAAATAAAAACCTATCAGGAAAGGTATTAATCTGCTCATGTCAAACTGCCCTGAGCAACCTGAAACCTTCTTAGGTGAGGTTTTTACCCAAAGTATGTCTTGGTTCGCACAGATTAAATGAGCTGCACCTCACAAAGTCTGACTTAACAAGCCTTCAATTGTGGGTGCACTTGCTGGGATGTAGTCAGCAGGAGGGAAAGGTGGTTATTATAATTTTGTTATTGAACCAGGCAATATCACTTTGTAAAAGTTTTGGAGCTCCCTGAGTCCAAGAAGCAGGATAAATATTCCCCATGTAAAGAATTTTACATGTAGGCAGCATTCAAGACACCTGGTGCTTGTCATATTGACCTAGATTCAGGTGATAACACAATATCAGGTTTTGTTATGAACCAGAACCTCAAATAAAACTCAGAAAAAAAAAATTAAGTACTAATAAGAATGGTTGAAAGTTAAAACAAAAAAAATAAAATATTTATAGAGCAGCCCTTAACAGTTTTGCTTGCAGAGAGCGAGGCAGAATCAAACCTGTTTTTTGCCAAAAAGCTGCTTATCATCTGAACTGCTTTGCAGGATTTTAGAAATTACTGGGTTACTCAGTAGATTTCTGAAAGCTTGAGAAATCACACTACAACATTTTTTGGCAAATTTTCCATCACTTGGTTAGACTGAAGAAATTAGAGATTCTGCTTTCCTGGGCTTTTCAGCACCTCCTCCTTTCAGCCCCCCTACAGATTAAAAATGGCATGATACAGCAAGACTGGCCAGGAGGAAAAATATGCGGAAACATGTCTCAGAGCCTCAGGCTTTCAGACTCCAAAAGACAGGGATGGAAGCTCCAGACTCGAGTGCAGCCATGCCATTAGCCCCAAGATTGTGTGTAATGTCCACCTGAAAAACCTTCCCTTCAATTTGAAACTCCCAAACTGCTCCCCTCTGCCTCCCCCTCACTGCCCAGCTCCTCCAGCTTTAATTAATGACACAATTATGTACCTCCACCACAATTTAAGAGACCTTGCTCGGGCACTGTGCAGGAGCACCTGGAAGAAGACCTACAGGCAAATGGGAGCTGTGATTGCTCTTTCTGTGTTAAGCCTTCTGTAAAAAGTATGTGGACATATAGAAGGGTCATTGCAGACTTCTTAAGTGCAATCTGTACTTGCATTAATGGTCTTCAGCAGCTGACATAGGTTGAAGAGGAGTTAGCACAAAAAAAGCTCAGATTGATTTCTACCTTTAGAGTACACCATCTCCTATCCAGCCTCTAAGTACAGAGCCTCCCCTGCCTTGTCCATGGGCACAATTCAGTAGTTCCTGTGAGTTATCAGTGGCCAAAATCATGCATCTGGATATAATTTAATTGTGTTGCCCTTAATCATTTGCTTTGCCCCTAATGATTTGTTTTAATTTTCAGTACCCCTAAGCTGGTCAAACAGTCAGATTAGATGATCAATGGAGGTCCCTTGTGACAGAAATATCCTTTCCTATCCTATCCTATCCTATCCTATCCTATCCTATCCTATCCTATCCTATCAACTGCCAGGCCCAAATTCAGATCAGTACTTTATCAAAAGCTTCCTGTGTTCCTCTGGAGCTTCTTGCCTCTAAGAACAGTTCTGGGAATGCAGCTTTAAGAGCCAGGCACACTGTGAGGGTGGGGGTGAGGTGCCCCAGCCTGATCTGAGAAGTTTTCTTGACATCCATCTGATGTTGTGCCTTATCTCCATCTCCTGTACTGACATATAGATCCTGCTACATCATTTCTGTCCCTGACCACTATCAGTAGACTTCGATTTACTGATTGCCTTATCTTTGCCACAGCCTCATTTTACTCAATACACCCTGCAAGTTTTCAACCTCTGCTGGTCCCACAAGGGCTTCTCAAGACAGTGTGTGCCAATAAAATGTCTGGGAAGGGCTGAAATGTCCCAGAGAGATAGGAAAAGGTTGGTTCTCTGGCCTGTGACACAATGTTATATCAAAGCTGCATTGCTGATAGGTAAATTCCCTTTTGCTTTACTGCACAGAAACCTCTGACTGAGTAAAGCTATGCTATTTTTTTCTCCAAAGAAAAGGAGGGGAAGCATGTCTGTAAATTGTTTTATTCTGTTTGTTCCTTGGCCATCATTGATAATCAGAAACTTTTAACTAAAAAACCTGAAAGAACCATCACTGTGGCCTTAAGAGCAGGGAGGGGAAGTAGGGGAATCTACAGCACCACTCATGACTGAATTATCACAGATCAGTGCAAACTGAATAACCAAATACTTTATTTCAGTCTCTTTTCTTTTCTTTTCTTTTTCTTCCTTCCTTCCTTCCTTCCTTCCTTCCTTCCTTCCTTCCTTCCTTCCTTCCTTCCTTCCTTCCTTCCTTCCTTCCTTCCTTCCTTCCTTCCTTCCTTCCTTCCTTCCTTCCTTCCTTCCTTCCTTCCTTCCTTCCTTCCTTCCTTCCTTCCTTCCTTCCTTCCTTCCTTCCTTCCTTCCTTCCTTCCTTCCTTCCTTCCTTCCTTCCTCTCTCCCTTTCTCTCTCTCTTTCCCTCTTTATTTATCTGATGTTACCTCAGTGTTCAGGTGCAAGAGACAAATAAATAGAAGATTCTTACATAAAATGTGAGAGTGAGTAGTGAAAAGAAAGAGAGAAACATCTCTAATCCTGGTTTATATAACACTGGTTTCCAGCATGTTGCAAATCTACTTCATGTCCCTTTAAGAATACTCTTAGTTTATAAAAGCCAACAGCATTAAAAATACAGTAATTAACATGTTCATAATGTAAATGCTAATAATTTAACATGTCAAGCATCCTCATCCCCTACTGAATCAATATGAATTATTAAAACCGACTCTTTAAGACCTTTAAAATCAACTCTCAAAGCATGCACTAACAATTACACCGTTGGCATACAGGAGCACCAAGTTACAAATTCATGTGTAAGACTGTCTGACACACTCATTCTCTTTGATGCAAAAAACCAAAAGCCAAAAAAAAACCTCCCCCCAAAATCTGATGTTTGAAACTGCATAATCTGCATGCATAAGTGAGATTTTAGTTTTTTTTTTCTCTGAGATTTTCTAAGTTTCTTCGACATAAACCTTATTGAGAGGTTATAGAGTAATTTTTCGATTACGAAGTTGTGTGACAAATCAAAATGTTCCTGAATCAATAAGGAACATCAAAATAATAAAAAAGATTGGTCTAATAAAGTAAAAGTTCCTAGATTTAGACCAGTTTCTCTCAAGTTTTCTTTGTTGATCATGAAGAAAACATTTACAAATTGATTTTAAATATTATAACTAAAGAGTAGCCCTTAATGGTTATTCCCATGTTTACTGCATAAAAGAAAAGAATAAGCTTTGGGTTTGTTTTTTTTTTTCAAACATCTGTGAAATAAAGATGGAATTATTAGACAGATGCATCTCTTACCTCACAGCCCGCTCGAGACACTTTGGGAAAGGCTCACAAAGTCTCCTTTGTGTTTATATATGGAGACACAGCCAAATGCCTGCAGGAGATGACTGTTTCCTGGTCAGCCCATTGAAAGAAGATGGCAGATATGACCTGTTTTTTCATTTGTTACAGACACAAAATAAAGTTTTGCAATTGAGTGCAAAACCCATCGCATCAGCTGAGCCTTTCAAAAACTTGTCCTATCAAATTGTGCAACGCTCGTGTTAACGTCTTGCTCCACTTGAACAATCAGATAATGGACTGGAGGCTATTAGGCCAGAGGTTGTTCTTCCTTTGGGAGAATGTTCTGTGCCCAGGAATTTCACTGAAAGCTGGTTTTCACAATGCCGTGGTGCCCCACCACAGCTAGACCAGAGGTTCAGCCCCCTTCAGACCAGAGCACAGCCCCCCTGCTCTCCATAAGCCTGGATTGACTCAGACCAGCTGGGAATCCAGCTCTTGTTTCCTATTCCTTGATCCATCTGATTGCAGTTGTGAGCTCTAGATGGGCAATGCTAAACCCCCTCTTTACTGTGAGAAAGGAGGAAACTAATTTCAGAGAGGTTAAAATTTGACAAAGCTTGTGTACTAAGGAATAGTTTGTGAGGGGTTATATGTCTGATAGGAGATAAGAGCTCACGTACTTTACTTTCCCAGCATGAGAAAGAGGTCTTAACTTCCTACCACCCCTCTCCAAAACAAAATAAAAACCAAAACGACTGACCGACCTGGAGAAGTTCAGTACACTTCCTCAGATGCTTCGAGATTAGCACAAATCACAGGCAAACAGGAGATGGAGGATTCCAGATCTGGGTCAGCTGCAGCTAGGGAGGCTTTTCAGGGCTGTTGAGAGGAAAACAATTTAATATTGAGGGACATGTCTCTCTTCTAGCCCCTTGTGTATAGCAAAAGCCTTGCACAAGAGGATGAAGAACACACATGAGAGATGTGAGCACAGTGCCACATTTTGCCATCTCTTAAACCATTCCAGCTGCGCTTAAATTATTTTTGAGAACTCAGAAGTATCATTATGGCAAGACCCACTCTGAATTCCTATTTCAATTTCCCAGTTTGTTAAGGCTACACAGTAATCAGCTAGATGGGAGCACTTGATGATCTACTAGCTGTTTCTGGAGATAAAAACAAGACACACTTCAAAGTTCTGCAAAAGATGGGAAAGCTGAAACAAAACTCTTTCTATATTTCCCTAGTTTATCTTTTCAGTACCTGAATGTGAGATAACTATTTTTTTTTTTTTAAATCTATAAACCTTTGACTGACATTCTTGAAGACAGAGATACAGAGTCAAAAGCTTCACTTAAATGCAAACAGAATTGAAGAAATGCAAAGCACAAACAAAAAAAGAATTACAATGACACTAACTTTTACGGCATATTATTTCTTTTGCTCTTTCACACCACAACACACATAAGCAGCAAGCATTAGGGTACAAGTTTACTTAAGCAGTCAGAGAAAACACAGAAATGCAAGAAACCAAATACCAGGAGGAAAGCTTGGGAATAAAAGTGAACTTCCTCAGCCTTGAGCAGTACCAGGAGGTATGAGCCAACTGGATTTTTACTTTTCCCACTGAGGGGGATAAGATAATTGTCCCAGAGAGATGAGTTGAGGCTGGAACCATGAAGAATGAGAAAGGAGAAGAGAGACAAATGAGGGAGATATTACAGGGGAAGGGGGTGTTCTTTGGAGGAGAAAGCTGAGTTGGTGACTGTAGATACAAGCAAATAGCATGATCCTTAAGCCACTGCTGGACTGTAATTATGTAATAGAAATAATAGCCCTGAAGGAGAGAGAGCAGAAATCCCTCCATGAGGGTAAAACACAGATGGTGGAAAAAAGAATCTGCTGTAATGCATTTCAAATCCTACAAAAATAGGAGACCTTAGAGCCTGCCAGTATAAAACTCATCAGTAGTGAGGTGGGAATCTGAGATTAAATACTAAATGGTAGTTCATTGGTTTTTTTGCTATTTCTAACATTCCTGATACTGTGAATTGCTGTCTATGATCGACCCTCTCAGGAGCTTACACTGCACTAAAGTTGTCTTGCATTTGATGATTTGCTATGATTTAATTTTACAGAGATGTAAATGGGCACAGCAATATCAGCACGTGGCAAAAGGATTATCATCTGAGAAAGATCACACTCATGACAGGATAGAAAACAAGGAAATGTACAATAGAGTTGTGATGAGGTCACTTGATCATGTATAAACCCAAACTGAGTCCCTTTAACATAAGGAATTATCCTTTAGGGAAAGAAGCATGGAGCAACAGAACATATTGTTCATTTAAAGTCCAAGATCTGGTTTTTTAAGATTACATCTTTCTGTTCCTTAATGATGGTAATTTTCTCATTACCACATGAGGAAATTGGTGATGAAGTACAAACTTAAGCAGGCATGGCTATAATTTAAACAAATACAGTATCAAGGAAAGGTATTAAAATACATAACAGCTTGGTAATGTTCAAGTTTTGAGCATTTGCACTGTGCAAAGAAGGAACTAGGAAAAAAGGCTGAAATTTGCCTTATGATTTTCTGTCAGCTTTGAGTGTCTACTGACTTAGCAGAGGCATGGCCAACAGTTTGTCATTTCCACAAAAGAGTTACAGTGAGTGACATTTCTATTAGGGATGCAGACATGGTGAGCTATACCACATCTCCAGTGACAAACTGTCTGCTGAGAAGAAAAATCATGTGGTTGTCATGCATATCTGATCCTATAATTACACATGTACATTTAGACACTGTTGAAAGAAGGGGCTTCTCTGAGAGAGAATTGTTCCAGCAGGACTGCACTTGCAAACCTCTGTCCATTTTAGGAAATGAAGTCAGATCTTAAAAGATTTGTTAGCAGAATGGTCTGGTATTCTTAGATAGGGAAATTAAAAATAGAGACAGAAAGGAAATGAAGTCAAACAGCAGCTTGTTTAGGAGACAAGAATAAAGAAAAGGCCAACACCCTTCGAAGGTGGCCACAGGTCTGAAGTGGATTAGCACAATGGGGCAACCTAGAAGTTGGGAAATTTGACTTTCAGCTGGATTAGCTTTGCCTGTGGCAGACTTACAATGTTACCTACCATGAAATTTATTGTCAGGCAAAGGGGACCTGTCACCTCTGAAAATCAACCTGTCTTTATTACCTTCTTCCCTTCAAGACTCTGCACACAAATTTAACTTACATCAGGTAAGTTAACTGACTGCAGAGTGCAGACATACAGCAAACTTAAATTGAAGCTGTAAACCTCTTCTGGTTCTTCTGCTACAGTGAACAAAAAAATCAGAACTTTTCTCTCACCTGTAAGTTTTATACACAAAATACTCATCGTTTGTTGCATATCAATGAAGATCTAAGTCATAAATACTGGGATGGAGGGACAGAGAAGGAAGAGTAAATTTTAGCAGAGCTGTGTCTCATAATTCTACATTTCCTGAGAAAGCTTTCATTGAACACTATCATCCTCATGAGCTGTGGTGGTCACTCTTCCAGTATGTGACATTAAAAGCAGACTCATTCCAGCACCTGATCCTGTTAGGACTATGAAAAAAGATATGAACAGGACTTTGCTATCACCCCTCCTGACTGATGAAAAGGAAAATAGTTTTTATGCCATTTTTGAAATGTGCTGCATGGTGCTGTTACAGAGTTTGGGAGTGAAGGACTGCCAAGGCAGTCACTGCATTTACACATTGGGAAAATGAGGCACGGAGAAATGTCTAAATGTCTGCTGGAGTAGAAAGAGAGGGAACCAATCTGCCTGAGCTTAGGCTTGCCTGGGATTCCTTAGAGCCCTTCCCAAACATCATGACCTTAGAGCTTGTCTATGTGAAAAGAAGACTCAAGAAGACTTCCTGGTCTCTTTGGTGCTTTCCAGTGAAACACAGGAACTCCAGGTGCCACACTGTCATCAGCAAGAGTTCAGTCCTCAATTCTTGCAGGCAGGCCATCCTGTGAAGCCCACTGTGTCTCCTCTCTGGCCCATTCTAACAAGGAGCCGAGGGTGACAAGCCACGACAAATTTCAAGATGAGCTTCAGAGAGCAGAAGAATTTGGGGAGAGTTTTCAGACCAGATTAGCAATCCTTCAGGACTCATGCATATGTGCTACCCTGAAATTGTCATGACCTTGGTCTTGTCCAAATCCACCACAGTCAGGTCTGTAGCTGCAGATAAAGATGGAGTAAAGGAAGCCAAGTGAGATCAATCACACTGACTGAGATTAAACCTGGCCCTGGGATGTTCCATGTGCTGGAACCAGCTGATGGCAGAGAAAAGAAGCAGAAAACACACACAGATTTTTGGGCTGTCGCTGCATGAAGGATGTTGAGATGCTGGTGAAGGAGGGGAGACCTTCTCTACAACTGTGGGACAGGAGGCTGTCACCAGGTGGGGGTAGTTTATTCTGCCAGGTACCCAGTGACAGGACCAGTGAAGATGGCCTCAAGTTATGGGTATTAGGAGAAAGTTTCAGTATATTAGGAGAAATTTCTTGTCAAGTCCTGGAAAAGGCTGTCTGGGGCACTGTTGGGGTCACCACCCCTGGAATTGTTCAAAAGCAGGTGGATGTGGCGCCTGGGGACACATGGTTTAGTGGGGAGCATGGTGGTGCTGGATGGTAGAAATGGTTCTGTGATTCTTTCTCACACCTTTCTTGGCCAAATGTAGTGTCAGTGAGAGAGACTGGGGACAGGATTCTAGGGAGCAGAAAAAGCCACAGGCTTTTCAGTTTTCTAGAGTACCAAGAGGCAGAGTGGCACCTGAGAGCTGGATGAAATGTACCACACTGGCTCTCCTCTGCCTCCAGTGAGCAGACTCCTTTATTCCATATGAAACAAATATTTTTTTTGTGGGATCAGTCAGCAGGGTGAGGAGACATTAAATACCTTCTCCTGCTTTCCAGCAACACCAGCCCAACAAGGAGGGTTCATGTCAAAGCCACTCCTCCTGCAAGGAAAATATTTCATGCATCTCTCATTGCTCTTTTTTTTTTTTTTTTTTTTGTGTGTGTGTGTGTGTTTTTTGTTTTGTTTGGTTTGGTTTTTGTGTCTTTTTTTTGTTGTTGTTGTTGTTGTTTTGTTTTGTTTTGCTTCCCAGAACAGGAGCATGCACTAAACAATTTGTTCTCTTCTTACCATGGCAGAGTTTTATTTACCTATATTTACCTATCTTGCTGTTTTCCATGCAAGTTTTCAGGCTGGCCTGTGTTCAAAGGTGTGTCACACCCCGTAACATGAGCCTCACAGCTAGGTAGCAGACAAAATGTAAGAAAACAAAGATACTGCATCTCTGACCCTAACCAGCTCCATCCTGACTCACCTTCCCTGGCAATCTGACTTTCATCACCAAATCCTCTGCTGAAATATGAGCCCTAGGGACTCAGAGCCTCACGCTGTAACAGAAAACAGTGTACTTTTCTTGGAGCCAGCCATGTGTGACCACTCTGGTGTTTCACTTGGTGATTTTTCAGCTGAAAATATTAGGTAAGAGGGTGTCAGTGTATTCAGGATGTGATGATGTCTCCCACAAATAATTTTCAAAAACTTGTCTAATCTTCTCCAAGAAAATTATTCTTTTCAAAACTAAAAAAAAACCCCTTTCTTTTCCACCTATACTATCAACATGAATGTTATTTCCATATAAGACATTGGTACAAATGAAATGTGCACAGTGATTGAATAGACTTTGCTAGAACATGACGATGAGCTAAATTTCCCCAGTTGTCTGCAGTTTTGTAGAAAGGTTTAATTTCATTTTGGTTTTCTTAAAGTCATAGAACAGTTTGGATTGGAAGGGACCCTAAGGACCATCCAGTTTCATCCCCCCTTCCACAAAACTGGAGCACCTTCCACAAATCCAGGTTTTTCCAAGCCCCATCCAACCTGGCCTTGTTCAGAAAAATGTCTCTTTTGCTTTTACCTCTGCATTTAGCTTTCCAAAGTACCAGCACAACACATGTGCACAGATAGATGATTCCAAAGAGCAAAATCTTTAGGACTTTTCATGTTTTAAAACAAAGAGCTTAATGACAGTTTTTAACCAAAGAACCTTTTGAGATTTAAAAGTCCTACCCACATTTTGCTGAATTTTTTTTTTCCCTACCCCAGCTGCACAGCTGGGAGTCTGGCACCAGCAGGGTTTTATTTTCTGCTCAGCTTCCAGCAAAATTCTTCTCTTGACTATTTTAACAGTTTTGTCTTCAGGGAAGGCTGTATTGTTTTTGACTCTTGAGGAAGGATGGGCAGTTTTCAGCAGAGAGCCCCAGGGGACGTGTGTTTGGCACCTCTGCTGTATCACAGGCACTGGTTGTGTGGATGCTAATACGAGGGGTAGCTTCCCTCTGCCTGCATCTCCTCCTTCTGAAAGAGCAGACAAGCAGCTGTCATCATTAGGCTGCAGAAGAGCTATCAATTAGAGCAACTCGTGAAATCCCTGCAAGCACCTCAAAGAAAGCTAGAACAAGCACATTTCTTCCTATTTGCCATTCTGTTTCCATGTCCACTGACTACAGAGGCTACTGAGAAAAACAGAAACATAACTGTCTCCTCACTTCAAGTGAGATCATTCAGTTCAGTAGGCAAAGGAAATAAACAGCTGAGAGAGCACTGAAGTGGAGGTGTGTTTTTCCTTTGGAACTGCTGTTTAAAAAGTGTATGCTGTGGAAGATGTTTATTTACTGCCTTTAGAATAGCTCTTGCACTCAGAGTGAGTTTTATTGTGTCGCTCTCACAGTCCTCAGAGAACAGCAGGGAGTACACACGTTTTTCACACAAACCTTTTTGAGAAGCCTCCTGAGATTCAGGCCTTTAACAGCTCCTCTCCATCTCTTGGGTGCAGGAGGACATGCGCCACCACCTTCCTCTCCCTGAAGTCTTTAAACTTAGTAAATTAAGGAAAGCTCTTGAAAAAAAAAAAAAAAGAAAAACAAAAACTGTAGCAATATATCCTCCTTCTGGAGGAAGAGTAGATAACAGATAAGTGGCTTCAGATAGTGGTGTAAGGCAGACTATTTAATGCAGAGCTTTCACAATGCTGCATCCTCCCATTCACCCTCCTCAAAGTTTCTTTGGCTTTAAGTGCACATGGCTTTTCAAACACCTTTGCTGGTTCTTTCTGCTCTAGCCTGCACCTCTGTGGGGACCACCAGGACACACCAGAAACACTGTGGTGAATTAAACCCATGGAACTACGGGGCCACAAGTCATGTTGTCATAACTGGGTGCAAAAGGGAATCAGGGATGTGCCTCTGAGAACTCCAAATATGCTTTGCCATCAGTTCCCTGCCTGGTGCTCCATCTTGTCTTTAAGCAGCACCAGCCCAGCCTGGGACTAGTTTGAGATGACTTGGGACAAGCTGGTTGACTGATTTCTTACTCTTTACAACAAAGCATTTGACTAATTGGTGCAGCAGCTCTCCAGGTGGGGATTTTAGATGATCCTGGAGGTAGCCCAGCTCAGGGAGCCCCTGCTGTGCCCAGACCAGTTCACAGACACCACCTGCATGCAGATTTACATAAGTAAGGCACTTGTGAATTGTCAGTGGAATCTGTCCCTACAGATACAGAAGCTGTCACACAGCATAGTGTTCTGCCCTTAGCTTGGAGTCACAGTGTGCATATTTTCAGCAATTCAACAGCAATGGGTCTGGTGTGATCATGTAGGACCTTTACCTGGCTGGATATAAGGACTGAGGAGAACAGCAGTCTGGTGCCTGAACTGCCCATGAGGGTCATCACTCCTCTGGCTGTTAGTGTCACTCTTAAAAGCACAAGGAATTTTCCCCTTTTTCTCTTAGAATGTGGCGTGCCACCAAGCATCTTTGTCCAACATCAAGTCACTTTATACAACATTATCTAGAAGAGTGCAAATGCCAATTTTTGTGTAGTGCATTAGAAAGTAGGAAAGAAGAACTTTAGCCCTTAAGACTCAAGTTATTTTCAAGGTACTGAGGAATTATACATGAATTGCCTGAAGCATCTTGTATGTTCAAGAAGTTCTGTATTATCTCATGGAAAAGCCAAGCACACACACGTGTGGGGGTATGTCTGTGTTCGAGCATGGAATGAGAGATATTAATGATATATATGAGTAAAAAGAGAGAAAGGGGATTATTTTTCCTAAAAAAAAAGACTCTGCATTTTCTCAGTGCAGTGCTATTCCAGCTCAGAACAAGTTCCAGAAGATGAATTCACTGAAAAACTTTTTTCCCCCCCTTGGCCTGGAACCTTTCAAGAGTGTTTGGGAAATGCCATGAAGGAATTTGCATGCACAGAGCTCTCCAAAAAGTGAAAAATGATGTTTCACACTCCCATGTGAAGAAACCTGACTATATATGTGCTAGGGGAGATGGAATATGTAACACATACGTTCCTGCAGGAGAGGAAATTCATTTTAGTTAATGGAGACCTCAAAAATCAGGTGCCAAAGACATTAATCAGCTAAATATCTTTCCATGGTGTTGGTTTTACCCACCAGCCTGTGCTCCTTAATGATTCCATTTAGTGTGTGTAACATTTACCAGCCGGGACAGTATCAGAACTCAGGTTAGAAAACTGCTGCCAATAGAAGGTGCTGGGTCCTGCCATTAAATCAAAGCATTGGTTCCCTTCCTATTACCCTGAGGATGATAAAGGATCCTTTTTTTTTTGACAGGGAAATATACGTAAAATAAATAAACTGTCAGGACTTAGTTTCTTTCTTTCATGTCTTGTGTTAATATATGGGAGCAAGATGGAATTAAATGGAAATGTGGCTGAGACACAACACTCTGCTGCTCTGTCAGTCACAGGTAATGTACGGTGTAACATCCCTATGAAAATAACACAGAGTTCAAGATGAATGGGGGATCATTCCAGCATCAGAACCCATGAATTCAAACTGTTTTTTGTTTTTTTTTTTTTTTTTCTCTCCTGTCCACTGGGTTAAGCAGTGCATAATACTGAATGCATCCCTTCCTAGACACCAGAGAATCCGCAAAATTCCCTTGAATGAGCAAAGACCTCTTTGCTGTTTTGAGTTTAAAGTATTTCTGACTTTATCTCTCTTTTCTCTCTTTTTAATATTTTTTTTAAGCTCTGGATATTTAATTTGTTGATTTATTTTTTCCTCTTTTTGGGGGAGTGTTAATCCAGTGCTTTCCACGAGTCAGCTGATTCTTACCACGGATGCTGTGAGGACTTTGTATCTCAGCATCACTGCTCTGTCAGATCTGCAGCTGATGAACGGATCCTGCAGTTATTAAGTGGGACTGACAGGCACAAGGATCATTCAAGCCTCATTTCCTGAAGAAACCAGGCTAAAAATTGTTCAGTAATTATCCTTAATTGTCCAGGATGAATCTCCACTATTCAGTGAGGAACATTTTATATGATATTTATGTTTTGGTGCTTTTTTCCCTACAAAAATAAAGCCATATTTTATCTCCACCTCACATCTTCCCAGTGGTTCCTCCAAAAATCTCCTTAGACAGCCATCTTCAGCATTTCTCTATTCAGATTCCTTGAACATGAATACTCAGGGTTCTTTTAAAAGCATGATAATCTTGAAAAATAAGAAAATAACTCTTGGATAATTCAGATAGCTGTCAGCCTATGGCAATACCAGAACAATTTCCTCAGGCAGTTGAAATAAATGAGTAACTGAGCCTTGTAACAACCCAAGTGAGAATGGCCTTGAATTCAGAAAGCTAGCAGAACCTGGACATGGAATTGACTTTATTAGTCCTTAAACAAGCTGAAACCATGCACCCAAAAGCCTTGAATGTCTCATTCTGTTTAACTAGGCCATGAGAAACAAACAAGTTTCTCACATGTCAACAACTCAGATTTCCTGGGATGTAAAGCAGCAAGCACATCTCTGCTTTTAGGGAGTGTGGTCTGAATAAGTCAGGAAATCATGGAATCATAGAGTCACAGAATGGTTTGGGTTGCAAGGGACCTTAAAGACCATCTCCTTCCACCCTCTGCCATGGGCAGGGACACCTTCCACTGTCCCAGGTTGCTCAGAGCTCCTTCCTGCCTGGCCTTGGGCATTTCCAGGGATCCAGGGGCAGCCACAGCTGCTCTGGGCACCCTGGGCCAGGGCCTGCCCACCCTCACAGGGAGAACTTTCTTCCCAAATGCCATCTATCCCTGCCCTCCGGCAATAGGAAGCCTTTCCCTGTGTCCTGTCCCTCCATCTCTTGTCCAAAGTCCCTCTCCTTGGAGCCCCTTTGGATGTGGAAGAGGAAGATGCTTGAAGGTCTCCTCAGAGGCTTCTCAGTCCCAGGATGAACAAGCTAATATAATATTGAATGTAATCCAAGCAGGTTTAGGTGCCCATTTCCCACTGAGAGTCACTGGAGAGTCTCCAGTGACTGCCAATCATGGATTGCAGGACCAATTGCAAAATTTCTGTGTATATTTCTACATTTAAATGTACTCAAATCACCATTTATGAGGTGGAATTCAGCTGCAGCTAAGCAGTTAATATCAGCTGCATGTTTCTGAGTATTGCAGGTGTTTTTGGGTTTTTTTAGAGTTAAAAAACAAACAACCAAACAACCAAGCAAAAATCACAATACCAACAAGAACAAGGTCTTGGAATTTTAAGGTCTAAACGACATGACTTTGCAGATTCTGCTAAAATTTAAAAGATAACAGAATGAAATCTCCCAGTCCTGTCATTTCCATTTAAATTGGGGATGGCTACACATCCAGTGATGGGGAGGAGCAGGAAAAAGGGATGGTTCCTCCTGTGGGTGAAAGGGGAGGCATGATCCTTCAGTGGGAAGCACTGCTGCATGAATACACATCACCTCTGTAAAATAGGCTTCAACAGTGGTCTTTGGGATAAGCTGTGATCTTTCTTCAAATGTAGTCCATCTTTTCACAGATACTGACACATAAATATTTCATTCCACAAAGAGAATGACACTGCATGGCTTGATTGCACTCTAAATAGGACCATAAAAGTGGTTTTCTGGTATTCTGGCAAGTAAATTTAAAGAACTCCAAAGCATTATTTCCTTGGGGAAATGTGGGGGAAAACAGAGGGTTTAAAGATATTTACTGGTGAATAAAGAGAAATCAGAACAGGGTTTTCCAAAGAGGAGGGGCAGCAGCACTTTGGTGGAGTCAAACAGAAATAACCAGGACTGCAAAGACCATGTGGGAAAGATTTAGAGGAAAAAAAAAAAAAAAAAAAATACTTTTAGTTTTGCAAAGGCGAATACATGGCAGGGATTTAATGGGGTGAAATAGCAAGGAATTAGAGAGACATTTCTTTTTGTGAGTTCCTGTTTCAGTTCTCTTCATTACAGGGCCAGTGTTTCCAGGAGAGGATTCCCAACTATGACAAAATTATATTTAATCATGCTCTCTGGATTTCAGCCTAGCTCTAAGGAAGCAAAAGTGCTGAATAGAGAAAAGAAATACATATTTTAAGTGTAGTTTTACCATTTCTATATTTCTTTATTTCTAAAAAGATAAGAGTCCAACAAGCAACCTATTATTTTCTTTGAAAGACTTGGCTTATGACATTTTCAAATAACTCAAAATTTTCAACATCTGTCTCTAATTAAGTAGCATTTTTCTACCAGGAACAACGATTACAGTGTCTGAAAGTTCTGTTATGTAGATATGATTCATATCTCCCTCCTAAGAAGCTTGTCTTATGTCCTGAAATTTGAGATTTGTAAATCCTTTAGCTAAACATTTATATCTGCTAGGATTGTGCAGGTGCTTAACTTTGCAGTGTTTTGCTGAGGTTGATCTGTAAATGCATAACAGACGTCTAAGTGTTCTGCAAGCCTGGGAACTTTTCTGTCAAGGCTTTTCCAGTTTCAGGTAATGTATTGAGTTCTGTCTCCTGTGCAGTACGTTTTACACTAAAAAAAAAAAAAAGCCTCATGTGAAAAATTACCTTCCTGCACTGACTGCCAACCACTTTCCTCAAATGATAAAATAAGCAAAGAAAGATGTTTGATTGAAAGCAACAAAAAGTAAAGGAAAATGATTCATTTAAATTTTAATTTTAGGTAAGCATTAAGGCCTGCTGGTCTGAATTTGGTAGTTTTTGTCACTTAATAAAAAGTACCTTTTCCTATGTTTTACATATATATATGTATACACTTTTTATGTGTGTATATATATAGATACATATATAAATAAACACTTTTTTATGTATGGATGTATATATACACTCTTTCTATGTATGCATATGTATGCTATATATATATATATATATATATGAATGTATATATATATATATATATATATATATATATATATATATGAATGTATTTATGAATGTATTTCCTGTATTTTCTTGTATTGTCACAGAATCACAGAATAAGCTGAATTGGAATTGCATCATAAGAATCATTGAGTCCCACTCCTGGCCCTGCACAGCACCATCCCCAAGAGTCACACTATGTCCCTGAGAGCTTTGTTCAAATGTTTCTTGAAGTCCTTCAGGTTTGGTGCTGTGCCCATTCCCTGGGGAGCTGTTCCAGTGCCCAAACACCCTCTGGGTGAAGAACCTTTCCTGATACCCAACCTAAACCTGCCCTGACACAGCTTCAGGCCATTCCCTGGGGTCCTGTCCCTGTCACAGAGCAGGGATCAGATCCTGCCCCTCCTCTTCCCTCACAGGGAGCTGGGACTGCCCTGGGGTCTCCCCTCAGCCTCCTCTTCTCCAGCTGGACAGACCCAGTGCCCTCAGCCCCTCCTTCCCCCAGGGCTCTGCACGACCCTCATGGCCTCCCTTGGATCCTCCTAAAGGTTTGATATCTCTCTCATATAGAGAAAGGCACCCAAAACTGCTCACAGTGTTCAGGGTGAGGCTGCCCCAGCCCAGAGCAGAGTGGGACAATCCCCTCCCTTGCCCTGCTGGGGATGCTGGGCCTGATGTCCCCAGGACAGGGATGTCCCTCCTGGCTGCCAGGGCACTGCTGACCCAAATTCCACTTGCCACTGACCAGGACCCCAGGTCCCTTTCCATGGCACTGCTTTCCAGGGTCCATTCCCCACTCTGTCTGCACACCCAGGGCTGCCCCAACCCAGGTGCAGAATCCAGCACTTGCCCTTGTTGAACCTCACTTGGATGGTGATATTCCATCTCTGATTTGTTGAGGTCTCTCTGCAGGGCCTCTCTATCCTTAACAGAGTCAACAGCTCCTCCCAGTTTTGTATTGTCTGCCAACTTGCCCATATCCCTCCCATTCCCGCCTCCAAATCATTCATGATGGTGCTGAAGAGCACAGGGCCAAGGATGGAGCCCCTGTGGAATCCCACTAGTGACAGATCCCACCATTAATCCCACCAGATTAATGCCCCCGCTTCCATTTCCAGCCTGCTCTGTGATTCCATGACTCTGTATTTCTGTGATTCTTTGATATTATGCATTGTGGAAAACAGTATCAACAACATACCATGTGTTCTGTTTATTTCTGCATGCAGTTTTCTGAGGTGAATTTATCTGGAGATTAAGATGAACTCTTTCCTGACAATTCAGTGCTGCTTGCCAGAAATTAGATGGTAAAATGATACATGACAGTCCCATGTCCTCCCCTCACCTAAGACAGTGCATTATACAACCTTGGAAAGGACACTGTTGTGCTTTAAATGCATATCTGTACTATTTTATTTAAAAAGAAAGTCAAGTAAGTTATTTGAGTGGTTTAGTACAGTGGTTTAGTGCAGTGCACTGAAAGGATTAAAAACAAAAAGGTAAATGGCTATTATTGAAATATACAAAGCCACTGTTAATGTAACCAAGATATATATAACTCTATTTAACTCCTAGGGCTGAGTGGGCTTTGTGCACCATTTTTTTATCCTGTTTTAGCACATGACAAAAATTACAGCATGGACCTCCAAGTCTGTTAAAATTTATCAAGTATTTCCATTCTTCTTTTGGAGCAGACAGGTTTGATGGAGAGTGGAAGAAGTTGTGCTCCTCACACCTGCATAGGTACCAATGCCATATCAACTCACAGGCCTTAGCAGAGGTTCACTGATAAGAAAATACTCTTTCCTTATTTGTGTTTTATGTCCTGATGACTTTTCCTGAGCACTTGGTGGAAAATGTAAAAGCAAAGCTCTCACTGTTTCTCAATGAGATATCTGCTTTTAAACTATATTAGGAAAGAATAACTCTTAGCAGCACATTAAAATCAGAGAAAAATAATAATATTTAACATTGCTGAACAAGAATTGCCAGGCATCTTCTCTATATGCCTTAATATGACCAAGTTTTTTTTCCTGCACCAAAAACATTTGTTATCAGTGTGACATTACCTTGCACAATAAAAATTTGCATTTGGCTTTTTTTTGGCCTAAGCTAATGTTAGTTCCCATTCATTGACTTATAGATGGGTTAATCACTTTGGTCTGTCTGCAAACAGATGAGCCCTTGACATGAGTGTATGAAAATGTTGGGTGCACAAAAGTGTTTTTGCTGTAATGAAATCAATTAAAGTCTGACTAATTTCAAATAACTTCTATGGGGTGTATTAAAATGCTAATACTAAGGAAAAGATGTATCAAAATATTTTGATGTAAGGAGATTGAATCGTAGTCTGTGAACCTGTGAAAATTTGGGATCTCAGCTGAAAGAATTTCCTGTCCCTGGAGCCTGAAGGAATGAGTTAATGAGTCAGTTTGAATTTGAGGTAGGATTTTTCTGGTCAAATATTTAAACACTATCAAAATACCAGTTTTGGACACTTACAGAAAGGAAATATTTGAAATTTCACTAACTTCTATTTTTGTGTTGAAATTTGACTACATCTGTAGTATAAAATATTATAAGAGAAAGTAAAATTTTTAAGCTGTTAAAACAAAATTCTTCATTTGGGGTGTATTGATGTATTTTTCACTTCAATTTGCAAATGTATTTGAGGTTTTGAGTTTTAATCCCTCACTGGAATGAAAATGGTGAAGAAAATAGCATTCATGCAGTTTCTCACCACCTCTGTGCATGACACATTGCTGGAGATTAATTCACCTGAAGTATTTTTGCTTTGTACAAAACAAAGCTGGTTTTGTTTTTGTTTTTTTTTTATTTTATTTTATTTTATTTTATTTTCATGGAGGGTTTTCTCTTGAATGTTTTTTTTTCCCCTCTGGTGTACATTATTTTGCTGCTTTCTCCCTCAAGTCTGATGGATAACAAACACATTCTCCTCCAGGACCTTCACGAAGGCATGCACTCTGGGTGAACTCAAGTAAAGGATGAGTTAAGGTGAAGAAGAATTATTTAATTTGTGGTGTTTTCCAGTTTTATGACCTTGCTGTAACTTTAGGCCTGTCTTTGTTCATGCAATTATTTTCCAAACATATTAGAGAATGGGAGAGAACAATACACCCCTAGGCATTGTTTTATAATCTAAACAAAAACATTATAATATTTAATATGGAGAGTTGCAAAGGAATAAATCCCCTCCATAGAATGTTAATATTGAAGAGGAAAGACTTAGAAGCTTTTCAGAACTGACCACATCCAATGCAGATTCAGAAATGAGGTTTATGTCTGTAGCCACTGCTAAAAAAGAAATCTCTTCTAAACTTTTTTGACATATTTAGCCTCAAACTTTGAAAGTTATCCTTTTGGTTTAAATCAAACTGATCACTTAGGTGAAAGAGACATCGAGGCAAGTATCAATCATGAAAATTATCCTCTCCATTAGAAGAATAAGGCTGAAAGGCAGAAGCCTGGACTATAAAAGTAGTTGATGACATTTTAGGCTCAGTAACTTCCCTGCACTTACTTAAGTGTGACCGTTTCAATGTGACCACGCTCTAATGTGATTATTGCCATTCTCGCGGGCCTGGTGCACTCGCAAGGAGCCAAAGGGTCCTCAGTGCTCTTCTCTCTTGGCCCCTACCAACTGCTGACCCACATCAAAGGCTTGAGCGTGGCTGCCAAAAGCTCCAGACGTGATAAGTGTATGTGGAAAATATGCAAATCATCATCAGGAAGAAATTTCCATTTCTGTGCCAGTAGTTTGCAGTTTAATCCTTTCGTCTTGAAGATTTCATTTCCTTGGAAGAAGGGGGGTTGGAAAGGGAAGGATAATCACTCTCTAGTTCCATTTCTGTTGTTGCAGAGCCCTGATACTGAGATCCCATTTCTCAAGCTTTTTTGACTTTGATGAAAGCCTGTGACTTACTGAACTTGCTCTCACTTTAAGTATAGCTGTAGAATTATGGATTTCCTGACAAAATGATTAATATTTCTGTGTCTTGCTTTCTCTTTACCTATGTGTGGGAACCCAATAAGCTCACTTATAAAGTGTTTTTTATGCAACTTCTATCTAAAAACACCAATTTTTTTTTGTCTCATAAACTTCCAGAAGAAATGGCTCAGATGATCTCTGTCTTGCTCCAATAGACACAAAAAGTAATAAAAGTCAATCTAATTAGTATTTCTTGCAGTGTTTGATGACAACAGTTCATCTTGAATAGGAAAGAAAAAATGCTTTATGGCCTTCATGCATTTATTATATTCTTTATCATAATTTGAAAATCTATTGCAACCAAATACTTTATATTCTGGATACAAAGAACCTTTAGCTGGAAAGAAATTGTGCTGTAGCTGGAGAATGGTTCAGTCATTTTAATGACTTAGAAACTGGAGCCAAACTTTTACAGTCACATGGGAAAGCTATGGAAAAGCCAAGAAATGTATCTCTTGGTTAAATTGTATGAACCAGACGTTTAAGGAATATACCACAATTTTACAATTTTCCATGGGTAAGCTGCACTGTGGTTATTATTGTTGTGTTCACTTCTAGTCCACACTCAATAAAATGTAATGAAAGTTAGCTTAATGACCTTAATTACTGATTAAGAAAAAATAGAGGATCTCACATATATTGGTTTGATGTTGGACCTCTCAGTCAGGGGAAAAGAGCTGAGTCTGCTCCTCCTTTCTTTTACCAGGCACCCCCAAAAGGTGAGCTCCTATCTCTGGTGTTGTCATCAACTCTCAAAGTAGGGAAAGAATATCCTGAGGGCTGCTGACCCACGTGCAAAATAAAATCTAAACTGATATTTCAATGGTGAAGTGTCAAGGGTTTTCAGTAGTGATTCTGGGTCAGTGTTCATTTTTCCCAGGCATGGACATGCTGGCCTTCAGGACTTCCCCTTCCTTCCCCTTACACACACACACACACACACAAACACAGAAGCACAAGAAAACATCAGATATATGATTATTTCATTGAAGAGAATAACATCATAAAAAATAGATGCGTGAATTCCAGAGAAAGGAATATTGATAAAAATTAATTGTACAGAGGCGATGTTTTTACCTCCAAGACCTCTTGCCTTGCTCAAAGATCCAAATTTCAGTGCTTGAGGCAACAAGGGTAATAATACACTCAGTCCATCTGTTTCTCACAAGCAGGAAAACAAGGACAGTGAAGAAGAGGAGTTGCACCATGTTAAGGAAAACAGACTATCCCAGGCTTTTCCTGAGGAAGTGATTTCCCAATATTTCTGCCTCTCTAGCACCAGAGATCATTTGCTATGCCATGTCAGATCTCCACACCCAGCATCATCAGGTAGTCTTCCCCCTCCACTGTCAGACATCCCTGTAGGGAGAGCAAACCACAGCAAATGCCCTGACCTACACTGCCTGATCCCTTCCTCGTTGCCTTTTATCTGCTGGAGTGTCTTCTGTTTATTTATTCATTTATTTCTCTCCTGAGACCCTTCAGATATTTGTGGTTGATGATGATTTGTTTGATGCAAAAAACCTTTGCAACAGGGTCCTGTAGTAAAATTTACATCACCAAGAGAAGGAAAGAATAGAATGAAGTCAGTGCTAAAAGAAGCCAAAGGCTTCTTTAGAAAAGTTCTATCTTTCTGTTCTATGGCTATGGATTGTCAACAGAAGCACAGGCATCAAACCAACGAACAAAAAAACCCTACTATAAATCCAATGAACAACAACAAAAAAAAAGCATTTTGAAGAAGAGTTAAAAAATAAAACATGTCCCTAACAATAGTTTTTATAATTTTAACATAAAAACTCTACTGAAGATTTATTTGAGAGTTTTAGCCTTTTAAATAACGTTAGGAATGACTGGATTGAACGCTACCTCTAAACTAGATAAAATCCATAATGACTTCATAAATATAAGACAAAATAACCTCTGCAGCCCAGCTCTAAAATATTACCCTCACAGCAATGGCAGAAGTTTATTTTATGTTTGTTTTATATTCTGGGTATAAGCAGGCAGTTGTATACTTGCAAACATCAGAAAGTAGCTGGGTAGGAGGAACAAATTTAAATCAATCCTGGTGCCACTCCCTGTGGGTCCCATTATAGAACAGGGAACTTCTCAAGATGTGCAGAGTTAGGTTCTCTTCAGATCTAAGACACTGAAAGTTCATAAAATCATAGAATTGTTTGGGTTGAAAGGAATATTAAAGATATTCTCATTCCAAGCCCCTGCCATGGGACACCTTCCATTAGACAGGATTGCTCAAAAAACCATCAATCCTGGCCTTGGAGGGTTTTTTATCTTCCTGAGTATCAAAGACTCATCCACTGTACCCTGCAGTGGGGTGAAGTGTGAATTTCTCCTGTGACAGCAAGATGCCTCTTGGATGGGTTCTTATTGGAGACCTTTCAGGAAGTTTAAGGTCACAAAAGAATTCTTCTCTTTTTAAAGTCCTGCTCATCATGTCTGATGGCAGAGTGCATTTCATTAATTTGTACTCCCCATTGTTTTGTCTTGGGTTTGGTGGGAACAGAGTAATTGGAGGTCTGAATGACACAATCTTACTGCTTACAATATGTTAAAAGGTTGAGTTAGTATCAGTTCAAGTACTTTAACTTGTTTCACAATATGTGTCTTGTCAGGGGGGAACTAAGCCATTCTCAACAAAATTTCCAGCTAAAGGCGTTGCAAAGCCTCTACAATTCAATATTGAGATTTGGACCAGGCTTCTGTCAAAGACTTCCTTGAGCTCATTTATGAGCAACTTATGAATTTGATCTGTCAATCTTATGACTTAAGTATGGAGATGTGATGTGACCAAATTCTCACTCTCATATAATTAACAGAAGTCCCTGCCAGAAAGCCAGGATTGCAGTCTGAATTAAATGTCTCGAGATACTTTGATTTCTGAACTACTACATGGCCTGCCTTATTGCAGTAGTTGTGTCAGCAGTTCTTCTCTTTCCCAGATGTCCAAGCATGAGTATATTTCAAATGGCTTGGAATGAAATGGTCTCTTCCCTGTCCTGCTTCTATTTATCTTCTGCAAGATTTGCACTTAAGGTGTCTCTTTTCTTTGCCTGCTTTGCTTTTGCCCAAGTATCAGGGATGCTGACCAGGTTCCTGATGTCCCTGGCCATATTTAGCCAAGATAGTGGTTTTGTAGGGTTGGTTTTTGTCCTGTTTTACACTCCCAAGATAGCCTCTGCTTTCAGTGATCATGGTGTTATAATTTGACTGAATCTGCAGTGGTGCTATGTATCCTTTATTCATATATCACAATGCTTCCAGCATTTCTGAGAGCTCACTTGGCCTTCTCTTGTGTGACTGTCAGCTCTAACAGAAGAGTGCATTGACAGCTGGATGTATTTCTTGGTAGATAATAATAATATCTTTCACATATAAGCCAGCTTGGCAGAGGATTTCCATATCTTTTCATGTTTTCTTTAGTTTCCCCCAGATGAGAATCTCATATGCTAGTTTATTTTCATATTTCCAATGTGTAAAGTTGTCTAGATGAGGAAGTAACTTTATACATCTTATTTCATTACATGTGACACTGCAGACTGAGTAGCATACATTGAATTCACGCTGAATTCATGGCTTTTAGCCACATTGTGGAATTACAGAATGGTTTGGGTCGGGAAGGACCTTAAAGCTCAACCAATTCCACCCCCTGACACAAGCAGGAACACTTTCCAGTAGAGTGGGTTGCTCAGGGTCCCATCCAGCCTGGTCTTGAACGCTTCCAGGGAAGTGTTTTCATTCCAAATGAGTCCCCTGATATGTTTTGAGACATCATTTAGGTGAATCAAGTAACTCTTTTATGGAACATATTTATTATAATTTATGTTGACATAACAAGGATTCAAAGACAGTGAATGAGTTTAGAAGATGCTCACTTTAAAATTCCTAACGCTAATAATAAGCTAAAAACCTTCCTGAGAAGGTATTTGCTATAACAATTCTATTTTTGGGGGTGTCTGAAGTGTTCAATCCCTCATTCCTCAGCTGGTCCCAATCTTGTCTCAATTTTGTTTGTATTAAATTTCAAATGTATTCAGAGAGTCGCTGCTGGGAACAGATGGGGTTGTGATTGTGACCTGCCACAGCTTCTGTCACGCTGCCTCTGTGGGTTATGCGCGGATGTAGGTGGATTTACATACATACATAAATGCTGAGCTAGAGACAGTGATGAGTGACTCAAAGAGGCTCCCAGACAGGGCTCTGACTGCCTGTTTTCCCGTGGAAACAAGCAGGAACCAACCTGTTGTGGGGGATTCACAGAGGTGTGGCAACATTTCCCTGGTAAAGGGAAGGAGGGAAAAGTCATTTAAGTCGTGGTCAAAGACTTTGGGGAGGACAAATCTGCAATGCTGGGTATAGCCTTGCAGCACTCCCACCACAAATGCAAATAGGCATTTGCTTCTTGGACCCTCCAGCACTACTTTTTAGAGGGATGATATCCCATTATTTTCCCCAGACAAAAGAAGACAAAGAGAATAAGAACTAAAACATACCCTGAAGGAGAGCTTTAGAACAGGAAAAATGGAAGCGGATCCTGAACCCGCAGAGCCAAGACCAGTCCCAAACAAGTCAGGGCACAGAAGATGAAAACAAAAGCCTCAACCCACGGCTGCTTAAATCTGCAAATAAGGTGCACGAGAATGAGCTGTAAAAGGAGAGGAGAAAGGAAAAGTACAAGGAGGTGTACAGGACTGTCAAATTGAATACTACATTCTGAAGGAGTTTAGAAGTCAGAGAATGGTGACATCAAAGCTGTTTTGAATAAGGACAAGGCTATAGATTTGCTGCACTATTCTGAAAAAGTGAAAATCTCTGAATTGATTCCCATCTTGAATAATCAGTTATAGTGAGAATTATTGGAACCTTGGGCTTTTCATGCAAGTGGGACTTGTACAAGGAGGAACATTTAAGTCTTGCAACAGAATACCTTTCTGATCCACTGATGTGTGAGTCATAGCCACTGTACAAGAGATAAAGAGGAATAAAGAAAATGTGTTAGGTGTCTATATCTGAGGCTTTGGAAAATAAAATTTGCATTCATGATGTCTAATTTATTCTTTTAGAAAGAAATTGTGATATATGGTCACTGAAGTAGAGAGGCAAGAATAAAATAATTAAGACTGCTCAAAAATAACCGAAAGGGTAAAATGCTTGCTCTGGATTGAAAAAAAATCAAGCAAAAACGAGAAAAAAAAAAGACATGGCATAATTATCTCCTCTTTTACCTATTAAAGGGAACAAAACTAATGTTTCATATGTGAAAATTTTTAATTTGCTGTAAGACTGATTTTCCACAAGAGAACTAATATTAGAAAATTTGAAAATTGAAATATTTCTTCAGGATGGTTCTGATGTTTCATTCTCTATGTAAAGGTAAAGTTTTGAGGAGTATTTCCACAAAATGAAAAAGGAAATTGTGGTTTGGTTTTTGTCCTAACACTGTTTTGGAATACTCCCTTTCTCTCTAAAATAATTAGCTAAGAATTTTGGTCTTAGCCAAAACCCAAGGACCCCTTTTCTCGAACA
Organism: Agelaius tricolor; assembly: GCF_023055355.1. Taxonomy (NCBI): domain Eukaryota; kingdom Metazoa; phylum Chordata; class Aves; order Passeriformes; family Icteridae; genus Agelaius; species Agelaius tricolor. Next base: position 55,147,086 of record NW_027269264.1, on the reverse strand, counting down.
GTTTAACTGGCCAGTAATTTTGTCATTTCGCTTTTCCAGTGCTATAATATGACAACAAATGCAGCATGATTTATATTTATAATTATCATGTCCTACTGCTGGGGAAGGAACGGTTCAACTCCCCCAGTTCATAATGTTCCCTGCTTGTGACATGTCCTGTCCCTTGCCTTCTCTACAGCAGTTTTGAATAGGTTATTTTTAGTCTTATTATATTTTGTCTTACTGCCTGTGCTTTCAAGCTTCCCTCTGACTTTAATTAAAGTGTCCTTAGGCTTGTGCATGTAAAAAGCTAACAAGTTCACCCAGTCAAGATCTCTCCTAATTATAATGCAAAGTAGGAGTTCAAGTGAGGAGAACATCAAACAGTTTTTATGTGACATATGAGAGCTTGACACTGTATTTTGACAGGCCTGTTGCAGAATACATGATGCCACTGAAATACATTTTAAAAGTAATATCCCAGCTTACACATCATCCACAAAACAAGCCCATGGTGCAGAGAGCGAGCTGTACAACATGCTGCACAGAGCAAAAAGACAGTGTTTGGCGTGTTATTGATGTGTTATATAAACAGTGCTGAGATCCAAAATGCGACGACTTCTGGGTTTGCTTCTTACGTGTGGTGGCACTTACAGACGTACCAAACCCATGAGCCAGATCTTCAAATGTTGATGCCTGCAATGAAGCTGTTGGATGAGGAATGGTGCACTGGACCTGCCCCATCACACAACAAACACATCCCTGCCACAGCATGGAATAAACTGTGCGACCTTTCTAGGAAGGAGTTCGGGAAAACCACATTTTTGGTAGGTGTGGCATAGACAGAAAGCATAATACAACCTCATTAGTCTAGGGATCTATGCACAAAAAGCAGATAAATTTCACCACAAACGCCATTATAAAATCATAAAGACATTAGGATTTCAAAAGATCTTTGAGACCAAGTTCATCCACCCAGCACCCGGCTTGTTCACAACCAACCCACATCCTCAAGTGCCACATCCCCACAGCTTTTCCATCCCTGCAGGGATAGGCACTACACCACTGCCCTGGGCAGACTGTGCAAGTGCTTGACAACTTTTACCATGAAAAAGCTTGCCCCAATATCCGATCTAAACCTCCCCTGGCCCAGCCTGAGGCCGTTCCCTCTGCTCCTGTCCCTGTTCCCTGGGAGCACAGCCCTGCCCCCCCGGCTGTCCCCTCCTGTCAGGAGCTGTGCAGAGCCACAAGGGCCCCCTGAACCTCCTTTGCTCCAGGCTCAGCCCCTGCCCAGCTCCCTCAGCCTCTCCTGGGGCTCCAGCCCCTTCCCAGCTCCGTTCCCTGCCCTGGACACGCTCCAGCCCCTCAGGGTCTCTCTTGTCCTGAGGGCCCAGAGCTGTCCCCAGCACTGGAGGTGCCTCAGCAGGGCCGGCACAGGGACAGGACATGACACTGTCCTGGGCCAGCTGGACACTCTTGTGCTGGGAGAGCCCAGGTGCCATTGCCCTTCTTTGTAACATGAGTTCTCTTCAGTCCATCATCACAATAATTATTATCACAATAACCTGTAGGTTTTACTCTGCTTAGAGGCTCAGAGCCTGTGAACCGAGCATATTGGTTTCATTTTAGGCTGCACTTCACCCACTCCAGGCTGAGACTAATCATGCCAAGTTGTTTAATTTTTCCCACTGGTTGAAGAGGAGTCACAGGGGACTAGCTGATATATCAATGTTGCAGACAATAAAACATAGAATTATAGAACAGTTTGGGTTGGAAGAGACCTCAGAGATCATTTCATAATTACAGCATGTAAACTTCTTCATGTGGAAGAAGACAAGCTGAGAATGGGAGAAAGGAAGAAGGGAGGATGAATATATTTAGTGTGTATTATCAGAGCCAAAGCAGACACATGTTTTTTACTGAGAGCTTTCCTCTTTCCATGGAACGCTTGCTGCTGTTGCTAAAATCTGAATTTTCTTGGAAAAATATACGGTTTGGTTGAGGTCTTGAGATATTGCAAATAAGACTGAGAAACAAACTGAGACGTGTGAAGGAAACTTCAGTCAGAAGCATGAGGGGTTCATTTCCTGACATGAGCTTTAGTCATAGCTCAGCACCATCAGCAGTGTCGTGATCACCCTGCAGACACGACGAGAGCAGGGTGAGTCAAACCCTGTGGGGGCGTGGATGACTGTACAGGAGCCCAGCATGACAAGCACCTTTCCTCTCACCATTCATGGTGCCACTCAGCACTCAGCAGTGACTCCTGCAACTGCAGGATCAGTATCCCGAGTGAGAAGGGAAAAATGCAAGGGAAAGAAGGAGCAGCAATGCACAGAGTAACAGGCAAGGGAAAGAACAAGCTCTACAGGGTGAAAAATAATGAGTATTTTTTTTATTAGTTGCATAGAGGCAGCCATGCATCCTTTTGGTCAGGGGTGACATTTCTGTGAGATTCTCATGGCATCTCATCTGAAATTCCTGCATGCCACTGTCAATATGAGAGCAATGTTAACAGGAAAATTATTTCACCCACTATATTGAAGCTTAAATATTTAAAGCAGCTTAATTTCAGAGCATCTGAACTGCCAAGTAGTCACTTGTCTGAGAAAAATTTAGGCCTGAACAGCAGAAGTGCTATGTACTGCCTCACAACTCAGGCCAAAAGGAGGCAATAACCACCAAATTTTGCTTTCTGCTCAACCCTGCCTGAGAAAAGCAACGATCTCCTCAGAAGCAAATGGAAACACAAAATATGCTCGGAGGCAAAATAATGTGCAGAGGCTGGAAACACAGTGTCTCATGTCTTAGAACGTCTTAGGCATCCATTTATTAGGGCTGCATTTACCTAAATGTATTTCAGCGTGGATTGTCTTGTAAAGAGGGGATGTCAACAGCACTGTAGAGATTGTAACAGCCACAGGGCCTCCCTGAATGGCAGAGCACAACATACTGTACTTAATGTTGACACTGTTCAGTGAAACAATTATTACAATCAATTTGACTTCTAATGTGACTTCTCTTGTAAATCTCTGGGTCATTAACCTTAACAACATCAATGTACTGTCAGTATCCAATTCCACCAAATTAGTGTCCGAGGTAATAGGAAAAGGAATGTATTAATGTGTTATCGGTGACTAATAAAGACAGCAATCCTCTAATGTGCTATGAAGAACAGCTGGAGCATGCAAGGGAAGAGGAAATACACAAAGTCAGGGCAGCAGACAACTTTGGTGGTGCATGTCAGGTCATCAGATTAGGTGGTAAACAGATTGACCTCTTTACCATTGAATCAGGAGGAGAAGGGATGGGTACGGTCCATGGTACAAGGTCTGAGGCCAATTTTATGAGGTTCAACGAGGCCAAGTGCTGGGTTCGGATGGGTCACACCCTTCTCTGCAGGTCCCGGCTGGGCAGAGGGGCTGGAAAGGGCCCTTTGGGAAAGGCCCTGGGGGTGCCAGTGCCAATGGCCCCTGGGCTGTCCCAGCCAGGCTGACACAGCCCCAGGGCAGGGCCTGTCCCTGTGCCGGCCCTGCTGAGGCACCTCCAGTGCTGGGGACAGCTCTGGGCCCTCAGGACAAGAGAGACCCTGAGGGGCTGGAGCGTGTCCAGGGCAGGGAACGGAGCTGGGAAGGGGCTGGAGCCCCAGGAGAGGCTGAGGGAGCTGGGCAGGGGCTGAGCCTGGAGCAAAGGAGGCTCAGGGGGGCCCTTGCGGCTCTGCACAGCTCCTGACAGGAGGGGACAGCCGGGGGAGAGTCTGCAGCCAGGGGGACTCTTCACCCAGGTAAGAGGTGAAAAGACAAGAGGATATGGCTTCAAGTGGCACCAGGGGGAGTTTAGACTGGATATTATTATTAGTAGCAGCAGTATAGTAGCAGTAGTAGTAGTAGTAGTAGTAGTAGTAGTAGTAGTAGTATTGGAAAATGTTGTCTAGCATTGGAAGGGCCTGTCCATGGCAATGGCGTAGTCCCCATCCCTGAGAGGATTGAAAAGATGTGTGGGTGGGGTACTTGGATACCAAGTACTTGGGTACCTGGATTAGTGAGGTCTTGACAGTGCTAGGGGAACAGTTGGATTTGATGATCTTAGAGGGCTTATCCAAACTTTTTTTTTTCTGCGATTCTGCATTTCTATTTGACAAATGAACAGTGCATATCATTTTGGAGTGGTTAAAAGAGCTTTTCTTCACAGCTTTATTTCGTGTTCCAGTAGATGAGAAGGTGCCTAGAATGAAAGGGATAACACCTAACTGTGAAAGTATTAGATTTTTTAGCCTCCATCATGAACCATAAGGTAGCTTGCACTTCAGAGAACTGTAGTTACGCTGGGCTGATAAAAATAGACTTTCCATCAGTGCCATCCAATTTCTCTTCCAGCTAGGCTCTAAGTGACCTGTCCCAGTATTGCCTGAGACTGCTCCTTAGTGAGACAAGAGGTGTCACTGCCCATCACATCCAGCACCACGAAAGGAGCACTCACAACCCAGCAGGAAAGGGAACACCGAGGCTCTGGAGGGAGCGGGGAATCCACTGGCAGGGAGGAACTCCCCCTTTGAGGGTGGCTCCTGCCAGCCTGCATTAGCAAAGAGTGGTGGCTGAACGTGGCATGACACAGGCACGATTTGGATCCTCTCTAATGTCCTGAAACATCAGCTTTTACCTGTAATTAATGATGGCCAATACATTCCTCTTCCAGGCTGTGTTCAGAGGGTTGACGTGGCACAATGCTTCAACTGACATCACTCGACAATAATAAAGAAAACCTAAGAAAACACTGTATTCATTCTATATTCCCAAAGTTCTTACAGGCTATAAACCAAATATACGAATTCAACACCAAAACAGAAATCCTTGTAAAGCAAACATTCAAGGCAGGAGAAAGGGGCATGAAGAACTAATAACAAGTTTAATTAGGAAGGCAATATTTCCTGAACAAAGTAAATTAGGCACTTCATTTGGGGATTGGCAGGATCATCAGGTTAATACCTTTTCCTATTAAAAAAAATGCTACAGGATTTTAAATTGTGTCCTATAATTAGGATTCTTGTCTTCAGGCTGAAAAACATCATTCTGTCTTCTGGTAGGGCACTGCCCCTGATGCTTAATCTCTATTCTGGAAATCCATACACAAAGGTAAAGAAAAATCAATAGTAATAATAAAATGATTCTTATATTTTGGTAAAGCTGACACTAAATGTATAAAAATACAAACAAATGACTAAACCAAGTTTTATATTTCTAAGAACTTTTGTCCTGCACTGTTGGTCAAACCCCAAGGTTATTTATTTGCTAAAAATTCCAATTTTCTTCTACCATGGAAACTTGATGAAACGTGTAATTGAAAACTCATAACGAGTGAAATTTTAACCACCTCTATGCTCAAAAAAGAACAAAAAGGGAAAGACAAAAAAAGCCTCTGCTGTGACAGCCTGATGCCAAAATAATTGATGAAATGCATGTGAGGATTTTTGCTTGCAGTTAAGCTTACAATTAGTCTCATCAAATGTGATTAGTTTAATCTGACCAGTCATCTAAAAGATAGGTGACTAAACTGAGATATCTAAATAATCATCTTCTATAACCAGTAGCTTTAGATAAATCCCCTGAGGTGCACTGAAGGGCAGAAGGGGTTGCAGTTATCTGAGGTTGGTAAAGCCTGGGGGAAAGGACCATATATCTCTCTATATTCACAGAGGAGGAAAGAACTGAGATACCTACTTCAAAACTGATTAAATCTTTTACTTTACTATGACTAAATCCAGCTGTGAGAAGAGTCATACTTCTGGTCAATTATCTAGTGAGGTGGGCCAGTAGCATGCCTCAGAGTGCTTTGGTGACAGTCACAGAAAATACGTGTACATAATTTAAAATAATACAGAAAGGGCAGTAAATGATGGTGCACACTTTTTTGTTTCATTGTGCTGCCATAGGTTATAATTTTGATTTTCTCCCTCTCCTGGGTGCTGAAGTAGCATGGAGTTTACCTGAGCTTCATCTTTTCTTCCTTGTGTTTTTTAATTCTACAAGAACACAGAGTCTGACACTCATGTTGTTTTGCCTTGGGCTCTGTCTGGGAGAGAAATGGAGGCAACAGCTCTGCTATCAGCAGCATGTAGACTAAGAACTGGGCTTATTTGGGAGGATCCAATGATGTAGAAAGTTGTGTGTTTTTCTAGGCCATGCTCATGGAATGGACTGGTGTTAACAGGTAAGAGTGACTACTGCACATTTGGGAACATGTTACTGCATGAGACCCAAAAGTTGTAGGACAGGGAGGATGATACTCAGTTTTAAATTACATGAAGAAAAAGTGAATTTTCAGCATGTGTACAGACTATCATTTTGACTTGTGTTTCTGTCACTTAGAGAAAACAATTCTGTTTTGTTTCATGGAAACTTATGTATGGATTAATTGGTATGCCAAATGTTGTAAGTAATACCCAGTATGTGATAGCAGTTTCCTTTAATATACTAATTTATGATAATAACAGTTTATTGGGTGGCATTGCTTCTTGAGATTCAGCCTCTTTGCACCACTCAGCTGCAAAAAGACCTGAAATCGTTAGAAACTACCAAATAACACAAACCAGCAGGTTCATGTATGCTAATATGGAATGGCATAAACCAACACTGCTGCTGAAAGATCTCCCATCATTTATCCCTACCCCGCTGTGCAACCCAGCCAACAAAAACCCGAGCACTGAACTGATTTAATTTTAATCGCCTCCCTGAACCTGCCGGGGGAGCGTTTGCACAATGCTTATGTTGGCAGGTGGAAGGAGGTGCCACAGGGACACGGGAGGGTGAGGACCACTCCCAAACTCCTGCAGTGGCTCCTGCACCAACAGTGGGCACTGCACTCCCACTGCTGCCACGGGGGTTGTGCCTGGAGAAGCAGCTGCAAGGGAGCATTTCTCCCACCCTGAGTGTTTGCCAAGCTGCAATTTGCTGTCTGCTCAGGAGAGAAGTGGACTCTACCAGCACTGAATCTTCAAGGCCAAGAAAGGCTGCTCCACTGAAATAACTCTGTTAGTTAAACACAAATTAGTGGGCTCCATGCAGCAGCAACTGAATACATTTTGTATTGCCTGCGTTATGCCAGAGGTCAGACTCAATGAGATAATCCTCTTTTATAGCCTTAAAGTGTATAAAACCAGATAAAATTAATCCAGAGGACACTCTTGTGCCTGTTGATGCCTAGCAAGATATCTACTTCATCTGACTTTTGGTATTTGGGGTCATTTTAATTCACAGGCTTTTATTTTTCTTCCATTATTGGATTTTCTGTCCTTGCAGCTCTCAGCCTTTATGGCTCATAGGCAGAAGTAATGAGTGAGTAATGTGAGCAGCATCTTTCTTTGCTCTCCCTGCCAACCTGGACCGCAGCCACAGCCTCCCTAGTTTTAAGGGGTTTTAATTTTCTACATCCATGAGGAAAGTCAGAACATTTCCTGGGCGGAATACAAACTACAACACACAGATCAGGGGCCATAACTCTAATACACAGTTTCTCTGGAAGAAGGACCCCACATAGGTATTGGGCCCAGCTTTCCTGTTTTGGATTAATACAAAAGCAAGACTTTTCATCTCCATCATGGTCAAAAGTTTGTTTAGTGATGAAATGTATTTTTTGTTAATGTGGACTGAACATAGTATTCTGTTGTATACTTGCACTTCATCACAGCAACCTATGAATAGTAATGCTTCTTGACAGGTATTAGTTATTTTTCCTTTCAGCTCTCAGCAGACATGAAAAAGTGCTACTTTTGTTGGTTTGTTGTTTTTGTTGGGGTTTTTTCACAGAAATCAAGGAATAAGTGTCTTGCCTCATAATTCACTTTGAGTCAATCACAGCGTTGGGAACCAAACATACGTGAACTTGACTCCCTGTCTGGATCTGTAATCAAAGCACCAACTGTCAGTAAATTAAAACATTAATACAACAAATGTATGAGAAAAACATACAAGTCTTTGGGTAGATGAAGCAAAATCTTTCTGGAAGTTTCCACAATACATTTTTTTAAATTTATTTTTAATTTTAGATCTTTCCACTCGGAATGCATGACCCATTTCCCAAGGACAAAAAGAAACGTGGACAGTCAAAGAATACCAGCTTGTGGAAATAAATGAGAGGGGAGTCTTGGCTCTCAATTACACAGATCCTTTGTCACAGCTCAAGTGTGTTCTTTTGGCCTGAGAATGAGATGGTTTTCTTAGTAAGTCAGGCACTGGCAGAGTTTTTTATCTTCATCATTTTAATGGAGCATGTCCATTATTCGATGAGTTAATTTCAGAAAGGGGGCCAAGTTTGGAAGGATTAAGTGCCAGCTAAAGAAACAAACCTATATTGCTTGGGGAGGGATTGGGGGGGAGGAAATTGATGCAGCTTTCTATGTGTGTGCTCATTTCCAAGTGCCTTCATGAGACATGACGTGACAAAGGCTGTCAAGTGTTTAGCACAATAAATGGAACCACATTTTAAACACAATAAAAACCTAATGAAATCAGCCCCTTTTAAAGCCACCCACCTTTAGCACAGCACATTAGAGACTTTGTAATAGAAAAGCAAAAGAAAAGAATAAAAGGCATTGATATATGTATATATATATATATATATATATATATATATATATATATATATGTGTGTGTGTGTATAAAATCCCAAACATATATACAGGCATGCAAAAACAGGACCATTAGTGAAAATAAACAAAAAAAAAATAAAAGCCAGCAGATTTAAAGTTATTGCTTAAAAGGCAGTAGTAGAAGATGTGTGCCCAAGGGAGGAAATCTCCAGTTTGGAGCTAAAGATCAAGGGAAGGAATAGGCAACACCTGATGGTGAGCTCTACCCCTAAAGAAATGTGGAAGGTCAGGCTGGTCTTCATCTCCCTGGGGACCAAAGCCCATATTAAATGGTTATGGTTATGACATTTTTGTCTGCAACAAGGAGGAAGATTCTCCCCCTGGCCACTTTTTGGGCTGGTGCAGTGTAACTTAGCAAAGCAAATGCCTGAGTATCAGAGAAAAATAACTTTTTTCTGTATCTTTGAGGATGATTCAGAGATGCTGTCTGCTTTGAGACTGCACAAATACCTTATCTTCCTAAAGATCCCAGTGTACACATGGGATAAGAGGTGAGAGTCGCGGGAGAAGAAGCAGCAGGGGAAGGGAGCAGATTAATTTCTGTGGTGGCCACCAACAGGACTGGAGCAATGGGCAGAAACCGTAACACAAGAAAATCTTCTTCACTCTAAGGGTCCCAGGCATGGGAACAGGCTGCCCAGGGAAGTTGTGGTTTCCTTTTGTGGCCATACTCAAACCCTATCTGGACATGATCCTGTGCAACCTGCTCGAGATGAGGCTGCTTTACACAGGGCAGGTGGGACTGGATGATCTCCAGAGGCCACTTCCAGCACCAGCCATTCTGTGATCTGTGTCCTTGGAGAGGACTTTTCTGAACAGCAGTGCTTCCTATTCCTGCCGATTCCACAGCCCAGAGAAACAGCATTCCTTATGATCATAATTTCTCCCCAAAATGAGAGACAGGAAATTCCCAAAGCTGTGGTGGAATAGACATATTAAAGGGCTTCAGTATGTGCTTATGTCCAGGTTGGATCACCTCATCACCAAGTTGTGAGGCTAGAAATGCTGAGACTGAAGACTGGTGTATATATTATTGAGAAGTATTTTTATGTTACTGGTTCAGACAGAAAATAAGACATTTCAATTCTCTGAAAGCAAGAGTTTTCAGATTAAATGTCTATATGTGTGTATATTTAGAAAAAGGTATGATTGATATACTTCTCTCGTCTTACTTTCAGATAAAGAGGAAGGAAAGATTCTGCTGGAAGCAGTACATTTGTCTTTATCTTCTACCAGTAAAAGGTTCCAGAGGGAAACTTATAAACAATTCTGTAGGTTAAAAGGGCTCCAGGGTACATCTAACATTACACTGATGGCCCAGACTGGAGAGCCATAAATGACTTCTCCCTTTCTTCCACATGTCCAAAAAGAAGTGCAGAGAAGTGTGATGCACCTATAAAAGCTTTGAAATGTGTGTGGCTTCTGAAAAGAAATATTTCCTCAGAACCCATCATGGAGCTGCATGGTGAAGAAATGGCTTGATACATTCACCATATTGAATGGGAAAAAAGCTGTTTTAAAGCTGTCGCCTTCTCTGCACCTTGCTCCCAAGGGGTACAAGAAGGCAAAATAGACCAAGGGGTGTAATCTGGCACTTTCTTTCCGTAATTTCTTTCTACTACTGACTTTGGGGCTTAGAGAGAAGAGGAAAGTCTTTTTCTATTTGAATAACAGAATCATAGAATGGCCTGTGCTGGAAAGCAGGATCATCTCATTCCACCTCCTGCCCTGGGTAGGGACACCTTCAACTAGTCCAGATTGCCCCAAGCCCCATCCAATCTGTTCTTGAGCACTTCCAGAAATGGGACATCCTCAACTTCCCTAGGCAACCAGGGCCTCATCAAGCCTCACAACAAAGAATTTTTTCCTAAAATATCCATGCCATTGGTGTTGTACCATTTGCAAAAGATATTAGTCAAATAAAATATAAGCTTATCTGACATGCTACATCCTTCTTTAAGGTTTTTTTTAATAGTATTCTATTTTTGTGTGGCCTGATGGAAATAGTAGGTTAGGTGCCCATAGAAAATTTCAATACACCATAAGTTTCCAGACTGACAGGATCTTTCAGTCACATTCCTTTCGGTTTAGTGAAAATGACATTTTCTGTTGTTGTTGAGGTAACTTTAGCTTTATACTTTTCAGAAGAACCAATTTCTTTGAAAAAGACTGTATTGAATGTAAATCAGTGTCCTGAAGCAGCCTGCAAATTTTCCAGACATCTAGTCTGACACTTTCAGGTTCCCAGGTGTCATCTCATGGGAAAAAAAATAGCAGTAAAGATGCCTGAAGTTTGTAAACAATGGCAAGAAGAACATCCTGACAGGAGGCTGTAATGTGATCTTTTTCTCTTAGTTATTTACTTGCTGAAAAGTGAGGTTTTTTCCTCCAGTCCCTTCCACGAGAGGAGGATCCTGCTCTGTGCACCACAAAAAAATTCAACATTTGCCTGCACAAAACAAGCAAAGAGAAGACCATGGGGCTCCTGCCTTGGCAACCTCCCCTGCAAGAGGGACCTGCAGAGACACAGTCCCACATAGCAGAATTTGGTATTTCCCCCATCATTTCACTGCTGTAGCAGCAGTGCACATCCAGGTCTCTAAGTCCTAAAGATGATAGGAGCCTTTCCAAACTGTGTTTAGTGTAAGAAGTCCATCAATGATTTAGTCATGGCCAGGAAGTAAATGTATCACGACAGAGATGGGCTCATTCAACACACAGAAGGAAACAAAGTGTAGAGGTTTTCTCAGTGCTGGAGACAGTTGTATGTGTGGCCTTGCTGTTTGTCAGGAGAATCCCAGCACTGGCTGTGCCACACAATTCTACCTTCAGGAGGTGTAGAAGGACAACATCCAGCTTGTCTCTTCAGGTGAAAGAAGTATGGATGCAAAGACACAGCCTGATACATCACAAACCATGCTCATTGCAGGTGTGTTGGCCTAGATGGTCCTAAAGGGTCCCTTCCAACCCAAACCACATTGCAGTTCTGTGACTCCATGCTTCTGTGATTCTCTGATTCAATTAAATGTGCTTCTTTCCAAAGCCTAAAGAGTTTTTCTGAGTTGCTGCACAAGCTATGCGTTCAGCTTGCAGCCACTATCTTTAACTAGCTTTAACAGACCAGGGATTTTGCTTACAAATATTTCAACATAAGGCTTTTCAGTTGTTATGAAATGAGTCAAATGTGACTAGATAGAGCCAGCTGTCATGCAAGCTTCTCCCCATGCTTTTGCCAGGCTGTCGCTGTGTGCGGTACCTATATACCACCATACAGCATCTTGGCTGTTACAGCTTTCTGTAGCAGGGCTGAAGATACGAGCTGGCCCTGAATGTTTTCAGTCTTAAAAAGCTGTATTATAAAGCTCCAAATATAGCAGATGCAAAGCAATTGTCACCTCAAAGAAGGCATGTTGCTCTGGTAAGTCAATGGCGTTACTAACAGCTCTGGGAGAAGTTAGATCTTCCCCTTCTCTGTGTTATCTATCTGCCCAAATCCCTGGGAGACCCTCACCATACAGATTCACAGATAATATTTTAGAGCAACCAATTCAGCACTAGAAGTCTGGAGATGTTATAACTTTCATGATCCGAAATTCACAAATGGTGCTGTTTCAGCAGTGTAAGTCTGGTCATATTCGGAGTGAGAGATTCACAAATAGTGAGATTTATGGATTGTAACAGAGTGAAGTTCAGGAACTGCCATTGTTACATACACTGAAGTCAGAATACATAAGCAGAGGTATTACCAGGGAATAAAACTTATCCAGTTGGGAGAGGAGATGGGGACAGCCCACCAGCCATCCCAGGATACAAAAGTGGAGCCTCTTCTAAGCTCCCTTCCCTCTTCAGCTTTATTTACATTGTTGAGTGTGGGAAAAAGATAAAGTTTCAGCTGACATCATTTAATATTTAGGTGGAGTTTGAGTGTCTTGAGTCATACATGTAAAGCATGTACAGATTTTACCCCATTAGTGTGTGCAAGGATGTAAAAGGCAATATGTATTTTTGAGTTAATGAAACAACGTGGTCACTGGTTAATCCATTCCTTTGGCTTAATTCCCATAAGTTCCATTGTTTAAACAGAGCATGACTGCAACACCTCTGTGCCACTCCATTCTTTGTCTCATTCCTTTCTAGGGAAGTACAAGCTTCCTGTGTTCCTCTTCCTCCAGTTGCAGACAGTTTGTTTCTACTGAACTATTGCCAACATGGATTTCTCCTTCTTTAGCTTTGTCTTACAGTATTTTTCCACAGAGTGTGAGTTTGGTTAATGGAAACATGCACATTTTTCTGAGGTTAAGGAACTGCATCACCTTGTATCACTTTGAAGAATTTTTACAGACCTGTCATTTGGGGAAACCTCACAAAAAAACATGTGGGGTGATTAGCTAAGAACAACCTCCTCTGCCCTAAACCCAGAATTTATTTAATGGAGCTTATTTTTAACTGTTTCTTCTTCTCTGTTATTTTCTGAGACTGTAAATTTGGGTTCCATCTATGTTAAAATCCACCAGTTATAGCTGGATTTTAGCATAGTAAACCACCATAGTATACCAGTTATAGGTGCTTCACTTTTGAAAAAGGGATTGGTAGAAACAAAAATTTTGATTTTTAAGCTGTCACCACTGGTCTCACCAAGTATGAAACAGCATAAAGACTGGTGCACCAAGTCTGTAACCCTGTCATAGAAGGTTGCCAAATTTGTCATGCATGATTTTGCCTTTGTTGACTGTTACCAATCACCTCTTTGTCTTCCATGTGTATAATTTCCAAGAGAATATGCTCTATGATCTGCCTGGCACAGAGGTGAGATTGACTAGTACATGGTTCTCAGGGTCTTCTGCTTTCTCCTGGTTAAAAATGGATGCTATATTTTCCCCTTTTCCAGTCATCAGGGAATTCATCAGACTGTCACAATTTTTCAAAAATTATGAATAGTGTTATAACAACTTCCTCTGCCTGCTCTCTGAGACACACAGATGAATCTCATAAATCTCACAGACTTGTACACCTTCAGGATCCCGAGATGGTGTCAAACCTGGTCCTCTCTGACAGTGGGTTTAGGGTCTTCATTCTCCCAGTCCCTGCATTTGCCTCGTCAGGCTGGAGCACTTGCCACTGAAGACTGAGGCATAGAAGTCCTTGGAAACTTTTCCCTTCTCTTTGTCTAAGGCACCCAGGTCTCCTGTTTCCCTTCTGAGAGACCCCACATTATCCCTAATTTTTCTGTTGCTTGCAACATATCTCTAGAAACCCTTCCTGTTTTCTTTAACATCCCTGGCCAGACTCAGTCCTAAGTGTCCTGTGGCTTCCCTAACCTTGTCCCTGACTTCCCACACAATTTCACTGCTTTGATTTGAAAAGACAGGTGTCTGCTAAGGAAGGCAGGAGCCTCTCTTGAAATGAAAAATATAAAACTCTTCTGAATTTTTATAATTTTGAAATTAAGTGGGGCTCTCAGGCGAAGATAGGGGAGCAGGAATAACAGTTCCTTATTAGGAGAAAAAAAAAAAAAAAAAAGATACCAAAAAAATGCAGTGATACAAAACAGTACTGCCAGAGTGAGAGCAGTCCCTGCCCCCTGTGTGTCAGGGGGGTGGCACAGCCCCATCCCATGGGGGCTCAGCCCTCCTGCAGTGCCAGCTGTGGCTCTGCTGGAGCAGGGATCCTGCACAAGGGGGGAGTTTTCCTCTGCAGCTCCAGGGCTGCTGGAGATGGGCCTGGGCTCCCTCTGGCAATGCAGGGCAGCAGAAGCTGCTCCTCTGGCAATGCACTGGGCAAAGGCTGCTGGGCTGTCCCAAACCTCGGATTGGATCCAGGTAGGAATGCTTGGCTCCTCCCCTGGGTGGAGCATCTCCCCGTGGGATGATGAAATTTTGTCAGCCATGCAGGGACACGCAGTGGCCCATGGACAGGAGAGATCTCCTGGAGGGGGGATTGGTTATGGAAGAGATTAAAAAAAAAACCAAAACTGCCCCACCTGGGTTTTAACAGGTGGCCCAATTAACAGAAGATAACTCCCCACTTCTAAAAGATGATGATAGAATACACACCCCTAGCCATATCTTGCAACCTAAGACATCCTCCCTGGGCACTTTTCCTTGTTTCTACTTCCTTTTTTCTCTCTGAGTTTGCACAGAAGCTCCATATCCTTGGAGGTCTCCAAGGCATTTTTATGCAATTTCCTCATTTTTTGTATGCGTTGCTACTGAGCTTGGAGGAGGGTAACCTTTAAATTCAACCACATTTCTGGGCCTCTCTCCCCTCCAGGTTTCATCCCTATGGGATGCTATCCATTAGGTCCTTGAAGAGGCCAAAGTCTGCTTTCCTGATGTCCAGGGCAGGGAGCTCTCTGCAAGCTCTTCTTGCTGCCCTGAGGATAATTTGAGTAAACTCAGGACTTCAAGTTCCAGAGCTGCAGTGGAGCAGCTTTCACCAGCACAGAGCAAAACCCCTTGCTCCCCTCACCTGCCACTTCCCCATGAACCTCTGAAGGCTGCTGAAACTTTTGCAGCAGCTTCCTGCTTGATCCTGAAACCCAGAACTACACTTCATACACTATTCAGGTGGAGTGGGCCAAATCCCCTGCTGGTGTAAACCAGAGGTAACACTTCACATTACACTACATTTACATTAACCTCTAGGAGCTTTCCCCAGCAGGAGATGTGGCTCTTTAGCCTTGGCACCTCTTAGAGTACACATATTAAAGAAAATAAAACAACAGCAACAAGGAAGTGCATGTAGACTTGCAGATTTCAAACATTTTCTTACCCCAAACAGAACACAAAGGGAAAGACAAATGGCAATTTGTTGCAAGCAGGGAACAGTTGATAAATGCGTAGGGTTCATGATCTAGTGTAAGACATTTTCTTTTGCTTTGCCTGGGGAAAATAAAATAAAATAGAACCAGCAAACTAACAGCTCAGCCATTTTCCTCTACACCCAGCTGCCCTCACCTGATTGCATCATGGAAAGACTGGTTCACATGAGGGACACTGCTCATTCTCAGGTTCAGCTCCCTCACAGGAGGGCAGCTCGAAGATGCTGCTGTTGTTTCCTTTTCCTCCCCTGAGTTGCCTCCTTCTGGCATGTCAGCTTGGTGCTGCTCTTTTTGTGTGTGTGTGGGATTTCATCTCCCTGCTCTGTGCTCCTTGTTGGATGTCTCTAATGAGATCATTTGGGCTTTGGTTTCAGTTGACTCTGGTGGTCCCCAGGCTCAAAGGTCTGAAGAAAAAATCTAGAATAGATGACTCTTGTATTTTTTTTCCTTTGCTTGTTTTGTTGGGGACTTTTTGTATGTTTTCTTGTTTGTTTGTTTGTTTGTGGGGGATTTTGGTAGCATTGGTCTTTGTTGTTGTTTTGAGTGAAAAAAGATTAGGGAAAAAGACAAAAAGAAAATAAATTTATTTTCATATGAAATTGAAAACTGGGCTTAACTGAAGTCTTCAAGAATTTAGTGGGTGGTTTGTTTTAGAAATCAGAGTTGGGCTTTTCACTTAGTCATTGGAATACCATAATGGAATTTCTTTCCAGCCCACATTTTATACTGCTTGTCTTTTTCATTCTTCCCTTTTAAAGCCACAAAAAGCTTTCTTTTTTAAGAAGGATCTGGGGAAATGAATGGTACCCATCCTCTCCAAGGAGTGGGGGGATGTTCCCCCCCTTCCCATTCCCCTGTCCCTTTGGTTCTAGACCTGTCAGAGAGTTTCTGTAAGTCAGTACTGACTCAGGTCAGTCTCATTTGTCCTTGAACATAATATATTGGGGAGTGAATAGAGTCCTCATCCTCATCCCCAGCTGACAATGAGGCCATCCTGGAAGAGGAGGTGGTAATTAGCTGCTCTGCTGGCATCCTCAGAAAAAGAAGAATTAGGGATTGATTGGGGTGTGGAGCCCAAATTGCCCACTTGCCTCTAAAAGAAGGATCTGGGCATTGTTTCAGGATAATGTGAGAGCTGGTGCTGCTCCCATTCACGCACTGTGGAGTGAGATGGATCTTGTGTGCTGCAAGCGAGCTGTGGTCCATTGAAGAGAAATTCAATAGGCGATCGTGTCTGGTACAAAGGTTCATTCCAGCTCATGAATTATGCAGGAGGCTCACTCATTCTGATCACCATTTCATGCTGCCCTCTCAGCATGGCTCAGACAGCCCTGTCACAGGGCAAGGACGGGCCAATGGGACAGAATGCAGCTTTGTGTGACCCCAGACTCAGCCCCAGACCAAGGATCCTGCCTCTCCCAGCCTCCTGCCTTGATCAGCAAGTCCCTCCCCATCACCACACGCCTTGGGTGCAAATATACTTCAGAGAGCACAGGATGAAATGGCTGTGGTGCCAGTTTGGCACTTTCCATGAACAACAAAATCACTACAAAAATTAAATGTATAATGTCTGGTGATCAAAGGTTTTTTTTTTCTTAATAAAATTCTACTTTTTTTGTTGCACCTAATAAAACTCTTAACGTTTACCCCCAAAATATTTGTAGGTAGTATTTATTTCCTGCCAGCTAGCAATCGTGGCTAGAATGACAATTTTGCAGGAAAATAGTACAAATCACAATAGAACATCCAAAAGCTTGGCTTGCTTTAGCCTGTTTTCTGCACAGCAGGCCCTGCCTTTAATATCACATCTTAGCAGAGAACAATTTCTCTGGGAAAAGCAATAATCATGCAATTTGCTCACTGTGCCTCTGTATAGTTGCAGGCTCTCAATGGGAAAGGAGGCAAATAATTTGGATTTCTATTTTAATTGGATGTAGCAGTGAAAGAAAGAGACATTGGTGAAACCTTCAGATGTGTTCATCTTACATTTGGTTGTGGACCAACTTCCTTATGCTCAGAGACACCTCATGTTAATGATTAAACTTCTCAAATGTGCAGTATAACCAGATTTTTCCCTCAAGAATCCTTTGTGAAACCCAGAGGTGAAAGTGGTAAGGCAGGAATGCCAACAAGGCAGCTTAAAGGTCATGCAGGTAACAGAAAACATCTTGTGCCAAATGGTCTCTCTGATAAGGTAGCTGAGGTGATTGCCTATATTGCTGCTCCAGGCTGATGCTGATTTGGCTGGTGTAGGCTAAACCTTTCACCCTCTTCCTAAAAATTCAACCCCTTGGTGGCTGGCCCTGGACAGTGTCCTTCAGTGATCACCCAGGATGATTTTTCTCCATCCTTATAAATCCTATTTCCATGCTGACAGCTCACTACCATGCCAGTGATTATATGCTTTCAAGACTATTTGAGCACAGCAAAGAAATGGAAATATTACAGAAAATCACCCTTGGGAGCACATAGCTGATCAGCACTGCTGGATGTTTGTGCCATAAGTGGCATCTCATTGCCTCCAGCACTGGGGCCATCTGGCTCCTGTGACCACAGAGGGATGTAGACCCTCACAGGGATATCCAGAGATGGAGGGAAAAAACCCATGGAGGCAGAAATATTGGGGAAAGAGTGAGACCAACAGATGTGGTTAAAGTAATTACTGTAAAAAATCCCAGGTCTTTATTACATGCTAAAATACTGAGCCCTGCCTTATCATTCACTTTCTCCTTTTAAAGTGTGAATTTAGTGCTGTGTGAAGTGGTAGCTCTGGGGAGCCAAGGCTTACGTCCCTAGGACAGAGAGAAGAAATTGAACAAGCTTTCCTTCACACAAACCTGCAAATACGTGTCATCTCCAGCAGTGCAGCTTGCCCAGGAGCTTTGAGGAGGAGAACCCCTTCCAAGTAAGGCAGCCAGGGGAATCCCACAGCTATTCTGGATCACAAAATCACAGAATAGTTTGGATTGGAAGGGATCCTAAAGCTCATCTCATTCCACCCCCTGCCATTGGCAGGGACACCTCCCTCTATCCAAGGATGCTCCAAGCCCCATTCAACCTGGCCTTGAACACTTCCAGGGATGGGACAGCCACAGCTTCTCTGGACAGCCTGTGCCAGGGCCTCCCAAAGAAGAATTCCTTCCCAATATCCCACCTAACACTGCTCCCTGTCAGCATGAAGCTCTTCCTGTCAGTCCAAAGTCCCTCTCCTGTAACCCCTTTACATGTAGGAAAGTAGGAATAAAACTACCCTGAAGCCTTCTCTTCTTCAGGCTGAATGATCCAAATTCTTTCAGCCTTTCCTCATTGGGGAATTGCTCCATTGCTCTAATCCCCTCTGTGGATACACAGACCCTGCAGTGTAGGTGAGCAGCTGAGCACAAGTTAAAGCCCAGAATACTTTAAGTGCAAGGTTAGCTGTTTTTCCAAGTCAGGAATAACAAGCTGGCTACATTTCTCACCCCCGGTTCTGATGGGTGGCTGGAGCAGATCCTACAGGGAGGTTTACAAGGATCCTTCCAGACCCTCATGATTTCACTGCACCCTGAGGGCTCGTTTCACACCGGTGTTACTTCCACTGGTGTGAAAACTGCTGGTATTTGGGGGTGAAACACAAAGCTGATGCATTTCTTTTTCCAACACGGCTTATCACCGGTTTATTAGGTCCAGCAGCTGCAAGAACTGTGCTGGATGGCAGCTCCTGTCGTCCTGGAGATGGAGCATTTCCACTCTGCTCCCAGCTATGCCCCACCCGGCCCTGTCAGCATCAGCCGCCGCTGCCCTCCCGCACCCCTCTGCTGTCTCAGGCTGTCTCTCTGAATCTCTCCCCGGCACTGCCAGGTTTTCCTGCCGGCAGTGGAACACTGTGAAAACTGAAACACTGTGGAAAGCGAAACACTGGCTGCTGAGGCCTGAGCAGAGCCCCATGCTGAGCACTGAAGGGCCACATGCAGCTCGGCAGCCGTGGCCTTGGCTCCGGCGCCGGGGAGCGGCGGCGCGGGCCAGGGCTGGCACATGGTTCACATCAAATTCCCGTGTTTTATTTTCCCTGGTTGTTTTATTAATGGCTGCTTCTAAGTAGACTTCCTGAGCTGTATTCACAATGCACTTGCTAGTTTGAACTCCACTGTGTTCGCACCTCCAGCTGCTTACATGGATACTGCATTTCCAAGCCTTAGCTGTCCCTGGTCTGATTTTTTGAGCTGACTGGAAGCTTGTATTTATCTTGACTTTCCACCAGAACCACTGAGGAGTTGTGTGAACCCAAGAAAGCAGCCACCACGATGGTGTCACAGTGTCAGTGTTGTTTTAATAACAACAAAATTAAGATAACATTTTGTTTCTTATCCAATATCATTTTTGTAAAAGGAAGTTATTTTCCACAGCTTGAATACATCCTGTGTTTTTGTGATACCTTTTGTTTAATGTTTCTGCTTGAGATCAATTAATTTTTCCTTAGATCTTGTCGTAAATTGACCAGCTGCTTTGCTTTCTAATTGGGATATTGAGTGGAGGTTTTCAGAGCAGTGGGCAGCCTTGGCTAAGGACAGCACTCTGCTCTTTGGACATGAGGCACTGGATTTTAACATTTCTGTATAACTAACACCTCCCTTTTATTAAATAATGAAGAAGACTGAAAAATCAGTCATAATATGTTAAATCCACATCTAATAGAGACGAATCATAGGGTCATAGAATAATTTGGGTTGGAAGTGACCTCAAAGATGATCCTATTCCAACACCTTGCCATAGGCAGGGACACCTTCCACTAGACCAGGTTGCTCAGAGAATGGCTCTTACAACTGGATATTATAATATCCAGGCCCAAATAACAAGCAGCCCTGAAAATACTGGTGAATTCAGTTATGATTTTGTGATGCCTGACCCCTTTGAACTTTATAGTTTGCAGTCCTTGGAAATCTGATATCTGAGGAGATTCATGTCTGGTACATAGAGCAGTGGCTCCTTGAATTCTGATGAGTAGTCTGCTTGTCTCCAGCCTATAAGTTTGTTTAAAGTAAAAGTAGAACTCTGATGATATAATTTTTTTTGATGGTGGAAGGTTTTCTAGCAGTTGGTATGGAGACATTCCAGTAACTGAGAAAGGAAGATGTGTCTATCAGGTTCATGATGCAGAGGGGAAATGCCTGTATAGAAATTTATGTGCTTGTTTGTGACACTTCAGGATCCTTATTCTGAACAATAAATTCCTTAGAACAAAATGGGAAAAGTTCACCACACAATATTTACTTACCTTTTCCTGTTCTAAAATTATAAATTTCAAGTCCAATCTGAATGGTGGGGTTCATTTTCTTCTTGCTTACCACAGAATGTGGAATTTCTCAATACTTCCTACACCAAGCTCTACCATCAAAACCTTAAAAAAATACCCAAAGCATAGCAAAGATCTCCTCTATGCTGGACAAGGTATTCCAGTGGTTAATTACCTATACATGCTGTGAGTAGAAACTGACCTTTTTAAATAGTGAAAATGCTGTAAGAGTCAAAATTTTAACTGCACTTTCCCATTCATTTGTTACAGAGTCTTTTGAAGAGGAATTTCATGTTAATTTAGTCTTGCGTGAATTTAATGCTTGGGAAAAATAGGAAGTTAATAGCACTGATTTCTTCCAGGTGTACGACGAAAATGGATTTGCAACATTAACTATGCTGCTAGTGTGCAGTGTTTCAGAAATATGCTTCATTTACCATTAAAATGAATATTTTAGCGGCAGAGGTGAGCACAAAAGAGTATCTTTTTTTTTTTATGTGCATGGCAGCACGTAAAGTAGAAGCTTTACACCATCATCCACTATCAATGACTGCTGTTCCACACTGGGCACCTAATGTGAGAGTCAGACATAATCATCATTATGAAGAGAAGGGCTAAGAGCAGTTTTAAAAAATATCTAGGGGGAAACTGTTGTGCAAATAGTCAAAGATCTTAAAAAAAGTAAAAGGAAAACCAAAACCAAAACAAACACAAAAGCACAGAACAAAATGAAAATCATAATCAAGGAAAGTATCTGAAATAACCAACAATTCCTTTGCAAGCAGGAGGGTGAAGAATTTGTAAATTATTAAAGTACCTTGCACTATTCTTTCTGAAGTAAAATGTTGCTTAGCTTTTCTGCCATCAGATAGCTGGTTTTATTGTGCATAGAAATGAAACTACACCACATCTCTGCCTAGAATACTACACTTGAAAGAGGTCTGATAGCTATGCTAATTGCATCTCAAAAACAAAGGACTTGGCATTCAGACATGGCCACTCCTGTTTCTCCAGTCCAAATGAGCAAGTACCTAATCAGAGTTGGTTAGTAGGTAACATTTTTGCACTGAAAATTAATTTTTAAATCGGAGCCCTTTGCATGTTCTTTATTACTTATCCTCTACTGATATTTCAAGTTGAGAAATCAGTTTATTTTGGAAACTACACAGGTGCCATATTAAGAAATGCACAGTCTGAGAAAAGCAGTTTACAAATCCATATGGTCTATTTGGATATTGAATGAACCACTAATTATCCTGCAACATGTCTTACCAGCAGATGCCTAAGGAAAAAAATGCAGGAAAAAAATCCCATTCAGCTTCCTTAGGTACTTTTTGAGCCAGACATAGAATTGACATTAGTTTGTTCAATAGCTATCAATGGACCTGGAAAACACATAAATAATTAGGACCATTTATCTGAAAATAGCTTCTTTTAGACATCTATGAATTAATATCTTTGGGCTACAGATAGAAAAGCAGAAATCATATGAAACTGATTAAACATAGCATAAAATCCTATAATGAATAATTATTTTTGAATATTAAATAGGATGAGGCCAAATAATAAGATGAGGCCAGCAAAGCAGTGTGATTAAGGAAAGTACAGAAGATACATTGATGAATAGGACAAGAGATACCTCTTGGAGAAGGAAGCACATAAACAAAATCTCCTGGAGAACATGTACAACAGAACTGATCGTGGCCAAGAACGTAAAAGATTTCCTAGAAGACAAGGTTTTCTCGGAACTCATTTAGAGAATGTGCTAAACCATGAAATGAACGCCAGCTTTGCTATACATTTCACGAGAAAAGCAGGAAAACGTTCCAGCAGAAATCATTTGAGGCATCTTTGGAACAGCCGTGTCAGTCTATAATTGTGTCAAAGCTGTTAATCCTTGGGTGAAATGGATTGAGGCTTTTCATCTTCCAAAGGCTGATGCTGTTGGTGAGGCCTCAGCTGTGTCTACCCAAAACCACCATGGCACACTAGGATGTGACAGGTATGAGATGTGGTTGTACCTTTGGCACTAACAGGACACTTTTAAAAAGGCAACTAAGGATTCAAAGTCCAAATGTAACTTCTGTGATGTCAGTAACTAAAAACTTACCAAAACTTTATTGCCAATGTAGTTCTGCAGTTCAGTATTGTAATCGTTTAAGTAATATATTGAAGTATAAAAGAGTAGATCTGTCTGCTAGGATTGAAATTTATGTGAAGGTGAAGAGAAATCAAGGATGCAATCCCCCCTGAGGTTTAGAATTCAAGCTGATTTCATAAAAACTGGTGTAACTGAGGAGAAAGGACACATTTCAGGCAAAATGTTAGAGAACAGCTGTACCAAAAAAAAAAAAGTTATCCATAAAATTTCACTATGGAGAATGACTGGTCCAACCCTGCAGAAAATACCTGTCACAGCAAATAGCAAGCTGAACAAATTCAACACCATTAGTGGTGATTAAAAAAGATACTACTTTACTGGGATGCATAAATAGAAGAAATGGGGCTGTCTCATGAGCACTGTTAAAACTTCAACAAATGGACAACTTTGCTCAATTTTGATCCTTAGGAGGATGGAGGAAGTTTGGAACCAAGTGGAGGCTGGAAGAAATTCAGGATAGGGTAACAAAAATGATCTGGGGTTTAAAGACTGGAACATCTGGGGGAAATTGAAATAACCAAAGTTATTTAATTTATAAAGAGACCAGGAGCAGATATCATAACAATTTTCAAACACATAAAAAATACTGTGTTAGGAGGAAGACGTAAAGCAAAAGCTGTTGTCCTTTTTTCCTAGGTGTGGGATGAGTAATCAGCAGGATTCTTCATAGTCTAATAGCAGTGTGGGATTTATTATTGTATTCTATTACCTAGGGATGTTTTGAAAGTCATCAATAAGATGTTAGGAAAACATCTGCATGGATGACATAATAGATGCAGTTCTGTTCAAGGCATGGGAATGGCCCAGACAGTCCTTCTGTGATGTTCCTTTTATTTTTTACACTCAACCCTATAATTATAATGGAAATGGAAAATCAGGCATTCTACAAGAGAAAAGAAGTTGACAATTTCAGTGAGTTATTAGATCAAAGATGGATATCCTACATCTTAGAAGCTGAATATGATCCATGGCTTTATGCATGTTGCTTGTCACCCTACTGTATTTTGGGGATGTGATGGGGTTATGGAAGAAAAATAACGCATACATTAATAGGAGAGTCAAGAATGGTGTCAGAAAATACATGGACCTCGCAAAGAAAAGGGTTTCTTATAAAAATGTGTATTCAAACTCTCTAGAGTCCATGAATGTTACTGAAGTATAATAGCTCCGTGAAACAACCCGTTGCCAAATTCTTAATTGAACTAATAGCTGAAAAAGTGGCAGTAGTGGCAATTAATCATAAAGGTTTTTTCTTGTACTTCCACTTTTTTCAAGGGAAACAAGAGTTCCATAAGGTCAAGTCTCCAACAAAACTACTTTTGTTGGGGAAATGTAGCAAGACCATTTGTCAACATTGAGAATGCTCATTTTGGCTGAAACTGAATTACCTAGGGATCCAAAGAATGATGAATTTACAGATGGTTGATGTCAAGGCAAGTTGCCAGATTCTTTTCCCTGGCCTTTTCTACAGGAACAAAACAATGTTGTATTGATACCTCAAGCACCTTTTCTCTTCGTTGCTCAATGCATCTAACAAATAACAGGCAAATAAAGTAACATATGGTCAATATAACTAAATAATCAGGGTGTGTGATATACAACTCAGTATGTGCACATTTCCCATTATAAATGCTTTAATAGTAATTTTTAGAGATGGTATGGGGTTTTTTTTCCATGTATGATTAATTATAAAATAATTATCCTCATGTCTGAGAATGGGAAACAATAATTGGGCCATAAAATCTAAACAAACACAGAAGCTGTTGCCATTTCTTTAAATCACATGTAAAAATATTTAATACAGTGGTAAAAGAGATCCTGAACCAGCCATCACAGGTGGTCAAGGTAAGCCAGCAATTATAACAGCAAATAGTAATGAGTAAGAGATATACTGATATAGTAGCCCCTCATGTTTCTATTTTTGGTGGATCTTGCATTACCTAACAAATAAAATAACTGCAATTATATTATAAAAAATTGTAAAAAAAAAAAAAAAAAAAAAAAAAAGTTCTTTCTCTCCCCTGCATCATTGTGTAAAAACAGTCAGTGAATGAGCAGTCCCTGCTGAGGGACTATCCAGGACTATTTTTTCTCACTGCACACTTACCCTGTATTTCTCCATGTCATTACATACCAATATTGAATCATAAAATGCTTTGGGACCTTAAATACCATCTTGTTCCACCTCCTATCATGCAAAAGGACACCTTTTACTATCCCAGGTGCTCCACGGCCTGTCCAACCTGTCCTTGGACACTTCCAGGGATGGGGCAGCCACAGCTGCTCTGGGAAACCTGTGCCAGGGCCTCAGAACCTTCTGAGTCATGAGCTTCTTCCTGACATGTTCTGTAAGAAAATGTCCCCCAACCTGGAGATGTTTCACTCACTGACATTGATGAAAATCTTGAAATTGGAACAGAAATTCAGTTGTTACAAGTGTAGCCCTCTCGTGTGAGAGCATGGACACAACTAATTTGTTCTCACTGAGAGGTTTGTGGTCTTCTCCATTCACGAGACATTCCTGAAACCCTTGGGGTTGGGCCATATAATTACCTGGTTTGCCTTGAATCTGAACTGTTTCTTTTCCCATCTAAATCACAAAAGTCTGTGAAATCATCCTCTAGAAGCATATATATAAATATGTCTCAGTGCAGAGTAAGAACATTTAAAAATTGCTAGAATTGTGAATTATAGCATATATATAAGCATATATATAAATATTGACACGTCTCAGTGCAGAGTAAGAACACTTAAAAATTGCTAGAATTGTGAATTATAGCATAGAGATGCTCAGAATGTCCTGTTATAGTCAGTCCATTCCAGCCACTGGCATTTCTGGATAAAAGAGGACGTGCAATGTTCCAGTAAGATTTTGGGAAGCTAAATCCTTTTTTCTTTTAATACAATGTCTGTTTTCTGCCTTGCGTACTGGGCATGTGTGAGTGCAGGTGTGTACGTCTGTGTCTTTTTAACTGGAGGCGACAGCTTTTACTCTCATGGGTAAGAAGGCTTGTTTTCCAAAGATAATTCTAATATTTAAATCCAGGTCCCACTGTGAGGAAAATCTGCTGCTTCCAAGTACAGAATTGGAGGAGAGACCTTTTCATGAAACCAAATCTGTGATTCCTACAAGGTTTCATCCTCTCTTCTTTCTCATATTAGCTCAAGGGGAAAAAAAATGAAAAAAACAAAAAAACCCAAACAAACAAACAATCACCAAACACAAACAAAAAACCCCCCAAAACCAAAACAAAAAACCCCAAAACAACAACAACAACAACAACAACAAGACAAAATTTAAAAAACCTCCTCACACCCAGAAAGGAGCCTCACACGGTGTGAGTGAAGGTATTTATGCATGGTCAACATCTCTAAAGGCAGGTACATTTCATATGCTGTGTTTATAAACTATTTTGAATTTGGCCTAGACAATCACCTAGAAAAACGCTTTCCTAATGAAAAACCAGATAAAACTTCCACAAAGAAATCCTAATTTCCTGGTGCTTCCTCTTCTCAGGATTTTGTCAGCAATGTCAGGAGTTGTCTTTATTAGGTTCGCTTCAAGCCTCTAAGATGTTCAGGGGTCTCTTTGTTAACTCATTTTCCAACCTTCCCAGTGCAACCAACAAACTAATTACGGACAGAAAGTGGATAGAGGATTAGGTGTGTGTTATGAAAGTGACTAATTTTTACTGTCCTTACTTGGAACAAAAGAGATTGAAGTGGGCTGATTTTCATGAAAAATATCAAGTCCGGCACAGAGATCAGTTTACTCATGACAGCAATTATCCATGACCTTCAGAATTAGCCCTGCTCTCATTTTTTCGTATTTGTGCCTCATCTTACATCTGGTCTCTTTCCAGTTTCTCCTATTGATTTGGCTAGCACTTGAAACTTATTACAGCTGGTAGCAAAATAACTGTTCTTATTCTCTAGAACATCACAGCCTATTTCTGTGGGCAAGCCTTTGTTATCCTTCTTTTGCTCCAGACATGCAGTACTCTGAAAATACCACTTCTGCCTTCAAAACCAAATCCAGGTGTCTCTATTGAACCCACTTGACCAAACTCCTTTTCACCGCTAATTTTAATTGAAAAAGCGGTGCCTCAGTGTTCCAAAACCACAATGCAGTTTTTCTCCTAAGCTTATAACAGAACATTCCTTTCTGTTCCCCTGCTCTGAGAGCCCAGTGTCAAGATGACCCAATAAAGACCCTGTGAACAATGTGGTTCAGAGGATATTCCACAGTGAATGGGTGGATATGAACTTTTGAGTGGGAGGCGTGTAGCCTGCATAGGCACAGAGCAGCACAGAAAAACAAGCTCTGCTGCTTAGCTATCCCTTCTCCAGTTTTAATGCCTTGCCCTCAAACCTCAGCCCTCTTATCTGCTTTTACAGCTTCTCACATTGCCCCTGTCAGTTCCACTGAATAAATGATGTCATCCTTGTCTGCTTGAATGTTTACTTCTCTCTGCACTGCCTTTGGCACACAATACTCTTCCAAAAACTAATCCATCCTGAAAGCCATTTTTCTTTTCCTTCCGATCCACCCTCGAGGCCCACAGTAAAATGCCAACTGCAAGTGGCTAAGCAGATGCTGAGAACGTAAAACCTTTTCTTAAAGTATCTGCCTCCCGAAGCCAGCTCTGTAACCTCAAAGGCAGCACCTCAGCTCCCAGTGCAGGCGGGGGAACACCTTGGAAACTTGAGATAGGTCTGGCTGCAGAAGGCAGAGAGGAGAGGTGATTAGTGCTAGCTGCTGAGTGAGCAGCTTCCAAACCTGCTCGGGGCTGGTGAGCGCGACTGAGAAAACACCGCAGACTTCACGCCTTGGTTATCTGAGCCGGAGCCTGCGGGACACATCGCCCACCCTGCCTGGATCAAAGCCCACAGACCCCGTGGAAAGGAGCCAAGGGAACTTCTCCTGCACAATGGAAGGAAGCAGTAGCAGCAGTTGTGGCTGGTGCCATGTGTTTGTGCGCCAGCTCGCTGGCCGGGCTCTTCCGCCAGCAAAGAGAAGAGACAGAGCCGTGCTCGGGTTTCTCAGAGAACAGAGAACATCCAAGGCTTAGCCATGCTTTGAAAGGAAAAAAGTAGGAAAAACTTCCTCTGGCAGTCATCTGCTCAGACAGACGTGAAATAAAGCCGTCATCCTCAAAACAACCCACCAGGAGAAACCAGGGAGGGAAAGAATTTATGTGTGAGTGTAGATGGAGCCTGACCAGGCAGAGGGGGATGTGCTGAAATCCAGTCTTGCAAACATGGGAGCTTCTAAGAAATCCATTAAATGTTTGGGGAGATGTGTTGGCTTGGAAGGGTGTAGCTTGCCAGGGACTGAGGTCACAGGATGACTCCAGTTTTGTCCATGTTTATATTTAATTTATTTTAACTTGTTTATATTAATTTATATTATTTTTATAGGGTTTTAAAATATTATTTTATTTAAATTTGTCTTTTGAAAGAAGGGAGCAGGTAACCAAGGTTTCTAGCAATCAATTTCCTCAGTCTTTCTGCTCTAGCCTGCAGCTACTTACTATTTGTAAGCTTGCCATTGCTCTTTTGAGGACTGTGTATTTATACATTGTCTACTATAATGAGAGTGCCACTAAGTGTTTTGGGAAGGATTAATATAACGTATATGAGTAATAACATGAGAAATTAAAAAAAAGCTATGACTCTGGAGCAAAAAACCTGCTTCTGTCCTGAGTGCTTGTTCCTTCTTTATGAGCTCTGCTGTACTGTGTGATTCTGGGCAAGGTTCTCTGTGTGGTCTTCATTTGACAAAGCATAATCTGAAAAAAAAAGGCATTTTTTTCTTTATCTTCTTACTTACATGTACCAAAAAGCCACCAAGTGAGCCATTCAAATAAAGTATACTACTTACCCTTAATTGAATTTACTGGTTTCAATATAATTGCAGATTCAGCACCATTATTTAATTTCAGGGTTTAATGAATGTTGTCAGATCTCCTGAAGGGATACACATGAGGCTGATGAACTGGCTCCTGGTTCGCTTGTGCTGTGTAGTCTCAAATTTCATTTAACTAAAGAAAGGTTTCTTCCTCTGACCTATATAACACATCTCTGAGCATCTTTCTGTGTTGCACCTGTAGGAAAAAGGATCCCCTGAGCATGCAGCCCCCTCACACCTTCAGAGTCACTTCCAGCCTCTTACTCCTCCTTGCAGCTTCTGTTCCTCATCACAGAAGCAGAAGAAAACAAGTTCTGGAGGGATTCAATTCGTGCAGTGTCTCCAGGTGTATCTGCCTGATTGGGATGTCATCCGGGCCTGCTGGACTTGGAGTGGAAACACAGCACAGTCCCTCTTCCCACATGGAGGCATTTCCTGATTTATCAGTGCAATCATTCAAAGCCTCCCTGCTCCCCCACCCATTATCACACCTCCCTGAGCTGATTCATGGTCTCAGTTTTGGGAGGTGATCAGGGCACCTGATGTATGGAAACTCACAGTATTTCTGCACAGGACAGACATGGATGTGCTGCTGAATGTGATAGCAAAGGTAGTTAACAAGGATTAATGAGAAAATATTTTTGAGCTATATCATGGAGCCATTCCCCATTATTTTAAAGGACATGTTATTATCAGTTTAGACATCAAATAAATGTTTGTAAAAACCTTCTTGGAGTTCTGATGATAATTGAAGCCTGAATCACTATCATTTCTATGATTTTCTCAAAAAACAACCATGAACTTTTGTTTCAACTTCTCTCTGAAACCATAAACATTCCTAATTTTTCCTTCAAAAAACAAGAAAGAAAATAAATATTCTCAAAGACCGTAAATTATTTCTCCTAGAGTATTGAGAGGTTTTTTTCTATAACAATGCTATTAAGAATCTAACCTCCTTATAGAAAGGGAAGATAAGAACCTAATGAGAGAAAGTTGGGATAAACCATAGCAAATGAATTACTTTTTTAAAGTAAATTGAGCACAAATTATGGTATGGAATGAGGGAGCAACCAATTGCTCATCCTTTGCATCAGGTTACACCAATACTAAAGAGAACTGGTTTAAACAAGAAATTAGAACTAGTAAAAGAGATAGAAAGGAGGGGAAGAAATATTGATAAGAGTGGATATGTGGAATAAATATAAGCAAGAGGTAAGGAGTGGGAAAAAAGAGTACTGGAGAACAATGAAACGCTAGAAATGCATACATATGTCACGCTGCTTCTAAGTCCAATTAAATCTTACAGATAAATTGAGAGAAGATATGACTCTAAATCTGCTTGTAAGTTATAAATGTATGTTCATTGAACAAAATCTCCAAGGCAGTGCCAACCTAAATACCCCTTGGTGTGGAGATATTAGTTTAGATCACAACAGTACAACCAGACTGCATGACTCTGTCCCTTAGGTGAAGTAATTAAATACATAATTACAGCGTTTCTGATTTCAGAGCTGGCTCTCTTGATGCATACATAGCCTGCAGTCATTTCACCACGCTCTTTATGCAGATAACTAGATCATGTTGGACATATCTGCTGTCCATTTCACTGGGATTACTTGGAACTGATTGAAAATCAGAACCTTTTAATGAAGAGTTCAGAAATTTAGCAGTCAGAGCTTGCTACCATAGTGAGCCTTTACTATAATGATAAAGGAGGTTAACAAATATCTGTGAAAGCTCCAGGGAAAACAGGGATTTATTTATCCTTCAGTCAGCCTACGAAAACAAGAAGGAGTTTGTGTAGAGCGAGAAGAATTTTGCTGTGTGGCTTCCATTTCATCACACCCTCTTTGTTACTCAAACCAACTACAAGATAATTCAGAAATAAAGATGCCTGCTTTTAATGGGTTAATGTCAACGAGTTAAAAAACATCTGCAGTAACTACTGGTCATAGTTAATGTTCATAGAATATCCTGAGTTGAAAATAACTCACAAGGATCAAGTCCAGCTCCTGCCCTGCACAGACCCCCAGCAATCCCACCCTGTGCATCCCTGGCAGTGCTGCCCAAAGGCTCCTGGAGCTCTGGCAGCCTCGGGGCCGTGCCCATTCCCTGGGGAGCCTGGGCAGTGCCAGCACCCTCTGGGGAAGAGCCTTTCCCTGATATCCAAACTAAACCCCCCTGGCACAGCTCCAGCCATTCCCTGGGTCCTGTCACTGGTCACCTGAGGGATCAGTGCCTGTCCCTCCAATTCCCTTCATGAGGAAACTGCAGACCATGATGAGGCTTTTCCTCACCCTTCTCTTCTCCAGTCTGAAATGCTGCTTTTGCTAAAGAGCATGTCAATTTTCCCTTCAACTATTCTCCAAATGAAATATATCTGAGAATCACAGGAAATTCGAATGTGTGAGGAAGATCAGCAAACTTCTGTAGGTAAAAGGAATAAAAATTACTGAGCAGAACCTTACTGTTATCTGAAACATCCTTGCCCTCCTGTTTTAATCATTGCCATGCAATCCAGTGCTGCCAGCAATAGTGTGTTGGATGCTATCATCTCACCTTCTTGGAAACACTGGTCAGATGTGCTTTCTGAGGCACTATCTCAGCCCTATCTTATGCACTTTTGCAAAGGTTTTAGAAGAAATTTTTTGGATGAAAGGAGTGCTGATTGTCTTTTTCTCCCATCATTAGCTGCCAATCTGAAGGCACTTCCCTGCCAGGGAATTTGTTTAAATTTAAAATTAAACTTTAGCTATGATGTTGAGACTCAAACCTGATGCTGATGAACTGTTTTGATGCTGCCACTCCATCATTCAAGCATGATACATATTGCCTTTTTACTGTCTTCAAACCATATTCTAGTTGAGCATCAACCCTGTCTGTGACTACAAATAAGGAATTTTTCTTTTCTTGCATCAGGTATTTTTCTATAATTGCATATCTCTCTCTCTTATCAGTGACAAGTCTTTTCTCAGGGAGATGCCTGCCTTGAACCTCCCTTGGAAGGATCTTTGTATGTATTTGCAAGCAGAGTGCTGTTAACCATTGTTTTCTCACAGAAACTGCTTTGAGTGTTGGGTTTAGTGTCTCCAACACTTATGATCTACCCCACAGGAGACATAAAAGTGTCATTTTGGGTAAAGTACACTGCAATTTTATTACAGAAAGCTTTCTATGCTAGGTTTTTCTGTTGTTATCAAAGAAATGGAATTGAACATCCCCCCCCTCCCCCCCATCCCCCCCACCTTGGGCTTGATTTTTTTTTTTTCTGAAAGTTGCTCTAAAATTTTCCAGCAAAACAATGTAATGGAATTAAGGACCATGGACCCATTCAGGAACCTGGAATCTCAGGTGATATACAATGTCACTGATACACAGGGCCAGCTGTCCTGGGACCCTTCTTCACCTTGGTTGTATTTCTGGTGCCTCTGAGCTGGTGCTGCCTCTCTTCTCCAAAGTGAAATGTCATTTCACCCACAAGCTCCACTGAGTGTCCCCTGTCACAGCACTATCTCAGTATTGAGTTGGATTACAAAATAATAAATAAATGAATCTTTTTTATTCAGAAGATCTGATGAGTTTTTACATAATTTTGTGTCTCAGCTGACCATGAGTAAATACAGAAAACAGTTTCTCTTATCATAACTTGAACATGAACACTCTCAGCTGTTTCTCTAAAGCCTGAAAGAGATGACTTGGAGGTCATAGACAGCAGTATAAAATAGGAATAAACCCAGAAACCACCACAATATGAAGCAGCTGAGATGGAACTGCAAAGAAAGAGTCTATTTGGTCCTGCACTTTTACTGCTCTTCCAGTGCAGCTACTTTTTATCTTCCTCCACCAAAGAATCATACATTGCAGTGTTGCTGCATGAGAAACAACTCCACACTCCTGGCTTGACCTGGGGTTCCTTTTTCTGCTTTTACAACAGTCAGAAATTAATGCTGTGGCTGGTGGCTGGGTGCTGTGCGCTTGGCATCCAGCTGGATGCTGCTCCAGACTTTCCTCCTCCCCTCTCTCAATCCTTCTGATATATTAAAATCTGGGTGTTTATTTCAAATCATCAGACCGTGTCATTCAACAGTGTTTGGCAAGTTTTATTTATTAATTTTTTTCCCAACAAAAGCCTGCAAGGCAGCAGAAAAGTAAAGCGTAAAATACATTTGACTTAATTGGCAGCAGCAGACTGCATGCGTCAGAAGGAATTAACCTCCAATAAAGCAGGATGTGCAGGAAACACAATGTACTAGTTTGATATGGTCTTTCAAAGCTACCACTTCCTGAAACAGAGGCAGAAACTCAGGTTGGCTAAGCCTGCAAGAGGCCCTTGGGTTGATGTGCGTGCAGCAGTTCTCAGAGGTCCTGCGCATACCTCCCCAGAAATCGGGCGAGATGGAATTCAGGATCTCCAGCCTTGTCAGGGTTTTCATACCCTTTTTCACCTTAAGTGTTTGAATCCAAGGCAGATGGAACAACATTTATGCTTCCCCTCCTGTGATTCAGCCTCAATGTCCTCACCCAGTCTATGATCTGAATCCTGAAGCAGCAGGAGCAGACAGATATCATTTCTGGGACACCCTCATCAGTGAAGACATAAAGAGATGGCTGATCCAAAACTGCGTAGCTTGCATCTTCAGAAACCCACCCAGTGTGAACAGACGTGTCTTGAGGACTATTTAAAGAAAAGAAATAATTTCATGGGGGTTTTGGGTTTGGTTTTTTTTTTTTTTTTTGAGTTAATGAAGGATGGACAGAAACATATGGCTGCAGTAAAGAAGGACAAAGGAACCTGTGCCCTGGTTTAAAGATTCATTTTTACTTTGCTGTGTCAGTGACACGGACTCATTTTTCATGGTTAAAGAAATAAGGAAAGAAGCTGACTTGGAGACAATGCCCTGTCATTAAAGTCTTGATAAGGATGTTCTCTCATACAAGTTGCCCATCTCCAGCAAGGAATTCACATTGTTTTGGTAATGTTAGCAAATAGTCCTTCAATGTGTGCAAGGACTACTCATGGCAAACTGAGGCCCGGGGCTAGGAACGCTTTGTGAGCTTGTTTAAAACAGAAGTCTATTGATTTCTGTTTCCACTCAATAAAATAATTAAATTTCATCTTGGCCGATGGGACTAGGTGTTGGAACTGGAAGCCGGGTTCATTCTTGTAAGAGCAATTAATCATTTACTTAATTTTAAAGTGTTTAAATCTTATTGATATCAGTGGGACTAAACCAAAGCTTGAACATACATTCTTGTTTATACTATGTCCTGAATTTCCATAAGCATGATAATGAGATTTTGCAAATTAAGGAGACAGTGGTTCAGATCCCAGAGATCTGTTGTGCCTCTGTACTCCCCGTTTTTTCATTAAGAAAAGCAAAATCATTCTTGGCTGATGTAATCTGGACCCTCAGGGTCACCATGGCCATTCTGGAGATGACATTCTGGTGAAACACCATTTGAAAGCAAAGCAAAACAAAAAATCTTCATGGTATCCTGAGCAAAAGCATAATGACTGGCTCACAGTCAAATTCTT
Organism: Agelaius tricolor; assembly: GCF_023055355.1. Lineage (NCBI taxonomy): Eukaryota > Metazoa > Chordata > Aves > Passeriformes > Icteridae > Agelaius > Agelaius tricolor. The sequence continues at coordinate 55,112,763 of NW_027269264.1, read as the reverse complement.
CAATTTTTAATTTTATTCAGGCTTTTATGAAAATCACCAAGATAGAATTTTGGTGAAGTTTGGATCTAAAAAGCTGCTCCACTAAAACCATGGGCTCTTTTTTGGGATATTTAGAGAACAAAGAAGCATGTGTGGGACTTTAAAATAGAAGCACTCAATAGCACTGTACAATCTGGATGATATGGACAGTGTTTCTCTTGCCTTCTCTAACAAATGGGGTGCTGTAGTGGTTATTCTTGGGCACAAAGTTCTCTTCAGCCCCATGGGAAGGTAAGATCATGAGACACCTCACAGGTACAGGTGTTCAATCTGCCCAGGAGATCACAGAATCAGGGAATGATTTGGGTTGGAAGAGACCATAAAGATAATTTCATCCCAACCCCCCCTGCCCTGGACAGGGACACCTTCCACTAAACCAGGAGCTTTGGGATGAACCCAAACATTATCATGTTATCTCTGCAATAAATGAGGCCCAGTCCATTCCATCTCCTTGAGTTCTCATCCTTGCAGTCAGGCTTCTGCACAACTGCTGCCTTTACTGTCAGACCTTTGCTGTCATTGGCTGATCCCTGACCAGAATTTTGGGAAACTGCAGCTATCAGTAATTCAAGCAAAGACAGTTTTACTTCTCGCAGTAGCTATCTATTTATCTGCAGTTTAAGGAGAGAGAATTGAGGCCTAATGGTCACTAACTATGCCCTGATGGTAGCTGTTTAATGAGGATAAATGAGGAGTGCTGTGTCAGCTTAGACACTGGCAATAAAGTCCCAGTAAGCAAGCAGGCTGCCTCTTCCATCTTCTGTCTCAAGATGCATTTTTATACTCTCTCCATGACCTAGATCTTCACATCCTCCAGCCTCTCCCTCCTTTCAGTAAATGCCCTTTTGTGTTTCTGAATGCATTTCTTCCCCTTCAAGTGGTGCTGTTTTATTTTTTCCTGTCTTCAAGAAAAATAAGCACTGCCCTCCTTTGCCACTGGCTTTATTACAGCTCTGCCACATTATCATTTGCTTCCCTAAGAGATCTCTCACTTTTCATCCTTTCTCTAATTGTGTTCTTGCCATGCTCTGAAAAGGCTCACCACAGATGCTTTTCACGTGCTCTCATCCTTGCCTCTGCCTTGCAGAGGTTTTCACAGTTCTCCCCTTTAAACTAATTTTGTGCTTGATATGCTTGCTCTCTGGGAATATAAACAGGAAAAAATTTATATTAAAAAGTTTATTTTTTAATATAAATTTATATTTTATTTATAGTTAAATTCTATATTTATATTTATAAATTTATATTTTATTTTTATTTTAAAAGTTAATATTTATAAAGTTTATAATTTTTTTATTTAGTAACAGGCAGGGCAAGTAGAAGACACCAAGGCCAATCAGGGTGCACACATAATATTGTGGCATGCCAAATCAGGGAGAGGTGGTGGGAGTTTTGCTCCCTTTGGGTCAATGACAAAAAATTGTATTAATTTGGTTGGAGCCCTCTTCACCAACACTATTTTTGGGACAGTTTGAGAACTACCAGATATGATCATGCATGGGAGTGGGATGGAGCCAGGCCAGAAATTTTTCTCCCTTAAGAAAGATTCTCAGGGAAAACCAATTTTACCTGTGATTTTTTTTCTGGAGCAGGTAACCTGGAAAAGTACAGAGAGAAAAGGTCCCTGTGCTGTGCTTTCCATCACTGACTGGAATATGTCCACAAGGGGATAAATCCAGTGAGGAAAACAGGTGCCATGCAAGATGCACCTATTTCAGAAGAAGAAAAACTGGGCTTCCTGTATGCCTGACTCAAGCAGGACTGAGGCACTCCATGATTTTTAGGACAAGGAAATTTTTTTTCTGATTATTTTTGTAGCACAATAGAGTAATGAGAAGTAGATATTGATACTTTATTTAACTTCCTGGGGCATAGAACACTCTTTCATCTTTTCTCCGAGGACTCTCCAGTTCTTTTACCCTCTTCCTTCCACCAGAGCTCTAATGAAACTGTGATGAGTTGGCTACTTGAGCTGTTGAACCAGTTTCCAAACACTTGAATCTTTAACAAAGGCCCATTTTCTCAATATGACACTTCTTACAGGCAACAAACAACAGGAGTTTATATTACATCCTTCTACCAGAGCACTCCAAAGCCACTTTGGGATGAATAGCTTCCACAAAGAAAATGAAAGCGGATCTTTTGCTCCTGTAAGCTGATTTCACACATTTGAAACTGATAGCACAGCTCTGCATAAGCTGAGAATGTGAACCAGCGTGCCTTGCTCTGCGTTACAAAGAAAGTTGGTTGTCATAATGAAATGAGTTATGATTGCACTAACGTTTTGTCAAAGTCCTCCTACAGCTCCTGTGGTTCTTTCACACCACTTTTTCTTGCAGATCCCAGTAAAAAATTGCATGGACCGTTTGATATGCCACTCTTCATTGTAACTTCAGTGCTTGCTATTAGCTCTTAACCCCCCATGTTAGTGCACCAGTGATGTGGTTCATGAATTGCTCATAAAAGGCCAAGCATATTTTTTTTTTTGTTGACATCTATGCTTCCCTTTGCTTTCTAGAGCTTGCCAGATGGTGTGTGCTGAAGGGCTTTGAGTAGGGTCCTGTCACTGGTCCCCTCAAGGTCACTGGAACATTTTTTCAACTCCCTCAGTAACAGTAGCATTGTTCTAAAATTATGTGAGTGCATTGTGTTACAGAACACCAAATAATGCTGTCATGAGCTCACACAACTTGCACACAAGCTGCAGGCGTCTCCACCAACCAAACTTTCCTTGACTCAAAATAAATTTAACATATGAGATAGCTCAGGATCCTGGTGGGGAATAATGGTACCATGAGAATGAGGGGGGCGAAGGTTGAGGTTTGTCTTGTCTCTGCCAGAGGAGGACAAATTTCCACCTTGGAAAGGCTCCTTATCCCAGACCACACAAACATTCTTCACTATCAAAAGTGAATTAAGATCATAATTTGCCTCAAGAGGCATCATCTCATCCATACCTTGAGGGTAGAGTGTGAAATTCCCTCATAAATTCAAACTCCTGTGATATGGAGGATGGCCAAAGAAGGTTTGAGCAGGTCTCCACAACTTTCATGGGCAAAGGATGCTCAGAAGAAAGAGGAAAATAATCAGAAAACAGTGCTGTTTCTCCATCACACTTGATGTTTTCATTATTTGCAATTATTTCAAGGCAGAGATTATTAGTGAAAGTATTCTAATTTGGAAAACATTGAACTCTTGCAAACTGAGACAAAATAACAATCTCACTGAACGGGTAAGGTTGGAAGGGACCACTGAAGGACATCTGGTCCAAACCCCTTCTCAAGCAGGACTCCCTAGAGAACTCCACTAAGGATTGTCTCCAGGGAAGAAGAATCAAATATCATTAAACAAAAAGTGCCTAAAATAAATTACACCCTACCAAAGCTCGTGGATTCCCTATACTTTATTTCTAAGACTTCCTGAGTTTTTTTCTCAGAGACGCTGTAATCCACAGGAGCAGAGCTGGAGCAGTTACAGATGAAACAGTGGCAGAGGGATCCTAGAGAAGTGTGACCCTTTGACAGCAGCCTGGGGTGATGACCAGAGGATCTTCCCTGCCCAGGAGGAGACTGGTGAGGAGTGGGATCTTCTGGCACTACGTGGTGCCAGCCTGATGGGAAAAAAAGAGCCCAGAGGGAAGAAAGGGCGAAAGGACGAACACCTCACAGATGAAGTACCTCATGCCCTTGCCTCACCCACAGACAGAAATCAAACACCTCCAACTTTGTTCCCCAACGCCTCGCTACCCCATGGCTGTGAGGTGGCACCACCAAAGCTCAGCAGAGTTGTGCTGATGGGAGGTAAACCTCAAGAAAGGGCTGGCAGGAGGAGAGAACAGCCCTGAGATACTGCTGCAGCAAACACATATCTTGACAGTTCACAGATGCTTCCTAAGGAGCTTTACCACAGACTTTTTACTAAAATGTGGTTAGAGTTGGAGACCAGTAGCTTATACATCACAGATTCTGATAAAAAAACTGAGCAAAAATGTCAGCACATTTGGAAGCTGTCAAAAGCTGGGGGGCTATGCGTGTCTCATACAGAGAAAGAGAGAGAAAAGAGAAAGAAAATAAACTCCATTGCATATGAGATCTTTGGAGCAGATCTACTACAGTAACATGAAGCAACAGCTGTCAAAACAGCAGCCAGAGGGGCTGTATTTGCAGTTGGATGAGTTGGTTCCACCAAGGCAGTCCATCCCACAAAGCCCCAAAGGGAAGAATGTGAGAGGACACTAAGTTATCTATCCTGCCTGGCCATCACTGACTTCTCCAGGAGGTGATTTAATTTCCATGAGGCTGCTGAGCCACTGGTGAAGGTGCTGAGCTCTCTCTGAGGAGGAGAAAGATGAAACCTGGCATTGCTGTGGAGGAGCTCGTGGATGCTGAGGCTGACTGCCTGCAATGGCAGCAAGACTGCTCTCAGCAGCAACTTGGAAAGGAAACTTAAACCCCTACAACGAGCTGTGGCCTGTGCCATTGTCACAGCATGGGGCTCCACTGAACGGAAAATACCCCTTGGCCTACAGCCCTTCCTCTCTGCTGCTCAGGGAGGAGAGAGTTGGCTCTCATCACCCCCTTGTCGACAGCCCAGCCCCTGGGACTGCCTTCCCTGCAGGAATCTGGAGAGGGATGCTCCATCTGGAGTGAAAATCCCACCTGGGTGGCAAGTTCTACTCCACTCCTGGTGCCCGAGGACACGATTTGGACCAGAGATGTTTCTGTCCTTTCAGTGATGGGCACAGCACTAAAGCCCCCTTCTGTCCATGGCACAGTCCATTTTTAACTTTTAAGGATATTCTGGGAAAAACTAAAAAAAAAAGAAAAGAAAGAAAGAAAGGAAGAAAGAAAGAAAGGAAGAAAGAAAGGAAGAAAGGAAGAAAGAAAGAAAGAAAGAAAGAAAGAAAGAAAGAAAGAAAGAAAGAAAGAAAGAAAATAAAAGAGAACAGAACCAAAGCATGTTTTTATCCATTACCATAAAGAGGGCTTGTGAATGCGTGGTATTAGTATCCCAAAAGCTATTAAACTCCCTAGTGATGGGAAACAGATGGAAAATAAGACAAAAGAATTCACAACTCATGTTAGACTGAATTGAATTCCTTTAATTTCACACAATGAATAACATATGAATAGGATTAACTTTTTTTTTTCTTTTTTTTTTTTAGTTAAGTGCTCTATACTGTGCTAACCTGATTTGGTAGCGAAAAGACTGAGCTTTGTTTTAGAAAAAAATGTTTAAAAACCAACATCTAAGATCATGAAGGAGCATGACATTAAAGCATGCCAGATGTATCTAAGCCTCAAAGAACATCAAGTCCATATCCATTTTTAAATGTACAAAAATGCTTCATGAATAAAAACTGTTACAAAAAGAACATTTCAAACAATGTACAAGTTTTTTTCTTGCCTCTATATTCAATAAAATACAAATACATTTTTTTGCTCTAAAATATGTTTACATACAATCAAAGTAGAACATGCAAATTACACTTTAAAAAAGGCTTTTAAAAACCACTTATGAATACAAACTAAAAATTAGCCAGCACGACTTATAGAACAATCTTGTGCCCCATTCGTTTGATTTTTTAATTTTTTGAAATACAGTATATACATATTTAACACTTCATGTGCATTTATTATTTAAGAAATAGCTTAAAAAATAAAGAAAAAGAAAAGTAAAACAAACCAACATGGGATTGAACTGCTTCCCCATGTTGTCCAATTGGCAGCTCTTTTCATGTTTTTATATTTTTTTCTTTTTCTTTTTTTTTCTATGTAGTGTTTTATGCAAACTAGGCAGGCATCTTAAGGAGATCTCCAATATGTTTTTTGTTGAAATGTGCTTCTAATTATCTCAGAACTGCTGCACCCCAGTTTTTGGATGATATGGAAAGAAGAGGCATTACAAGGGCAAGATGTTTATTTTTTCAATTCAGAAAACTCCCTTTTCCCTGTATTCTTTTAGTTGTTCTTCAAACTCTTCAGGATGCTCATTAGATGTGCTTACGTGCAGTCCTGAATCAGGGCCTGTGAAAATAAGAGTTAGGGAAATCCTTGTGTTGGAACAGTGATTTCTGTTTATTTGGTGCATTATTGTAGTGCTCAGAAGTCCTCGTGATCAACTGGCACCCCATTGCACCAGATGCTACCCAAATAGTCACAATATTCTATGTTCCACAACATTTCTGCCAAATGGGCCATGCTGTAGGATACCTGGGTAGCTGATGACTACTTTCACCTCTTTTAAATTTATTTTTTCCTTTTTTTTTTTTTTAAGTTATCCAAAAACATGCAAGGTGCTTCACAGAAAATTTAATATTGAAGGGCTCAAGAAACTGGCAGCATGAAGGTCTTGGAGACACAAGTGGTAATTTTTTTTTTTTTTTTTTTTTTTTTTTTTTTCCTCTCTCCCTGAATATTTATCCCCATTTCTGGTTTTACACTGGATTGAGGAATAAAAGACCCACAGAGTGGATGCAAACCCGTGGCCTTATCTCATATGGCTCACAGCCACGTGATACTGTTTTGTGTTTTTATTGAAGCATACTCAGATGTGTGCTAATCTGTGACACAGTGGAGGTGTTTGAAAGGTTTTTTGGTCTTAGTAAGCAAAAGGGCTTTCACCCCAGTATTATACAGTATTTGGAAATGTGTGGAGAGAATCTAGAGAGTTCCTCAGTAAATCTTCCTTGTGGTAAGGGAAAAAAAAATCAAAAAGCTCATTACTGGAATATTGTTGGGTAATAAACGGCAGGAGTGGGATTTTAGCCTTAAGCCCTAAAACTAAATCCTTTATGATCTGCATGTAGTACATCGCCTTAAAATATTATTCTGTCAGCAACTTGCTTATCATCTTTATAGACTATGCAACATGCAGAACACAAATTCTGAGTGCCATCTAACAGTATTTTGTCTGCTTTTTATGACACTAACAAGCCACTCTCCCTGTCAGCCCAGGACCAGCTGCATGAGGGTGTTGTGTGGACAAACAGCCAAAGCTGAACCACAGCACCACGCTCCACCAGCACCTTCTTGCCATGAAAACACAAACCTTGATCTTCTGGATAGAGCCCATCCCATGCTGAGAGCTTTCAGCTACCAAGTCCTGAGCTTAGTTTCTCTAGGACAAATAGGACCTCTTCATGGTTTTGCTCAACGAAGGGTCTGTGGGGTTGTTCCCTCCATGTGGATGCTCTCCTTAAACACTGTGCCTCTAGCAGCCTTTTGGATAGCACTTTTTGGAAGGATAAGAGCATTCTTTTCCCAAATCTCAGGAGCTTGAGAGGCAGCAGCCACTCAATTATCCTTCCCTGGGGCAGTTTTATCCCAGTGTGTCCACAAAGGTCCAGCACAAATCCAGCCCTTATGGGTAGTCAGACCCTCTTGAAGCCACGATGGGCGTTGGATGGCAGAATTTGTTGCCTTCAGACCTTCTTTTCACTCATTACACACTGAAATGTCCTTCAATGCTAGGAAGGACATCACTGGAGATAAAACTAAGGATAAGTTGTTTGGCTTAATTTCAGCTACCTGGAATACCAAACTTACAATTTTTTTCTGTCATTTTAAGTGACTGTCACCTACTTTCAAGACCAAAGGAGATTGGGAATAAAAGATTTATAAATTAACTAAACCTCAATCCAATGTTTTATAAGGAAGAAGAGAGGAGTTCAGTGAGGTTTAGGGTTTTTTTTCTGCAGGCGTACAACTTCAGTCAATAACACTGTGCTAATTCAAGAGAGCTGAAAAGCAAAACTGGTTTTAACAGAACGAACAACCAGCCAATTTATTTCTAAGCTGCATTAATTGGAAACCAAAAAGCACAAATAGGTATGATGAATGATGCAAAACAAATTGGAAACAAAATTCTGCGATCCCTCTTATCAGTTTTAAGGAGTTAGGACCTCAAAATTTGTTCCAGTCTTAAAAAAATAAAAAATAATACATCCCCTCTTCCAGCTCCCCGACGCAATCCTATCCCCATATGCGTTCAGTTTTAATAAGCTAAGGTGCTATCACAGAAGAAAAATCAGTCTCTAAAAAACAACGAGTTGTATGTTTACAGTGTTCCTCTAACACCATAGTCTTGATATGATTTTTGTAAATAAATAACAGAATAGAAACACAATATTTTTTTGTGGGGACTTTTTGTTGAGTTTGTTGTTTTGCTTTTTTGGTGGGGTTTTCTTGTAGTTCTTCTTTTTTTTTTTTTTTTTTTTTTTTTTAGTGTCGTGCTATATGAAGCTTCCTTGGCAATAAACCAATTCAAGATTTCTCGAAAAAGGGAATAGAATTTGGCTTGTCAACCATTAAGAAATTCCAATCCCCCCTCCCTTGGTGGAATCTTCCCTCCCTGTTCCCATTTTAATATCCATCTTGCCATGCTAGGTGTTGAGTGCACCGCAGGATTTAAAAAGAAAGGAAATAAATTTGAAAGTACCTATTTCAAATTTCAACAATTTACTTTCTTTTTTAAAAGCATTGACAATGCAATGGAACAGCTTTTTGTTCAGTCTTTGTTTTAGTGAAACATTTTAATTGGGCTGTGGATATGGAGCTTGGGTATTTTACCCAAGTTTAATCAATGGCTAACGGACAACTCGAATGAGAAATGTACAATTTGAACTGACCATTTAAAGAGACGATTTGTCACACACAGTTTGCATCCATGCAGACTGAGAGCTTTATAATTACATTATGTACAAAAAAAAAATTATTTTTTAGTTTATTAAGGCAACCACAACTTGGAGAACATGTCCAAAGTGGCATTAATACAATTGCAGTGGTGATACCCTTTGAACATTTTTATTTCTATTTTCAGATAAGAACACTTATTCCTTTTCTTTTTTTTTTTTTTTCAGAAATAATTGCCAAGAAAGGATCTATTATCCATAGGGTTTGTTCTATAGTTTTTTAAAACAATCTACTTTATCTATTTTCTTTAAAAGATAATATCAAGGCGTTGCTACCCAAAGCAAATTATTAATATTCTGGTTTTCCCATTAATTTCACTGGGAATTGCAGATGGCAAAAACTTGGTAGATTTGGGTTCTGGTTTTTATTCTATTTTTTTTTTGTGTGTCCTATTTTTTTTCTTTTATCTTTTTTATATTATTTTTTTGGTGTTTTTTTTCCATGTTTACTATAACTATTCCCCAGAAGTGTCTTGCTGTTCTCTACTCATATGTACCGAGCATCAAAACAACTTGGCTGATGGATGACCCCTTTTTCACATGCCATTGCCAAGTTGCTTCATATAAACGTGCTATTGTAACCGAATATCCGTGTATACCTTATTTTAAATGCTGTGATATTCCATTGTTTCTTGGGATAGCACTCGGAATGAGTGTGCACGCGTGTAAGGCTCTAATTTTCTATTGCCTATATTGCAGCTAGTTGTAACTAGGCAAGTAAATGAGAAAGAAATATATAGTTCTAGCAGGAGCCAGGCATTTTGGCTTATGCTGTCCCAAAGCCTGGTAGGTATATAAAACTGGAAAAAAAAAATCAAATAGATTATAACCAATATCACAGTTGAGAAAATTACATTATTTTTTGTTGGGTTTTTTCTTCTTTGTTTCTTTCTTTGTTTCTTTGTTTCTTTCTTTGTTTCTTTTTTTTCTTTTTTTTTTTTTCCTTTTTTTACAGTGATTTATACTATGGTAAAGTTACTCTTAGTTTCACCTGGCCCACCAAACAGAATCAGAGTCGAGCATGCACCCTTAGTGACAACGTTCAGCTATCTGCGAGGATGACTTCCAGCCTCTGGGTACGGTATGAGAACAGCAATGCTGAGATTCAGATTAGTTTTGGAAACTCGGCAGAGTTCATGCTTTTTCCAACTTTGACACACATCCTCCTCCCCTGTATCCCCCACTTTTCCCGCGCCTTTCCCCCCTCTTTCCTTGGGGGGGGGGGGGCTTGGGTCAAAGCGATGAAGAGGAAAGATGCGCGCCCCAGCTGGCACAGCTCTCTGCAATGAGTTCTGGCTGCTGAAGGGACAGGTCAGTCTGGTGCTGCCAAAGGGGTGAGGCCGACTGTGCACCTCCTGTCCCCCAGTCCTGGCGTGCTCCACTGTGGGCACCCAACATCTGACGAGGTGCACTGGCCTTAGGGAAGGCCTTCGCTTTCACTCCCTCTGCCCTTCCGGTGCCTCTTCACTTTCACATCCTCCTCTTCCTCCTGCGGGGACTTGTTTTTCCTTTTTCCGACCCGGGGCGCCCGGGGTAGAGGGAGAGGGAGTGGAGGGGGTGGAGGAGGCAGAGGAGGCGGCAGCGGTGGCGTCTCTCGAGCCATGTGTATGACAGCCTCGATGGTGGCCATGATTGTATCTTGAGTGGCTGCTTGCTCCAGTATTAACGGGTTGAGTGTTGGTCTCTGACCTCTTTTGCTTGGAAGGTCAACACATTTTTCCAGAACGGGCATTTGGTCTCTGGAGTCTTCATCAAAGGAAAGGGGCTGCTTCCGAGGACGCCCCCTCCTCTTCTTCACGAAGTTATTGCCTGTCTTTGATTGTCTCTGCAGCCGCTTGGCTTTCAGGATCTTGTTCACATGGTCCAGGTTCTTCTTTGTGGACAGGATCTTGGTGTAGTTGCACATCTTGCGCACCTCGCACTGGATTGCTTCAATTTCACGGCGCTTGAACCTTTTCTTCAGTGGTGAGCTGGCTGTTGGGAGACAAGGAGAGAAACAGGGGTGGGTCAAACCACAGCGATTGGAAACTCTTCTTTTACCCCTTCTAGCATCATGAAGAGTAGATGAAAATACAACTTTCATACAAGTAGTCTTCAGAGATTGCTCTCTGCCTGTTCCCTCTTCTAAAGCAACAAAGCTTTTGCTACAGCAACGTTTTAGCATGAGTTTGCTTCATTCTCATTTTTCAACCTTTAACTGGAGAGAAGGAAGCCTAGCATAGCTGTCATATTGGTCCAATTTAACTATTAAACCTTCTGTACCCCAAAGATATAATCCTGATATCTTCAATTCAGCCTTTAATTCTTGTCATGAATGCCAGTTAGTATGAAAAGTGTTTGTTGCTGAAACTAGTGGGCAGAGACAAGAGGTGTGGGTCACTTCATCTGTGGCAAATTCATTACCCCTGCCTGGGTTTCTGTACTATCATCTCTTCAGATACTAGCTGAAACTACTCAGTCATATAATTGACTTTAATGGCCCCCAAAGTAAGCTTACTCCTGGTTCAGATCACTTACTTTAGATCTGAACAAAGTCCAAAGTAGTTAAGTTTCTTGCCAAGGTCACGTTGTGAGTCATTGTCAGAGCTGGGAAGAGTACCCAGAATTTCTTGGCTCTTTGTCCTTTGCTTAGGACACGAGACCTTGCTTGTTTTGCCTAAATTGTCTCATTGTCCTTTCCTGAACATGGCATCTGTTCAGAGTTCAGGATTTGCACACGGATTAGAAGTAACTACCCCTTTGTGAGGGAAGCAGAATGTATTAATTCTGCTATTGCAATAGCTGGTGCTCCCTTTCACTCCTAACATATCAACTCTGTGCTGCTGGGAAAAAATGATGGAACTCAGAATTTCCTTTTTGGTAAAGAATAAAACATCCTACTAAATTAACCTCAGCCCACATCTACTTGCAAACTTAATTTACACCTGACTGTCAAGCAGTCATTTGGGTTTGAAATCCTTGAAGTTTCCTGAGCAGGCAAGATTTTGAGAAAGGTTCATTTGGGGGTTATCTCTGCCTTCATGGCTAACAGGCTAATCTTCCAGCAGTAGTTTAAATAAAGTTGCTATTGTAGCATTTTCTGCAGATAACCAGGAGCTGTCAAGTTGTAGAATCTCCTCTTGCTCTCTATGGGCTGTGACAGATTCAGCATATAAACCTCATTCACTGGCCTCCCCTCTTGGAGAACATAAATTATTGGCTCTTATACCACCATGTTGCTTGGATTCAGCGAAGAGCTTGCATAAACAAACCCAAGTTACAATGTAAGAAGTAGGAGTGAGTCATAAACAAAACACAGACATATGCTCTCTTATAAATAAAGACCTGGGATGGCCAACTTCCCAAAGTCTGGTTTTCATTAATTACAAAACAAAATACATTTTCCATATGTAACCCACTCCCCACACCAAAAAGAAAAATAAAACCCATTTGCAGTTTGTGGTTCACAAAGGACAAAAGAAAAGAGGAATGCAGTCATTTTGGTACCAAAGGAAAAGAGAAAGGAAATGAAATATCCAAGTTGCTCAGGAGAAGCTAATTAGTTGCACAAAATTCCTCCCAAGTAGGTCACCCCTAAAAAACTGTGGATTCAAGATCCCTAAAGGCAAGTGGCAGCAAGCTATTTCCCAGAAATTTGATCAAAAAAGGTTAAGTCCCTGTCACAGAAAATGATTATTCTCATCTGTTCTCACTGGTGATTGACATAAGTAGCCCCAATAACTTCAGCCTTAAGCATTAAAATCCTTTGAGTCCCACCCATATCCTGAGAGTAGCTTCAGGTCAGAATATCTAAAAAATCAAACATTTGGCACAATCCTCAAGTTCACTGTCCACCTTTTGCCTTTTATTTCTATTGTCAGGGCACATTTTCAAATATATACTTTTTTTAATTCCAATATTTGAGGTGCTTTTTTTTTTTTCTGAAAGTAAAGCTGAAATTTTTCAGTTGGTGATTGACAACGGAAAATTTACCAGAAATACAGGAAAGCTTGCAAGGTATCACGATGATACCAGGAGATTTGGCCTTACTCTCAATTTTCATTGGAAAGAAAGTAAGCCAAGGAACTGGGGAAAAAAATGAAATAAAGCATTAGCCAAGCCCCTGCAAAGACTTTATGTCTTTACTGAGATTTATCTGCAGGCAGCTGTTTCTGCAGATTGGTGTTACCACCTGAACGTGGTCAATGGAGACCTGGTCTGTACAGCTGGTAGAGGATGACCTCAGCTTCTAAACCCTAAAATGGGAACTCAGTGCAGTTCAAGATGACCTTGCACATTGTTTTGATGTCCAGATGCTGGATGAGAACACAGAACTCCCGTCCATCCTGAAACCCTCTTAGGCACTCAAGAGGTCACTCAGGCTGAGAGTCCTGAGTGGAGCCTGATTCTGAATAGACACTGCCTGAGTGGAGCAAAGGCTGGCACCTGCCTTCTGCCAAACTGCCCAATTCCCCAAAATTAACTGATATGAAGGCAACTGTGGGTAGGCTTCTGCCTCTGCATGTAAATGAATGGCCAAACACCACTTGCAGTGCATTCCTTCATGTTTAGATACTTTTTTTGCCCCTATAAAACTTTGCAAACTCACAAGTCTGTTCATTTTTGTGCTGAAATACATTTTCACATTTAGGAAAAAAAACCCCTATGTGCTGTTCTGTGCTGGCTTACTGCACTAATTTTTCCTTTGTAAATGCTTTGGGGTGTTTATGGCTTTCTCAGGGAGCTTGTTAGAAGCTACTAATAATTCCTTTTCTTTCTTCCTAGCAAGCCTCTGAACTTGCAGGCTCTAGAAATCATTTGAGTTGTTACACAGTCTGCCAGTAGTCAGAATGCATGTACTGGGTAAGTACCTGTGCTTTCAGGTCAGGCTTTTAAAATGAGATATTAGGAAACCCAACATAATTTTGATTATTGAATGTCAAGGACATCTGCTTCTACATTTGGTGTAGGAAGACTATGCAGAAATAGTGTGATGGGCCTGCAAGGGGAAGTTTTGATGAGGTGTGCCTATGATAAAATATCAGGAAGATCTGCCAAAGTAAACTAGCATTGAAGTGAGAGCCATTAGGTGTTATCAACTCATCTGGAAGCTCTTGGTGAGCAATCTTTGATATAAAATATTTTCCTATATTGCCATGTGACACACTGCTCTGCTGAAAGCCAAAGCTATGCATTAATCTTTTCCATTTCATCCAGACAGACCCTGCCCAACCCTGGACCCAGGCTGGTCTGTGTTGGTCTTAATTTTTTGGATTTTTTTTCTGGTCTGCCTCCACAAAAGCAAAATCCACCCCAAAATGAAGGGAAACTAGAAATGCATGGTGCAGCCCAAGCTTTTATACTTTTGCTTCATCCTTTCCCCACTCTCCAAACAACCCCAGCTAGCTGCCCCAAAACAAGCAAGAACCAATGTTAGCCTTAAACCACAGCTTTACACATTTCAAATAGGGCACACGGAGGTCTGGTGCTTCTCCCCGTGCCAGGGTCCACAGGTGCAGTGAGGCTCAGTCTCACGAATTAGAAATGGCTGCAGGCCATGCTGGGAAGCCACACAGGAATGAAATGATGCTGGAAGCAGCTTCTGAAGCAAAGAGAGCCACTCCCACCAAAAATACAAATATTTCCAAGGGGAGTTGGAAGAGGCTGAAAGACCCACTCCAGCAGTGATGGTGAACGAGGAGGTGAGCCCAGGTAGACCAGACCCTTTGGATTTTCTTCATTGGCCCCATAAGTTTATTCTGGATGGCTCTGTTATGTCTGAAGCCCTAAAATCCTTCTTGCTGCCTGTTACTCTCCATCCCTTCTGAGGTGCCTGAGGCCACTTGCAAGAACATGGCACAGAGGAGGCTGCTCAAATCTGGGGTCAATTTCTTGGCTTGCATTGAATGGAGGAATTTTCAAAGAGCTTCCTATTAATTACAGGAAACCCATAGCACTGTCCTGTTTTCCCATTAACACAGTTTCTTTCAGTTTTCAGCTAAATTATTTCAACATCTGGGCTACAGATAAACCAACAATTTAATTAGACTTCTGAAAATAAAAAGAATGAACTATGCAGTCAGGCATACACTTTCATCTTGAAACGGATCATAAAATATTTGTGTGCTTTCCTTCTTTGCCGCTTTAAAAATCTGTCCTTGGTTTATATATAGGAAAGTACTAAAGACTAAACAGACAATCCTGATTTTTTGAATATAAAAATTTATCTTTACAGAGGCTAATTTGCAGCATGAAACCCTTTCTTTCACAATTTATTCAAGAAGTGAGAGGGAAATAAAAATAAGTGTGTTGAAAAAACACTTTCAGCTGAATGATTAAATATGCAATAATTCTGTAAGTCAGTGATACAAATATGTTTCTTGTGAATGTGGCATCAAAAGTTTGACAAGACTATGAAACTCCTAATGGCTGCATGTAGGGTAATGAACTGTGGATTCCCCATTCACTGGAAATTAATACAAAATGGAAGATTAACCTCTCTATCCATGCCCAAGAAAAGGCATGATGATGCCTGAATGACTTGGCTCAATTTCCAGCAGTATAAAGATATCACCTTTCTGATCTGATTCAAAATAGAAGCACAAAAAATAAGTTGATAGAAAAGCATGCTACTCTGACTTATTTATTCTGGTATTTTAAATCACTGCTCATTGCCCCAGACAATTTTGCATTTGCAAGACAGAATATTATGCTAAAATCACTGAAGTATGCAGTAAGAAATCTCATCTGCTCCTCAGCTATTCACTGTGTATTTGGTTGGTTCATGCTACAGGGATGGGAGCATTTAAAAGAAATGAAGAATGGGGCTGAGGAAGGAACCCAGGAGTCTTGCTTCAGAGTGTCCTGCTAGACCCTACAGGCTGGTGCTACTTGCATCCTCATTATTGCACAAGTGGTGGTGTGTGAATAAAATAGATTTGATGTGCCAAGATCTACAATCACAGCAAGAAAGCATTGGAGATGTTACAGCCTGATTATCACATTAGTTATTCACATTTGCAGCTACTTCTCCAATCAGGAAGAGAATTGGGTGAACATATTGTACAGCTCCAGAAGGAAGAGTATGGGGAAGAAACAGAGGGGCTGGAGTGAAAACAGCATTACCTGCTTCAGATGTTGCTGATGATGAAGGTAGGAGAGCTAATACTGGACTTGGCATTGCAACACTGTCAACAGCTGCTGGTTTCCTTCTGGTCATCACATTACAGGCAGAACTTTCCATTTTACCATGAAGTGAAGTCTGGTCTGCTTTTAAGTGGGGACCTGCAATTCCTGGGGAAACAAAATTTGGATGAGTGTTAGTACTGTAACATGTCTGGGGATATACCTGAAAATAAGAGAAGCCAGTTGCTGTCCTTGCTGCATTGATATATTTCCATATTTCCTTGTGGATGTATCTGTAATACAGTCCTGAAACTAGCAAAGATCACAATTGTTATCAATTTTTGATAATTTTGCTGAAGGATGTGCCATCACTGGTCTCTATAAACAATGATAAACCAACAAAACATTCTGCATTAGTGCTTTTTCTTCTAAAAAACCACGTACACTCTGATACATGTATAAAGACAGATATCCTTCGTAACCCTACTTACTGGGAATGCCTATGTATAATTTCCTGTGTAGTTCATTCTCCACACATACTTACATACTTCTCTGCTATAAACACCTGACTTAGTGGGTGTTTCATCTGAGCAAGGGGCAGGCATCAGGAACAACCTCAATATGCAATTCCCATCCGGAGCACGTTACATTTATTTTTCAGGAATTCCCTTCCTAATTAAATTTGCCTTGCAGCTCATCAAAGGGAAGTGAGTTAAAGAAAGAGTTGTTTGTCATATGTCTTTCTACCTACAGTTTACAATGCAGAATAAATGAGTGGTAAAATAATGCCAAAGAAGTTAAATATTCCAGGAAAATAAAAGTTATGCACTTATGGCTGGCAAATTCCTGCACTAACAGTACTTCTCAAACTCTTGTATAGTTTGTAACCATTTTGTTTCAGGATATGTGAAACAAAATGGATACAAAATGGTTTAAATATGTGAAATTTAAACTCCTGGCAGGGAAATTTGAAAACCTCTCCCAGTCTCTGTGATGTTGGGCTTCAACATGATTAAGGCAGATATTAATTTATCAGAGATAATCCTTCATAAATTCCTTCTTTTTTCAGATCTCAACCTGCACATGAGCCTCAGATAAAATGCACCAGATTTTGGCAACTAAATTATACAATTATTCAAAAAACCACAAAGCATCTGATGTTGAAAACTTCTCTTGAGACCACCTTGCCCACATCACACTGCACAAACAGGGCCCTCTACAGAAGGCTGCCCTGGACCACATCTGGCCAAATGAGAATATCTCCAAGGAGGGAGAGTCCACAACCTCTCACTACAAACTGTTCATCCCCTCAGTAAATCTACACTGTTCAGGAACAACTTGTGTTAATGTTTCAGCTTGTGCCCAATTACTCTTGTCCTGTCACTGGCCAGCACTGAGAATAATCTGGCTCCATCCTCTCTAATCTTTCCCATCAAATATTTGCATATGTGGAAAGAATCTCTCTGAGCCTTCTCTTCTCAAGGCAGAACATCCCATCCCTCTGAGTCTTTCCTCATAAGAGAGATAATATCCCAGATTCTTCATAATCTCTGTGCCCTCTGACTGGACTCTCTCCCATATGTCCATATTCCTCTGACATATCAGCCACTGCTCTGAGTTCTGAAATTCTCCAGATTTGTGGAGGGTGTTCTCTACCCTGCCACCTGCTCATTAATTGACATATTAAAAGTTTTTAGTCCCCATATCATGGGGACCTCTACCGTCTGGTCTCTAAGTGGATTTTGTGCTACCCATCACAGCCCTCTGAGACCAGCCAGTTTTCAGTCCATCACAGTGTGCATTTATTCTGCCTGGGTTTCATCATTTTGTCTGTAAGAAGCTGATGGAACTCAGTGGCAGAATTCTTGCTAAAGTCAAGATGAAAAACATCAGATTGGTGAGGCATGATTTCCACTTCACAGATCTGTGATAACTACTCCTGTCATCTTTTCCTCCTTCATATGTTTGGAAATGCTCTTCACAATTATTTACTCCATCACATTCTAGAGATTGAGGTGAGGCTGAACAGCCTTGCTGCTTCCTTGCTTTTGCTTCTTGACCTAATTGGACTAATATTTCTTCTCTTCTAGTCCTCAGAAACCTCTTCTGATCACCACAACCTTTCAAAAATGACCTAGAATAGTCTCACAGGGATGCCAGCCAGATCCCTCAGCACCTTTGGGTACAACCTGCCAAATCCCATGGATTTATGCCTGTCCAGTTCATTTAACTGTTCCCTAATCAGATCTTCCTCCAAGAGCAGGTTTTCTTTCCACAGCAGCATTACAGGCCTGGGATTCTCAAAGGCCAGTCCTACCAGCAGAGACCAAGGCAAAGGGGACAATCAGTCTCCTGCTGATCTTTCTCAGCCAGGGTCCCTGTTTCATTCAGCAAGGGACCCATATTTTCCATAGGCTATTTTTGACTGCTTTATGTAACTGTCAAAACATTTCTTGTTGATCTTCTGCCCTAGATTCAACTCCAGATGGGCTTTGTCTTCCTAAGCCCATCCCTGCATGCCTGAACATTGTAGATCTCATTCTCTGGATCACCTGCTTCCGCGTCTCTATTGATTCCTTTTTGTACCTGGAGCTTCTTGGTCAATCATGAGAATCTCCTGACATCTTTGCTGAGTTTGGTTTGCCACCCTGATCTGGTTTTGTATGTCTCCACAATGTTCCTGATCCAGGCCAGCAGCAAACCTCCTGGCACTGCAGGTCAGGTCAGGGCCTTCATCCCCTGCAGCACTGAGCCCCCACTGCCGCCCCTGGCTGCACCTGGACAGCACCTGCTGGTTCCTCAAAGCCTTTCCACAGGTGCTCTGACACAGCCTGGGAAAGCTCCCTAAGATCATCAAGTCCCACTGTTCCCCCACCACTGCCAAGGCCACCACTGACCCATGTTCCCGAGTGCTGCATCCACCTGGCTGTTAAATCCCTGCAGGGGATGGGAACTCAGCACTGCTCCTGAGAGCCTGTGTCAGAAGTGGACAACCCTTTCTGTGAAGAAAGTTTTGTTAATATACAGTTTAAACCTCCCCTGGCACAGCTTTCCTCTTGTTCTGTCCCTTGTTCCCCAGGATTAGAGTCTGGCCTGTCAGGGAGTTGCAGAGAGTGAGAAGGTCCCCCCTGAGCCTCTTTTACTCCAGGCTGAGCTCCCCCAGCTCTCTCAGCTGCTTCAGACCCTTTTCCCTTTTGTATCTCTTCATTGTGCTCAGCTTCTCCATACACAAACCAAAAATTCCTTATATTTGCTATTTGGAGCTGCTATGAACAGTCCCTATGAACTTGGGTTTCTGGTATGTAAAAGGAGAAATATCAGCAGATCTGTGGGTTGTCTCAGAAGCTGTGGAAGAGATCCCTATCAGATTCAGGCACAGAAGTGCTACAGTGAGAGGAGTCTGAAAGACAGTATGGGCATACAAATGGGCCAGTTTGGGACAGGAGTCCTGATGAAAATGTGAGCTGATATCAGCTGGTAGACTTAAGGGAGGCAAGAAAGGGCAGAAATAGTGACAAGTGAGACAGTGTTAGAGGTCACAGCTTGGTGGGGATAAACAGAGCAGTCTCTGCCTATTAGACCACACATCTTTCCAGAGCCTCAAATCTACTATTAAGCATCTCAAATTGTATCCATTAAAGTTCAATCTCTGTCTGCTCGGCTTCTCTAGTGCAAATGAGAACAATAATATACCCCTCATCTCAAGAGCAGTCCTGTGAAAATAAAATTATCAACATTCATGAAACATTCATCTATTCATACCGAGGCTTAGAAATGTGGAATAAATGAGACATGATGTCAAGCACTGAATAGCAAGAGGAAAATCCAGCTCCCAAATAGCTGTTCATTAGGTGAGCTCTATACATTGAATAAGCAGTGTCCCATAGAATAAGTGAGATATTTGACTAGGTAATTACCCTTTGGAGCTCTGTGTATGCACACCTGAGGTCTCACCACTACACAGTGCTTGGGTTTGTGCCTTAACAATATTTATTCATGAGTGTAGTGGGTGCACAAGAAATGTGCGCATGTGGGTGCATGTATCAATACACACACACATATATGCACGTGCATATGGTACATAATAATGCTAACAACCTCATAAATTCAACATCTGGTCCTAATTAAACTGAAGGGCCTATATAAAGAGCCATATGAAAACATGCAGCTGTAACCTGTTGACCTCTATTGATAAAAAAAGAAAAAAGTCTGTGAAGCTGTGTTTCAACATATCAAGGGACAATCACTCATTTTTTCAAAGGTAATCCCCCACAAACCACTTATCCTCTCAAATCTCTACCTGCACACAGTGTTTGCATTAGGGACCTTGATTTATGGATCCCCACTCCTTGGATGGAGAGGCCAACTTCCTGTTGCCGTGGTTACTTAGATCTTGGTTCAAGGTTAAACTACTCCCAAATCAAAATCAGTGGCAGGCACAGCATCTAACAGCCAGGTTATTGACTACCCTAGGATGCTTAAAGGTCAAAGACCAAAGTGCTGCTCACTGCCTTTGGGGTGAGTCAATATTTTCAATATTTTTATTCTGTTTCTTCTGAAGAAGTAGTTGCTGCTCAATTACCACCTATCTGGGTTTAGCAAGGTCATACAAATCATTGAGGAAAGTCCTCCCCCTACAGAAGAGATACAAATGTAATGAATTACTTCAAAGTCTACATGGCCCAATTGCAGCTCATCACTGGTGAATCATGGGCTCAGACATCTGTCTCTTGTTTTAGGGGCTTGGTTTCTTCAGCCTGTACCCCTCACCTCACTGAAAATCTCCTCTATATTGAGGAAGAAGGGTAATTTATGGATCTGGACCAGTCAATAAAGGAGAGCCATCAGTTTTCTTTCCTGGATACCAGAATGCAGACAGAGATTCAGAGGTATTGCTGGAAACACGCAGAGGTGCAGCAATTTGCTGACAAGGTTTTGATGCATGCTGCAGTAGTGGAATGTCTGTCCTTCAGTGGGCAGACCTGCTGGTGTGCTATCATCACCTCTCATTGCACTTTTTCCTGTCAATTGGACTGCTCTGTTCAGAAGGCCTTGGGTAGGAGAAGGCCCTAGTTCAACCCATCTAAGAATCAGGTGAAAATAAGTAATTTCCAACACCA
Source organism: Agelaius tricolor (assembly GCF_023055355.1). NCBI lineage: Eukaryota > Metazoa > Chordata > Aves > Passeriformes > Icteridae > Agelaius > Agelaius tricolor. Next base: position 55,091,808 of record NW_027269264.1, on the reverse strand, counting down.
TCAGAGGGATGTAAGAGTTTAAAATTCACACACTCATTTGTTGAATCAGTCTATTTTATCTTTTGGCACCGCCACACAAAGAGAGAAGATTCTGTGGGGGCTGGAGCTCTTTTGCCATGGAGACAGGCTGAGAAGAAATGAGAGTTTTTCATACTGAAGAAGGCTGTGGGGAGACCATATTGCCCCTTCCAGTACTTGAAGGGAGCTTCAAAAAAATCTGAAGAGTGACTTTTTTGCGCAGATAGTGATAGGACAGAGTGGAACTGATTTAAATTCCAAAAGGGAAGTTTTAGATATTACAAAGAAATACTTTCCTTTGAGGGTGGGGAGGCCCTGGCAGAGGGTGCCCAGAGCAGCTGTGGCTGCCCCTGGATCCCTGGAAGTGTCCAAGGCCAGGCTGGACAGGGCTTGGAACAACCTGGGATAGTGGAAGATGTCTCTGACCATTGCAGGGGGGTTGAGACAAGATGCTATTTAAGGTTCCTTACAATCCAAACAATTCTATGATTCTATGATGTAAACTCATAGCCTGATTCAGACCTTATTTATCACCTCTCTGTTGATCTTTGTGCATTTCCTCCAAATTAGAACCCTTTTCATCCCATGAAAGACCCATACCTTAACTCCCCCGAGTCCTACTGACAGCACAGACAACACCACATGTAAGCAAACCATGGGCAGCAAAGAAGGAAAGAAATCAATCATTATGTATATAATGAGGAAGGGCACGGGGACAGGACAGCTTCAAAAGCAGAGGTGGACATGAAGGATTTTATCAGGAGCCTGAAACAGTGATGTTATGATTATAAAGAAATAATGACCATAATCATAAGTAAAAAGGTGATTCAGGAGAAGCACGATTCTAGTTCAGGACCAACTGGCAGAAAGCTTGTGTAGGAGGGAAGACAATGCTGACTTGAAATTGGCCTTTCCTTAAAGATTTATAGCATTTTTCATTCACTGGCTAAGCAACTTATGAGCTCTAACTGAAATTAATACATTAATTTTAAAGACCTGGTAATTATTGTTATTGTTATTAAGTGCTAACTTTTCAAGCAATGTGGTCCAGCTGCATTGTGCTGGGCTCTGTACAAATGGATTAATTTACTTGCCTTGCTTTACTGTTAAATCATGATCACCCTGCTTATTGCATTCATCTGTTTTCTCTCATCGTCTACTTGCACAGAAAGATTCTTGGACAACATGCACCTTTTCTCCTTTAATCTGTGTACAGAATCTAGCACAATGTGCACCCGGGCTGGAACTCAAAGTGCCAGTCCAAAAGAGATAATAAATGTTAATTTTCCATTGGAAAATGGAAAAAATTAGCTGATAAAAATTGATCTCAGCGAAGCTTCCGCTAAGGGAAGATTTTTCTTCAGAGAGTTCATGGGATTGGATTTGTACTCCCCGCAGATTTCTGGAAATCCACAGCTATACTTAAATTGTTTATGTGTCTGACCATTGTTATTGGAAAACTCTTACAGATGGGGTTTTTTTTCCCTCTCAGTGTCTTTGCACAATGAAGCTACGCAATGCAGCTGTACAGGAATGCACGTCTAAACATGCAGTTAGTCAGAGCATTTGCATTTTGATAACTCCTCAGTTTGGAATAAAGAACCAGAAGAAACCTCATATCTTGGTGAATCTTTTCTTAAGGCTGGTTTTAAATAAATCAGTCAAAAGTTTGGCATTGCATCATATTCCAGAAGGGAGAACTGAATTACTATGTGATAAATGTAGTTAAGGAAAGTAATTATTCTTCTTAAAGTAATATTATTACCTTTCTAACTTATGGAAGTAATTTCCCTGGGTTCTATTTGACGTGTATTATCATTTAAAATAACTGTACTTTCAATGTAAAGCACTGCTTTATGACTTTAAGTCCTTTTATCTTCCTCCCTTTTCCACCACCACATTAAAAACTTCAAATTCCACCTTTTCTAAGAGGGATTTTCTATTTTGCAGAATGTGTCCCCCTGAATAAAACCGAGTGCCTGTGGAATAATAATGCAAAAAAATTACTCCCATTGCCAAGAGGCAAAAATTTAAGAGATGAAGTCTGCTTTATTTCATTCTTGCTATTTTCCTACTTTTTTTTTTTTTTAATCAGAATAGCTTTAGAGAAAGAAAGAGAGAGACTGAGAAAGCCATCATTAGATAGATCTTCTGATCTTTATCTCCAGTAGCACAGTCAGAAGAGCTAATACTATGATGATAGCTTTGAAATCTCTTAGGAATTGAATAAAAAGAAGTGATAGTGATGAACTCCCAGCTAATAAACACAGAGTGCTTATTTCTGCAGAATGATCAATTTCCAGATGTCCTCAGGCTTGTCTGATACAAGCCTGATTTACTCATTTTCCCTCACTTCACTAATAAAGCTCAAGTCCTACATCAGATTAGAGAAGAGCTGGATTTCCTTAAGAGGCAGGAGGAGGGCTGGCATCATGGCATACAAATGCTGGGAGACACACTAATCTCTTCTGCCTCCTTCTATAACCACCAAGCTGTCTTAAACAGCTGCCTTCCTCTGCTGAAATCATACACTTTATCCACTTTGGGTTAGTACAGTAATGCAGACAATTAATTTGTTATCTTGTTAGTGGAAATTTAATGCAATGATCTAAAAGAACTCTTACATATTGTGATAAACTTTAGTGCCTCCAGGGCACTTCTCCTCCATAGGACTCATTTCACATCCCATCCATTATGTAAATGAGATGTGGAAATAGTTTAGTTCCCCTAATGTATTTGTACACTGATGGATTGCACAAAGTCAGCCCTACTGAAACTAATGAGGTTAAATGCATCTTGCCATTCCTTTCTACTTGGGTGAATCTCTGTGCCTGTGTTCGAGAAATGTAGCGCGAGTCTTCCTCTCCACTTCTCCACAAAGATAATTGTGTTTCCTGACAGGGAGCACAGTGGCAACTGCTGCAACACCTGAAGCCTGGCAAGGATCTCCTCAGCCTGCAGAGCAGCTGCTGTGGCTCTGTGCAGAGCTGGGATGCTCTGGGGAGGCTTCAGGTCCCCTTCCAGTTTGGGGACAAAGGCCCCAGGGCCACGTGGAGCTGCATGCAATGAAGTGCAGTATTTGATGACTGCGTAGTTGTCAGCATTGCCAGTAAAAGGATTAAACCCCAGGAGAATAGAGAAAGAAAGCATTCTTTTTCTGGTCATCAGGATGAGGCTCAAGAGTCCATTGCTCAGCCATAAAATGTAAGTAAGGTGTTCTTCCTAATATCTAAGCTTACCCCGCACTCTGTCAGTGTGAGGCCATCCCAGCCTTGTGTTGTCACTACAGGCCCTTTCCAAAATCCTTCTCCAGCTTTCTTAGAGCCCCTTCAGGCGCTGGAAGGGCCTCTAAGGTATCCCTAGATCCTTCACTGAGCACCCCCATCTCTCCCAGCCTGACTCCAGACAGGAAGTGCTCCAGCCCTCTGAGCATCTTCATGGCCTCCTTTGGGCTTCTGCCAACAGGTCCATATCTCTCTAGTGCTGGGGGCTCCAGGGCTGGACACATCACTGCAGGTGGGGTTCCATGGCAGGACAGTCAAGGTGGAGAATGCCCAGCTTCAGCCTGCTGCCCATGCTCCTGGGGCTGCAGCCTAACAGGATGATCAACCGCAACCTGAATTTTAAAGGACCAGTCTGCTGTCTTTTTCATGTTTGTGGTGAATTAGACTTCCTGGCAGATGCGGTCTTGCTCTTCTTTGCCTTTTGGTTTTGCTTTGGGTTTCCTCTTCCCTGCACCAGTACAGGAAGAATCACAGACCTCCTTCCTCCTCTGCATATTGCCAGGGTGAGTCAGGAGACTGAGGGAGAAGGGACATGCAGCCCCCATCACTGAGATGAAGTCTGTGTGTCTGGAAGCTCAGTCTTTAGTGAATTTAGTGAATTCCAAGATGAACACTTAATGGAGCTTGTGGGAACAGTTCCCAGTCCAGGGCAGCACAGGACAGTCACACAAGGTGACTGTAAAAGTGCTCCTGTCCTGTCCCCTGCAGCCCACTGTGTGCCCTTTCCCAGTTCTTCAAATAGAATAGGACTGGGATTCTAAAATATCATGGAAAAAGCCACCAAGTTTTTTCTTTTCTTTTTTTTTTTTCTTTTTTTTCTCTTTTTTTTTTTTTTTTTTTTTAATGCCAGGAAGTAATGAACACGTGAAATTAGGATTTTTAGTGGAATTTGGATCAAAGTAGAAGAACACAGTAGTTATATGTGGGTGACAGCAATAAATAAATTTAATGAAAAGAAAACCTGAGGGGTCAAAAGACTAATTCAGAGTCAAAGGCTCTGAGTTCCCAGGCCTTGTGAACAGAGTTTTAAGGTAAAGGGTTCAGAATCAAAAGCTTTTCCTGCTCAGAGACTGAAAATTGAACAAAAAATTACAGTTTACAGTTGTTGGAGACTGACAGAATCAAGAGGGGCAGACAGAGGCTGACAGGGTTGGAGAAATTAAATTTGCTGTTAAATCTCAGCAAATGAATCACTTAATACAGAGTGATGAAGAACTAAAGTCTCTCACAGAGGAGATAGGGCAAAAATTAAAATCTGTGAATGAGGTGAAATGAAAAAGCATTGTTTGAGGGAGGATGCTTAGGTGGAAAAGCGAGACAAAGGGCTCCTTTTTTTAAAAAAAACATGAAAAGCCATTAGGTGCACTGAGGGGAAGAAATGAAAAGATCTCCAGGTAGGAGCAAGGAACTACCTAGAATAAGTAGTCATTCCAAGATGAGCTGTCACAGTGGATGAGGATTTGCTCACTGGGGAGAAAGAAAACAGAAGACAGGATTTCTTTCTCAAGAACACAGCTGAGGAAAGACAGATGGGGAAATTTCAGTCCGTAAGTAATGAGAAAAGTCAAGGGTGGTATTTTGAGTTGTTGTTTTTCTAAACAACAGGGATGATCATTTTTAAATGTGGCAGATAGAGCTGATATCCCCTAGGCAAGTAGGGTTGGGAGCAGTTTGTATTTATCACAGATTAAATGGGACACTGGCAGCTCTGGTGGGAGAGTGCTGGCATGAAGCAGAGCTGGAAGAGTCAAGCTGCCTGCAGGGAGAGGACAAATGATGCACAAGGGCTGGGCTGGTGTAATGATGGGAGTAATTTTTCAGGCACATCCATGGTACAAAACCTGATGAAAACTAAGAGAAGTTATCAGAATAATTAGCAAAAGTCTTCCTGAACGAGTTCAGCTGAGCCCTTCACTAAGGAAACAGTGTTCCTCCAGAAACAGCTTCGTTCTCTCTGTGTATGCATTAGCAAAAGAAAATATATGTTTGCTGCATTTATTCAGCTGATATATTCCTCTTGCTAACATAAATGTTATATTTGCACCACATCAACTTCAGCAGCCCCATGGTGATGTCTGTATTAGAGAAATAAACTGTGTCAGGGAGGTTGTTGACCCCAGAAATTCATCTGGTTACAAAAAAATAAGAAGAGAACCAGGGGAGCTCCTCCACTGTGGAACTCAGTTCAGTGACATCTGAACTGAGCCCCCCAGGGGTCCACACCTTTCCACTCCCTGCAGCTGCAGGTGAAGGTGGCTGAGAAAGCACAAAGGCACGTGGGGACAGGTGGGGTGAGGATAGGCAGAAAGTCACAGGGCTGACAAAAGCATCCAGAGCTGATGATTTCTAAGTTAGCATTTTCCCTGCTGCGCAGGGCAGCAGGGCAATTTCATCTTTGTTCTTTACCTGTAATAAGCTGTGCCACAGTTCATGCAATCAGAGATACTCTGAGTATGACACGCATTTGAAGTGAAATCTCAGCACTTAATGGGAGTCTCCACAGACCCTGCAATCGAGAAGAGGTAAAACTCCACTGTAACAGAGGAGTTTTTATTTTTAGAAAGTCTCTTGTTGGCTTTGTTTTAAAATCTGAGTTCATTCATCCCACTTTAATGCTGATTTATCATAAAATGAGAGCTTTCTTTATCAGCAACAGAGATGAAAAATAGATGAAAAATTTCAGTACACACTGAAAGTGTATCTATTGTTCTTTTTTCTTCTCTATTTCAGATCAATAGATAAGGGTTGTTTTCTCACCTTCATGAGGAAGACTACAGTAACTGACTTGATCATGAAAACTGAAATCTGTTTAAACATATGTGTAGGTAAGCTTGTGAGTATTATTGACAATTAAATTTTTCAAAAATAAGTTAAACAGCATTTGAAAACTACTAAAATACTTGAAAATTATCAAATACATTACAATGTTTGGCTTTATTTAAATAGCTCATAGTGTTGCTATGAATGGAGAACAGACAGCCAGATAGGAAAATCAGAACTTTTCTTGAAATTCCTAATTTTGCTTTTATCCAGTTGAAAAACCCAGTGACACACTATTGTTCTGATATAAACCTTAGTGTAAAATATTCAGTTTTACATTCTTTTAAGAGGAAAATTCTGAAGGAAATACTTTACCCAGGGTGTTTTTCATTAAAATTCTTGCTGGAGACTGCTTCCTATAGCAGTGGAAGAAGAATGGCAGAGAGACCACATATAATAAGGTCAGAGAGTGCCTCTGTGGAGCAGAGACACAAGGAGGGATGTGACTGATGAAGAAAAGGTTAAAGAGGTGAAGAGTGCAAAGTGGAATGAAATAGGGAAAATAGATGGAAATAGGAGACAAAGAATAGATTGGAAAGAAGTTGGAGGAGGGAAATCACTTATTACAGACATGTGTGAAGAGCAGATTGACAAGAACCAGAAGAAAGAGCATACATGGAAAAGTCTAAATGCTCTTAACCACTGACATTTGGAGCTATGTTATCAACTTTAAGGTTGCACATCTATGCTTGACTCACTCTAAATTTGCAGAGAGCTTTTCTTCATGGCTTTGGTGCAAGCTTGTCTTCAGTTTTCACATTTACTGGAGCCAAAACAGAGTATTTTAGGTTCTCCAAGCAGTGAACTGCTTTCCCTATAGCCTTATACTCTTATTTTATAGCACCAGGCAGACAAAATACAGACTGCAGGATCAGGGTAGGAATATGTTCCCTTTAAGCATCCTCTCTGAGAGAGCATCATGATGAAGCAAAGATTATGCAAGCAAAGATTTTTTTTTTTTTTTTTTTAAATGATGACTGCTTTCCTGGGGTGGCAGAATTTTATAGTACAAAAGCAAAGATGGAACAGAGACAGAATCTGCTGAAATTCTGGCCCTGACTGAGACTTTGGTCAGGTCACAGCCCTATGGAAAAAACAGCGAATGTCAGGAAACTGACAAGCACAAGCTCTCCAAACTTTATGCCTAAAATTAGGTTAACAGTGTACTTTCTTTTTTCAGGACTCTGTGTCCCAGTACAGACCAACACGAGGATAGGTCTCGGTTTCAGAAAATTGTTTGTAAAAGCTGGCCTTGTAAGTTTTGCAGAAAATATAGAATTCTGGAAAGAAGAAACCTAAAGGGACTTTATTTAGCAGTTTGGGTGTAAAAAGGAACTCAGGCCTTGTTTTTTTCATACTGGGACATGTGCCCAGGAAAACAGCTCAATCAAATTCAGTGTTTTGAATTTTCTCTTCATAAACAAATTTATGGATTTGTACTTAACACCCTCCTGACAGTGTTTTCTTTTAATAACAAAGGGAATAGTGGGTTCATCTCACTTTAGGTGGCAGCAAGTCATATTTCTATGAGAGAAATGTGAGAGCTATGTATTTAAGGCTACAAAGATAAAATTAGTGCAGTCAGAAGAGTGGAGTGGGCGTTTCAGCTGAAAAAATGGGGCCTAGTTTAGTGCAAGATTATTTATGCTCCAGGCTCCATTAGCTAAACTTTCACTGACTAACTTTACTTAGTAAAAGCAGAGAAATCTAACTCAGGCAGCAATCTTATGCTGTGGATACCCAGATTTGGGTGAGAGCAGCCATCCTCCCCCTGAAGCTCCGTGGCCAAATCACCACTCAAGTGTAAATTCCTCCCTCTCAAAAGGAGAGGCTCAAAAGTGGACGGTGCATCTCTGGGCCAGGAGTCTGTGCAGGCACCTGGTTGCATTTGAGATGCCCTGAGCGATTTGAAACATCCGAGGGAGGCTGGCAGATATGATAAAGGGCTTGAGACAAGACCTCTGCCCTTCTGCAAGAGCAGCTGGAGGCCAGGCAGGATATTCTGGGCATCTCAAATGACAGTTGACAACTATGTGTGGGCAAGTGAATCAAGTCCTGAGCCTTCATTCTTGCTTGTCCCTAAGTCCCTTGTGGGTAGGGAAATATCTCATCACTGTAAATGCCCCCTGTCACCTGGGAAGGGGCAGCACAAATGTGTCCTGTCAACTCTTCTCTGAGCAGGAGGTAAAACGGCTGTGATGCAGGACATCAAGGTGTATGGGCAGCAAATTTAAACCGTGGAAATGTCCTCTGATCTTTTAGGATGCATTCGTTACCCAGGCTGAGAATTAGGAATGTTTTTTTTCCTGCCCCAAGGCAAGGGTCTTTGGCTTCACATTATAAAGTAAGCCTATATTTCTATTTCCATCAAACAGACCATAAAAATAAATAATAATAATAATAATAATAATAATAATAATAATAATAATAATAATAATAATAATAATAATAATTATAATAAATCTATCAAATCAGCAATTTAAAGTTGAAGGTGGGAGACAAACACAGGAACTTACAGGATCTCCAGCTCTACAATTGCTGTTCTGCACAGAAGAAATCAATGAAACAAACATAGCCTATCCAGCTGATAGAAGAACAAGCCATTCCTAAGTGCACAATTTGCTTCATCTGTGTTTGAAACTACCTCAAAGCAAAAAAGGCAATATGTCTCAGAATGATGAGACAACTAACTAAGCTTAACATTTCCTCTGTCCTCTTGTTTATCCATTCTTCATCATTCATTTAGTTTTGGTAAAATGCTCTGGAAGCAAAAGCATCATGATGACTTATGCACATGTATCACTTTAATACCGCTCGACCTCTCAAGAAAAAAAAAAAGCCTCTCAAGGCAGCCTAAGTTATGGTTTTGTCTTAATCCGGGTTTCTCCACAGGAATTTCTCTCCTTCCCACAAACAAAAGAGCCATTTCATCTAGAGCTGTGAATCCTCAGAGATGGAAAAAAATCCCCCATGAAATGCCAAAGACGCATGAGTAAAATATCTTCATTTATGAAGATTAACTGTTTAAATGAAGAAAAAAAGTGTTGAGCAACTGGTGGGCATTTCCAGGGCTTGCTGTGCTATTTCTGTACTGCTGTGCGGCTGTTTCTCATTCCAGGAGTTAAAGGGGGGGAAAAAAGGTCCTCTGTTTTTTTAAAAAGATCTGGAACTACTTGGCATGTGACTTCAGAAGTGTTTAGCACAGACCTTAAAAAACGTCACTGACATTTATCAGCCTAGGCCCAAAACCTACTTGCCTGCCTTGTATCATCAGTCATCATGCTAATGAAAATACTAATGGCATTTCAATTGTGTTTCAAGAGAAATGAGCTGTTTCGACTGAACAGGAATTAGAAAAAAAATTAAACTTTTGTACAAAGAGTATATCTCTCTCTTTTTTATTATCATTAATTAGATGAAGCATTTGGCTTCAATGAAGGCTAGAGTTCCAACTGTACAATAACATGGACATACAAAATGAGAAATGAGCCACATCAGTAGATAGAGAAAGGAAGAAAAAGAGTTAAAATAAAAAAAATAGAACAGGAAACAGAAATACACAAAATGTTTTCAAATCACTCAGTGGTGTCTAAGCTAAGTTATTTTAGTATTTCAGATGATCAGCAGAGAGGAGACATCTCCAGAGGTCAAGTCATGCCACTTGAGCAAGATGCCTGTGCTTGAGTACAATTCACTGTCCCTGAGTTACCCACACTGGCTGCTTCAAACCCACACAAACTTCCAGAAATCCACACGTGAGTGGCAGGCAAACAACCTACCACCCAACAGCAAGTCAGCAAGACATGAAGTTGGTGATAGAACAAGAGGGAATGCTCCAAAGTTCCATGAGAGATTTAGATAGGATGTTGGGAAAAGCTTCATGGACAGGGTTGTCAAGACCTGGCGCCCAGGCACAGCTGCCCAGGGCAGTGATGGAGCCCCCATCCCTGGAGGGATTTAAAAGCTGTGTGGATGTGGCACCTGGGGACATGGGTCAGTGTTGGGCTGGGCAGGGATGGAGGAACAGCTGCACTGATGGTCTTGGAGGGCTTTTCCACCTAAAGGATTGTGTGTTTTCATGTGTCACACTCCTGTTCCCCAGCCCAGTTCCCTCACACAGACCATCTCAGGGTTATTGTAAGGTGGGCACAGGCAGTGCCTCTCTCCTGGGGCACAGGGATGGGGACACAGATGGCTCAGATCTCCAGGTGGCACCACGAGACTGGTCTTGCACTGTCAGGCTGGAGCAGGACAGAGGTACCCTGCAGATGAAAGTGTCAGTAGGTGGTGCTGATGGCCCAGGGGTGCAAGCCCAGGTTTCACTGCAGCAGTGCACCCAGACCATGTGCTGTATTTGTTCCCTCCCACAGCTCTCATTTTCTCCGGAGATCTTACATATTCATCATGTCATCTTCACAGCTGGACAATGTCCAGTGCAAATTTTGATTCTTAACTTTTTTCAAGTGCCATCTTTACAAGGTTTTTCACTTTTTTTTTTTTTTTTAATCCCTCTGTTCTGTTGAAAAGTGGGAGTGACAGCGGAGCTGGGTGGGTGCAAGGCAGGTGACAAAGTTCAACCCACCTCAGGTGGGGACAGGAAAGAGGTGCCCTTAGGATGTCTTGTATGGATGTATGTGGGTGCCTCAGTGTGGCAAGAGGCTGGGACTGGTGTGAGACAGAGTGGAGGGGCACTTGCTCCCAGGTTTCTGTATGGCATGGGAAAGCACTAGTGCCTGCACCAGTGGGTGAGCAGACTTGGCAGCCCCAAGTCTGATCCGGGACCAAATGCTTTACATTTTGGAAATTTTTAGCAAAAAGATGAAGGGATAGGAGATGCAATGCTTAAAAAAAAAAAAAAAAAAAAAAAGAAAAAGCCAAAAGATTTTAAAAACAATGATGGTGGAAAACCACAACAGTTCCTATGTTCTGATCTGCCCTGCCATGAAACCAGAACAAATAGGCTGTGGCAGAGTTTTAAGAGTCGATTATAAAACACCCCATCAGAACATAAACATCCCACATTGACAAAGTAATCTCTGTGGATCTCAGTGGGCCTGACCTGGTGCTGCCCTCTTCCTTGTATAGTCATGAATACAAATGCAAGGTGAATGCTGGCTGCCTTCTGATCGGGTGACATTTTACACCCATGTTACTGATGTCAACAACTGCATGAGGGAGCAGAGAATCAAACTCAGGATAACCACTTGCAAAAAATAGAAGAGCAAGCTGAAGGAATGTTTCCAAGCAGTCCAGGCATTTCAGGACTGACACTTTACGTGGCTAAGTCAATCCCTTTTGCACTCCCACATTTACTGAGGGAAAAGCCTTGTGCTTTATGTTGTGCTGTAACACATTGTTTGAGCAGCTATCTTGACAGGAGAGCTGTTCTCTGCTCCTGCCATCTCACTTTCTGGGTACTAAATCAGTGAGAAGGAATACCTCAGCAAAACTTCTCAGATATCTCTGAGATCAAAGCCTGCAACCTTTGTCTCTGGTATGCAAAGGGAGAAAAATTGCAGCTTGTCTCTCATTCTGTTTAAACAATCCTTTCTCTTTTCACACAAACAAACAAATAAACAGCAAATGCCCTATTCCCACCTGGCGTTGCTGCAACGTTGTGTTTGAGGCTTTAAAAGCGTAAAAGTCAAACCATTCAAAATGATGGGTCCCATAGCTAATGTAACACGGTCCCAGGGGTACCTGGTAGTGTATGGTATTGCTGCACATGGTATTAACTTTTATGCCTTCGTCTATATATGCAATGTGGCTCATTTATGGTTGCTCTGGGAACCGCTATGTTTACATAAATTTTAATTTCCTGTCCTTTGTTTGTTCTCTTTATCATCTTTCTAAAACAAAATTTTCCTTGTGAATTTTAGTGCTCAACCAATTACCCGCAGATGGAGGCACAGGAGAATTGACATCCTCTGATTTTTCCATGTGGCCCTGGCAATGCGCCTCCGCTTCGGTTTGGGCCCATAGGAATGGCAGAGCTCCAGCAGTGACACCAGAGTGCTTCCACCAGAGCAGGCCTGTTCCCACGGGCCGTGGCAATTTTGGTCCTGTGTCTCCTGGGATCTGGCCAAAAACCTTCCTGCCGAGTTGACACGGGCCGTATTTACTGTATCATAACTCATTTTCCTCGTTTGGTTTTCCTGTTAAATGAATGCAGCTCGTGAATGGAGTGAATCTGGTGGTTGACTTTATCCATCCACATGTGAGTTATATGCCTTCAGATTTTGGTGTGGAAGCCCTTTGTCACATGCTCTGATAACTAAAACAAGGTGTTTACAGCTGCTTGAAATGCATCTCTTGCTGAAGCTTGCAAAACTAGTGCCTTGCTCAGAGCAGACCATGTTGTAAAACATCACTTTAAATGATTGAAACTGTAGAGATGCCAGTTGCACAGAAACAAGATCCATGATGGTCCAGCTACAGATTAATGCAGTGATCTTCATGAACTTGTAATTAAAATTCAGTGTTGACAGGACCAAGCCCTGCTACTATATTTTAGGGAAACAAGGAATAACAGATAAAGCTAAATTATAATAGGTCGATGCAGCAAATACAAGAAAAATATGACAGTTCTCAGCAGCTGTGATAGGAATCCTTCCTCTTCTTGAATAATAAAGGCTTTTGCTAATTTTAACCAGAGCTGAATCTGAAAAACCTGCAGTCACATGTGACTCACAGAGCCCCAAGGGAAGGGGAGGTGGGGGGAGATATGTGTGTGTGGATGTCTGTGTGTATAATCTAACAGTGCCCAGAGCTTTTGAGATCCTGGACCACTTCAATCGCGCAGGCCAGATTCATTAAAAACCCTGGCTACATTCCAGCAGTTAAAATTGAAGCGGCATATTTATTGCATTTTGCTCAAATAAATCTGAAAACGTGTGAATCATATCCCTCGGAGAGATGGAGGGAAGGAGTAAACAGTCTCAGGCTGGAGCTCAGGAGCGGGGCACTGTGAGGAACAAAGATGCGGGAGGGTCACGGCCGCAGGATGCTCCAGGACACAGAGGGTTTGGGAGGCTCAGGGCTCACTCAGTCGCCATTTTCTGCGACTGAGAGGCTGCTGTGCTGGCCTCAGACCCTCTGTTTGGTTTTTTTCCCTGTTTTTTTTTTAATACCCCTGTGTGCACACACACACACACACACACACACACACACACACACACAGATGCATGCATATATTTTAAGGAGCTCCTCAGCTTATGCAACTCCGCTCCACGGCCCTCTGTGGTTTTCCAGATGCTGTTCATGACGCTGGCACCTCACCCCACTTGCAGCTGCATTCAGCTGGGATTCAATTACAGCCTGTCTTGCAAAAGCAGATTGGTTTTTCAAAGATAACATATTTTGGGGAGGAATTTTTTTTTTTCCCTTCCTCCAAAAAAGCCATTTTTATTAGGAAGGGAGAGGCATGACTTGTAGATTGATTTTGCCAGGTGCTGAAGGGCTCCAGATAGGTCCTTAGCACCCACAGTATTGTTTTACTTCAGCACTTACAGAACATGCAATACCCCGCAGGTTTCAATTCTGTGAGAAAAAAAGTGCTGGCAGAGCAGGCTCCAAGCTGCTCCCACGGGGAAACTATCAGAAACAGCACACAGATAACCATTTTTGTCACCACTAATTTTACCAACTGTAATCAGCTTAAAATTAGGAAGCCCAAGTATTGATTTTCTTCTTTTTTTTTTTTTTTCCTTTTTCTGAACAGAATTTTTAGGTGGAAGGAATTTAGTTAGGTGTTGCAAGAGCAAGAGGTAATTGAATAGTCCTCCAAAGTCCAACATGAACCTTGTTCAGGTAATCTGTGGCTGTTCCCAAGGTTATGCTGTGCATTGGAGGGTCCCATGTCTTGGCAGCAGGGTGGGAGGGGAAGGACAGGTTTTCAAGGCTGTGGTGTACTCTGGTGTCGGGACTGAGAGAACTCTGAGGAGCACAAGGGGCTGGGATGGCTGTTTTCAGCTTCAAGTCCATGTTTTCAATTCATCACACCCTCCTATTCAATTATTAGTTGCACTAATGAATGCAAATTAACAATGTTATTGCTTTCTTCAAGCTTTGCATGGTGCTCAGAGGCTGAACACAGTAAGGGAATGAAGAACAGAGATACCACTGCTTGTAAAGAGCCTTGAGAAACCAAACAGAGCAATTTCATTACATCACTTTTAGCCCAAGACTATGCAAGCAGCCTGATTTTTGGGAATGACAAATGTTTGCCCATGTTCTGTGGTGGAATGCTGAGCAGCAGCCAGCAGCAGCAACCTTGGCAACCCAGGTGGGTAAAGCATGGAGGTTGGATCACTAATGTTGGACAGACACTTGGGCAAGTTGGTCTACTCTCCCCCGCCTCAGGTTCACCTGTCTGTAAGAGGAGCAGAAAACACCTTATCCTGGCCACAGGGCTGACAGAAATAGTATGCTATATGAAGACGAAATAAAATTGCTTGGTCTAGAGAAGGTATGGTGCCTCTTAAACGAAATATGTTGTTTTTCGGATCAGTCAGAGAAACAATAATAGTATTATTTGTTAGATCAGTACAGCCCTAGCTTTCCTCAGCCCTTCTACGTGTGTTTTATTTGCATGCCATTAAATCCAAATGCTCTTTTTCAAAGACTTACTGGAGTCTGTTGCAGAGGGAAGAGCTTTAGCACAAAGGAAGAGAACAGACTCGGAAATAGGGCTGCACTACTTTGATGAAGGAATTTCTTCAAATTACAGCAAAGATGGAATAGCTAAGGCAGGCAGAGCAGCAAGGAGGGCAGTGCAGGCGTGGTGCAGCAGCAAAGGCCCTCAGTGTGTGTCCTCCTCATGCCACTGAAGGGCTGAAGGAGCACTGAGCTTTCCTGGGTCTCTCCCTGCCTGTTTGATGTATTTAGCTGCAGAGGGAAAGCTTGCAGGGGCTGTGAAGGAACCAGACTGCCTTAAAGGGATGCAGGAGTGGCTTGTGGCTGAGAGCAGCTCAGCACAGGCCCCCCAAGCCCACCTGGGGAGCTCCTTCTGCCAAAGGGCCTGGGCACAGGGAGAGGGGGGAGAGGTGAGGCCGGGGTTTGCTTTGCTAAACTTCTCTGCTCTGGGTTTGGTTTTGGGAAACAGCATCCAGTGGTGGTTCAGAGTGAGCTCCTGTTTGATCTGAGTCCCAGAGGTTAATGACAGCTTTGCATGTGTCTCATAATGCCATTTGCTAGAGCAGTGCAAAGGGTTTTTTTAATATATATTAACAGATGTGGTTACCCAGAACCCCTGGAGGTGAGAAACATGATCCCTATCTCTAGTGGGTGAGAGTAAGCAATCCCATTGATTTTGTATCATGGTTTCTCTTGAGTTTTAATGGGGAGGCAAACACTGTATCCTAAAGTCAGAGTTTCTGTATTATACCAGTTGTACTTCTGGGATGATGATAGAATGTTTAATTCCCTAAATAATCTTTCTTTTCCCAATTAGAGAATTTGGAGACACAAACAGCAATTGGAGGTCCTCTCCAGGGGTCTTAGGGGAGCATCACCATCATAGCAGGGTGACACTGGCATGAGGTGGTATCATAGGGACTGTGGAATAATTGAAGAATTTGATCCATGGAGGACAACACTGAGGGCCTCCAGCATCTCAGAAGATCATTCTACACAGTAAAAGGAACAGCCATTGACAACTATTTTAATGACCTGATCCTCAAGTATACTAAATAAAATATAGTGAAGAGGGAAAAGGGAGGTTGTTTACCCTTCCCACACAGGGCACTTATAGCCTGCAGGTCTCTGCTTCCTGAATCTGTTTTCCCCACCTGCATATTGCTGACTACCTAGTGGGCTGCTGGAAGTGTCCTGGTGGCTACATGTTTTTTCACATCAGAACATGTATCTCAACAGTTTTATTTTGTAAAAATAATATTGAAAAAAAACCCAACAAACAAACAAACAAAACCCTCCCCCCAAAAAGAGAAAAACTCCAAAACCCAAAGAAACCCCCCAAAAAAGCAACAACAGCAACAACAACACACCAACCAAAAAAAAAATCCAAAAAACCCAAAACTAAAAACCCCTTCAAACCAAAAACAGGGTATAAGTACTTGCCTGTGTTGACAGGGAGGAATTTAGGGAAGGTAAGGAAATGTTGTCTAAATATTAACCCATCTGACTACTGGAATGTGTTTAATAAAGACATTTTTGATGATAGCATGGTACAGTGTCCACTAAAGCCTTCACTGGATTTCTATTGACTGCAGTGTGCTTTGGATTAGTCCAAATACAAAATAAAATAACATAATGTAATATAACATAATGTAATATAATATAATATAATATAATATAATATAATATAAACATCTATTTTGTCAATTTGATGGATTTGTATTTAGCTGAAAGATTCCCACTAAATTGAGTAAGAGTTGTGAAGCTAAATCTCCAAGCATGACTTCAAAGATTTGGCCAGAGAAATACATCAAGGCTAAGCAGGACTTCAGCGGACACAGTTTAAAAGCAAAAGCACGGGCCTTGAAACGCAGTGCCAGCTCCCTGCTAATTCCCTCTCCCCTCAAGCACATATATTTTCCTTTAAGGAAAAGCAGGGAGCTTGCAGACCACTTGTGTGGCGCGTTATTTGCCGCCTGCAAATAGAAACAGGCATGCGGCAGGCCTCCGAAAAATGCAGTTTGTAACTGTAAGACCAACTGACCCTCAGCACTTTGTGGCCCCCACATGCAAACAATCATCCATTGATTCCCAAGGCATCCAGCTTCAAACCCGCCCTTGTTTTCCAGAGACCTCCAGTTGCAGGAAAGACACTGCCCTGGATAATTCCCCCCGCCCGGGGGCTGCTCGGTATTTCTGCTGCTCGCTTGAAGTGTTATCAAAATAACAACGGCTTGCAAAGCAGAATTATTGAATGTTGGTTTTTCGCTGCTTCAGAGTAGGGGCGATGAACTCTTGGCCGCACAAATGGGCTTTTATTGCCGCCCTTTTGGCACATCTGCCAGAAGGAATATTGAGGAATATGATATGGGAAATATACAGCACCGGGAGGAGGGATGGAGTAGATCAACCACCACTGCAGTGTTTCCCAGGGCAAATTTCAGTGAATCAAAGGCCATCAAGGAAAGCTGCTTAAGCCTCTGTGCTCTCTATAAGCACATTACTCTATGTTTGCCACAAACAAATCTGCTTTATGGGCTACAGGGAAGACAAGGAGAGACCTTAAAAAATGAGACTGGAACAGTAAATGCTCTTGAACCATACTTCAGATCTTCTTCACCACAGCAAAAGCCTGCATTTCCATTGCTTCCTTCAGTAAAATTGGAATTATTTAGGTCACTTTAGTATGTCAGTAACTTGAGGGTGTGAGGTACAGAACAGTTGGGCGGCACACACCACACTTATTCACCAGCCACTTGGGGTGGTCTGTGATCATATCACAGAATCAGGGAATCATTAGGGTTGGAAAAGCCTCTAAATTCACCAACTCCAACCATTAACCAGCACTGCCAATCCCACACCAAGCAATTCTTTTGCATGGAGGAGGTGGGGTAGTCTGTGATGGGCAGGGGTGAAGCCTGTGACTGCAGCCTCCCCCAGCCAAGGCAGCAACTCCTCTCGTCCAAGAAAGGATTTGTGTTTTCACTGGTACATTCAGGTAGATTGATATCAGCTAATTGGGAGTGCCTGATGGGCATGGTCAGAGCTTGTGACTCAGCTTGGAGATACCTATCTCAGGATGGAGATCCCACAGACTATAATGACTGACCTCTCCACTTGTCCTTCCCCTCTCTCATCCCAGATGACACAGTGCTTAATCCCTGCTACTGAGTGAGACCCTGATGGAAGATGGTGCATAACTCTCAGTGTGAGCCGTCCCATCAGCCCAGGGCACTGACCTGGCACGGCCTCTGGGGAAGATGCAGGATCCCCTGAATCTCTAACAGCACAAGTCACAGCCCTCAGTCCCTCCTGGCATTTCTTCCAGGTAATTATGGGGCTTCACTTTACTAAGGATGTGACAAATTAAACACACACACAAATATGCACACACACAAAAAAAAAAAAAAAAAGAAAAAGAAAACTAGAAAAGGAAAAAAAAAAGAAAAAGGATGAACGTGGGCTTGTGAGGCCTGTGTAGAAGAGCTAACAGGTGAGCCCTGGAGGAGAGCACCTCATGGGCTAGGGAGATATTAATTGCTGCTTGGGGGCCTGAACTTCCTAACTGTTGAATATCTCCCAATAGATCCAGGGAAGGTTTCTGCTAGAAAATTGTTGCCCTTACTTTCCCCTGAAAGAGGCATTCAACAAGCTCACAAGAATAACAAACAACCCAGGCTAAAGCAGAGGAGTTGTGGCTACATGCAAAGCAAGAGCCATGAGGGAATTTCCTTTCATGTCTGAATCTTACTGTATTAAAAACAACTGGACAAAGATTGCAAGGGAAGTCTGGGTGGTAATCTGAGCATCCTGTTCTGACCAGCATGCAGAAAGACTATGGGAAGAGAGAAGCCACACAGACAAATGCTGCCAGCTACTGCAGCCATAACAGCTTGTAATTTCATTGCAACATATCTTCCTTAAAAGTGGAAACTCTACAAAATGAGTGATGAGTGCATGTCAGATGTCTTTAAAAAAATTTTAAATACCCTAAAGAAACTAAAAAAAGAGGCAGGATGGAGCCTTCTTCTGTTGGGGATGAGAAAAAATAACTTACTGCTCTCTGCAAAGACATGAAACAACAAGGTGAACACAATGGAAACTATTTCATATATGTAAATGAAATGAAATTTAATATTTGAGTAATTCCCCAAACTGCTGATATCTGAGAGCATTAGAATCTTTTGGGGTGTTACAGTATTGTTAGAACATGGGGATCATGTCTCCAGATGATAATTCAGGAGAAAGAGGGTGACTTTATGAATGTTTTGCTGGGACACTGTGAAAGCAATCAGTGCTGAAATTAACCAAGACCAAAATTTTATTTTTATGGGGTTTTGACAGCCCCAAACATGTGGTGACAGAGAAGGTATGTACGCAATGACTTTTGAGCTCAGCAACTCAACAAATGGATTTTTGCAGATTTTGAGTGATGTATCGGCTGGTCTTGTCCAGAGTAACAGATTTGACTCCCTTGAACCAAAACATAGTTTAAAAACTCTTAGATGAACACCTAACTACTTCCTCCTAAGGACTTTCCCGGAGCTATCCTTATCCTTCAGCCTGGATTTTGTTTCTTAGAATAAAACCACACTTCAGGACTGACTGGTCTTCGTTTGTCTCCAAAGGGAGCAATTACTGAGACTTTCAGTTCATTTCCCACATTTCACATCTCCTTGCTCTTTTGCCCTATAGGAAATGAGGTAGAGAATACAGGCTGTGACCAGCATTAGACATTGCTAAGGATAAATCAGGTTTCAGTCTACAAAAAAGTAGCTTTCCCCTAAGAACATCTTTCTCACTCCTTATCATTCCTGCAGTCCTTGACTGACTTGTATTGAAGGGTCATTATGCCAAATCTCTGATACTGGATCTCTGCTCAAGATGCAGCTTTTGATGGGTGAATGTCTGTGTAATTGCTTGTTGCAGTTACAGCACTTATTTTTTTCCCTGAAAGAATCCCATCTCATTCTAGTAGTTAACCTAACAAAATTTGCGTACTTTATTTTCCAAGTCCAACTTTCAGGTGGAGAGGATGATGAAACTGTTGCAACAGATATTCCTCAATGAATTTGGTTTACAGAAGCTGAAATGAAAAATAATATATATATCTCTCTTTGTATATAGATGTACATATATTTATATATAGATATGTATACATATGTACCCAGTCTTAAAATCACGCATATCCTCAACAATTACTATGAAAATTAAATAACATTTTATTTACTTAGACTCCACAGACCATGGCATGTGGGAGGAAAAAACAAGTTATGTCTGAACATTAATATGTGTGTTTCCAACTCAAAGTTTGTTTTTCCTTCTCAGAATGATATTTGTCATTTATTTAAAACCCAAACCATAACAGGGTGTACATTGATCTTCCGGTACATTTTCCCTTCAGCGTTCCTGCCACAGTCTCCTCCTTCCTTTAACTGTTTCCCAAGTTCCTAAACTAGATTACATCAGTTCAGGAGCGGGAGTCCTGAGTCTTTTCTGCTTTTGGAGAGCAAAGTGACTTAGCACAAAAGTTGGAGAGGGAAGAAGACAAAAAGCCACAACTGAATGTCCAGGGATCCTGCGGTTATGACTTGTCTGCCTACTAAAAATGCTGTTCCTCATTTTCTGGTGTGTTCCTTGAAAGCACGTCTGCCTGCGTTGGTGGGTATCGACTGTCCAAGTTTAGGTCAGATATATTAGAAATGGAAAAGCCATATTAGCTCAGCTAGCCCATCCTTCCAGCTGTCCCAGAATAGTCAGTTCATTCATCCTTAAATGACTGGGCTTCCCCAGCTTCCCTGGGGAACACTATTTCAAACTCTGATAGGTTTTCCTTCCACAAGCCTCTCCTGATGTTAGATTAATTTAGTTTTGGATACTGAAGGGGAGGGCTTAAAAATGTCTTCTGATGTTGCAAGGACAGTGCTGTGTGTGCTTTATTCAAAATAAGAGATTTTTTAAGCTTCCAAGCATCTGCAGAAAAGGGTTTTTAAAGGACTCTCAACTGGCCCAGCGAGGCACCAGTTGTTTAAAAGTTGTTTTGCATATGGATATCAATAGATGAATAAACATATGTGAATATAAACACTTGCGCATAATACAAAAATAAAGAGTTATTAAAAGCTGGTGTCAGGTCAGAGCTTATCTGAAACCCTTTTTTGAAAGCTTTCTCAGGGGTCATCTCACTGGTCCTTCTGCCACAGGCTTGAGACTGCCTCCAGGGACGGATGAATGGGTGTTTTAAGGAGGATGGAACGTGACCCTTGCTGTAAGTAATTTATTCTTTTAACACACAGCTTCTTTTTATACAGTGTGGCTTAGCTGTGGAAAGGGCTCTTCACAGCTGTGATGAGCACCCTTCCAGGCTGTACATACCCATTTTTTTAGATTGTCTAACCCTGCTCCATGAATAAGACCTTTAATAATAATAATAATGGTGCAAAGTCCTCCTCAGTCTGCACAGCACTTGCTGCAGTGACAGCAGACGTGCTCCTGTGGCTGGGAAGATGCTGGAGGAAGCAGGAGGAATGGTCTGGCTCTGGCACAGCCCCATTCAGAGTGGCAGCCTTTTAGGGTGGTTTGTGCTGAAGCCAGTTCAGCAGTATTGCCCACATTACCACTGTTGTTTGTCTTTCTCTGCAGGCACTCGGTGCTGTTACTCCCTTGTCCTGGCTCCAACACGCATCACTCACTGACCTCTTTTCAGTCTCTGTGGCTCTCTTCAACACTGGCTTTGCTGGCTTTAAGAATTAGGGCTCTAATTTCCCTTACTGGCCTTGGCAAAAGAACTGGCAGCTCAGCTCCATTTTTTATCTGACCTTGGTCTTATGTGCTGCCTTCTCCCCAGAAATTTGCCTCTTCCTACCTACCAACTAAGCAGCTAATTTACTCTGTGGCCACAGCAATAACTGATATTCAAAAAAAGCTTTTCTCACCAAACAAATGTTATTGTCCTCCAGTAGAGGCAGAAATAGAGGAAAGTGTTTGGGCATAAAAGTGCTGCCACTAAGTTTTTAAATTAAGACACTGAGGCTGCGTGTAGGCTGAGAAGGAAGGGTGATTGGAAGGACAACACATGGACAGCATCCCAACATATTTCATGGCACTGAGTCCCTGATTTATCCAGGATGGCTAATGGATCTTCCAGCTGGCCTGGTCAGCAGACAGTTGCCAAAGGCAATGCATGCATGTTGGAGATGGCCATGGTGGCTCTTCACCTGCTCAACAGAAGCCCTAAATTGTCTGGGCTAAGGATGGCTCTGGCACCTTCCCTTTGAAAATTTTGTGGGAAATTTATCAGAGAAAAAAAGCATAAAAAGCATCCCTGGAAATTTAGTTGAGGTCTTTCTGTCATTCTTTTGTCTTCCAAAGTTCGGTTTTGAGAAAGATCAAGTAGACATGCATGAACTACAGGGGGAAGGCAGAAAAGAAACATTGTCCTTGGCCCTTGTGCAATAGGGGAAAAAATAGGTTGTAAGGTGCAAATTAGGTGTTTTTCTATCCTCTTTTTATCCATTAAGTATTCACTGAAGTGGCTTGAGAAACAGCATTCCCTGAAAACCGTCAGAGGGAGAGGGCAAATGGTAACTCCCTCCCAAACAAGCAGGATTTGAGTTCCTGGAGCTGTGGAGCGCTGAAATTTTTTGCTGCCTTCTAGTAAACAGAGATGCCACTCCACTGAGCTGACAACAGTGTGACACAGCCTGTGGCTGTGATATTGTTGTGATTTAAATAGATCAGAAATGGGCCACCATGACCGCAGTGAGCAGACAATGGGAGAGGTGTGGGTGTGAGAACAGACAGGTAGATAAATAGGCAGGGAGAAAGAGCCAAAAATAGTACCCTCTAATCCCAAACTAGAAATGAAAAGTCACAAGGGTGGCTTTTCCCTCCTCCACAAGTTCATCCTGAGGAAGTCACCAAGTCTCCCATTTCTCACCACAAATGCAGGGCAGAATCTGCAATGATGAGCACATAGGCAGCTGGCAAAGTGATTCTCTCGAAATCATAAAATGCTGAAGTCTTTTTTTTTTTTTTAACCCCAGCCATATGATTTCTGCTGATGGGAGACCTACAAAGAAACAGGCCAGCACCAGAAGAATGCCTGAGGCTGCTGCAGATGGCCAGGTCCCTCAGGATCTCAAAACCAGCCGAACAAACAGGCTGTGGCACTCCAAAAAGTTCACAGCATCTCCATATCCTGAGCCACACTGATCTTAATACCAACCCCTGCTCATCAGAAATGCCCTCAGCACCCCAGGAGCAGCTGAAACCCAACCATATGGAGCTCTCTGTGTGATCTCCCCACAAACAAGTGTTAAGATTATGCTCAGGCCCCATGTGTTCAGCAGCCTCCCTGCTCCTACAGATGAACCGACCTCGAAGCTGTTAATTTTACAGATGCTGCTAAGCCAGAATCTGAGTTATGAGAATCTCTAAACATTAGCACAGCTGTATGCTTTTGCCCAGTCTTTGCAAATATCCCTTCTCTTTTTAATAGACTACTAGGGGGTTCAGAGCCCAAACTCGAGTCAGGGATCTCAGCAGGATGCCAGACTATTTCGTGTATAAAGGACTTAAATGATACAATATGGATTCCTTACTGGGTTTTGGTTTTTTGGGTTTTTTCTTTTTTTTTTTTTTTTTTTCCCCATTTCTTTCATATAAGTTCTTTCCAGCCTGTATCCTCTGCTCTGGGGGGCACACAGACTTTCCCAGACACTTTTCCTCTCTCTTGAGCATTTACTTACATGTGTTTAGAATATACTGATAGCTTTTGAGACAGAAAATGTAATCAAAACCAACCATAACCCATAGTTGCAAAAATCAAGTGTCTTTAGCTTAAATATTTGCTTCCACAAAAAAAAAAAAAAAAAAAAAAAAAAAAAAAAAAAAAAAAAAAAAAAAAAAGGAGAAACAGCTCTTGCACTTTAAAATTCTCTCACTGGTGGAGAATTGCCACCTACTACAGCAGAGGGAAAGAGTTATAACATATCTAATATATTATTCCCAGTCCAGCCTGATATGCCTAGTTATTTGGATCACAAACAGCTGAAGATATAATGCCAAGGACAGACTTTGACTGGGTAGCTGTGAGTTGAAACCACATTGCCATGTTTCAAAGAGCTTTGTAGCTGTAAGGATTGGAGCAACACAAGCACTTTGTTGCCCTACAGATGATGGGAGGGCGAAGGAAAGGACCTAAGATTACAACCTTGCAGTTGACTTGTTTTCAGAATTTGTAACATATCAGGAAGCCTCCTGATTTCAGTAAAGCTTTGCTGATTAAAGGATCAACAGATACACCCAAAGTGCAAGCCAACGGTTCATTAAACAGAAGCTGGGTTCATCCAAACCCTGGATTCAAAGCTGTGCTGCTCTCTCTCCATTTAACAGCAAGCAGAGACTCCTTTTTATTGAGAAAGCAACACAACTTTATGATAGCACTAAACAGATACAACTGTCTTCTTATCTTGTAGAAGAAAGGGTGCCTGCTGAAATAACTACATTATTGGATAGCTACTGTGTTCCCACAGCACAATAAACTCAAAGTTCAGATCAGTGCCACGCCAATAATGAGTCAATAGTGGTCATATAGGAGCAGAGATAATCAGGAGAGCAGGCAGACAGATAACGCTAAACTTTTATGGCACTCTTCACTCAGATATAGGGGGAGCTGCAATGACTACAAAGAATCACATTAACAGCTCAAGAAAAGAATTGGAAACCCCTAGCTGCTCCAGGGATTTTGCTGAAGCTCTGGAGTACCCCTGCTCCTGGAGCAAATCACTCTCTCCCTGTGCCTCAGTTTCCCTCCTGCAGCAAGGTGCACCAAGGACATGCTTTAGTGATGTTTGGCTCCTGTAGGATCTTTCTCCAGGAAAACCCCGGAGGACGGGCCAGGAAAGCTGTGTTTGAGATGGTGACACTGATCCCAAACCTCAGATGCTGTGTGGGAGTTGGTGCTCCCACACTGCCTGGTGTGTTACCTGGTTGGGAGCCAAGAAAAGAATCTTTGAGACTTGACCCCACCCCCTACCAATACTTGTTAGCCAGGAGAAGATGGGAGGAAAAATTCCATTTTGACCTATCCTCAAACCCCTTTGCTCATTTCAAAGCCTGTCTGGTGCTTATCTGATCAGCTCACGCCCCCCCTGTGAACACACAGGACACCTATTCCTGATATTACAGCCAGAAAAATGGGAAATGTGAGTTTAACCCATCCTCACTCTCTGGGGAACCCAAGCCTCCCAGCTCCCAGGACAGTCTCAGAACACTGCCAGCACTCAAAGGCAGCCTAAGGGTGACCAGCTCAGAAATTTGTAGTGCTGTGGTGAGCAGCCTGCCAACACCACTCATTTATCACCCAGGGAGGACAGACCTGCCTTGGAAACATCCCTTGTTGCCTGTTCCCAGGAGCTGGGGCTCATCAGACTGAACACGTTTTAGTGGAAACACTGATATCTGAGCAAGCCCTTTATCAGTATCAGAAACTAGCCATTACAGCCAGCAGAGTTTAAGGGACAACTCAGCCCAGCCTTAAGTGGATTCTTTTGGATGAATGATGTCATTGTTGCACTGGCTCCTTCCTCACCCACGGTTCTCAGCCCATGCTGGGCTGATTTGGCCAGTGGTTCTGGGTTTGGGTCCACTTGCACAGTGCTGCATGTTGGATCCTGCAGCCCATCCCCTGTGGCACTGGCAGAAATGTGTAATGCAAATGAATTATTCACAATGCTACACCTTTCATCACCTGAAAGAAATTGTGCACAGCTCTCACCCATGGCAGCTAAAAATGTACAATGAGAGGGACAAGACAGTCTCTGCTATCCCCTTCCCCTACTCTGAGCCTGCTGAATGTGTGGTTTGTGCCTCACACTCCCTGTAGGCAGCAGAAAAGACAAGGGTCTGGGATGTGCCACAACAAGCTGCAAAAATGTCTTCTTTAAGCATTCTCGTCGCAGAAAGAGGACCTGATTCCCATCACCACCATGGAGCAACATCCCTGCAGCCAGGGAGGTGAGATGGAAATGAGCCTGGGAGACAAGGGCTGAATGCTTGATTGATTTATTGCATCAAAATTTAAGCTTTCAGAGCTTTTCCCTTTTTTTTTTTTTTTTGTTTTTTTTTTTTTTTTTTTTTGTTTTACCTGCTAAAGGATAGTCACTCCAGTCTAAAATAATCACAATCATCATAAAAGGAGTCAAGCTGCTTTTCCCCTAAATGAGTTGGGTTTTTTTTTTGGATGCCTCTCTTATAGCAGGAGGATTGAAACAAGGCAGATAAAAGCTGGAGGCTGCAAATAGAGAGGGTAAAGCCACCCACACATTGTAATAACAACCAGTATTTTAAATCTGGCACTACCTTTGGAAACATTTACGGTCTTAAAACATAATTATAAAGATACGGGGGTTGAGAGGGGTAGTGGGAAGAAAGACACACTCTGAAAAGAAGAAAAATGAGTGAAACAACTGTTTAATTTCTTGCTGTCATTGATACCAGAGTATTAAATAAAATCTCGCAGATGAATAAAATGACTCTTCTGAGACAAAAACAAAATTCCATTGGACTGGGCCTGGTTTTTGCAAATAGCAATATGTGTATGCAAAGGAATTCCTTGTCCCTGAAAATGTTTACAACTCAGAAATAATTGAAATCAGAAGCCAATCCTTTCCACAAAAGAAAAAGAAGTTGGTTTTTTTTTTTTTTTTTGGTGCATTATTTCTCTTCCCTTTTCCTTCTCCTTTTCTCCCTCTCCATTTCTGGAGGTAAGACTCCCTGTAATTTTAACTCCTTCCAGCTCAGACCAAAGCAAAAACAAAAACTGCATTCATGATGTGCCAGGTTTTCCCTCAGTGGTTTTAACATTACCAAACCTTTCTGCCTGGGTCACTGTCACAGAAGACAGGTGGGGCAAATCACTCCATTTTTTTGTTATTTTATGTTTTTCAGACTGAAAAACAGTTAAAGGATTTTAGTGAGTCAAACCTCAAAGGGCCTCTGAAAGAGGCTTAAGTATCAACATTCCCCAGTTGTTTCAGACACTTCTTAACAGATCATAATTAGGAATTATTGAAAGGTGTGTATATAAACAATTCTATTAGAAGAAAAAATGTCCTGGTGACTCCTGTTTTGCCTGCTTTCCACAACATAAGGATTGCATAGCCCAATTTCCTCTAATTTCCCCTACCTGTTCCTTTAGGTTCACCTTCAGTTCACAGCCAATATGCTGTGAATGCAGTTGGTATTTCATTTTTCTTTAAACTTAGTTTATTATTTCCATTGCTCCATTTTAGTCATACATCCTTGCTATCAGGAACACCAAATTAAGCTTCAGGGGGGTTGTTTTTTATTTTTGGTTTTGGTTTTTTGGGTTTTTTTGTTTGTTTTTTTGAGGGTTTTTTTAGGGTTTTTTTTTGAGTCTTTCTGTGGTTGTGAGTTTGTTTTGGTGGGTTTTTTCTTTTTTTTTCTTTTTTTTTTGTTGGTTTTTTTTTGTTTTGTTTTGTTTTTTGTTTGTTTTTTTTTTGTTTGTTTTTGGTTTTTTGTTGTTGTTGTTTGGGGTTTTTTTGTTTTGTTTTGTTTTTTATTGGAAAGCATTCCATTTTCAGATAAAGAAACCTAATGTGTAGAATGGTACTTGGATCAGCAGCAGGGTCTAGGAGGTTTCCTGAAGGACCAGCTGCTTCAGTTACCAGGCTGTTTTGATATATTCCTAAGAAAACCATGGCCCTTTTTCTTCCATTAAAGGCATGTCACAAGAAATAGAGGAGTTTATGTTAATTTTTATATAACCTGAAACTTTCAGTTTTCTCACTGGGGAGAGGGAGAGCTAGCTGTACACTATTTCCTCTGCAGAAACTGCCCAAATTCTTGAAAAGGAAAAGCAAACATGGGCAGCTGAAGATCTTTTATTCTGTTTTTCCTTTGAAAACCTAAAAGCACATCAGCTGTGCTCCCTTTGTGTTTTGGAGGATGACATTAGGAGGGGCTGAGTTTTCAACCCTGGAGACACCTTGGAGACCCTTCCCATCACATTGCTTCTCCAACATCCCGACCACCCAAGGCTTTTTACTAAAGATGGAATCACAGAACCATTTAGGTTGGAAAAGATCCCTTAAAATCATTGAGTCCAATCATTAACCCAGCCCTGCCAAGCCCACCACTAACCCATGTTCCCTGGGGCCACAGCTACAAGTCACACTTCCAGGAATGGTGACTCCACCACTTCCCTGTTGTAATGCTTGACCACCCTTTCAATGCAGAAATTGTTCCTAAGATCCAATCTAAACCTTCCCTGGTGCAACTGAGGCTTTGATTTCTCAGAAGAGGAAGTCCTGCTCACTGTTCATGTCAGAGAAACAAATCAGTGCTCATGCCTGACTTGGCTCTCACACATAACAGGGCAAAGGGATGTTGCCATCACTGGATTCAGCTTCGTTAATAAGTGCTTGAGCAGCTCAGTTTTGAATAATTTTGGATCGTATGCTTTTTTCAGAGTTTTGTAACCTACATGTGGCCTCTTTTTTCATCTGAGAAGATTGCAATGAAACTTTGTGGTCTTTTTCTCACTACTCATTTAAACACTACCTCAAATTATAGTAATCATTCAATGAAAACAGCTTGTTTGGAAATGCAGAAGGGCACTGGCATTTCTTTCCTCTGGATTTGCACGAAGACATTTTTTGTTTTGTCCAAAATGGGATCCATTTCTCATTTTCAGTTACCACTACACCTGAACCTCAGCTGTCCTGTCTGCAAACCACCCAGGTGTGAAAAGGAAGAAAGCCTGGGTAATAGGGATGGCAGTCCTGTACCTGTGCATGGCTTTGGGCCAGGCTCACAGCCCCAAGGAAAGCAGGTAGGGGATGTTGGGGGTGTCAGAGATCTCTTGACAATTTGCTGATACACACAGCTGAAAAAGCCAGAGGGTCCAACAAAGAATCCAAGATGTCAGAGTTACTGTGTCACTTGCAGGGTATTTTAATTAATTAGTAAATTAATTAGTGATCTCAAAACAGTGTCAGCTGGAAAGGGATGTCGTGTAAGCACAAACTAGACCGTGATTTGTTCCAATTCAGTTTGGTTTCAGGGCATATGAGATTTTCCAATAAGATCAGGTCATGCGTGTCTTTGTCCATGAAGATGGAGAGTGGCAGCACAGCAGCAAGGCAGCAATCTCTTGTAAGACCAGTGTGTGACTCTCTCTTGTAAGATTGTACTGAAAACTGCTTAAGATGAGGTGAATTTGTAGTGAAGAGACACAAAATCAGAGGTCTGTGGATTTTTATCACTGTATTCAACACTCACTGGCTGCCTACCCTGAAATTACTGCATGCAATTGAACGGAGACTGTACCTACCATCACAGTTTTAGTGTCATTAACACAGAAAGATTATGCAGCAATTTCAGTCTGTTAAAGAGGCCTGGGATTGGCAGAGATGGTGGCATGGAGATTGCTTCCTTCTTCTGAAAGTGAAACGGTGCTAATGACACCCAAAACAGCTGTGGAAAATGTATGCTGCTGTATGACAGAGGCACCAACAGACAGGAATGACCTTCAGAGGTAATGATTGCAATGTTATAACAACAGGCATTAGGACAAGGTCAAAATGGGCTGAATTGCAAAAGTATCATATTTAGCATAGAGTCTTGAGGTGTGTGTGTGGCATTTCAGCCAAATCTGGTAATACCTGGCTCAGTTCTTCGTGCAGCCTCTTAGGCCTGCAGAAATCCTTATCTAATGTCCCTTTAGGAAGCATTTGGTGCTGAACGGCCTCTTACTGCCTCCAAAACGTGGTGCTAATTAACGTGAACCAAGTTACAATATGTGCTAAAGATTCCAGCTTTGTTACTTATTTAATGAGCTTTGTGGGATTTGAACATGAGGCTCAAAGTAGCAGGGGAAAGCTCATAATTAGTTTCAATTAGAAGAAGTTCCTACACATTACAACTATTTGATAAACTGCAGAGAACTACTGAACAGATACAAATCACTAGTGTTGTTTCATTTGTTTTTATACTTATTTTCTTCTTAATTAGTGCTGATTGGCTTATGATCCTAATTAATGCAAAGAAATTTGGAATGGTATACAATGGTATGGTTTAGAAGATGCCAGAGTGTATAACTGCTAAATTATTGCTAATTGTTATTTACATGAGGACAGGAAGACTAAGCAATGTGCTGCCTAATTAGCATTAAAGATATGCTTTCCATTTCCAAATTAAATGAAGGCAAATGGGATAAAATCATTACAGTTACCAAAAAAAATCCTCATCTTTCTCTCTAAAAGTCAATAGTTGCACTGCCAACAATTAAGAAAAAAAAAAACAAAAAACCAAAACAAAACACAAAAAAACCCAATAACCCAAACTAGCCAAGAAGTAAAAGACCTTCCACAAAATGTAGACCCCTAATCCAAAGTGGACACTGTTAAAACCTTTTCAGCTGCCACTTCAAAATGTTCAGTGCTATATCCATTACAAGGATATATTACAAGCAACAAGCACTGTGCCAAGCTTAATTAGGGAAGACTGCAGTGATTTTAGCAGCCAGTACAGGTGTACCCAGCCTACAGAAATTGCTCTGCTTCAGTGGTTACAAAGAGATGGTGTCTTCAGTTACTCCCTCCAGAGCTACCTGGGAAAGAGACCAACCCCGAAACACCAAAAAAAATGGACAAAACTCCTGAATTATATCCTGGTTTCTCCACTGACTCACCAGCTAGCCTTAGTATTCACCTCAACTCTGCTTCATCTTCCTCATGGGCAATGCAAGTCCCTTTGGTCAATCCATTGGCACTGGCAGAGCACTCATCAATACAGATTTACATACCCTTGCCAAGGTCTCTGTAAGAACCACTGGATTCTTTAATACATAAAGTGCTGTGTCAGTGTCATGGCAATTTATCTCCTTTTTTTTTATATTTTTAATCACTCAATATTGGAAACAAAAAAGTCTCAACATTACGGTTTATGGAAAACTTGTTATGTGAAAAAAGAAAAGCCCAAGGCATTTTAAAGAAAGCTCCAAAGATTTTTTTCCTTCTTTATATCAGTTTTGACGGGTTTCAAACAACATAATGTGCAGTGGCTGTCGCAGGACTTCTGTTTGCACTGTGGTTTCTGAAAAAATATACATTTCCTAGCAGACATTTCATAGCTTTAATGCTTTTTTTGTTTGTTTGTTTCTTTTCCTGCTCTCTTGTATCTCAGTGCCAAGAAAATAGCCAGGATTATCCAATAGGTCTTTTTTATCTCTGATTTCCATGATTTGATGAAAAACTTTATTCTGCACACTTCTCAGCCCCATACACAAACATTTTTCTTGGCCACTGGTCTATGTTTTCACTTCTCAGGGTTTCTGAAGGTTACATTTTTATACATACATAGGCAAGCAGATATTTGGTCTGTAGTACCACCTGTTTTCTGGTTTTGAAAACATTTGAAATTTGGAAAAAAAAAAAAATTCACCCCAAACACCTTAGAATTGGGAGACTGTAGATATTGGATGTTTTCTGACCAAATACTTTTATACACATACACATCTATGTTATAAACATACAATTGCATAAAACCCAGCACTGCCACTGCTTGTCTGAGCTGTCTTGTTCCAATTTGCTTCAGGGCTCAGGGAGTTTGTGCTTCACTGCCAGCAAGGGGCCTTTCATTTACCAGATCAATGCAGATAGCTCAGCACAGCCCTGCAGTGCTGCTGAATGAAGATGCAGGCTTGTGCATGAAAAATACACAGCTTTTCCTGGAGAAAAATGAGCACTGGAATCTGAGCCACAGACATTTCTGTGACCAGCCCTGCACTGAAGGCTCCAATCCAGCAGTACAGACCAAGTTCACTTGGACTTCTTTCTTACTTACATGAAGTCCTCTTTTAAATTATAAAAGTGGCATTTTTCCCTGTTGGGGTTTTAGCCTGCCAAACGTA
Organism: Agelaius tricolor; assembly: GCF_023055355.1. Classification (NCBI taxonomy): domain Eukaryota; kingdom Metazoa; phylum Chordata; class Aves; order Passeriformes; family Icteridae; genus Agelaius; species Agelaius tricolor. The sequence continues at coordinate 55,060,113 of NW_027269264.1, read as the reverse complement.
CCAAAACAGGGCTTGCTGGAAGTGGGAACTCAGCCCACAGATTTTACTGATGCCTCTTGCTTTCCCAAAGCTGAGCTTGTGCTTAAGTTGCTTGCTGAAGCCTGAAGGCCTCTAAAGGGTTTAATTTTTGTCTTGAATGTTGTTCACTTCTTTCATCCTCACTATAACCCATCCCTTCCCTCCTTCTCTCTATATGAACAGCTCCACTCTTCCTCCCAAGCCCCCTCAGCACTCTCTGACACCCAGACACAGCCATGGTGGCACTGCATGGGTGGGTGACACCAGAATCACACGTGTCTTTGAGGACCCATTTGGAAAATGTCAGTTCTATTCCCTGCTGTACTTTTCCCTGGACCATATCTCCCCATCTGAACAATGTTTTCTCCAGATGAGCCATTTTCTAAACTGCTACAGAACTGCACCCTGCTGGGATGCCCCATCCCTGGAAGTGTCCAAGGCCAGGTTGCATGGGGCTTGGAGCAATGTGGTCTAGTGGAAGGTAAGCCTGCCCATGTCAGGGGAATGTGGAATGAGACGATCTTTAGGGTTTCTTCCAGCACAAACCATTCTGTGATTCTGTGGTCTTACATCTTTCAGGTTTCATGTCTTCTACATGTCCCCTCTGGCTCACCTCTCTGCCTGCAGACTCCCATATTTTAACCCCTCTCATCTCTGGGACTCCCCAGGCACATCTGGCTCTTGCTCTTTGCCTTGCAAGCATCCTCAGAAACCTTTTCTTTGCTTCACTATGGAGCTGAAGACTACCAGCCATCCTCTGCCCTGCTGCAGAAATTCACCATGGTTCAGCTCTCACCCTGCACACCCCTGAAGCCTCAAGGTCTTGTGAGAAGAGAGCACTGTGAGAGAGATGAAAATGTGAGAGGCCTTGAGGGGAAACCACACAAGGAGAAGCTGAGGACACTTGTTCTGTTCAGCCTGGAGAAGGGAAAACTGAGGGGAGAGGAACTTGTAGCTGCCTACATGAGGGGAAATGAGGGGCAGCACTAAATTCTCCCCTCTGATGACCAGGGGCTGGACCCAAGGGAATGGCTTGAAGCTGAGGCAGGGGAGTTTAGGCTGGGTATAAGGAAAAGGTTTTTTCACCCAGAGGGTGATTATGCACAGTCACAGGCTTCCCAGGGGAGTGGTCACAGCCCCAAGCCTGACAGAACTCTAGACCTTGGCGTGGTTCCACAGGTGATGGGATTCCTGGGGAAGTCCTGTGCAGGGCGGCAGCAGGACTCGATATTCCCTCCAGGAGAACATGGCACAGGCACAATGGGAGGTGGCAGCAGGGCTCCCTGCCTTTCCAGCCTCACAGGTGAGATCCAGCGCATTTCAAAAATTCCCATTAAATTTTCTTCTCGTTCTGGCTACGGAACAACCAGATTTTATTTATCTCAATGGGTTTTGCCAAGTTAGAAGGCTTTTTATTGTCTGGCTGTGAGTGAAATTAATGGCTGCTGCATTATTATCAGGAGAATCTGAGAGGCACTGGAGTCCTATACCTGTTAACTTTTGTTCAGTCAATTTACCAACATTAAGAAGAGGAAAACACTCTGTGTTCTTCATTTATAGGCTGGTGGGGACAAAAAAAGCCTCAGGAACAATGAGGATTAAAGGAGACATTCAAATTTAGAGGACATTTCCTAAACCTTATAAGAAATTTAGATAAGGTCACATAGAGGAACTCCTTGAATATGTATCTTTCAAATCATTTGTACTTCTTCAATTGACAGACTGACAACATTAATAAAAATCAGAGACTGCGAACTAAAATCAGAGGCTGCCTCAAAACTTACACATTTTCAATTCACAGAGCACTGCACGCAGATATCTTGCTGGACTAGATGCCTTAAGCCAAAAATTAGCGTCACATTCTCCCTCCCAGGCTGCTGCAGTTATCATAAAGTTGTTCCCATCCAATGGCTACAAAGCAGCCTCCGTAAAATGAGAATATTGCCATTCCTGTTGCTAGTGGAGATGATCCTGTTACAAGAACAGCATGAAACAGGCACTAATTCTTTGAACTGCTTTCTCAGACCTTGATGTAAGGGTCGAGGAAGGCTGGCTGTTGAACACTGTGGATGTTTGCTCTGTTATGGATTTACTGTCCTTGCTAAAGAGAAGGAGAGATATTTTTCTGACAATATTGCATCCAGTACTTTTCTTGTAATCATTAAGCTCAATTATCTTTTCACTAAACACGCAGGAGAGCCTTGGAGGGGGCCATTTGAATTTGTGCTTAGCAATTTATCTTGGGTAGATTTGTAAATAGATTAAAGAACTACTTATATTTTATCAAACGCTGTGATTTAAAAAAAAAAAAAAACAAAAAAACAAAAAACAAAACAAAAAAAAAACAACGAGCATCATGAAGGTACTCTATTTTTCCCTGGTTTTAACTGGAATTTGTTGACCTTGTGTTTAGCAAGCCTTGAGGACTCACTTCACTGCTGTGACCACATCACATTGGCAGCTTTCCACTGCTGAGGGAACAGAGTGAAACCCACCCAACAGGGCACAAGGCAAGGATGACTCGGTTGGGAACTCTCTGATCACAGAATGACAGAATCATTAAGGTTTGGAAAGGCCTTCTAAGGCTGAGTCCAATCATTAACCCAGCCCTGCCAGGCCCACCAATAAACCATGCAACCTCTGTATATCCATTGTCTAGGCAAACCCCCAAAATATCCCCTGGAGAAAATATCTCTGATAAAAGCATCAGCCAAAGAATGTCCTGATTTGGTTCTAATACATGATTAGAAGCAATAAGTATTTTTGGAGGAAGGCAGCCACAATGAAATCATATATACAGCACACACATGTGCAGAGGTGATGCTTTTAAGAACTACATAAAAATATGTAGAAATATGCAGAATGCATGCTGTTCTTGACTCTTAATGCACAAAGGCCTTGAGATCTATGGAGGAAAATTCCTACAGCAGAAAAAAGTATTTTTTTATTACCAAAATTATTGATCCAATGAGTGCTTTTTTAAGAACAACACATGGCCATTTTCCTCATCTTTTGCTGGTAACCAAATCTCCCTCCTCCCTCTTACCCTCAATTTTGCTGTTATTGGCTTTAAATTAAGTCAGCAAATGATGGAATTTTTTCACAGTCTAACCAGTAAAATGGTGAGGCATAAAAAGAATGGTGTCAAATCATATCCTCAAAGCTGATTAAAAGTAATCCTGCAGATGCTAAATATGGATTACCACAGCAATTACTGAAAATTCATAACCTTGCTAAAAAGGCATTCTAATGGAGTTCTGCAGTACACTGTAGTTAAAGGCTGTTTGCTTTTTTAAAAACAATTTGCAGTAAAATGTGTGGAAGTGTGGTCTCATACAAGCTCCATCCAGTTCTCAATCAAAAACTGTTTATGGCTGTTGAGAGCTCTCCTGTGGTATTTGAAACAACCACAAAGAGTGTTTTGGCTATCTCTATCTGCTCTTGGACCAACTTTGACCCACATTATGTCCTCATTATATCTCTTTTACAGTTTAAAAAGGCTTGAAATCTATTTCATCCCTAATTTAAGGCCATTTCATACTATAAGTTGCTCTAGGATAAAGACTCTTACTGCATTAAGGTCTGTATGTTCAAGCCTGTCTATTACACAGACTTTGTTTAAAACACCATTACACCCAATCACTGGTGATAAACTAATTAACGAGAATCTGGCCATTTTTAAGTCACAGCCATTAAATAATACTTGTGAACACAGTAATTATGAAAACCTTCTCATATCCACTCTTTAATATAGATTTAGCATTATTTTCAGCAACAGCTAAATCTGTGCTGAGCTTCAGCAAATTTTTATATTGGCAACTCCACTACTGCTGTCGTTTGTGCCAAATATCAGTAGTAAAAGTTGTCTTTTTCCATGGCTAAACTCAGATGGCAGGAGAAGGTCATCTCCCAGCATCAGAATTGTGGAAAAAACTCAGAAGTAAGGATATGTACTCCTCTGTGTTTTGCCAGCCTTTCTGGTAATGCAACTCTGTTTGCAACAGCAAAGACCTAGGAATGTAATGACAATAGACTGTTGCTGTCTACCTGAAATTAATTTTTTCTAGACTGAAATTTTATGACTTTTTTTTTCCATTAACAAAACTATATATAAATTTGGATTTCCCTCTATTTTGTCTAAATGAATTAATTTCCTATAGATTTTGTTTTGTAATACATGAGATGTTACAGCTGTAGGCTTTTTTTTTCCTCACTTAAAGAGCAGAAATTAATAAGAATAAGCTGCACATGAAGAAAAAGCTGCTTAAGTGCAACTTACAGCATTCCTAGATGAGAACGTTATAGAATGTAAGCATGGGGATGAAATAATTTGATCTAAAGTTTGTTTAAGGTTAACACATTCTTTTTCCCAGTGACTTGGAGGCAGATGGGATATATTTGCAAGTTTTGAAATCAGATGCCTCAATTACTTTTCCATTCCTCGATAAGGGAAATGTTACTCTGCATATGGGGAAATCTGATTACAAATGTTCAAATACTTTGCCCTTATCTAGCATCAGACCATGGATGTCATATTGGAACGTGATCCTTCTACTTAGGTCTGATAATATCAAAGCAAACAAGAAAGAAATGTGTTTCAGCTGATAAAACCATCTTTCCTGTAACAACAAATTAATTTCACGAATCATATACTTAAGAAATAAAGAAAAGAAAGAAATAAGGAGAGAGAGAGAGAGAGAGTCTAAGTATTTCTTTTCACACTTGCTGCAGTCTACTACTGCCCACTGGCTACAATTATGTGCTCCCAGCTGACCAGGTCGTGGTGGTCCCAGTCCCACCAGCAACCATCATGATAAATAAGTTTTTTCCTTGCTTCCACCAGCTCAGATTCCCAAGGACATTGGGCACTAATGAGAACTTGCAACACAGGCTCTAGGGAGAGAAGACCCAAAATTGCCCTGCTTAAGAAAGATTTGTGCTTCTCTCTACTCTCTTCCAAAGGCACTAATCAATTTGAGACCTGAGGACCTACTGTTGCACTGTAGGACTTACATCCTACTCTCTTCAGTCTCTGCTCAGTCTCCACTAAGCAGAAGATGCAAGACTACTGAAGTTAAAAAAGTTAACTTAGAATTTTTCCAGACTGCTGACGTATTGACTCAGAAGACTTATCTTTTCTGCCTGTGCCTGTTGAGGGAAGAGAAAAGGCTTTTAATTATATCTGTGAAGGATTATCCCCATTTCTGCAGAAGGGCTCTTGACATTTTTGAAGTCTAGGCATCTTCTGTTGCGCTAGCGGTGGAGTGTGTATGATAGAAACAGAGAGTGTTGCCTTTCCAAGTTGGTAAAATGACCTATGCTGCTAATGGCAAAGCCCTCAAAGCTTGCTGTTTAGCAGGATCCTGCACAAATACAGATCAATAGCTTCAATTTGATTCTCACCAGTCCATCTGTAAAAACAGTATCATTCATATGTCTGCTGTCAACACAGTCGCTCTCTCTGATCCAAACAATTTGTTGTTTCTATTTGTTTAGAAAGAAAAAATCCTCTAAACATTCAGATTAATTTGAAAAAGCTTCTCCTTTTCAACTACTATGTGCTTCATACTACTTTAGTCCTATCTTCTATGCATCAGAGAACAGTTATCACACAGAAATTATATTATTCTTCTCTCACAGAAAAAGAAAAAAAAATCATGGAGTGTCTTTGAATCTTCCTTTCACTAACACGCTAATCATGACCTTAAACTAAATAGCAGATATATTTTAGTATAAGGCACAGATATTTCTTCTAGATGGTAAGAGCACTGTGTACCACGATGGAGATAATGCTGGAATGCTGTTTGGTTTCTAAGGACAAACTAGTACTGGAAAAACAATGGAAGTTTGGATTTGTTGGGAAATATTACATGAATTACTGCAGCCTAAGTAAATGATGAGTAAAGATACAGAGGATAACAATCTGCAGGTGTTTGATGGATGCAAACATAGAGGAAGAGATTTCCTTAGGGTCATCCAAAGGGTAAAAGTAGCAGAAATGCTTGATGGCCAAGCTAAATTAATGGTTTTTCTCCACCTCTAATAGCTATGATTCTGTTATATTAAAACAGGGGAAAAGCTACAGGGAAATTCTGAAGCCATTTCTAATCCAGACCTCACTGACAGATTAAATAGTACAGTAGATTGCAATTTCTTCTTCTGTAGTCAAATGTTAATTAGATTTCTTGCAGCTGTCTGTATATCCTGAGTTGGCTGATGAGCACATTAACAATGTGAGCTGATTCAAGAGTAAAATGAAACTTCCTTGAGAAGGATAATGACACATTGGAAGAACAGACTGGTCCCACTGAAACACAAACCCCACCAGGGCACAATGGCTCTGCTGCATATTTTATACCACGTTCAAATGGCTCTGCTGCACTGGCAGGGTCCAATAATCCATGAATCTCAGCCCCTCCACTAAGGCAGATATACTTAAAAACACCCAGAGAAATTGGAAGTGAATGAATATTTTTTTCCATCTTTTGCAGACACAGAAGTCAGTCAAGTCACCTGACACTTCTAAGCATTCCTCACATATCTGTAAAATGAGGAAATGTTATTTCTCTTAGTTTATTTTTGGTAAAACCTCATTGTGTCCTTGCCTGAAGAGCACTGACATGCAAACTATCATGCCACTGTATCAGTTAACCACCATTAACTCCCAGGCATTTTTCATCTTCCTGAACCTTTAGCCAAATGTTTAACTGGAGATGGAGGACTCTGTCCTGTTACCTAAAATTGTCTTGGTTCCTTCAGAGTCAGTTTTGTTTCAATTATTCTCAAGGTAAGACTTAAAAATTCAAATTTGAAACAAAACAATCAATTGAATTCTTCTCAGAGACAAACCAATAGAACACTAAGAATGTGAATCTAATTTTAGATTAAATTCAGATCCCTGCTTGAACGTGCAATCTACCCACCTGAATCCTAAGGCCAGGATTTTGACATACACCTTTCTGCTAAAATGAATGAAACTTCAAAAGTAATGTTCCACTTGGCTTTGAAAATCCTATCTTTTATTTTAAAACATGGCTGAGTATTTATACAACAGAGTAAAACAGCATAACTTTTAAAACATCTCCTACTACATCTTCATAAATTAGGGCAGATAGGTGAGCTGATATCAGCTCAAACTCATTCAAACAGAAATCCACTTGCCATATTTCCACTTGCAGTTTATTTGACAGCAGCTTTGTGGGTACTGCCTAGAAATGTCCTTTGAAGGGAACTACTGCAGCAATTACATTATTTTCTGTAAGTCTGATATTTTGTCCTTTTGAAATAATGAAATTAGAGCTCAGGTCTGAAAAACAATCTTGTAATGGAAGCCGAGTGGAATATATGATCTAATAAGGCCTATGATTGCTACTTATGATATAATTGCCAGTCAAATAGAAACTCTTCTGTGAAATAAAATCTGATCTTTTCTCCACTACATCAAAAAAATTGCTTGAAATGTGACGGCACAAGAGGAGAAAAAAGATATTTTTGCATTTTACTGATGCAGCCTCTATTTGAGCACTGTTCTTGTGATAACCACATAAAGCATTCCTGTTCAAAGGTTCTGTTATTGTCAAGGAGATGAATTATAAAGCAACTTTATATTGTGCAATCTGCAGATTTTATTGACAAAGTTGTCAGGAGCAGAAGAACTGGGAGTCTCTCTGCTTGTCATGGGATAAATAAGAGGATCTACAGAGCTCTCAGCTTCATTCAATTTGTTTAGATACAAGTTGACTGGGAGCATTGATTCGATGCAAGACCAGTTATGGATTTTTAGGTAGGAACATACACAGTGGGGAGTAATAGATGGCTCTAAAGTGAGTGCAAGGCTGAAATTCACTTGGGAGGCTGCAGAGATTGTGCAAGCCCAGCTGCATAAGCATGCTGGATCAAGGGAAGATGGGTCTGATCCTCCCACAGAAGCTTTTTCTCCGCCTTCCCCAGCAGCAAAATATTGCTTGACCTCTTCTCCCATGGGGGAGCATCAAGACAGGTTATATTTGTGTGCTAGGGGGTCTTGATTCATAGCCCCTCATTATTTAAAGCTTAGTTTCCCACCCATACTGCCGCAAATGGAGAAAGTCTCAAGTGCTGAATAATGGAAACACCAAATTCCAGCTAATTTGCTGGTTAAGACGTGCCAGAGCATGAGATTAACACAATATTTTGCCTTCCTATCTGTTAAAATGCACCTATTTGCTGGATAAGTCCTGAAAAGCCAGTACAGCTAATGTGAATGGTCAAATAAACCCCATGATCCTATGCTACTCTCCCACATCATCATAATTTAACCTAGTCCTGAAAACTCTTTTTTCTCCAGGTGGGAACACCTGAGGAATCAACCCATGGGAAGTCCAAGCCCAGTGTGGGTTTCCCTAGACCAGGGAAAACATAAAAACCAGTGGGGATTAAAGGCTTGTGGGGTGGCTGAAGGAGAAGATCAAATTCAAACAAGCATTCAGCATCAACTGATGTTTTATTAACACAGAGGAAGTTCCCCTCCACTTCTCTGCCAGCTGAGCCTAAAGAGTATTTCTGCACTGGGTACCTCCAGTGGTGCTGCTGTAAAGATGGATGGAGCTCAGGGCAGGAGATGAAGAAAGAGGCAAGGAAGGGTGGGATTTATCTCATATTCCAGCCACCCAAAAGTTATATATCTAATCTTAACCAGTCATCTAGTCTGCCCCATAAAGACAGGAAACTGTCATGTTGATTCAAATCTTTGGTTGTATCTCCAAGAGGATCTTCATTGCAAACCAGCCCATTTCAGGCTGAAAATCCATTACATTGCAATTTTCACTGAGTATCAAGCGGGATGGGATTTAATCTGAAATCTCTGGAATAAAGGATTGCTTCCTTAGGCTTTTCAGCCATGTAGGCACCATCTATTATCTCAGTTACCAGGTTTTGACATTTCAGAATCCATGCAAGATAGTTCAAACTTGTGTTTTGTTGCTCTGCGTGCTGCCAAAGTAATTAAAAATGGAAAATGCTGTGAAGCCTTTTGCTGGTAATGGCACCTTAAAATAAAAGCTCTCCTTCATCTTTGTTGAAACTATTTGGTTTTGCACTGGTATAAATTACTTGTTCAGCACCAGTGTAATTTTTGGTTTAATATAACACTGGAGAGAGAACAAGGTATTTAGGAGGATTTTTTTTCTTTAGAATCTATTTTCTTTCAGTTAGATCTCTAGGTAATTCTGTTTACTTTTCAATTCCCAGCGTTGGTGAGAAACCTGTAATGTTTTGATCTTTCAAATATTCTTCACAAAATGCTCCAAGGTCTTTATCTGACAGATAAATCTGTTCTTCTGTTTTATTATTTGTTCAGGCAGAGTTATTCCAAACTAAGAATTTAAACATTGTGTTCCTCACCACAAGTTTAAGCTGAAAGAGAAAGGCAAAATTCAGTTTTTCCTTACGGGGTGAGCTGTCTCAATAAAAATCTAAAATAGAAAATGAATTAAAAATATATGATCCATTAAATGTAACTTCACTGGCTGTTTTTAAGTATTCTGACAATTTTCCAACATCATTCCATTTTAAATAACAGATCATTAAAACAAAGCCGTAAGAATGTTATCAGCTGATTTCTAAAGAACAGTGATTTAGGAGATCTGGCTCCTACTGCTAGATATAATCCAATTTGGGAAAGGCATGTAGCATCTCTGAATCTTGCCAGAGCTTCATAGAAGGATGTTGAAGAACTCTAGCCTGGACCAGTGCCTGCCTCCCAGCATCAGCAGCTCTCAGTCACTGGAAATGCTGAAGGACTACCCTTGACAGATGGAAATAGAGACAGCAATAAATCATAGAGCAGGGATGCTCAGATTTTAAGGGTAAGGGCCATATTTCACTGAGCATATTTGCAGCAAGCCAAGAGATTTGTATACAAATATACAATAGCAGGCAGCCTTGCTCTGCAGCCTTTCAGGAGTGAAGCATCCACACTGTGGTAAGCACAGTCACACCTTCATTATTATCCTGGCTTTCTCTGTGCTCCTCCCAGATTGCCCATATCCAGGGGTCCAGGTCTGGAGCTGAATGCCATTCCTCCTCTTCACATTTGCATCCCATCAAAGAATCAGAGAATCACAGAATGATGGAATGGTTTGTTTTGGAAAGGACCTTAAATATCATCTAGACCCAACCCCTGCCACAGGCAGGGACACCTTCCACTTATCCCAGGGTGCTCCAAGCCCCATCCAGCCTGGATGGGGCAGCCACAGCTTCCCTGGGCAGCCTGTGCCACTCTCACAGTTAAGAATTTCTTTCTAACATCTACTCTAACCCAACCCTGTGTCAATTTGAAGCCATTGCCTCCTGTCCTCTCATTCCAGACCCCTGTAAATAGTCTCTCTCCATCTTTATTGCAGGCTTCAGGTACTGGAAGGCCACAACCAGGTGACCCCAAAGCCACCTCTTTTCCAGGCTGAACAAGCCCAACTCTCTCAGCTTCAGCAGGGTGACATCCCTCATCCTCTGTGCAAATAGTGGTTGTCTGTCATTAATGCGTCACACTGTTTTCCATCAGCCTTCCAATAATTCTCAAATTAAACACTTCTGCACTATCTCCCATGGCATTTTCTGCACTCCAGTGAGGTTTCCTCTAATCACCCATGGAGTTACCCCCCTGCTTGCCTCGTAGGGCTCTGTTCCTGCAGTGGAACCTACAAAATCTTTCAGACACACCAGTGCCCTTCCTGTCAAACTCATCAATACAGTTCCATTGCTCCTGCATCAATTTTTGCCCTTTATCTTTTGTTTTATAATTAAATTACAGATGGCTTTGATTCCTGACCAGCCCTTGTTCTTGTGGGCTAATGATAACAGTACAAACAAGTGTTAATGCGCACAAGTTGTCCCTGGTTGGCAAAACTTCCATGAGAGCTAGAGGCCAGGTCAGCCCAGCCTTCCCATTACAGACACTGCTGGAGTGGGATGCCAAGTGCTGGGGACACATACAGAATTGAATTTTCAAGACATGACCTGTGCTTAGTCCTAAATGCAGAACAAGAATTCAGGGTGTAGCCCAGCCACTGGTAGAGGAAATCCAGGAACAACATTTTGAGGATTTCATTGCAAAAATCCACAGTGCCTTTGAGTTGCAGTGACGACAGAAGCACAGCTCTTGTGAGACAGAGCACATCACTGGAGTCTCAATCTCTGTTCCTCTCCCATCTTCCTTTTGCAATAAGGAACTGCAAGTGTATTTGTGGGAGGAAAGGGCTAATTTGGTTAGCGGCATAAGATTGATAAACTCCGCCCCTTATGAAAATATCCTGTGATTCTTAATAGCCATTAAACCCCCAAAGGATCTAATTTCTCAGGATTTAACTCAGAGGACTTGTTCAGCCTGTAGTAAATGGCCAAGCACTCAATAGATCTGCATTAGCTTGGTAATGATCCTTCTGGCATTTGAAATTATGGCTAGACTGATCTGTGGCATATGGCTTAAGCTGCTAAGCCATCGCCTGTTGTCTCTGTTTTTCATTTGACTTGGTAGCTTCCTGAGGTCCTGGATTCATCCTTGAGGATAATGTAAGCTTTTCCTGGCATTGAGTGAGCTGTCACGACTTACCTACGTGATATTTAAGAGGGGTAAGGAAGGATTACTCTAAATGCCTGACTTAACCCAACTAAAGTTTGACCCACCACATGATATTTCAGTCATTTTTTGGTGCATGGTTTAGTTATTTGCACATTGCTGACTGTTTTCTTTGGAAAGTTTCAGATATTGGAAAAGAGCCAACCTTTAGCCCAAGGTTAACATAAGCAACAAACAAGGATAGTCCTAGTACCTGTGTAGAAGCAGCCTGGTTTTGCACTGGTTTTGATAGTAATTTGAAAAATTAACTTAAGCAAGTGTTAGCATGAGAAACAAAAAACCCCAGCCTTTTTATAAAATTAAACAGTCATGCACTGCTTTAAAATATTTATTTTATATTGCCTGCACTAAACTGGGGTGCAGGAAAGTGGATCTGGCCTCTGCTAAAATGGTTGATATCATATACTTGTTTCCAGGAGGGAGGGAGCAAAGTGTAATTCCCTATACAGCTCAAGTTTTTCCTCCTAGGCAGTGACATGATGCTCCAGAGAACTGGTGGCACTTGAGTCACAGGGCTCCAGTTTAGTGCCTGCCCTGCCTTCCTGTACAGCATCACATCACATTCATGGCTGCAGCAGGAGCACCTTGCACCTTTCTCTCACTAGCAGGGGTGTTACTGGACTTGTCAGAGGCTGAGCAGATCAGCAGCAAGGTGTGCTGTCAGTCAGGAGTTGGGGCCTCCTGTGCATCCTCCAGGATCCCCCAGCTCCAGTACATTGTCCCTCTCCAGGTCATCCCACAAGGCAGCTGCTGGGCTGGGTCAGTGCCTCCAGACCAGCCACTTTCTGCTCATCACAGCAGCGATCACATCAGCAGAGATGTGCCATTAATCACGCTGTGGGCCAAAGAAATCCTGGTGAGGAAAGGGAAATCTTCCCAGGGTCACTTCTGTAAATGATGGCACCCTTCTTCTCTCCTGGGAAAGGCACAGCCTGGCTGTGCATCCCACAGGCTGCAAACCCTCCCCCTGGCAGGGCAGCCCTGCTCAGCAGATCATGGCAGTCACTTACCCTAACTTTACCAGTGACACAGCCTGCACACTCATGCAGATGTTGTTTGCAGAACCCTGGAGACGATGCCAGCCAGACACTTGGCACCAAGACCCAGTCTGGGAGACGAGGAGCTTTCGAGGCTCATTCCTAACATTCATTATTTTCATATTTAATAAGAAAACTGATGCGACACATCAGGGAGATTGGTCAGTCAGCTAGCATGGAAACTATCAGTGCAGAAAAATGAGTAGCCTGGCAGTAAAATGTCTGCAATGCCCACACACTCCCTGGAAGAAACTTAGGGCTATTCATCTGAATTTATCTCATGGTCCCTGGGTATCAGAGCAGGGGTTGAAAGTGGCTGAAACCTTTTGCACTGCTTGTGGCTCCATCTGGGCTCTCTGTGGTGAACAGTGGGAGTGCTTAAGGCAAAGTTGTCCCAAGTCTTAAAATCCAGCAGGCAGATCTCAGAAAGTCTTCAGAAACACTTGTGTGACACTGGGTGTTTCCCTGGATGCAGACCCTCTGGACATCAGTTTCCAAGTGACAGCTTCAAAGGGGGGCCAGGAGGTGACTGTTTTTAGAAAGCAATTTAGTGGGATCTGGAAGTCTTTCTTCACAAATACTATTTTCCACAGTCACTGTCAGTCACTTTCTAGCAACAACACCAAGAAGAACTTTTGAAATTTTAAAATAAGAAAAGACTCACTAACAGTGGGTCCTTTCTCTTGGGCTGCTACTTGCGCACAAGCCCCAGTGTCAGACAATAAGAAACTTTCAGGTTCATCTTTCATTTCCCTGTATGTTTTTTGGTTTGTTTTTTTTTCACTGCCTACACCTCTTGGGCCATTGGTAAATAAAATGGGCCAGCACACACTGCCCCTGAAAACAAATGGAATGGCTTGTTTTACTAGGATTAAAATTCCTACCTGAAACATGATCACCTCATCTGTGTCTTGCTGACTGAGAACCATCCCTGGCTCTCGCTGCCCACTGAGTCATTCTCGGGTGTGATTTGGAGAGAGTTGCCAGCCACAAGCCGAAACACACCTGAGACAGGCCAACATCAGCTCAGGACAATCACCTCCTGTCCCCTTTGCAGTCACCAGCACAGACAGGTAAATCTGTGGGTCTGCAACTCAATTCATCAGTTTAACACCATTAAGACCAGTGGGTACTGAAGACATTTGCACTTGTTCATGGAAATAAAATTTTCTTCCAACTCTTAAGGTGATGAGTCACCCTCTCAAAGTTGCTTCCTCCCTCCCGTGACTGTAGGAGGAGCTCAGATCACAAGTTTCCACAGGTTGGCTGGCTTTTTTGTGGCTAGAATTTGGTGAAAATCCCATGCTAAAGGATAAAGGGCTTCCTCCATTTTTTAATCTGAATGATATTAAAACCAACCTCTACTTTGCAGGGAATGAAGAAGTTCTACTTAGAACATATGCAGTTCACTTCTTTCCTGTGAAGTTGCCATATGGCAGGGGAGTGATGGGAAGAAGAAAAATATTGACAGTGATGATATATCTTATTACAGAGCATACGGACCAAATTTTCCTCTCAGTTACACTAGTGAAAATCTGGAGTGAACAGCCTTGTCTTGATAGGAAAATCAGATCAGTCAGTGGATATACAAAGCCAATTATGAGAATGAAACAAAAGCAAACTTGGGAAACATTATGGTATAGTAAAGAAGACATGTGGTAGGACGCCAGAAGACAGGAAGTCATTGAGCCCAGCACGCTTACTCTTCCTTTGAAAAAATCATCCCATCTACAGTAACCACAAGTGGTCAGGATCTTGTTTTATGCCTGAACTTGGCAAACTGAATGAAAGCTGCCCAAAAACATCTGTTCTGGGTTCCAAACATTTATACAGCCTTTTGTTAGAGTACCAAAGATGGCATCACATCAATGGAAGGGAAGCCCTGCAGAAGAAAGCAGTTCAAGGATGCTATAGGGAAAAGTCCAAGATTAACACAAGACCTGCAATGTCTTACACGTCAATAACCATCACTTATTTCTTGCTGAACATCCAGCTGATTAAAACTTCAAATTGTGTTTGACAGACAAAACCAGAAACTGGTCGAAGGAGAGAGACCATGGGTGCACTCCCATTCCATACTATTTAGAATTTAGTATTCTGTTCAAAATTATTTAGAAATACATAGTGGGCAACTTAACAGTGAAAGATGCAGCAATAGTCATGTTTCTCTACTACATTTAAGAGACATAAAGACAAATCCATAGCTGAGAAGACTTCTGGAAATATAATGTATATTTAGCAAATAATAGTAGTGTTATTTGAAACTTAGTTTTGCAACCATCTAGTGAAAGGGCTGTTTGATTTTTAGGATCTTCTCCAGACTGTGTAAGATAATCAGAAAGGCGCAGACTTTTTGGACCTAAATGGCAGGATGATACCATTTATGTAAACTAGAAGAGGTAAACAGTGCATGAAACTCAGCCAGACAAATTGAAAAAACTGAAAACTGAAGTCAAATTACCACTTGCAATTCAGCACACAAAAGAGTTAAACAGCAATTTGATAAATAAACTCTGCATTATTTTTTGGAGGCCTCTGAAGACTGAATTTTTGCAAACGAGTTCAAAGACAAGCTATAGCCAACTCAATGTCCACAGTTGCTTCGGAGCCAGCATGGAACATTTGGCCAGAAAAATGCCAGTGCCAACTACCCAGTGCAAAGCCTATACTTTATTTTGCAAAAGCAAAAAGCTGTGATTTACACTCCTGAAAGGAAGAAGTTAAAAAAAAAAAAAAAAAGGATCTAACAGTACATTCTGTGTAGGTTTATTATTTTGCCAACAGTTTGTGGGTTGGATGATGAGGTACGTTCCTGAAGATTACACATCACCATTTTTTTTAAACAAACAAAACAGCAGGCAAGATCAAAATTCCCCTAAAGCAGAGGCAGTCCTTGTGAAAGTTCAAGGCTTTTGTGGCTCTCCCTCAGCTCCTTTTTAAAAAAAAAAAAAATGAAATGCATCAACGAAGAGCATTAATCAGCTTTGGCTCATAGGCAGCATTTTTTGCTTCCAGTTGCGGACAATTAGAGGCACAGTGTCAACTGGTCATTAATTGGGTTGTGTAAAGCTCTGTGGATACACATTGCTTTTTGTGACTCCGAAAAATTCTCATGAAGAATGAGACTGTAACATGTAGACATGTCCTGGTTTCTTCTCCTTTTAAACCAAACAGTTTACTAGTTCAGAGGAAAGGGTGTAGGATAAATGGGCACTGGAAGAAAGGAGTGCGGTTCCACTGACAAAATCAACAGACAATTGAAAATCAAGTGGAGTCAATGGTGTGTTGTTAATTCATGTGTTCAAACCTGGTAGCATGGCTAAGGGAAGGGTGTCTTGGTCTCCAAAAATATCAACTGATGAAATTTGAAATTAAGATTTATGACACTATTGCCATCACGAGCTTGTCCAACAGGATTTCTTCCGGATTTGTAAACTATCAAAACCACCTTAGTGCTGGTCTTTAGTAGGTGATCCATAAATCTCTTCATGATAGAGCCTCAAGATATCATTCAAATTCTGGCCAGATGTTATGGTTAAAAATGGGATATTGTTTCTCAGAGAGCAATCTTGGTCACGGTCATGACTTCCCCTAGCCACCAAAGGCCTGTTCTAAGGCTGCAAATTAAAAGTCCCAATAAATATGTTATCATTGTGCAATAAAACAGCTCTGCCAAAAAGACAAAAAACAAAACAAAACAAAAAAGCAGCAGCATATGAAATCCCAAGGGATGTCATTCCTTAGCCTGAAAAATATTGCTTCTTGATGAGAAAAAAGTAGATTATTCTTCTGGGTTTCTTGGCAGTCAGTCCGGAAAAACTATTTCTTCAGTATAAATATATATATAATCTTAGTTAGAACAACATAAATAAGGGAAGCAAAAAAACCCCAACACAGCAATTCCAGATTTCTGTTGTAGTGCTAGGCATAGTCTTCCAAACCCTAAAATGTGTGTGGGGCTTAAGAACACCACTACACAATTGTCACTCTCTTCCTGAGATGTGGCTGCCCATTTATAAATAAATTTTGTTTGTAAACTTCATCTCCTTTGGCAACACCAAGTGCTGAAGGCATTCAGGAAATATAAAGGTACTTTTCTCAAGGTTTAACTCAGTATAAATGAAGATGCATCCTTATTAAAATCTCAGCCCTGCTCACGGTTTTTCTCTGCTAAGCCTCATACTTCATGAATCATTGCTATAACTCTCAAGTTGGTTTCCATGAGGACTCTCTTCTTTAATGTTTTTTGTTCTTAAAAAAATGGTAACATTTCAACTTTTGCTTCCTGGGGAAGGATTTTGCAAAAGTATTATAAAGACAGAAAATACCCCACGAGCTTCCAAAGTGTAGGTAGCAAGAGTATTTATTATTATGCTGGGAGAAAAACAAAAGGGATATAAAAAGTGATTCACAAGGACAAAAAACAATCTGGTATGCAGTGGAAGAAGGAAAAGATGCCTTCCATGGACACATCATGCTATTTTTTTATTTTTACATATCTTTTCTTCCATATTCTTTGGATGGAATATCAGATGAGGCAAATGCAGTACAGCAATTATTAAGTTCATCTGAAAGATGGTAATTAAATAAAATAGAAAAGTGTAGCACACCAAGATGACATATAGAAATGCATGTGGCTGACCACTCCTCATGGCAACTGGATTTTTCTTATTTGTGTGAATTTCATCAACTGCATCTTCTGCCTTCATTTCCTTTCTTCTTTTTTTTTTTTTCCTATTCAATTTTGTATTGTTTTCTGGGATCTTTTAAACCAATATTATGCCCCACTGACAAATTTTCCTATAGGAATGTGATAGCCATCAAGAGAACAATATCATTCGGATGAAATAAGACTCCCAAAGGAGTCCCTTAAGAGCTAGAAATCCTATAAACTTCCTACTGAAAGGTAACCCAACTTGTGATTTTGTCTTTTAAAGTAAAGTATTAGGGATGTTTTATAGATTTGAAGCATTTTTCATTACAGGAAAGGATCACTGTCTTCTTAGGCTATCAATATATATTTGTGGGGCAGCAATAATTCTTCCAGTGAATTTCATGTTCCCATTGAAATGTCTTCACTTTTTTTGAGCAAAGCAAGAATTTCAGAATGATATGATGTGGATGAGATCTAAAAATAAAGTCTCTTGGCAATTGTGTTAAAATAAGTATTGCTACTAGCTTGATGTAAATAGGGGGAGAGCCATTTCCTAAAAATTACTTCTATTGCCTCTGGGCATAATCACCCAGGTGGAGAAATGGCACCTGCTCTTCTTTAAGTCATTTATCATTTCTGTGGGGGAAAAAAAAAATCTCTGGAGAGCACATCCTTATCTGTAGGGAAGAGGTCAGTCCTGCTCTATTCCTGTCTTTGTATGCCTGCACAGCAATTTGGTTGATGGTGCAATAAGAATTCTTATAAGTAAGAATGATGACACTCATGGACAATGATGCATTTAAGTCTGTTGCAATTAGCTGTTCCTCTCTCTGACACCAAACTTCTGGCATTAGACCTCTCTGCACCTTGGTTTATCCACCTGTGAAATGAGGGGAAAGACACTGACCTCTCTTGTAAAACTAGTCTGAGATTTACTGCTGAAAAGCACCTACCTACAAATTAGGCAGAATATTTAATAGCATAGGTAACAAGAGCACAAACTCCACTGGCTTGTAAATTCTCATCTGGGAGATGCACTCTTGTGACATTCACTCCTGTCTGAACTGGACTAAAAGTGGTCATTTTAGCTGAGAGAGTTTTAAATTTCACTTGGTTTTTAGAACATCTCTTATTCCCTGAATTAGGCACTGCCCCGGGGGCAAATTTAAATTCTACTTTGAGAATGCCATAAGACAAAAGGATGATAATCACAGAGTCATAGAGTGACTTTGGTTGGAAGGGACCTTAAAGACCATCCAGTGCCACCCCCTGCCATGCCAAGGACACCTTCCACTGTGTCCCAGGCTGCTCCAAGCCCTGTTCAACCCAGTCTTGGACATTTCCAGGGATCCAGAGGCAGGCACAGCTTCTCTGGGATAATTACAGAAAGTACAAGGCTTTCTAGTTACAAAAAGATGTTGGAAAAATGAGTACCCCTCCATGTGAAGGGTCATTACAAAAGGGACTTTTATTGGGTCCGGTTTGGTGGACAGAACTCTGCCAGGACAAAGGCAGGAGGGCCAGCCAGCAATGCTGGGATTCCTCTCACACACTGTCAGGAGCAAAAAAATCTGTGAAAACCATGTTACACACAAGAAAAGAGGTGTCCTTGGTGCAGGAGATCTACTGGTAGGATCACTCCAGCCATCTGGATGGCCCTTCAGCCACCTCCTCCTGAGGCCATATCTTCCTGATGACAGTGGAGTGACAGCATCCCCTGGGTGTTCAGTGACATCACCTGCAGTTACACAGTTTAGTTGCAGATGCTCACCCTCCTGTCTTTACCCTGTAGCCTTTACCTGTGTTTCATATAGCAGTGGAGGCAGAGTGCTTGGTGAGTAAGTTTATAATGTTTTTTCGTTAAGAATTTACATATAGGTGGAATATGACTGGGAACCTAATGAGCTACTTTGTAATTTGATGAAACAGTGTGACCTGCCAAGGGACTTAGCCCAAGGAGTTTTGTGTGCTAATCTGATGCTAAGCACAAGGAGGACTTCAGGGATATCAGCTTCTCCTGGGTGTCTTGCCACTGTTGCAACTGCATGGCTATAATTAACATCAATCATGCCAGAGAAATGGAAGACCAAAAGCTACCTGGGGGACTACAGTGCTGAGAATGAGAACCTGTGCTAGCCAATACTGTCACTGGGGAGTAATTAGGTCCTCTGCAAATCCTAGTAGGAGTCTCACATCTCCAGCTGGCACATCTTGCTTAAACATTGAGTATGAGCTGACTGAGGACTCCACTAGAGATGGTTTAATACCGAGAGTTAATAAAAAGGAGAGAGCTGCCAGAACTTTGGACAGCATCCTTGGAGTGAGAATTAATCCCTCTTCCCTGTAATATTTTAACTAGTGTGAATACATCAATACCATCCACATTTTAAGTATCCTGCTTCATGATTCATGATGAATCAGAGGATGCAGCCGCCCTGTGCTCTGCTCAGGTAGGGTGTGAAAGTGAAGTAGAAAGTGCCATCAAGCCATAACAGTACACTTGGTTTGTAAACCCCACTTCATTCCCTATGTTTCAAAGCCTTACCAGCATTAATTAATTAAAACCTTGCCACAGCTCTATGAGTTGGGCAAGGGCTTTTATCTCATTCTATCAGCCAGTGAACGTGGAGACCCTGGAGGCCACACTGAGACTGTCTGCTTTAGGCACTCAATTTATTCATTGCAACATCTAAAATAAAAGAGGTGCTTGGCTCCAGCAGGATGATTCAGATCTCTTAGGGCAGGTGCCTATGCAAACCACACTGGCAAGGCAGTGACAGATGCCTCTGAAGTAGGACCCAAGTGATGTTCACACGTTTCTCCATCAACAGAACAGAGAGCTGTAGGCCCTTCATGGGATGATTTAATGTGGTTACATGCAGCCACTCCAGGCATAAGCACTAGGAAGTATTATTCTCACAAGTGTGGCTGGGTAATTGCTTTATTCAAGGCTCAACAGTGAGCAAACCTGCTTATGTGGGAATCAAAATATAAATTCCCCTCTGAAGGGCAAGCACCTGGGTTGCGGGATAAGTGGGAGGAAGCACAAGATAGGAATGATTTGAGCACTTATACTGAAAATAGAAACGTAGAGATCTAGGCTGTCCAGACCAAGGGGGTCTGGCCCCAGCACTTCCCATTGCCCCAGCTATTCCAGGAGACAGGTAAAGCTGGAGTGGAGGCACTAAGGTCAACCACCCAACAAACAGCAGTGCAGGATGCAGAAACTAGAGAGATCAACCCATTAAACAGGGAGGTCTTTTGCTTGTATTGTAATCTTCTATTGCAGATCTCTACCAGATAAATGGCATGAATTGAGTTAGCAGGGGAACAGGCCTTCCCTGTGACCCAGACTTAGCTGCCACTTAGGAACGCCTGGTGCCTCCACACTGCCAGACTGACACGTCTGGCATGTCTCCTGTATCCTGGTACCCAGGCCCTCCACACTCTGCAGTTATTAGCTGGCCATTAGGGAGGATTTTTTTCCCTTTGAGAGGAAAGCTGGGCATGGCAAAGCTGACTTGTGTGCTGCAGGTTCTGTTCCAGCCACAGCCTGGACAAGCCCCACACAGCTTTGTCTCTTCACCCGGTGGAATATTGCAGTGCTACACTCAAGCCTCAAACCCCAGTAACCCTCCTGTCACTCCCCAGAGCACACAGGAAGCACATGGCTGCAGAAAAAAAAGAAACATTTTGGCATCTGTACTAGGAAACAAACAAACAAAACACAAACCCCCAAACCTAAAAACCCAGAAATACTTAGAATTTTGCACCAGGTCTACAGGGAGATGTTGTCCAGTGGAGATCAGGATCGAGTGTTGTGCAGTGTGGATCTGCCAGCTCCAGCTGCTAGCAGCTCTTAGCTGTGTGAAAACAAACCACCCTGCATCAAGCAGTTCAGAGACACAGACTGTCTTTCTGCTTTGGACCACATAAAGAGTACGAACATGCTCCAAATTTCTTTTGCTGGAGTGTTTTGTGCTAGCTCGATACCACCTGAAAGTTTGGTCAAACTGTGGCTTAATGAGATGGGCTCTTTTCCACACCTTATGAGATACTGGCAGCCTCTTATCCACTTTGTGAGTCATGATGGATGTCACAGGCTGTCAGTCACTGAACACAAACAAAACCATATGCTTTTGTGTTTAAGTTCCTCTCAGGTCTAAAACACACTGTCCAGATTTACATGTAACATTCAGTCTCTCTGGGAGGTAGGTTCCTCTTCAGATGAAACAGACTGAGCCATTCCCTGGGACTTAGACACTTCTAGTTCATTCTCACAGGGACTTAAGTTGACTCATGAATGGTCTAAATCACATTCACTGACTTCTTCAAGCTATGCAGTATCTCAGGAACAGAGCTGAGAAAACGACTCATGAGTTCTGAACCTGGGCTTTAGCCTGATTTATTACCATTTTTACCTGCTAGGGGTTTCTTTGATCTCAGCAAGAGTCTTCACTGATTAGCAGCAGAGAAGGAGAATTTGGGTTAATGCATGCTCTACCCACTCTTTAACATAAGAGTGGCTCCTATTAGCTCTTTAGCAGTTTGTCTTTTTGTGCAAGAACTTGCACAGCTGACTTGGCTAAACTTTTAATGGGTGCGCTTCTCATGTGGGAGGAAATGTTAAGCACTGCTTATTGTTACTTAGAATTACACACCCAAATGCCATAACTCCATCCAGAGTTCCCAGGCTGCACTACTATATCACAAATAAGATCTTCCTCGCCGCCTAAAGTAATGTCATGATGCAGTGTAGGAGCCAAGGAATGCTGGGTTTGCAAAACACACACATTGCTTCAGATTGCAATGAATTCATTTAAGAGGAGATCAGGCAGCAAACCATTAATTTCAGCGCAATATATTTCCCTGCTCTTCTTATTTACCGAGATGTTGTCTCAGCAGATCAAATCAATGAAATTACAGCAGTGCACTGACAGCAGCTGATATCTGCCTAGTATCTTGGAGAGGCATCCCTTTATCAACTGCTTCCAGCTTTTGCCTGACACATCTCCACTGTTTTGTCTGCTCTGCTGGAAATAGGAAAGTTAAAGTTTTCCAGCGTAACTGGCTGAGTCAGGAGCTCCTGTGGGCAGCCAAGCACAGGCACAGATATTGGCTGCCCTGTGAGCAGTAAACCCAGCCCCACCGTGCCAGAGGAGGTGTGCTGCTCTCCCTGGGTGCATTTCTGGAGGCCACGTGTAGGGCGTACACAACTCCACCCTCAGCTGAGGTGGGAAAGTTGTTCAAAGTGGTTTTGAGGTTTTGTTAAGAAGCAAAACAGGAAATCTGCATGAATTTGGGATTTAACTATTTTTTTAAAAATTTGTTGCTCTCCTAGACTTTTTTTTTTAAATAAAAATTAAATAAATATCTGGATGACAAAGTTTCTGCGAATGACCTCGTCCCTGGTTTTTACTGGTGCAGATGAGACTTCAGGCAGCAAAGATACCCTGTAGTAGTCCAGGGATTTTTTTTTTTTTCCTTTCCTTTTTTTAGCAAACCAAGCAACTCAAAGGCTGTGTCAACTTACTTAAGTGCTCTTTATGCCAACTAATCATAGCTGGCACAAAAAACAATGCTGACTATTGCTCCTTTTCCTGCCTACAGTGGAGGCGGGGAAGGCCAGAGACACAGAGCTGTAATGGCAAGACTGTGCCATCTGGAGAAATTCTGTATCCTCAGCTCAGCTTCTTGGGACTGAATTCCCTCAAAAAAAATCAGTGAAGAGGACAAGACCAGAGGGGTATAAAGCACCAGAATAAGCCTTCCTGAGCCAACAGGCTGACCCACATACCCAGTACCACTACCACAGCTGAGGGCATCCCTTCCTTCCTCAGCTCTCCCTCTGGTAACTGTGAAAACCACAAGAGCTGGTTTAATAGCCTGCAGTAGTGTGGGCCCTCCCCAGCCCAGAGAAAGCTATGGTGAAACCACCAAGTTTCCCCATGAGATGGGGATGGGAATATTATTACTACTGACCTCAATGTAGGACCTAATCACAATAAAAACTCCATCAGCAGCACCACAAGCTACTGAGCTTTGGGGTGCATTGCTGACTCACATTCTGTGGCACTCTTTGCTGAGCAAACTCTACCCAGGTGTCTTCACAAGTGTATTTTCTGTTCTGTGTAAGGCTGAGTTTGGGTCAGATTCTCTGAAGAGATAGTCTGTTGTCACTCACAAGCAACTGCACTAAGACAAGTGAGTTACTTGGTATAACTCAAATTGGCTGAGCTGTATTTTGCAGTTGGGATCCCAACAAGCTCCTCACAATTTTCTCTGAGTTAATTTGAGCTGCCTCTGTGTGCTGCATAAGGCACAAGCAACGCTTTCGCTGCCGCTCCAG
This sequence comes from Agelaius tricolor, assembly GCF_023055355.1. Lineage (NCBI taxonomy): Eukaryota > Metazoa > Chordata > Aves > Passeriformes > Icteridae > Agelaius > Agelaius tricolor. The sequence continues at coordinate 55,036,441 of NW_027269264.1, read as the reverse complement.
CATCACTCTGACGTCAGCACTTTGATTTGATTTTCTGTCACTGTTCTTACAGATTAAATTTCAACCAGTGACCCACAGCTTGATAGCTCATTAGCAAATCCCTTGGAGCCATCCAGTCCTGCCCTTGCTTGACAGTTAACTCTGCACTGCACATAGTCCTGAAGCCTCCTGAAGGCTGCACTGCGCCATGAGAGAGCTCGGTCAGACTCAGTGCAGCTGCAAAAGCCTATGGGGATCTATGCCCAGGTGCATGTTTTCAATGACAAATCACTAATGATTCTTATTATGAGTCCTTGGGTCTTTTCAAGTCATTGAGGTTGTGTAAAAACTCCTCCCTGGACAGTCAAAGCTTTTGTTTCCCATGCTTCCACCACAGCCCTTTATCTACAGGGGAATTATTCTGACTTCCTTCTTGTTGAGACCTTAAAACAGGACATTCTTTCTCCTTTTGCTGTTCAACATCATTATTGCAATCATACAGACTGAGCCCGGTCAAGTTTTCTTTTGCTGTGACACATGGATACAAAACTCCTGGAAGACAGTGGGAATGGAGAAGCAGCCTCAGATCATGTCCTGGAGGTCAGACCCCAGCTCAGTTTTGCAGCTGGGTAGGTCAGGATGCAGGTTGCTCTGAGTGCATCAGGATCCCTCTCACTGGCAGATGCCTTATGTCAGTGATTTGATTGATTTGATTTGTCAGTGATTTGATTGATCAGATTTTCCTATGGCCAGCTTTGAGTCACACTGATCAGCAGGTTTGAAGCAAAGGTGCAGCCACGTCTCTGTTTTACCTCCTCCATGCATCCAAACAGACCTCTTGCCTTGCACCTACACTATCAGTGCCAAGAAATAGCATTGTGTACAGTCCAGAGCTAAAGCAAACGGGCTTCCCTCTCACTCTTCTTAAACTGCCACTTACACAAGTACCCAGGCTGGCACCATCAAAGTCTCAACAGACCCACTCTCTCCAAGCTGAGAAAATCTTATAAGTGTTGAACCAAGGCTATTTTCAGCACCTGGCAGGTTGAACACAGACAGAATGACCCTGGCATGCCCAGTGTCCTGCTCTGGCGTGCCACTGAAGCTGTGGATGGAACTTTCCAGCCCCACACTGTCCTTTTGCCTCAGTGGATACTCCACTCCTGAAGTCCAACCTCCCCAGTTTCAGTGGGGAGATTTATGCTGGGCCGAGATGGGAATCTGGCCGTGGTTCTTTATCGCCTTTTAAAGCCAAGAGCCCAGCAGAGGCCAATTGTGTGTGACGTGAAGCAGCTGCACACCCAACATGGAATCTGCACAACTTCATAAACTAGCAGTGGTCTGAATAAAAACTTCAAACAAGACGTTCTGGCATTGGCCAGAGAGAGTGAAGATAAATAGCTGGGAGACGCCAAGTTGTGAAGGGAGAACTGCTTGACTGCTGGACAGAGAGCAAAGTTAAGAAGCAGAAATTAGGCAGGGTGCTGGGAGGCTTGCAACACTCCCAAAAAGCAAAAGGGTCACAGAATTTAATTTGATTAATTCATCGCTGGTCTAAAGGACTTTGTACTGAGCCTCAGGCAGTGCAATAAACAAACAGTCATTAGGAGAGGAAATAAAAGTTAGGTTAGGTGATAAATAGTCCTGCTTCCTCTCCCACTCCAGCTTCCCTCCTGTTTCTTCTCTCCTTGGTCAGTGCAGACATTGGAAGCAACACAGTAAATCAAGAGGTAGCCTTAAAACAACAACAACAAAGACAAAACTCACTGTATTTAAATTGCCTTAGTCAAAACACTTTGAAGGGAAGCTCAGCTTCACTTTCCCCATCAGCAGCATGCCCCTGTAGGATACACCATAGGCAGAGAGGAGCAACAGTCATGCTGGCTTGCTCTCCTCTCCACAGGACTGATAGAAAACTGAGTGGAAAACAAGGACATTTATTCTAAAGGGGCAGATAATGCTTCTGGAAGTCGTTTCAGTAGTTCAGGCTTGCTTGGTTTGTTTGGTTTCCTAAACATTCAGGGTCCTAAACAGCTGTTTTGATGAATGCAACTGTATTTACAAATAATGGTGTTTTTTTTTTTTAAAGCTCTGATGGTAACTTTTATGGGCCAGATGGCACAAACACTCACCCTGTAACTGTACAGTACTTGTCCCTCATCACAGGACACAGTGGGAGGGAAAAAACCCTACTAAAACTGGAGCTTGGAAAAGTTTTTCAGCTGCTGGAAGCTATGTAGGAGCCTGGGGTGTGTGAGGAAACCCCAGCAGAGGCAGAGCTGGGGAAAGGGAGGGTGATGAATAGCCCACACACCCTGTCAGTGAAGTTCTTACCTGGCTCTTCTCCCATCCACTGCAAGCACTGCCAGGGGTCTAACACTGCATTCTCTGGGCACTGGTGAGTATCAGAGCTCACTGAGGCACTGTGTGCCAGGAAACTGCTTTTATCCCCTTCACCCACTCAAACACTGAGGTTAACTGCAATTAGGAGATTTTTTCCTGCGGTTACACGAGAAAACTAAGATATGGAAGATGGGCCTGAAAATCCTAGACCATACACCAGTCTGTCTCTGAATTTATGCACTCAGTGCCCTACAAAACACAGGTCCTGTTGAGTCAGATCTTTGCTACTGAAGAAAGCCAGGTGACTTATTTATGTGGTTTTCTGGATATCTATTCAACTTCCTGCATCACCCAATATTCACTTCTCCTCTCTTGTTTCAGTGTGCAAAGGTTCATCCACAGGTATATATGCAAGACCCAGCCAGAAACAGGCATTCATTTTATGTCTTTGAGCTGGTCAGGTGGGAGAATGTTCATCACACATGATGTTTACAGAAACACAGAAGCATTAAAGCTGGAGAAGGCCTCTAAGATCACCAGGTCCAGCAATGCCCCCAGCACTGACAAGGCCCATCACTAAATCCCCACTTTTGCATGTTTTTAGACACTTCCAGGGACAATGACTCCATCACTTCACTGGGCAGCCTGGTCCAATTCTTAAAAACATTTTTAGTGAAGAAGTCTTCCATAATATCCAATCTAAACATCCTCTGAAGCAACTTGAGGCCATTTCCTCTTTTCCTATTGTTTGTTACCTGAGAGGAGAACAACCCCCACCTGCTGCCCCTCCTGTCAGGAGTTGTGCAGAGCCACAAGGTCCCCCCCAAGCCTCCTTTTCTCCAGGCTGAGGCCCCTTTCCCCATCTCCCTCAGCCCT